>NC_030813.1:72942079-73567079 GCF_001704415.2 Capra hircus
CTTGGAATAATGGAATGTGTTGGCAATACAGTATTTACTTCTTTTTCTGTTAGAAGACTTAAAATCTGTAAAGCAAAGTGCAGATTTTTTTTGAGAACTACTTTCAATGAACATATGCTATATCATGCTTTACCCATAAGATAACAAGTTATGATTATATATTCTAGGCTTCACAATACATCAAAGTATGTCTTCCAGAATTTGCTGCACGTAAAATTCATAGCTTCTTTCTGTTTCATGGAATCAATTTATAGTTGGCTCTACTCTTGTTTCACAACTTAATCTTAAGTAATGGCAGTATACAGGTGTATGAAACAACAGCATCCTCTGAATTCTGTCAAATTTGGTGTGATCTGAACACATTGATGATTCAGTCCCAGGATAGAAAAATATGTTCCCTTGTCAAGGCTTCTAGGGAGCAGCAATTCTCAGGTAATGCTAAGGTAATATGCTATGTTTTGTCCTCGTGGCAGCTATGTATGCATTAAATGAGAGTGATGACCCCATTCTAGGCTCAAGTAAAAAGCTTGAATAACCTTTTCTAAATTCCAGTATTCACTTTCCTTATTTCCTACAAATATTCAGCAAAAAAAAAAAAAAACCCCACAAAGGTATGGATCCTGTGATTTCTGAGGATGAAGATTCCTAAGTAGACTAGAGAAAATGGAAAAGAAAAGCCAGGAAGTACAAGATTCTGGTGAGACTAAAATAAAAATCTGACTAAAAAATTCAAGAAAGTAAAAAAATGGCTTTTTGTGAACTTGTCTCTTAAAGAAAAGTAAGAAGAAAATTTAAAAAAATGTAATATCTAGGGAGACTTGAAAGAAAATACGTAAGGAGGTGGCAAGTAGTTTTCTTCAGTACTTGTGTTTAAAAAGCACATTTAAAGCCCCTGGCAGGAGGGAATTACTTTAACCCTTTTAGCAAATACCCTCATACTTCCATTTTACAACAGAGTTCCTTGCTTTAGTTTGGGAAACACTGGTTCAAGGCATTAAATAAATATATCAGTAAACTGACAGAATCAAACTGCCTGAGAGACTTTTGTATCTAAAAACTTGAGGGTCTCACTGCTGGCTATAGGAGTTAGCAAATTCTTGCCTTTTTGACCAGTTGACAAGAGGGTCTACCTGACTAAAGGGACTGCTGTCCCTGACCTGCTGCTGCTGCTAAGTCGCTTCAGTCATGTCATTGCCCGTGTCTCACTCTGTGCAACCCCATGGGCAGCAGTCCACCAGGCTCCCCCGTCCCTGGGATTCTCCAGGCAAGAACGCTGGAGTGGGGTGCCATTTCCTTCTCCAGTGCATGAAAGTGCAAAGTGAAAGTGAAGTCACTCAGTCGTGTCCGACTCTTAGCGACCCCATGGACTGCAGCCTACCAGGCTCCTCCGTCCATGGGATTTTCCAGGCAAGAGTACTGGAGTGGGGTGCCATTGCCTTCTCCATGTCATTGCCCTAATTGAGCCTAAAAGTTAAATATGAGTGGGTAAAGTTAAAGTGATAGAACATTACTAGGAAGCAGTAGTGATGTTTGGTAGTAGTAGGAGCCAGTTTCCTAAGCTGAAGCAAGGAACTCTGTTGTGAAATGGAAGTATTAGGGTCTCTGCTAAAAGGGTTAAAATATTTCTTTCCTACATGTGCTTTTTCAAACACAAATACTGAAGAAAACTACTTGCCACCCCCTTACATTATTTTCTTTCGAATCTTCCGAGATACTACATTTAAAAAATTTTCCTTTTTATTTTTCTTTAAGAAACAGGTTTGCAAAAGATTTTTAGCCATTTTTTTTACTTTTTCAAATTTTTATTTATTTTTTATTAAAAAAATTTTTATTTTTACTTTATTTTACTTTACAATACTATACTGGTTTTGCCATACATTGACACGCATCCGCCACGGGTGTACATGAGTTCCCAATCATGAACCCCCCCCCCTCGAATTTTTAAAATCAGATTTTAATTTAAATCTTAGCAAATTCTTATACTCCTTGGCTTTTTCTTTACTCTGTGAAGTTCTGAATTGCTAAGGGAGTAAAGATTGGACATAAACAATGAGTTGACCCTATTCTAAATTAGGTTCATCTGATCAGGCACCTACTTAAGAAATTTAGTACTTTGTGTCACTTTTTCAAGAACAAAAACAAATTAGAACTCATGCTGGAAAGTGTCCTGTGTTCATAGCCTATTCTCAGAATAGCTCCAGGAAATGAAGACAAATCATCAGGATTATGTCAGCACAGTCCCCATGTTTGCAGGATGAATTAATGAGAGAGAAGAAAAGCGTAGAGTAAGAAAGAAAGGACATTATACTTTAAAACATTTCGATGTCTGGCAAAGGGACCGAGGCATTACATTTATTCCATACACCTCTGGGGAACAATAAGTACAAAGTATGTACAGGGAGACTGCCCAGCTAAATATAAATAGCAGGTCAAAGATCAAATGGGTGACCTTGGGACATGAAGTGACACTGCTTTAGCTGAGGGTGAGTCCTTCCTTACTTCAGGTCAAGGTGGGTGCACCTCTTGGTGAATATGTTATAGAGGGAATTCAAGTATGGGACAGGTGGCTGGGACTGCAGTGATGTTTATGATTTCTTCCAACCTTAAAATCTAGGATTCTGTAAATATTTCTCTAAGGTAAAAACCACAAAGATAGAAATAGGTTGTCAGAAGTGACGCCTACCAAATGGCATATAGATTCACCAAGGAAACAGTTTGATGAATAAATCAGAACTGAGTCTAAAATGAAAGGATGCCTTTTTTTCTTTTGCTGATTAAAATAGTACTCCTGCACTTGAAAGTTAATGTTTCTAGAAGACATGAAATACATACACAATTTTCTTTTGTAATTCCAGGGGTGTCATAAAACCAGTGGGCATCTTTCACATCTTCTGGGGTCAGTTCTACTGGTTTGGTGGATTTATCTGCAGCCAGAACAGGTTCATTTCCCATGTCAAAGGCAAATGAATCTGCATCAAATTCAAAGGCAGCTTTATCCTTCTGTGCTTCTGAATATGAGAATGTTCTTCCAACCCTTCCTAGAACAAGTTATATTGAAGTTAGTAGTCACTCCTTTAAAGCTTTTGACTCATAGTTTTTATGTTTGCTTCAAACAAGTTACTAAGACTAACTGGTGTTTGGAAGGAAGTGAGACTACAATGATACTTTTGCTCTGTTTCTAAATATAGCTGGAGTCAGACTCTTGTAATGATGAAATGCCAGTGGCTGGCTGTGCACATTAGGTGGAGGGGAAATCAGTTTTTTGTAAATTAACTTTGGAAAGAGATACTAAGGAAAGGGGGACAATCCAATTTAAAACTGTTACAGTTCAACAACATGCATGGTCTGCAAGGAGGGGGCTGGTATCTTAATGCAAATAGTTCTACTAACAATAGCCAGATAGGCTGCTGCTGCTGCTAAGTCGCTTCAGTCGTGTCGGACTCTCTGCGACCCCATAGACGGCAGCCCGCCAGGCTCCCCCGTCCCTGGGATTCTCCAGGCAAGTTATTCACATTTCCTTTCCTGGATTTCTTAAAGTATCTACCATCTCAGTTTTCCCATTGCAATGAATTCTGGACTTCCAAACAGCAGCCTTGCCTCTAAAAGGTTTCTGTGTTCTAAAAAGAGGGAGTGTCTCTTCGCCAGTGTCTCTTCACTGGCTAGCCCTCGAGAACTGTATTTCAAGATGCTCAGCAAAAAATTCTAGTTTTCCTATAGAAGACACTTACCTACTAAATAACCATGCTTTTTTAAGAGATTCAGTTTATTTTGTTCTTGTTGACTAAGATCTTCTTCTGCTTCAGTTGCATCTCTTTTAAGCCTTTTTTGCCTTTGAAACATTCTGTAAGGAGTTGGGTTACAAATAGGAAACTTCAGAAGGTTTAACGTAGTACCTGAAATACCAAATACATACACTGTTATAAACATTGTACAGGAAAATGGAATAAAACATTTAAGAGGATCTGTACCATCTTGAGTACTGTGGTTATTAATCCTAACTTTCATGACAACCCTCTACAAAATTATTCTTACTTTACAGATAAGGCAATAGGCTCAAAGACTGGCTCACAGGCTCAACTAGGATCTGAATGCCAAATCTACAGACCTGATCTCTTTCCATCTTCTGCGTACTGCTAATCAGTATAAAAAGCATTTCTGTATATAAGTCTCCCAAAGTCCAGGACAGAGAATACAGTTTACCAAGCAAAGTTAAACACTGGTGTCAAAGGAACAAATGAACTAGTTCATTTTGCCAACTGTTACATAAAAACAGGTCACAGAAGGATTCATTCTGCAATTACTACAGATGTTTCTTGAAGCCACAAAGTTGACTTTTATTTTCAACGAAGCCACACATCATATTGCATCAGTGAATTATTCATAGGTTAAAACTACAGAATTCTCATGAGTAAACTCAAGATACGAAGAGTAAGACAGGGATGGAAGGAGGCTTTTCTCCACAAAGTAAAAGGACTTTCTGGAGAAACTTACAAAAGACTAAGGGAAATCTTCAAGAGAGCAAACACTGCTTTGTCCTCTGGCTCACCTACAGTGCTTAGAACGGTGGCTTGAACATAGGAATACTCCACTGAGTATTCTATTGAAAAGTTACTACAACATATACTGAATTTGCAAGCACTAAGCTGCCACGGAAGAGAAATGTGAACAAAGTAGGTAGAGAATTTTTAAAGGGAAGCCTCCCACTAGCCCCTGATGGACATTAAGGAAGAATACATGACTAGGAGAGTGAATCACGATCAGACTACCAGCTTCTCAGAAAACGAAGGGGACGCTCACCAGGCCAAGGAGAGATGGTGGCCCTGTCGATAGCTTCAGCGCCCTTGGCGATGCAATAATCGGACTCCAGAAGCGTATTGAAAAGAGTGGACTTGCCAGCGTTGGTTGCGCCAACCAGGTAGACGTCGCCGCGGTAGCGCCAGGAGCGCTGGAGCGCGGAAATCAACTCCTCAACTCCATAACCAGTCTTGGCGCTGATGAGCCGCACGTCTCTGAGAACCGTGCTGGACTTCGACGGAAGATTCGCATTGTCCTCCCCGCCCCGTGGCCGGTTCCCACTGGGACGTTGAGCTCTTCGGTAACCGCGGGGCGGCAGGAGCCCGGCGCCGATACATTCGTCCCACAGTCGCTCCCGGAGCCGCTGCCGGTAGTTGGGAGTGTCTTGGGGCAGCAGGTCCAGCTTGTTTCCCAGCACGATCAGTTGCTTGGGGCCCACCAGGGCGGGCAGGTGGGGCAGCAGGGTGTCGGGCAGATCCAGTAGGTCCACCATGTACAGTACAAGAGCTGGCTCGGGCCGCCGCAGCGCGGCGCTCACCAGCTCCAAGAACTGTCCCTGGCTCACCTGAAGGCGCAGGGCGCGCCGGTGATGCACCAGCAGCCAGCAGCGCTGGCAAACAGTCCGCTCCAGCCCCCCTTCCTCCGCCAACGCGCTGTTAAACTTCTCGCTGGGTAGGTAGCCGGGAACGCCGGGGTCCTGGCAGTGCAGCTCCGCACCGCACCCGGAACAGTTCTGGCCGCTGGGCGGCACCGTCGGGTCCGGGTGCCCCACCACTTGGTGTACCCGCCGGCCGGCGCCTAACTTCTGCTGCCGCCTCACCTCTCGCTGCTGCTCTATCCGTCTCTTCTCCTCCTCCTGCCGCTGCTGCAGCTCCCGCAGCTGGTCCTGGAGGGTCGCTTCCGACTCTGAATCCAGGACGTACTCAGGGAACAGAAAACTCTCCTCCAGGTCAGCCCCTCCTGGGTTACCCCCAGTCGCCGTCGCGCCACGAGGAAGGCCACGTCCCAGGCCCGCTGGGTGTCGAGAGGAGTAATCGGTAGCGCATCTCCACTCGAGGAGCGTCTCCCGGACGCCGTTACGCGCTACAGCAGGAGTGGGTCCCCTCAAGAAGCCGCAGAGAAGCCTGCGAGCTAGGCGCGCGGGCAGCATGAGAAATGCCGGTGTGGGCAAAGGGGCGGAGCCACCTTTTCGCTCGTGCACTGTGGCCCCAGACGAACGTAAAACAGCAGAGACAAGCCGGGAGTACCTGAGAGCCGTCATTCGTCAGCGTGAAGCTCCTCCTTCCACGTCTAATCTCGTGAGTTCTCGCGATGAAGGCTCTGTGGCCCAGAAACCTACTTAGATTAGAAAGTGAAAGCGAAGTCTGTAGGTCAGTCGTGTCCGACTCTTTGGGACCCCGTGGCCTGTAGCCTACCAGGCTTCTCCGTCCATGGGATTCTCCAGGCAAGAATACTGGAGTGGGTTACCCTTTCCTTCTCCAGTGGATCTTCCCGACCCAGGGATCGAACCCGTGTCTCCCGCATTGGAGGCGGACGCTTTAACCTTTGAGCCACCAGGGAAGCCCTAGTCGGTCGAATAGGCTAGTTAGTGAGGGTTTATCAACTTTCAGGCTTGTTTAACGCGCTGTCCCTGGCACCACCTGCTGTTAAAGGAATCACATTGTTAGGAGCTACGTGTTTGTCTTTAGAACTGGAAAATTAAAAATCGAATGTCGCAGACTTACAGCCACAAGTAAAACCTTTTATTAATACATCTTGGCTTTTTTCGGGTATCATCATTCGTGCAACAGCATTAAAATCACATTTCTTAAACATTTAAAAAATATGACGCATAATTGATGTACACAAATCCTTGTTAAAAGTTTCGTGTTTTAAAATCTTTGGAACTGAAAAAAATAGAGCACGGCGACAATTAAACCTTTTATTATTAAATCTTTCTTTCTTTTTTTTGGTGCCATTATTTGTGCAACAACACTAGAAAACAAAGCTTCATTGGCAGGAGCCAACTCGGAGACCGTAAGCAACGGTCCTCCCACTCCAAGAACAGGAAACCTCAACTCACAAACCGCGCATGTGCAATACTAACCCTTAACCACGTTTCCCCCCCCCCACCCTTGCCCTTCGCGCAGGCGCAGACCTTAACTGGAGCCTTTGTGGGCGGGGCTTCGTGTGGGACGCAGAGTATTCTGGGAACGCCGGAGACGGAAATTACTTCGCCTCACTTTGCTGTGGTCGGTAGCAGCTACGCGTCTTTCTGTGTGTGATTTCTAGATTGACGGGTTCGGGAACCGTTTGCCAAGATGTACGACGCGGACGAGGGTAGGTGACCAGTCAGGGCACTCCTCGGCGACACATTTACGGGGGGGAAACGTGGGGAGTTGGACGAATGAAGGATTTACGGCCCCCACCCCAGCCTCCCCAACCACGTCCACAGTCGTTTCCCTACATCCCCAGGCCGGATCCGAGATTTTGAGAGGTGGAGGGTTCAGGGAACGTAGCCTTTATGATCTCGGTCAGGGGGACTCTTGTTCTCTTGGTTGAATCTGACACTCCCTTCCCGTATTGAAAGTAGCCTGAAGAACCATAGGACAGGTATAGTTGTTTTCATTTCGTCTGAAGCAGAGCTCCTTTTCAAATTTACGTAAAGGCCAGAGCTAGTGGATTTTTAGAATAGTTTTTGAGCGTCGGCCTTTGCCAAACATGGTGCTGCTGCTGCTAAATCGCTTCAGTCGTGTCCGACTGTGCGACCCCATAGACGGCAGCAGGTTCTGGTAATACCCCGCGGACAAAGAATATAGTTTCTCTCCGTGTGTGTGTGGGTGTGGGTGTGGGTGGGTGTGTGGCGGGTGTGTGTGTGTGTGTGTGGCGGGGGGGGGCAGGGTTTGATCTAGTTTGGTATTCCTTCATGTTGCTATATGCAGTTCTCGATGGTATGCATTTTACTGAACAGGAACGCTATGTCTTTTTTTCTTTTTACGTGTAGAAATCTTAGTCATGAGTAGTGTATTTTCATTGTATATTTTTAATGCTCCCTCTTCTATTCTCCACAACTCCTTTTTCAGAGTTCATTTTCTTCTAGCTCCCAACCTCCTGGTTGCCCCTCACTCTTCCGTTCCTTCACTTACTTCATGGAGAAAATAGAAGCAGAAACTTAAGGTCTGCTGTTTAAACTTGTGTCCCATTTTTATCTTGCATCTAGAAATTTATTAGTATCATTGTATTCTTTTTCTTCTATTTGAAAAAAAATTCCCCCAAAAATCTTAGCTTAATTTTTTAGTAGGTGATATATTCTTGTTTCTCACAAGCTAGAAGACATAAAAAATGTTAAAAGGGATAAATGATCAATAAATATAAAACTAACTTCATTATTACGGCTCCTTTTCCAGCTTTATTAGCTTCTCCTGTGTGCCTGTGATAATAACATCTAGTGTGTCATCAAAACTAGAAATCTCTAAGCCGATTTAGATACCTTAGTTTTTTTACCCCGCCAGGACAAGGAGGAACAGGGCCTGACCCTACAGATCCTTGGTGCCTCATCCCTTAGTTTCAACACCAGGCTGAAGTGGTTTGCCATATGTTTCGTCAGTGGCATCTTCTTCTTCATCCTTGGAACTGGATTGCTGTGTCTCCCTGGAGGCATAAAGCTTTTTGCAGTGTTTTATACCTTTGGAAATACTGCTGCCTTAGCCAGTACATGCTTTTTAATGGGACACGTGAAACAACTGAAGAAAATGTTTGAAACAATGAGATTGCTTGCAACAGTTATGCTTTTGTGTTTCGTGCTCACCCTGTGCGCTGCTCTTTGGTGGCATGAGAAGGGACTGGCTGTATTATCCTGCAGATTGCAGTTCCTTTCGATGACCTGGTATAGTCTGTCATACATTCCATATGCAAGGGATGCAGTAATTAAATGCTGTTCTTCTCTCCTGAGCTGAAAACTCTTTGAAAAGAAGGAGACTGTTTGAAAAGACCTTTTGAAAGTCGATGTTCTGTTTTTGGTGAAGTGGCCTTTTCCTGTTACAGTGATCACTCCAGAACAACTGCACTGACCATCTAAGACCATTTTGTATACTGATAAAGTTACATACCCGTTAAACTGTTAAGTGCTTGTGACAGTAAATTCATTATGTGCCATTAGTATGCTCTTTCAGAGACAAGGATATTTTAATCATTGCCAATTGCAAATGATTTTTAGCCAATTTTTAAATCTTTTCTAAACAGCATTTGAAATGTAAATATTTAAGGATAAACCTTCACTGCAAGATATAATCAACTTTTTTGGTGGCTTTTACATGTTTACATTAAAAAATATCTTTTTAAAATAAAAATGTTTTATTTAAAAAATAAATAAAAATATCTTTAAAATAAAACTTTAAATGTGAAAGTTTTACTTTAAGCATTGCTTTATTGTATGTAACAAATAATGTAGAAATCTTCATAATTCATAATAAACCCACACTTGGAAAAAAATTAAAAAAAAAAAAAGACGAGACTAATATTAGGACCAATGCACACTGATTTTTCAAATGCCCCATTGCACACATGACTATTGCTGTATGACTACCCCAAAATTTGGGTGCTTAGAAATTATTTAACATGTTCATGAATTAAGTGGGCTAGGAATTTGGGCAGAGCATAGTAGGAATGGCTTGACTGTTGACTGATGCCAGTGGTTGGCAGACACAAAGGCTGAATATTGACAGCTGGGGATTGTGATCTGGAGTGTTTACTCACACTCTGCGTTCAGTGCATCTGGCATCTAGCCTAGGAAAATTCAAGGACTAGGATTGATGAATGGAACATCTCTGAGTGGCTTCTCTGTTTAGGTTTTCTCACCTAAGTATACTAGCCTTAGAGTAATAGGGCTTCTTAGTCACAGGTCCAAATGTAAGTATTTCAGCAAACAAGGTGGAATTGGGTTGCTTTTCCTGATCTAAAGCTTCTAAAATTGTGTAACATTGGTTCAACTGTATTCTCTTAGTTGTGGGAGATTCAAAAACCCATCTAGAATCAAGGGGAAGAAGCATAGACCAGCCTCCCCCACCCTTATATCTTGATGGTAGGAGTGTTAAAATCACTTTATAAAAGAACATGTAAAATGGAAGATACATGTGGCCATCTTTGGAAAATATAGGCTGTCATCCCTGTCCATGTATGAAGTGTTGCTGTAATAGACACTGCACCTTAACATATTGCCCAGCTGTTGGAATCCTTTGCTGACTCCTGCCTCTTAGCCTAATCTCTGACTTTGGATCAGAGGACTGTGAGCTAGCTGTTAGTTATTATAATATATTTAGCTGTTAATAAGAGTTACATGAGCTTTCTGGAGAGGATGGAACAGTTATAAATTCCTATGACTATGACTTGTACTGAACCTTTCTCATGAGACCTCTTTGTGAATTGGGAGAATATCTATGTGACATAGACTCATGTGTACGTACATACATACATTATTTCATTACAATTCAAGTAATGATTGAGATTTTACAGAAACGGGGTAAAGCAGTTTTTTGTTCAGTATAAATGTGTTTCTGCTACCTCACATGATAGGAGTGAGATGTGAACTAGTAGTATTTATTGCAAGTGAGAATGATTTTTTTTTTTTTGTAGATATGCAATATGATGAAGATGATGATGAAATCACCCCAGATTTATGGCAAGAAGCTTGCTGGATTGTAATTAGGTAATGTTTTAGACCAAACTGAAAAAGTTTTAAAAGGCACTGTAAAGCATACAATGATTTCCTGCTTATTCTTTGCTTGAAAATTAGATGTTTTATGTGAATAGGCTTCATGAGTGCTGGCTTGTTATTTATTTAAGTATCTAACTTTAACTTGTAAGGTATTTTGATTTATAGAAAAATTATGCAAGAATTCATGTCTATACTTCACCTAGATTCTGTAAGGTTAACATTATGCTTTGTTTTCTTTGCCTTATTCTTTATCTATCTGCGTTTTTTTTCTGAAATATTTGAGACTTAGTGACTTACGTAGGAATATTCTTTCATATAGTCATAATCTAAGTTATTAAAATAAGGAAATTAATTAATACAGTAATCTTATTTAACCTAGAGACCTTACCCAGATTTTGCTGGTGTCCCACTAAAGTTGTTTGGAACAAAACAAAAATTTTCTGATCCTGGATCCAACATAGGATCATATATTATATTTAGTTTTCATGACTTATTCTTTTGTCTCCTATAACCTAGGACCATTCCTTAGTCTTCCTCTTTTTTTTGTTTTTTGGTTCTGAAACCCGCTATCTCTTCAAAGCATCCCATGGCCTCACTTGTTTTTTGACCTTGACATTTTTGAAGAATACAGGCTAATTACTTTTTAGACTGCCCCTCAGTTTGGATTTGTCTGATGCCCATAGTTGGATGATTACTTTTGGTAACAATGATGTTCTGCTCTCAGTGCATTATATCAGATGGCGTATGTTGCCTGTTTGTTACATTACTGGTGCTGTTAATTTGATTCCTTGATTTTCTCACTGTTTTAAATGGATAAAGTCATAACAGGTTGTATTTCAACCCACATTCCCATCCAAGTCTAAGTGTAATTAAGCTGTTAATAAAACTGAGCAAGAAGCCTTACATATAGGTAAGAAAAATAACTTTTAAGTAGTTAAGTCACTTCTTGCTATGTTAGGATGTAAAGTGCTACAATTCTCCTCTCTTACCAAAGTGACAGTTGCTTTATATATAGTAATATGATGATGCCTCAGCCTCTTCCCTTTTGAAGAATACATGCTTCTGGATTCTGCTAGTTGTGTTTGGAGTAAAACTGAAGCTTTGCTGAAGATTGTTTTGTTAAAAATGTATTGAGTTTATGGGATGTAAGTATGTATTTGTTTTTCCTATTAAACGTGGACTATAAACTTCATACTGAGACATTTACATCTTCTATGATTTTTAGTATTAAACACCAAGAGACATTTTTACTAGGAAACAGTAACCAGCTAGATGTTTGGAAGGTGCCTGTATTTGGTGATTGCCAGGGAGAAAGAATGTTTTGATCTTAGCCAAAAAAATAGTTTTCAACTTATGTGGCAAATTACTGAAGGATTAAATATACTATTTGACAAGTCCTTGCATTTAACGTTTCTTACAGAATAAAATGTTGTCTGATTTTTACATTTTAATTGATTATAGGTACTTTAACTATGGTGAGATGATGTTTTGTTTTTCCACTATTTGATATCAAGTGATCTTTCCCAGGCATTGTGAATGTGATAATACTTAATATCATAGTGAGTTTAGTAAGATGACTTCTTATACATCAGTCATGGTAGTTACTATTTAGTCACTGTGTCTGACTCTTTTGTGATCCCATGGACTATAGCCTGCCAGGTTCCTTCTGTACATGAGATTTCCCAGGCAAGAATACTGGAGTGGGTTGCCATTTCTTCTCCAGAGTATCTTTTTGATCAAGGGAAGGAACCGACATCTCTTGCATTGGCAGGCGAATTCTTTACAACTGAATCTGGGAATTCAGGGAACCCCATCATAGTAGTAGATACCATAAATAAGAACTATTCAAAATAATAACTATTCATAAATAAGAACTATAGTTTAGGTGTTTAAAGGGTGGCATTCTAATGAGGTACTGTTCTGATGATTTGGGGAAAAGTAGCTATGGTTCAGCTTCCTGGGAGGATGAAACTTGTCCTTAGTTTTTTAAAAGATTTTTAATTGTAAATTGTCCATAAAAACTGTTGTTTACTTTACAGCTAGTGCCTTTCATGTGTCTCTTATATACCAATGGCTGACCCAAATGGTTGTGAGAAATTTCTTTCCTGTTAGCTCACAGTCTCTACTGAAGGAAGTTACCTTCACCATTCTATAAATATTTATTTACTTTTATTTATTTATTTGGCTGTACCAGGTCTTAGTTGTGGCAGGCGGGAATTTTTAATTTTGGCCCATGAACTCTTAGTTGTGGCATGTGGGACCTAGTGCCCTGATGGGGGATCAAAACTAGCCCCCTGCATTGGGAGCATGGAGTCTTAGCCACTGGACCACCAAGGACGTGTCTGCCTCCATCATTCTTGAAGCTGTACCTTATATACGGGTGATTATTACTCTGTTCTCTGCCATAGAGAACTTCTGATATAGGTAGCCATGGGTGACTGAATCAGGGTGGGACCCAAAGCCAGCCAATCTGTAGGCTGGCCAGCAACCTGTGAGATGATCTCCTGATGTGGAAACGGGAAGCTGATGGTTTGTTGGGCTATGCATGGCGCTCAGAAAGTTGGTGTGAGATGAGGGAGCTAGTTAATAAGCAAAAGGGGCTAGAAGCTAGGTCCAGCTATGCAGCTCTTCTTGTGTGGTGGTAAGGGGAAAGAGTCTTCTTGCAAATAATAAGTTGTTTCTTTTTGAGCCTCTGTCCTTCATTAGGGCTTTCACTGTTTGATTTTTGTGTCTATACCACTAGCTCTGATCTCTCAACCTTGCTCCATTTTTAATAATCAGTCATTTGCTGAGTATTTTCACTTAAATGACTTTGCCTCATATTACCTTTAACATATACAGAATAGGATAATCTTTAACCTAAAATTGAAATTCTTAACATGCTGTATTTTAGTCATTGACACCATCATCTTTTTTCTTATTAAAATTAAAGTTCTTATTTTTATCTTTTTTTTCCATGCTTTTTTTTTTGTTATGTAAGTTTCAGGTGTACAGCATTATAGTTCAACATCTGAATATACCACAGAGGGATCAACGCCAGAGTCTAGTTATCATCCATCATTTGTATCACCTTACATTTTACCCCCATCACCCATTTCACCTGTAAAACTAACCGCCTTCTCTCTCTGGTAACCTCTTATCTGTTCTCTATGTCTGTGAGTTTTTTTTCTTTTGTTTGTCTGTTGTTTTGGGTTTGGGTTTTTTTCCTTTTTTTTTTTTTTTAAGATTCCATGTATGAGTGAAATCATGTGCTATCTGTTTTTCTCTTATTTATTTCTCTTAGCGTAATATTCTCATGGCCCATCCCTGTTAATGTTTTTCTCTTTGACTATACATTTTCTTTAGTTTCAAGAAATGTTTCAAAGAGATTGGATAAAGTTTATAAGGGATATTTTTAAGTTAGGGCTTCCTTATAATTCTTACGTTGTGTTTTAGTAATTCTACCCACAAGTATAAGTCTCATTTCCACAGACTTCACAATAAGTTCGACAAAGAAAGTGTTCCTAGTCTCATCGCCTTTTTAGATACATGATAGTATTTTATATAGTGATGGGTACAGAGTGATTTCTATTTTATGATTAATATTTGTTGAATTTAATGATAGTGAAAATGGGGAAATATGCTAGAAAACATCAGTGAGTTGTAACTGATTGTAAACTCATATTTTCCCAGTTCCTATTTTGATGAGAAAGGTTTGGTGAGACAACAGCTGGATTCTTTTGATGAGTTTATTCAGATGTCTGTTCAAAGAATTGTGGAAGATGCTCCACCTATAGACCTACAAGCTGAAGCTCAGCATGCTAGTGGAGAAGTTGAAGAACCGGTAAGATGGTTATTTTAATAAAGTAACATAAATAAGGGTATTGATTTGAAATTTCAGTCCTTTTCTCACCTGGCTTAAAGGTGTACTTTCTGTAGTGTACTTACAACAGTTTCTATCAGCTCCTGATTTAGTCTTACTAATGGAGAGATGCATTTTTGCCAAGTAATGCAGAACTACTAATTCCTATTCAGATAGTAGGTATTTAATAGTCAGGAAGAGGAATCTCAAGAGATACGATGAGCTACTGAGAGAAGCAAGCCAGAAATAGTTATATTACTTCAGAAAATCCTCCTTTTGTTTTTCCAAGTATAAGTAATTGAAAGAAAAAGTAGGTGAAGAACCTCTGCCTTGATTATTTGTTGCATGAAATACATTGTTATATCAACATAAGAGGTAAGGGAAAGTCACCCAAATATATCAGCTCTTTTAATTTTTCTAAATTAGTTTGTAGTCTTTTTTTTTTTTAAACATGTGCATGTTTTCAGCATTGTTAAAATCATAGCAGGGCTATCATTTTAGAATCTAGTTTTAAGTGAGTGATTGTAAAGAAGTGTGTATGTAGTCGAAAACAATGACTGTCCCTAGTTTTTTTTTTCTTAATTTATTTATTTTTAATTGGAGGATAATCGCTTTACAATGTTGTTGGTTTCTGCCATACAGCAACATAAATCAGCCATAGGTATACATATTTCCCTCCCTCATGAACTTTCTTCCCACCCCAGTTTTTTTTTTTTAAAGCACTATTTATTGCTGCATGGTTTGGGGGAATCTCAATTTCCCCCACCAGGGATCAAACCTAGGCCATGGCAGCAAAAGCCCAGAATCCTAGCCACTAAGCCACCAGGGAATTCCATGTTCCTAGTTTTTGAGTAGAGAGGCAGCTTGATCGGTCTTGAGGGACAGGGAAAACTAAAAACCAAAATGAGGTAGAAAAGAAGTAGAAGTAGACAGAGGGAAAGATTATTATTTCCTGCCAGATCAGTCCCTCTTTTCCGTAGCTTATCTCATAAGGGCTGGTGTATTATTCTCATTTTAGGTGGAACTGCATAGACTTTGCTCTTGAGAACAAAAATAATTGACTCTTTCTGGCACGGTGTTGGAAAAATGGGTATAAAATGTCTTTTTTTTTTAATGTATGGCATTTTTTTCTATATGGTCTTTTCAAAACGAGAGACGACAATATAGCATATTCAGAATTCCAAAATAAGTACTATGGAAGGAAGAGATCTCGCAAGCTTTGGTATCAGAGCTTAGTGAAAAAGATGGGAGGGACTTAAGCTGACCGTAAAGGGCATTTGTCTTAGTAGAGAAAAGATATTTAATCATTTCAGCAAGAGATACTTCATGAATTTGGCTTGTGGTTGGAATGGAGGCACCACCGTAGTCAGTGTATTGTTTTTGACTTGATCTCTTTTTGATAGTGGAAGATAAGATGGAACTAGGTTGTCACATGCTTGGATGTCATTGGCTGTCATGGGAAATTGTGGAAAGACTGTCAAAGAATGTATTAAAGTGTTATTTAAAAAGGTTGCTTTGGAGATGGTGTTTACTTGGAATGGCAAGAGACTGGAGTCAGATACAAATTTTGAAATAGCTTTAATTTCAGATAATAATGTCCTAAACTAAGGTGATAGTGGAAATGAGTAGTTGGATGGCTGAATTCCTTTTGTTTCATTATCAACAGTAGTTCTTTTTGCTCTTTGCCTACTCCAGCTTGGGGAACTTGGGTATTCACAATTTTCCTTTAGTGATCTGCTTAGTTCCATCTTTTCCTTTTCTGAGGTTTGATTTAGAGAGAAATTCCGTATCCATTTAACTCTGGAAAGTTCTCTTGGATCTTGTTTTATTGGGTAGCATATATTTAATTAAAAAATTTTTCTTTCTCTTTTCTTTTTTTTTTTTTTTAACTGTGAAATAAGCTATAGTCAGCCATGGTTGGAAATTCTCATTTCTTTATGTAGAATAGTAATTACGATTTTCTGTTGTTGTTGTTTCTTTTTTATTCCTCTTTGCACACAGTATTGAAAGAAGGTGGCTATCATACTGATTCCATACATCTCTTACACAGAAATGCCCCCTCAAGGATTCCCAGTTATCTGCCCATGGGAATTGGCAGTTAGTGAATGGGGCAGAATGCTAAGTTTCGGAAGGTTTCTTGAGACATTTTTGTGGGAAGTTTTGGGTCAAAAGGAGAGATGAAACCCAACAATGAGCGTTCCATCCTTCATCTTCCTGGGGAAATTCTAATCCCAAAGGTTTTCTGAAGAAAGGCAGCTCTTTCACTGACCTCGGGATGGGTGGTGCCTGGATTAGGTTGGGGCAGAAGAGGACAGTGTTAAGCAGCAGAGTTCACAGACCGAAGGCAGAGAATTGAAATGCCTGTTGGGGAGAGAAGAGAGAAGGGGACTAAGAGAGCCCAGAGGTCCAAGTCCTAAATTCCACCCTGTCTCCAGTTCTGAGCAGAAACTCTTTTTCCCAAGACTCAAGTAGAGTTTTAATTCAGGGACTGTCTTTTCTCCAGGGCACAGAGAGGACAAGTCAGGTGGAGATGTGATGGTAGTGAAGGTGGAGAGTTAAGGTATCAGACACAGAGATGGACATTCCTACAACAAACACAGACCACAGCAGTTTTGAAGCTGTAAGCCAGGATCAGGGTAAAAAGAAAATTCAGCTGTGTTTGAAATACAGAATTTTATAGACCCTCTTCGATAAAATTTAAATCACTGTTTCCATGCTGTCCCTTCCTATGTTCCCAGTATTTTTTTCAAGACTAGAGGTCTGGGCAGTAAGAAGAAATAGGGGAAAATACTGAGACTTGAAATGCCACTCCCCACCCCCACTTATTCTATACAAAAGAATTCTCTCTCCCTCCCTTGCTGTTGGGATGAAGGCTGTGTAAAGACAAAAGGAGGAAAACCCTCAGCACGTTCCTTCTCCTGCTTTGAAGTGTAGTTGCACCACAGGGCACAGAAGCACAGAAGTAGAGGAGAAAATATAGGCTGTAGAAGAGCGTGGGAGCACGATCCAGTCAAAGAAGGAGAGTGCTTCCCCTGCCCCGTGTCCGATGTGCTCAGAGCTTTCCTTCCAGTACTGACAGAGAGGAGTGAGAAGGAAGGGCAAGCGTGTACAGGTTGGGGTGAGTGTGGGGCACCTGCAGACAAGATGGAGTCTCAGTCTCTGTGACCTCAAGATGATCCTGCAAGCATCACTTGGGGGTCTGGATGAGAAGTCACCCAGGAGCTCTTCTTGGATTTTTTAAGGAAGTGAAGAGCCGGCTCAACATTGAGAAAACTGAGATCACGGCATCCGGTCCCATCACTTCATGGCAAATAGATGGGGAAACAGTGGAAACAGTGGCTGACTTTATTTTTCTGGGCTCCAAAATCACCGCAGATGGTGACTGCAGCCATGAAATTAAAAGATGTTTACTCCTTGGAAGAAAAGTTATGACCAACCTAGACAGTATATTAAAAAGCAGAGACATTACTTTGCCAACAAAGGTCCATCTAGTCAAGGCTGTGGTTTTTCCAGTGGTCATGTATGGATGTGTGAGTTGGATTATAAAGAAAGCTGAGCGCCGAAGAATTGATGCTTTTGAACTGTGGTGTTGGAGAAGACTCTTGAGAGTCCCTTGGACTGCAAGGAGATCCAACCCGTCCATCCTAAAGGAGATCAGTCCTGGGTGTTCATTTATTGAAAGGGCTGATGTTGAAGCTGAAACTCCAATACTGTGGCCACCTCATGCGCTGACTCATTGGAAAAGACCCTGATGCTGGGAAAGATTGAGGGCAGGAGGAGAAGGGGACAACAGAGGATGAGATGGTTGGATGGCATCACCGACTTGACAGACATGGGTTTGGGTGGACTCTGGGAGTTGGTGATGGACAGGGAGGCCTGGCATGCTGCAGTTCATAGGGTCGCAAAGAGTTGGACGTGACTGAACTGAACTGACTGAAAAGCCAGGAATGGTGGTCTTCACTGGAGTGACTGCTGGATGTTTTCTTTGGCTGACTGCAGCACCTGATATTTGATCTGCTCCTTAATGCTACCGGGAGTACAACTTTATGGGAATTACTGTCTCGGATCACCCCTACATCTGTGATTTCTTCCATAGCCGGGAAGAATATTCACCAGTAGAGCTTGCTTTTCTACATTTTCCCTCAGCATCTGTCTTGATTAGTTGAAGAAGCAGTTCAAAACAGCCATGAACTTCAGTTCATTTTTATAGGAGCTGCCAATCATACAGAAATAGAGATTGATACAGCTTTTGTATACCACTTTCAGGCTTTCTAAAAGGGCAGCTTCACTGTCAATCCTAAGGGTCTTGTTGAAAATATTCTTCTCAAAGGCCTTTTGCTTCTTGATGCTGGTATAGGTGTCATTGTACGTGGCAAAAACTTGATCTCCTTCATTGTCCAGAATAAGGATGGCTTTGACCAGTATACAGGAAGAGTTCCAAAATCAGTGCTTCCATTTTGCCCTGCGACTGGTGCTGACATCTTCTGTTATGTTTAATTGAAGAGTTAGGTTTACTTTTTCCCATGTCCTGTTGATTAGTTTAGAACACCTTTCTAATTGTATGAATGTATCTTTTCTTTGTTTTCCGGTAACTTTGTTAACGTAACCTCAGCTAAGGAGAGGGCACATGAAACAGCTGTACAGATCGTTAATGCAAATCCATTTTAGTTGTTAGATGTGAATTCAGAGCATATGAGGAGAAGGCAGTGGCACCCCACTCCAGTACTCTTGCCTGGAAAATCCCATGGATGGAGGAGCCTGGTAGGCTGCAGTCCATGGGGTCTCGAAGAGTCGGACACGACTGAGTGACTTCACTTTCACTTTTCACTTTCACGCATTGGAGAAGGAAATGGCAACCCACTCCAGTGTTCTTGCCTGGAGAATCCCAGGGACGGGGGAGTCTGGTGTGCTGCTGTCTATGGGGTCACACAGAGTCGGACACGACTGAAGTGACGTAGGAGCAGAGCATATGATATATGCTTAGTCTTTACAGTCTCTTTTTGTCTTCCACCTTAAGAGAGTGATGAAGTATAAAACCTGATGTCTATGGAATATGGACAGTAACTGTGGAGAGTCACCATTTTAATAAAGTGGATTAACTTTGGCATTTTCTAGAGTAGAGCTGTTTCTACTCAAAATGTTAATGTTGATTAAAACTGAATCATTAAATCTTTTATGGAAAAAATTATTTACTTTTTTCCATGGTTTTTTGTTTCATTTTAGCCAAGATATTTGCTGAAGTTTGAGCAGATTTACCTGTCCAAGCCCACCCATTGGGAAAGAGATGGTGCTCCATCACCAATGATGCCAAATGAGGCCAGATTAAGAAATCTCACGTAAGAAACCATGTTTCTTTTTCAGTAGCTAATTTTGAAATAAAATTCAGAAAATAAAATTTTGGCCAGTTGAGAGTTTTAGCAAATACCTTACTATTAACTTGTGATCTACTTTTATTTTCAAAGGTACTCTGCTCCACTTTATGTTGACATAACAAAAACAGTCATTAAAGAAGGTGAAGAACAACTTCAGACGCAGCATCAGAAAACTTTTATAGGAAAAATTCCAATTATGTTGCGTTCAACTTACTGCCTATTGAATGGCTTAACTGATCGTGATCTTTGTGAGTTAAATGAATGCCCCTTGGATCCTGGTGGCTACTTCATTATTAATGGATCAGAAAAGGTATAATGGCATTATTTATAAAAAATAACATCATTAAGCTCATGAAAGTTGAAATTAAAAAATAAACTTTGTGTAATAATCTGGAAGTAGCAGTTGAATTCTTAGGGAGGTGACAGTGGAATTTATATTAAACCAAAACTTTCTTTAGTTATATATAATATACACTAGAAATTTTATCAGTTTGAGCTTAATATGTTTCAGTTAAGTGTTTATGCAAAATGGAATATGTAAAGTTTAAGAATTGTTATTTCAGTGAGCTTGTACAGTCAGATTAAATTAAGATGCAGCTTTCACTGTTCTAATTCAAAGACCTTGTGTATTTTATGGCTATAACTTTTATTGTCCATGTAGGTTCTGATTGCTCAAGAGAAAATGGCAACAAACACAGTCTATGTGTTTGCCAAAAAGGATTCCAAATATGCCTACACAGGAGAGTGTAGATCATGTCTGGAGAATTCTTCTCGACCCACCAGCACTATCTGGGTTAGCATGCTGGCAAGAGGAGGACAGGTATGGAATATTACATGATATTGTTTGGGTTTATTCCTTTTGATCTAGTTCTTTAAGTAACCAGGCTGCATGCTTTGTCAAAAAGTTTTTCTGGAACATATTATCAGTGTTGTATGAAAGGCACTTTCAGTTCAGTTCAGTAGCTCAGTTGTGTCCGACTAGTTGTGACCCCATGAATTGTAGCACGCCAGGCCTCCCTGTCCATCACCAACTCCTGGAGTTCACTGAAACTCATGTCCATCGAGTCGGTGATGCTATCCAGTCATCTCATCCTCTGTCGTCCCCTTCTCCTGCCCTCAATCCCTCCCAGCATCAGGGTCTTTTCCAATGAATCAACTCTTCACATGAGGTGGCCAAAGTATTGGAGTTTCAGCTTCAGCATCATTCCTTCCAAAGAACACCCAGGACTGATCTCCTTTAGGATGGATGGGTTGGATCTCCTTGCAGTCCAAGGGACTCTCAAGAGTCTTCTCCAACACCACAGTTCAAAAGCATCAATTCTTCGGCGCTCAGCTTTCTTCACAGCCCAACTCTCACAGCCATACATGACCACTGGAAAAACCACAGCCTTGACTAATGTCTCTGCTTTTGAATATGCTGTCTAGGTTGGTCATAACTTTCCTTCCAAAGAGTAAATGTCTTTTAATTTCATGGCTGCAGTCACCATCTGCAGGGATTTTGGAGCCAAAAAAAATAAAGTCTGACACTGTTTCCCCATCTGTTTGCCATGAAGTGATGGGACCGGATGCCATGATCTTCGTTTTCTGAATGTTGAGCTTTAAGCCAACTTTCGCACTCTCCTCTTTCACTTTCATCAAGAGGCTTTTGAGTTCCTCTTCACTCTCTGCCATAAGGGTGGTGTCATCTACATATCTGAGGTGATTGCTATTTCTCCCGGCAATCTTGATTCCAGCTTGTGCTTCCAGTCCAGCATTTCTCATGATGTACTCTGCATATAAGTTAAATAAGCAGGGTGACAATATACAGCCTTGATGTACTCCTTTTCCTATTTGGAACCAGTCTGTTGTTCCATGTCCAGTTCTAACTGTTGCTTCCTGACCTGTATACAGGTTTCTCAAGAGGAAGGTCCGGTGGTCTGGTATTCCCATCTCTTTCAGAATTTTCCACAGTTTATTGTTGACCACAACAGTCAAAGGCTTTGGCATAGTCAATAAAGCAGAAATAGATGTTTTTCTGGAACTCTCTTCCTTTTTCCATGATCCAACTTTGTTATTTATTAATACTTATTGCTGTGTAACAAATTACTCCAGTAGCAACATTTACCATGTCACAGTTTCTGGATGTAGGTTAGCTGGGTCCCAGGTCAGTAGGTGTACAATATGCTACTGGAGAACAGTGGAGAAATAACTCCAGAAAGAAAGAAGGGATGGAGCCAAAGCAAAAACAGTACCCAGCTGTGGATGTGACTGGTGATAGAAACAAAGTCCGATGCTGTAAAGAACAATATTGCATAGGAACCTGAAATGTCAGGTACATGAATCAAGGCAAATTGGAAGTGGTCAAACGAGATGGCAAGAGTGAACTTAGAGATTCTAGGAATCAGCGAACTAAAATGGACTGGAATGGGTGAATTTAACTCAGATGACCATTCTATCTACTATGGCAGGCAGGAATCCCTCAGAAGAAATGGAGTAGCCATCATGGTCAACAAAAGAGTCCGAAATGCAGTACTTGGATGCAGTCTCAGAAATGACAGAATGATCTGTTCGTTTCCAAGGCAAACCATTCAATATCACCGTAATCCAAGTCTGTGCCCCACCCAGTAATGCTGAAGAAGCTGAAGTTGAACGGTTCTATGAAGATCTACAAGACCTTTTAGAACTAACATCCAAAAAAGATGTCCTTTTCATTATAGGGGACTGCAATGCAAAAGTAGGAAGGCAAGAAACACCTAGAGTAACAGGCAAATTTGGCCTTGGAATACGGAATGAAGCAGGGCAAAGACTAATAGAGTTTTGCCAAGAAAATGCACTGGTCATAGCAAACACTCTCTTCCAACAACACAAGAGAAGACTCTACACATGGACATCACCAGATGGTCAACACCGAAATCAGATTGATTATATTCTTTGCAGCCAAAGATGGAGAAGCTCTATGCAGTCAGCAAAAACAAGACCGGGAGCTGACTGTGGCTCAGATCATGAACTCCTTATTGCCAAATTCAGACTTAAATTGAAGAAAGTAGGGAAAACCGCTAGACCATTTAGGTATGACCTAAATCAAATCCCTTATGATTATACAGTGGAAGTGAGAAATAGATATAAGGGCCTAGATCTGATAGAGTGCCTGATGAACTATGGAATGAGGTTTGTGACACTGTACAGGAGACAGGGATCAAGACCATCCCCATAGAAAAGAAATGCAAAAAAGCAAAATGGCTGTCTGGGGCGGCCTTACAAATAGCTGTGAAAAGAAGAGAAGCAAAAAGCAAAGGAGAAAAGGAAAGATATAAGCATCTGAATGCAGAGTTCCAAAGAATAGCAAGAAGAAAGAAAGCCTTGTTCAGGGATCAATGCAGAGAAATAGAGGAAAACAACGGAATGGGAAAGACTAGAGATCTCTTCAAGAAAATTAGAGATACCAAGGGAACATTTCATACAAAGATGGGCTTGATAAAGGACAGAAATGGTCTGGACCTAACAGAAGCAGAAGATATTAAGAAGAGGTGGCAAGAATACACAGAAAAACTGTATAAAAAAGATCTTCATGACTCAAATAATCACGATGGTGTGATCACTCATCTAGAGCCAGACATCCTGGAATGTGAAGTCAGGTGGGCCTTAGAAAACATCACTACGAACAAAGCTAGTGGAGGTGATGAAATTCCAGTTGAGCTGTTTCAAATCCTGAAAGATGATGCTGTGAAAGTGCTGCACTCAATATGCCAGTGGAAAACTCAGCAGTGGCCACAGGACTGGAAAAGGTCAGTTTTCATTCCAATCCCAAAGAAAGGCAATGCCAAAGAATGCTCAAACTATGGCACAATTGCACACTCATCTCACATGCTAGTAAAGTAATGCTCAAAATTCTCCAAGCCAGACTTCAGCAATACGTGAACTGTGAACTCCCTGATGTTCAAGCTGGTTTTAGAAAAGGCAGAGGAACCAGAGGTCAAATTGCCAAAATCCACTGGATCATGGAAAAAGCAGTAGAGTTCCAGAAAAACATCTATTTGTGCTTTATTGACTATGCCAAAGCCTTTGACTGTGTGGATCACAATACACTGTGGAAAATTCTGAAAGAGATGGGAATACCAGACCACCTGACCTGCCTCTTGAGAAATCTGTATGCAGGTCAGGAAGCAACAGTTAGAACTGGACATGGAACAACAGACTGATTCCAAATAGGAAAAGGAGTTCATCAAGGCTGTATATTGTCACCCTGCTTATTTAACTTCTATGCAGAGTACATCATGAGAAACGCTGGACTGGAAGAAACACAAGCTGAAATGAAGATTGCTGGGAGAAATATCAGTAACCTCAGATATGCAGATGACACCACCCTTATGGCAGAAAGTGAAGAGGAGCTAAAAAGCCTCTTGATGAAAGTGAAAGAGGAGAGTGAAAAAGTTGGCTTAAAGCTCAACATTCAGAAAACGAAGATCATGGCATCTAGTCCCATCACTTCATGGCAAATAGTTGGGGAAATGGTGTCAGACTTAATTTTTTTTGGCTCCAAAATCCCTGCAGATGGTGACTGCAGCCATGAAATTAAAAGACGCTTACTCCTTGGAAGGAAAGTTACGACCAATCTAGATAGCATATTCAAAAGCAGAGACATAACTTTGCCGACTAAGGTCTGTCTAGTCAAGGCTATGGTTTTTCCAGTGGTCATGTATGGATGTGAGAGTTGGACTCTGAAGAAGGCTAAGCGCAGAAGAATTGATGCTTTTGAAGTGTGGTGTTGGAGAAGACTCTTGAGAGTCCCTTGGACTGCAAGGAGATCCAACCAGTCCATTCTGAAGGAGATCAAGCTGGGATTTCTTTGGATGGACTGATGCTAAAGCTGAAACTCCAGAATTTTGGCCACCTCATGAGAAGAGTTGACTCACTGGAAAAGACTCTGATGCAGGGAGGGATTGGGGGCAGGAGGAGAAGGGAACGACCGAGGATGAGATGGCTGGATGACATCACGGACTCGATGGACGTGAGTCTGAGTGAACTCCGAGAGTTGGTGATGGACAGGGACAGGGAGGCCTGGCGTGCTGCAATTCATGGGGTCGCAAAGAGTCGGACACGACTGAGCGCCTGAACTGAACTAACTGGTCACAAGGCTGCCATCAAGGTTTTTGGGCCACAGTCATTGTAAGGCTTATTTTTGTGGTGATTGGCAAGATTCAGTTCCTTGCCACGTGGTGCCCCTCCGTATAGCCCCTAACAACATGGCAGCTTGTTTGTCAGAGTAATTGAGCAGAGCCATAGAGCATATGAACAAGATGGAAATTGCCATCTTTTATGCCTTAGCCTTGAAAGCGACATCCTGTCATTTTTGCCATGTTCGTTTTGTTAGGTGCAATTCAGCACATCCAGTCTCTTCTCCAGGGGAACTGCAGAAGGCAGTAATAGAGGCCGGGATCATTGAGTGCCATCTTAGAAGCCACCCAACATAGGCATGTTACATACGATAATGTAATCTAACAATAGCATTTCTTGACTATAGCTCTGTGCCAACTATGTTACTTAGGTTACTTGATTTAATTTTCATGGTTCCCCTGGAAATTTGTTGTAACTAATTTCATGTATATTTTTATTTGTTAAAATTTTTAATGTAAGTCATGTATGCACATTAAAGTGGTTCAGAAACGTACAAAAAGTAGTCTTCCTTTGACCTCCAGTTTCTTCCTTCAGAAGCAGCTACTTTTGATAATTTCTCATGAGTCCATTCAGAAATAGTCTTAATTCAAAAACAATGTTTGCACCTTGCTGGTATCTTTTAAAAACAAGTTTAGATCAGCAGTTTTTCATTATTTCTGAGATGTGACACTCCATGTATGGATGTAGTGTAATTTATTGAGCCATTCCCTTGTGATGGACAGGGAGGCTTGGCGTGCTGTGGTTCATGGGGTCGCAGAGTCGGACACAACTGAGCGACTGAACTGAACTGAACTTGTGATGGATGTTTAGGTTTCCAGTCTTGTGCTCTTATAAACACTTCTGCAGAGTGTAATGTCACATTGATGTTTTATAAAGAAGAACTTGAACATAGAGGTTTAAGGGCTTCAAGTTGAAAATCCCATGTAGAATAAGTGTTTTAAAGAATTAAAATGGTTGTTTCTTGTGACTGGGGGTAGAATGGAGCCCAGCTACAAGTGTTTGAGAAAGATCCCCAGGTGATTGTGATGTGGATTCTTAATTGATAAGTGTTGGCCTAGATTATGGAGGGCAGAAGTAATAGGAACACAGTATATTAGGGAGATTGTCATGGAAGCTATGGCCAAAATCAATTAATCAGAGGCAGAGAAAGGAAAATCATCTAGACTTAGTGATAAAGTTTGATATAATATGAGGATGACTAGAGATCCTATGGTTCTTTCCA
Source organism: Capra hircus (assembly GCF_001704415.2). NCBI lineage: Eukaryota > Metazoa > Chordata > Mammalia > Artiodactyla > Bovidae > Capra > Capra hircus. The sequence continues at coordinate 72,968,155 of NC_030813.1, forward strand.
GAATTTTCATTTAATCAATTGAGGAATGGGGCTTGGGGGCCCATGTTGTTGTATTTAATTCCCTGGAATATTCTCATGCAAAGCCAGAGTTGAAAATCGCTAAGCAAAAACATAAGGGCTTTGTCTTATAATCATGAAATAAAAGGATAACATTTTAAAGGGAATGAAATGAACAGTTTAGGTTTATGGTCTTTATTTTGTTGACATTTCAATTTACATGTATATTTCTGTATAGTTATTTTTAGGGGATTTTGCTCCTGCTTTTTCTGACTGTGCCATGTGACTTGCAAGATCTTAGTTCCCTAACCAGGGATTGAACCCTGGCCTCAGCAGTGAAAGGGCTAAGTCCTAACCACTGGACTAGCAGGCAACTCCCTCTATGTAGTGTTTTTAACTTTTTTAAATTCACAGATAGTTGTTCATAGTGATTGTGTCAACTTGGAAGTTGTGGCTTAAAGGTGTAGCCACCTGCCCATTCCCATACTCCGTATACTTTTGCCGTGCTCTGTAATCAAATCTGGCCAAGTGTGGGACACTTGGTATCTCACAACTCTTTGCATCAACCAAGCTTTGTATAATCATTGCCCAGGGCTTCACTGTTTCGCCTACTAGTGCCCACAGTAGCTATTTTATAACAGTCTGAAACCTTCCCTCACCTCTCTTAACTTTACAAATTAGGAAATGGAGTTTAATTACTTACTTGCCTTGGGTCTTGAGGCTTGCTGACAAAGAGACTGAAATTAGTATTCTCAGCCATTGAATTCCCTGTACCTTATTAAGCTCCTCAAGCATGTGTGCCCCAAAAGAAGACTAGTCTGTCTGCCTGAAGTGGAAACACTGTGGTTATGAGTATCAATAGTCTACAGGCAGCCATGAAAAAAAAAAGATTGTATTGTTCTATCCTGAGGTTCAAGATAAAATAGAGGACTTCCAAGAATTGATTTTTAGACAGAATGTAGTGATGCCAGCAGTACATGGTGTAGGCATTCTTTTAAAATGTTTTGCATATTCTGAAAAAGGTCTATGATGAAAGAGGTGGAATAATTGTTGAAACAACCGAATGGCAGTTGGAGCTGTGAGGATTGTGGATACAGGAAAAAGACCAGGATGAAGATTTAGATATCAGTTGTGAAAGTTGTTACTGAACACTCATGAGATGAAGTAAGGTTTCTAAGGAAGGAGGCCTGAAGTAGGAGGAATACAACAAACAGTTATTAAATGGACCATGATAATATAGGATCATGAGGCCAAGAGAAGGTAGAGTTTGATAGTAAAGGAAAGAAATTTGATTAAAATTGAGAAACCAGGTCTTTGTATGCCAGTGAAGGCTAGTGACTTATTTCATTTCTGTGTGCAATTGAAGAGAGAAATTGTAAAAGAGAAGCCTATATGAAAGAGACTTTTTTAATATTGAATAATCATTAATATTTGGAGATATCTCACCGACCAACTCTGTTTATTTTTCATTCTGTTCTTAGCTTTTTCCCACATTTGCCTGTCTGTTGTCTCTCTTATCTTCCCTTCATCTATTTCTTCCAGACTTCCTAATTTTTTTGGTTGGGGGAAAGGATGAAGGGTAGTCTGTTTATATTCTTTTGCGGTCAGAGTTTCCAGATACAGTCTTGAGGTATTCTAGAGAATCTTGGCAAACAGAGAGTAGAGAATGGAAATTCTCCAGCTCTGAATGACCAGCCTGTCCATCAAATAAGTAAACCTGTTGCAGTGGTTTTTGAAAAGCAGCCATAGGACATTCCTTAGAGTATGAGAGGCAGACTTTTTTTGAAATACATACAATGGACATTTATATGAAATGGTTCTTACGATGTTTATATATGGCTGTAATCTCTGTATTCTCATATTCTCATGATTTTTTTTCCTAGGGTGCAAAGAAGAGTGCTATTGGTCAACGTATTGTGGCAACCCTACCGTATATCAAGCAAGAAGTTCCCATCATTATTGTGTTTAGAGCATTAGGTTTTGTGTCTGACAGAGATATTTTAGAGCATATTATTTATGATTTTGAAGATCCAGAGATGATGGAAATGGTAATGTGCAAGCAAAATGTATTCATAGTGTTTTTCAAGAGATTTGAAGTTACTGACTGTTGTTAATCCTAAAACACAAAAGAAAGCTGCTCTGAAGATCAATTTAGCTGTTGTAAACCTCGTTCTGTTTACTATATAGCAAAAGCCTTCAGCCCTACCTTGACTTCTTTTCCTGACAATGCTATGTAAAATTGACCTGAAAACTAGAGGCAGCCAGAGTTCATTGACAGCAGAAAGGAAGAAATAATAATAAGGAAAATCATAAAGACACACTAGTCTGATGCAGTTTAGTAAGGGGAAAAGAGTTGATATCTTTTAAAAAAAAAACAAAACTTTTTTTTTAAAACATTTCAAAGTTACAGAAAAGTTACAAATAACTCTTATATAGTCTGTGCCTGTATTTAGCAGCAGTTACTTTTGCCACATTTGTTTTAAGATTCTTTTTATCTCTATATATACATTGTTTTTTTCTGGATCATTTGAAAGTGAGTTTTAGGCATCATGCCCCTTTATTCCTAAATACTTCAGTGTATATTTCATAAGAATCAGGATATTTACTCACATAATCATAGTGCAGTTTTTAAAACTGGTATTTTGGTGTTGTATATACTGTTAACCTGGAGACCTTACTCAAGTTTTTGCCAAAGATATTGATAATGTCCTTAACGGCATTTTTTTCCTGGTTCAAAATCCAGTCAGTCATCTGTTACATGTTGTTTTTAATGTTTGCTTAATGTCTTTTAATCTTCCCCTGTCTCTTTCTGTTGTTTCATAACACTGAAGTTTTTGGAGTGGGTAGGCCATTTATTTTATAGAATATCCTTCAACTTGGATTTTTCTGATATTTCCTCATTTTACGCCATTTCTTGGCAGGACAAATCTAGAGATCATAATGTGTGCTTCCCAGGTCATTACATCAGAAGTCACGTGATGTCATTTTGTCCCATCATTGGAAAAGTTAATTTCACAGTGGCAGCTATTAGGTTCCTCCACTGTAAAGTTACTACTTTCATGGGAAGGTTTGTTGAGTCTAGATAAATATGCATTTCCTCGTCAATCATCCTTGTCTAAGGAGTACTTGATATTCTTAAAGTTGTCCTGAATTATCCAAAGTCTTTAAGACTACAGAGAAATAAAGTAAAATATAGTCTAAACATTGGTCACAAAGTTAGAAAGTGAAGTATATTTTAGTTACTAGAGTATTTATTGATATGATTGCATGACAAAATGGATTCTGTTTAGATTTTACTCTAAGCTTTTGGCAGTAGTTATGCTTTTTTTCCCCTTAATACTTAAAGATAATTATTTAGATAGTTAAAAGAAAGGATAAACCTCTTAAACCAAGGCTGACAACATTATGCCACATTTATTCATTTGAGCTTAGTTTGGGTGTTAAACTTCTCTAAATTGATTTTAGATATTTGAAAGGAACTTTTCTTAAGCTATTGTTTATTAAAATGTAAAACAATACTCAAACCGACTGTGCTCTGTTATAATGGAATTATTTGTATTTTTCTGGAAAGTATGATTGTCCATGCTGATCATTTTTTTCAGAGTTCCCTAGGTCAATAAGGTGTTTTTAAGTTCTAGGATGTTGTGTTTCCTTGAATTTCTAAAAATATTTGAATATTTAGTTAGGTGTTCATAGGGATATTTAACATATTATAAATTGACAGTTGCCTTATCTTAAAGATAATGAATTAAAAAATAATTTTATTTTAATGAATGGATAGGTTAAACCATCACTCGATGAAGCTTTTGTCATCCAAGAACAGAATGTTGCACTAAATTTCATTGGTTCAAGAGGGGCAAAGCCTGGTGTTACCAAAGAGAAAAGAATTAAATATGCCAAGGAAGTATTACAGAAGGAAATGCTCCCTCATGTTGGCGTCAGTGATTTTTGTGAGACCAAGAAAGCTTATTTCTTGGGGTACGTCAGATTTCTTTATTTTAAGTTCTTTGCCAAGATGTGGTTGAGATGGTTTTTCTTAAAGCTGAAAATGTCAAAATTGATGTTTTTAATATATGTTTAAAAAAAAGGAAAGCCAAAACCATGTGCTTTCTCTTTCTTTTTTTAAAGGTACATGGTTCATAGGTTGCTGCTAGCAGCTTTGGGTAGAAGAGAATTAGATGACAGAGATCACTATGGAAACAAAAGATTGGACCTTGCTGGACCACTACTTGCATTCTTATTTAGAGGGTAAGAAATTATAGAATGATACTGTTAAAAGCAGATAAATTTCACTTTAGATTGGTTATGGCACATGGAAGTGCTAAGAAACTATCTTGGCATGCATAATGGGTGCATGTGAAGTGTGCTACATTCTTTGCCAGTTGTGTAGTTTAGTTCTGTTTCATATTAGAATTTCAAGATTGTGGGGACGTTTATCACTTGTTTACATTTTCTTTATTCCTCTCTACCATGGCAAAGCATTTGAGAAAGCCCAATTATTGATTGACTTTCTGAGTGCTGATATTGGAATTTTTATTAGCTTTGCTTTGCAGTTTATAAAAACACAAAAGCTAGAGAAGAAGCAGTGGTTGTGTCAGAATTAAGGTTATATGTGATTTTTATTTTATTCTTAATATGTTTTTATATTTTCTATAATGAACATATACTACTTCTATAATTGGAAAAACTTATTTGTAAAAATTATGTAGACAGTTTAGCACAAAAGTGATATTAGCAATGTTTTGTGCATGTTCTGTGATTTATTGTGTTGTATGTTAGTGTTTTTCAACCTTGTTTTGGTACCACCCCACTAAGGAGCCTCTTTCGACTATTTTTTCCCTTACTGCTTTGCTTGTGTATGTTTTTGTACTGTATGTACATCTGTGCTTTTTATATAAAAAAGAATAACCCTCAACCACTTTTCACCTCCTTGTGGGCAACAGTGTCCTTGTTAGAATTCATATTACAGACATTGACATGTTTAAAACATTTTATTGGCAGAATGTTTAAGAATTTGCTTAAAGAAGTACGGATCTATGCCCAGAAGTTCATTGATCGTGGAAAGGATTTTAACTTGGAATTGGCAATTAAAACAAGGATTATATCTGATGGCCTAAAATATTCTTTAGCTACTGGAAACTGGGGTGACCAAAAGAAAGCTCATCAAGCCAGAGCTGGAGTATCTCAGGTAAGGGTGTCAGCTGTGACTACAGGTTTGGTAAGAAAACTTTACAAAACTAATAAAATCTTCATTTATTGAATGTAAGTTGTTTTCCCTTTTTTTGTGTCTTGGTCAGATATAAAAGTACTTGGAGGCTTTTGAATTATGAAAGTGAAAATTTTCTTAAGTTAGCTGTTAGCATTACTAAGAGATTTTAAAGTTTTGACTCTCATCAAGATATTTAATAAATTTACATAGGTTCTTAGGAGGTGAAACAGTCTATGTTCATGAAATTTTTGTCTTAAAAATTCCATATTAGAAACTGATAGCCAAGGAATAAATTATTTTGTGTAATGTAATACTTCTAACACTGATTTCTATCTGTTGCCCTGTTTTATGTACAATGATTACAGTAGGTACTCTCAGAATAATTAACGGAGGAAGCATTTTACAAAAATGTCTCACCAGGTGTTTTTATTTATTTTTTGTAATTAGTTTTCATATGAGATTTAAAATTTACCATGTACATGTTTAGATTTATGGAAGGGATCTCCCCCTCATTTGCTTTTTAAAAAAAAAAAAAAAAAGCCTACACCAGTATCACCTGATTAATTTGGCATTCAGACACCAGCTTGAACCTCCTGATTCCTGGAAGTCTAAATATCTTAAGAATTATGGAAGGATGTTCATAACCCAGTTAAATTTCTAGTTTCTTTTAGTTTAGTAAGGATTTGTTGACTCTAGTTGATATTTGTGATGCTGGGTTCACAGGTTGATTCCAGCCTTCAAGGAGCTCACCATCTATTAGAGGAAACATTTGTCCTTGTATATCTCGCTGTGCCTTGAGCTGAATTATGATAAATGCCATCCTGCCAGTTGAGTTCAGTTCCTGGGTTTTAAGATATGCCAAGAGCTCTGTCACACATTGGATCTGCAAAAAATGAGTGAAACATGATCCCTGATTTTCAGTAGCTTACAGTCTGTACTCAGATGTAAACAGATATTACAGCATGGTACAGGGAGTATTAAATGAGAGCTATGCATGCTTGCTCCATGGGGATGCTGGAGAAAGGCATATAGCACTGCCTGAGAGTGTGAACAGAAGTGTTTTCTTTAGGAGGTGGCACGTGAGCTGGGTCTTGAAGGGTAGTAGAGAAATTAGCCCAAGCCTTGGAGGAGGGTAGAACCAATAGCTCATAGGAAAACTGGAGAAAATTTCTTAATATCCTGAAAAAAGGGACAGAGGGAGAAAAGGGCACATGTATGTGGGAGGAGCTAGATCATTCTCGTGTTTTCAAGTCAAAGTGGGAGAGTTAAAAAGGTGGGGTTGGAGAGGGGAGCTTGGGAACACCTTGTAGAGGGGCATTCATTTTTGCTTTTTAGGTTCAGTTCAGTTCTATCGCTCAGTCGTGTCTGACTCTTTGCGACCCCATGAATTGCAGCACGCCAGGCCTCCCTGTCCATCACCATCTCCCGGAGTTCACTCAAACTCATGTCCATTGAGTCAGTGATGCCATCCAGCCATCTCATCCTCTGTCATCCCCTTCTCCTCCTGCCCCCAATCCCTCCCAGCATCAGAGTCTTTTCCAGTGAGTCAACTCTTCACATGAGGTGGCCAAAGTACTGGAGTTTCAGCTTTAGCATCATTCCTTCCAAAGAAATCCCAGGGCTGATCTCCTTTAGAATGGACTGGTTGGATCTCCTTGCAGTCCAAGGGACTCTCAAGAGTCTTCTCCAACACCACAGTTCAAAAGCATCAATTCTTCGGCGCTCAGTTTTCTTCACAGTCCAACTCTCACATCTATACACGACCATAGGAAAAACCGTAGCCTTGACTAGATGGACCTTAGTCGGCAAAGATAATGTCTCTGCTTTTGAATATTCTATCTAGGTTGGTCATAACTTTTAGGTAGCTTCACAGTAAATGTCATTGTGGAGAAAAGATTTGAGAAGGGCATAGTTGGTGGCAGAAAGATTGTTGCAACAGGCTCAGTGAGAAATGGTTAGAGCCTGCAGTAGAACAGTTCTATGGAGATAGAGAGTAGAGTCAGATTTGAGAAATATTAGGAAGTTTGGAAAGCTTTGTGATTAGTTGAATGATGGAAAACTCCATAGAACAGAGAGAAGAGAACAGTTCTTCCTGGAGGTGGTCAGATGTCTTCTATAGAAGTGGTAGAATTTCACCAAGCAGAGCAGAATGGGGAGTGCATTCCATCCTGTGGCAGTTGTGGAGGTGAGAAATGTTCAGCAGTGTGGATGGAGTACAGGCATTCTGAAGACTATAGTAGGGGAAGGTTGTCTGGGACTTCATTGAAAAGAGCCTCAGTGTCATGCTCCTCTAGCTGGTGGGGAACTGTCTAATATTTTTTAATTCGGTGAGTGATATGAACTTACCTATATCTGTTTTTTAATAATTCTGGTAACTGAGCAGAGTAGATTGGAGAGGACATTGCAGGGACTTACGAACTAATGATAGTAGTACAGGTTAAGAGGTGAGCTGGTTTTTTGCTGTGATGTTGGGAAATAAGAGTTTATAGGATATGTTTATTGATGTATGAAAGGAGGAGGTCAGAGACAAAGATATCATGAGATTTCTAGGTTGGGAGATAAAGGGAAGGGTGACACCATTAACCATGATAGGAGATTGAGGAAGGAGGATGGATTGTTGTAGCTGTGGGGAAAGAGGTGATGTGTTATTAGGTACATTGAGATTGTGTTGATTGCTTTATATGTCTCTAAATATTACCGTACTTACACAAGTATTACCTTGCTTGAAGTAAAGTGAAGTTGCTCAGTCATGTCTGACTCTTTGCGACCCCACGGACAGCAGCCTACCAGGCTCCGCCGTCAATGGGATTTTCCAGGCAAGAATACTGGAGTGGGCTGCCGTTTCCTTCTCCGATCTTTCCAACCCAGGGATCGAACTCGGGTCTCCTGCATTGCAGACAGATGCTTTACCGTCTGAGCCACCAGGGAAGCCCATTACCTCTCTTAGTGTTCTGTAAATATTGAATCTCTGTGTTGGGTTCAGAGGCCTCAACCTGGAAAAAGTTCTGGGGTGGGTTAGTGATATTTGCTATTGGCAAAGGAGTGAGAGTTGGTAGCATTGAACACTTAGTGCCTGATGTTTGCTAAGTACTGTTCTAGGTACTGGGATACAATGGAGAACAAAACAAGTTTAAAAAAACCCCACTAACATCCAAATGCTTGGAGATAGGCCATAAAACATTTGTGTGGCATGTTAGAACTATATGTCATATATTTGCTATCTTTGCTGTAAGGGTCAATTAAGTTACAAGAGTGAGCGGAATTATCCAGGGCAGATTGGAGAAAGGAAGGATGGAAACAGTTGTTTCCATCAACTGAGTGGATTATATTTGAAAATACGACTTTGCCTCATTTTATTATTTGCCAAAAATATGATAGTGTAACAGAAATGCCCAAGCTCTATAAAGATTTGTTATTGTTTTCTAGGTATTAAATCGCCTGACTTTTGCATCTACTCTTTCTCACCTGCGTCGTTTAAATTCTCCCATTGGTAGAGATGGCAAACTAGCAAAACCTAGACAATTGCATAATACATTATGGGGAATGGTGTGTCCTGCTGAGACCCCAGAGGTAATACATTAGAATTTATGTTCAAGACAAAAAGTACAAGAATTATCATGTAGAGTATAATTACTTTTGTAAGTAACTTTTAATTTTAATTATCTAAGTGTAGTATAGAACTAAGTATTATAGTTTTGTTTTTAGGAAGTAATATATTCTGAAATCAAATTGGAGGGAAAGTGTGGAAAAGAATTTTGAAAGGCATGTTATCAGTATGAGTAATATGTACTTTATTTATTCCAAGGGCCATGCTGTAGGACTTGTGAAGAATTTAGCCCTGATGGCTTATATTTCAGTTGGATCTCAGCCTTCTCCAATTCTGGAATTTTTAGAAGAATGGAGTATGGAAAATTTAGAAGAAATTTCTCCTGCAGCTATTGCTGAGTGTGTATAGATGCAATTAAAAATTGTTAATTTTCGGGTATAGCTTATTACAGAGTTACTATGTACAAAATACTTTTGGTTTTTTATTTTAGTGCAACCAAGATTTTTGTTAATGGCTGTTGGGTTGGAATACATAAAGATCCTGAACAACTTATGAACACGCTACGGAAGTTGCGGCGTCAGATGGACATCATTGTGTCTGAAGTAAGAATCTTTAATTATTTAAGAGGACGTGATCTCTGGGATTTCTGAATGAGGCATAAGGCTAAATGAAAGCTATCTTTGCATTGATATCTTTCTTGAACTGGTGTCCTTTGAATTTTAAAGTATGTTGTCAAAAGACTAGATGATGTTTTGAGCTAGATTTAATAATAAAGTATTGCTTACTTTAATGCCTTAGATATATGCATCTAAAGTTTTGACATGAAAAAAAAAGTTTTGACATGTAATTTATTATTAAATTATATTTTGGAATTCAGATTACATTTTAAAGTGTATTCTTTGAGAATCTTTTTGGAAGCTGACAATGCTTTTAAAAAGGGAATGATCATCTCTGATAACCTCCTTTGTTGGAATCCAGAGATTGATTCTTGAAATGTGATACACCTCTATTAGATTCTTTTATGTTTAGGTGGATGTTGAAGTGCTCTGGGTATAGGAATTGTTTTTCTTTAATCATCAAAATACCAAATGAACTTTATTCCTCTCCAAAATATGGCTTTTGCTTTCAGTGTAGTACGTTGAGGGCTGGGCTCAGGCTTTTTTTGATTTCCCCAAATCTGCACCTTTGTGTCTTTCTGGGTGTAAGTTGATTTGGAGAGAAACTAACACACTTTAGTTGGCCACCTGTCTACCTAGCAAAGCAGAGAATCAAGGTTTCGCTGCTCCAAGTCTTTCTCTAGCAGACAGACTCTGTATTTTGAGCCAGAGGTATTCAGAGCTTGAAGTCAGGAGCAGCTTGCTTCACTTGAGGGCAGCGGGCAGAGATAAGAGAAAGCCGAAGAACCAGCATTGTGTTTTTTATGATTGAGAATTTTGTTAATGCCGTGCCGTTTGTTTCTGCTGAGGTTTACTGTGTTCTCTAGGATAAAATTTAAGTTCTTCATGCTGTTTATGCCTCTTTACCTTTCCATGGGCCCTTTCCCTCAACCTGGAATGATTGTGCTCCCTGTCACCCATGCCTCCTCAAAAACGAGTAATAGGGAGAAGGTGTTTTTTACTTTTTTTAAAGATAAATCTCACTAATTCTGCAAAACTCTAGTATTAACTCTTGTCTTCTTCAGGATACTTTACCTGACACCCCCCCCCCCCCAGTTTGATTTAGATCAGAGGTTGGCACACATTTTCCTTAAAGGACCAGATATTAACTATTTCAGTCTTTGCTCACCTTACAGTGTTGTGTATTTCGCTCTGCTGTTGTAGTGAAAAGTAGCCATAGACAGTACACAAATCAGTATAACTTTATTTTTTAAAAAAATAGATGGCAGGTAAGGGCAGATTTGGTCTGTTGGGCACTTGTCTGAGCCCCTGATTTAGACCTATCTCTGTGACTATATAGCATATTTTCCTTGAATAAGTTATGAAAGAATGCATATACCAGATAGTATCTATTGATTTATGTGCCTGCTTCTCTCACTATACTGTTAACATCTCAGAGGCAAGGAATGTGTCTTAATATGACTTTATATTTTCAGCCTTGAGTGTGGTGCCTGATATGTAGTGTCTGACAGTGAGTGTTGGTTGAAACTATAAATGGGCCCTGTGTTTTTGAACTGGGCTGTTTAATCTCCTATTGGAGAATGTTGTTAGGAGCCTCTTAGTAGGAGAATTGTATATATTTTTTAGGAGTCTAGTACTTTTTCTTTTCCTTTATGTTTTCTGATAACCAGAGTTTCTCAACTTACCCATTTCTAACTTCAGCTTTGTGTTGGACCTGTTAGGCTTTCCTGTCAGTAGTCTTCTTGAGAACACTTATTTCCTTTGGAATACAAGATTCTGTTTGGCCATTGAGGAGACACAGCTCAGTTTATGTCTTTCTGTTAAGACAAAAGAGCTATATTCTATTAGGAATTCTATTATATTCTATTAGGAATTCTCTAAGGATTCAAGGAAAGCATTTGAGAATGCTGTTCATAGTGTTTTTGTTCACACACACGGTTTCATCTCAGATTTTTTCTAAGGATAGGAAGTGGGCTAAGAATGTGGGACATTTTCTTTTTCTTGGCTTTTGACTCTACACTTTGGGAAAACTTAGTGTTTTTTGATTAAGCTTTAATGAATTACTGTTGTTTTAAAACTGAATAATCCAAACTTTTTCTTTAAATAAACCCAGTCTTTTTTTTTTTTTTTCCCTATGGCTACAACACATGGATTGTGGGGTCTTAGTTCCCCCACCAGGTATTGAACCTGGGCCCCAGTAGTGACAGCGCAGACCAACAGGGAACTCCCTACCCAATCTTTTCTTTAATAAAACTGTATCCAGTTGTGATTTCACCTTTTGAAAGTACTTTTATGTAGAAATACCAGTCTATTTTTCCATTTCCCAACTCATTAGCAATTCATTTCTTAGTTGACTTTTAAGATTATATATTAGATCTAGAAAATTCAATTGAAATTTTTATTTGTTTATTTCTTGACAGTGGCACTTCAAATTCTGTAGTGCTTTTAATATTATGTTCTTTATTGTAAATTTTTCCAAAATATTTTTGATATTTTCCAGGAATATATTTTCTAGCACTATCCAGTAGAAATGCAATGTAAGTTACGTAGACAATTACATTTTTCTAGTATTCATGTTAAAAAAAAAAAAAGGGTATTTCCTGGTGGTCCAGTGGTAGGACTATATGCTTTCACTGCTGAGGGTATGAGTTTAGCCCCTGGTCGAGGAACTAAGATCCCATGAGCCACGTTGTGTGGCAGAAAAAAAGAAAAGAAAAAAAGAAATAGATGAAAATAAATGTGTTTTATTTAGCTTAATACATCAAAAATAGTATAATTTCAACATACAATCCATGGGGAATTATTAGTGATAAGTTTTATCATTGAAATTCAGTAAGTAGTTTGTACTTACAGCATACCTCCTTTTAGAATGGCCACATTTCAAGTGCTTAGTAGTGACCTGTGGCTACTGACTACTGTATTAGACATCTAGATTGTAAACCATTTGCTGATAGACTATCATGAGAAGTCAGGCTTACACCTGGGAAAGCTTGATTGAAGCAGTGATACAGGGCTGGATATTGAAAGGTTACACAGTGAAGTGTATGTAATTATCAGAGACAAAAATAAGAAATTGTCACATACTAGTGTTTTGATATCCAAAATACATTTTCTTCATATTTCATTTTGGATGACATTACTACCATATGTTGTTCAGCTCTGTAATTACCAAGGTTAAATATTTATCTTCTATAAAATTTTAAATTATACCTAGGTTTTTAGCATATTGAACAATGATCAACTAAGATCTGTTAGTTTTATCTGATAATTTATTAATGTTATTTTATCTCAGCCTTAATGATACAGAGAAAATATAAGTTCATGAGACTATTTTGTCTTCTTATGTGCAGGTTTCTATGATCAGAGATATTCGAGAGAGGGAGATTCGGATCTATACAGATGCAGGCCGTATTTGTAGACCACTTCTAATTGTGGAAAAACAAAAGCTGCTTTTGAAGAAGAGACACATTGATCAATTGAAAGAGAGAGAATATAACAATTACAGGTAAGAACATGCAGTTAGAAAAAAAATGAGATATAATTAATATGACATAAAACATTTTAAAGTGTGTCATTCAGTGGTTTTTAGTATAGTCACAAGATTGTACAACCATTGCCACTATCTAATTCCAGAATATTTTCTTTGACCCAAAACAAAAAAAGAAACTCTGTACTCATAAGCAATTACATTTGTTGTTCTTAATTTTTCTTAAGTAAGAGACGTGAGGCTTCCCTGGTGGCCCAGATGGTAAAGAATCTACCTGTAATTCAGGAGACCAGGTTCAGTCTTGGGTTGGAGAGATACCCTGGAGAAGGGAATGGCTACCCACTCCAGTATTCTTGCCTGGAAAATTCCATGGACAGAGGAGCCTGGCAGGCTACAGTCCAAGGGGTCGTTATCAGTTGGATACAATTGAGTGGCTTAACTTTTTCAAGAGACTTGTATGGTCTTATTTAAGAATAAAAGTCTTTGTGACATGTAGACAGTGGACTATCTCTACTAATAAAAAGTGACCTACATAGGATTCTGAGCTTCCACTGCTTGGAGGGGACTCAGGTTTGATCCCTGGTCAGGGAACTGGAATCCCACATGCATGTGCTGTGGCCAAAGAAAAAGAAATAGCCTATGTGATGAAGTAATACATAACATAATATGAACAATATAATAAATTTAATAAAAAGAATCTTTTACAATTTATTATTAGTGATATATGAATGTATATAGTTTTGTTATAAAAAAATTCAAAAAATAGATGTAATAAAATATGTAAAAGCCTCCAGTTCATACCTTCCTTTTTGAAAGTAAGTACTGTTACCACTTGGGGTATATATACCTCCAGACCTTTTTCTTTGTTTTTATATACTTAGCCTCTAGCCTCCAAGTAGGTTCTTTAGATGAGAGCAGATAAAAACAAACTAATAGTAGTTACAGAGCCATACTTTATGTGTATGGTTCAGTAACTTTTTTCCCCCTACTGTTAACAATAATATACGTATTTTAGGACTTCCTGTATGAGTATATACAGATACAGGAATACTCTTTATTAAGTAGGGAGCTTAGTTAACTAAGATAGTTGAGGAAGTAAGGAAATTAAATGAATTCTTCTTTTTTAGTTGGCAGGATCTTGTGGCCAGTGGGGTGGTAGAATATATTGATACTCTTGAAGAAGAAACAGTGATGCTTGCAATGACCCCAGATGATTTACAGGAGAAAGAAGTAGCTTATTGTTCCACATATACGCACTGTGAAATTCATCCATCAATGATTCTTGGTGTTTGTGCCTCTATTATTCCTTTTCCTGATCATAACCAGGTTGGTACCAGTTTCTAACTATGCTTTGTGAGGAATTGGGGGGAAGTAGAATAAAAATTAGAAACTAGTCTATAGTTTCTTCTGAAAGAAAAGCCTTGTAGTGTAAAGGCTATGGATTACAGCATTTAATATGCTCATTCTTGTGTTTGACTCTTAAGAGCCATAATTGCTTATTCCAGAAGTAGAAACTTTACCAACCGTATTTCTGATTTATGAAGTACTCTGTATAGTCTATTTATTTATTTAGAAGTAAATAAATTTTCATTGATTCTGCTTTTCATTTCTACTTCTAGTCCCCTAGAAACACATACCAGTCTGCTATGGGTAAGCAGGCTATGGGGGTTTATATCACCAACTTTCATGTTCGTATGGATACGTTGGCCCATGTTCTATATTATCCTCAAAAACCACTTGTGACTACACGTTCTATGGAGTATCTGCGATTTAGAGAGCTGCCAGCAGGTATGTTCAGTTTTGTTCTACATTTTGTAAGATCCTGCCGTGGTTAAGGCATTTTTGTGGGTGCTTTGAAGGATTAATAAAATGCATATGACACAGCGTCTGTTCTCGTAGAAGTTACAATGTGGCAGGAAAATATGAGCACAATTAAATAAAAAGGTAAATGTGTGGAAAGTGTTACGATGGAGATATAGATTCCTTTGGAAGCACAAAGTGAAAGAAATGATTGATTCCTGTTGGAGTCTAGTGCCAATTTCATGGGGGAGGTAGCATTTTGACCTAGAGTAAAGTTGATAGGGTAGTTGAATTTGAGAGCTGGTTTGAACCAGGGCATGGATGTATGAAATCAACTGTTAGTACTTACGTCAGTTTAGTATGGCTGGAGTGTAAATGCATGGGAATGAGACTTGATCTCCGGAGATGGAGACAGTGGGTTGAATTTTATTTATTTTTATTTATTATTATTATTAATTTATTTATTTTACTTTACAATATTGGTTTTGCCACATGTCAGCATGAACCCGCCATGGGTGTACACGTGTTCCCAATCCCGAACCCCCCTCCAGGTCATCCCAGTGCACCAGCCCCAAGCATCCTGCCCCTGCATCAAACCTGGACTGGCGATTCGTGTCTTATATGATATTATACATGTTTCAGTGCCATTCTCCCAAATCATCCCACCCTCTCCCTCTCCCACAGAGTCCAAAAGACTGTTCTATACATCTGTGTCTCTTTTGCTATCTCACATACAGGGTTATCGTTACCATCTTTCTAAATTCCATATATATGCATTAGTGTACTGTATTGGTGTCTTTCTCTCTGGCTTATTTCACTCTGTATAATCAGATCCAGTTTCATCCACCTCTTTAGAACTGATTTAAATGTATTCTTTTTAATGGCTGAGTAATACTCCATTGTGTATATGTACCACAGCTTTCTTATCCATTCATCTGCTGATAGACATCTAGGTTGCTTCCATGTCCTGGCTATTATAAACAGTGCTGCGATGAACATTTGAGAATGAAAATGTCTAGCCTTTTTGAACAAGGAAGTAATACAATTGGAAGTTTATTTTGAATGTCATTCTGGCTACCACCTAAAAAATAGAGTCAGATATGGTATTAAGTAGGGAGATAACTTAGAGGTTCTTGCAGTGGTCTAAGTGAGAATTGGTATAGTTCTTACTAAGAAGTGAAAAAGTATAAGGGATTGGAATACATTTGATAGGACTTGATTACTATTTGGATGTGAAATTATGAAGAGAGGGAAGAAAGGAATTGGAAATATTGTTGGTCTTGGCTTGGGTGATCTAGCAGAGAGAGAGACTATTAATAATATTGGGAGCATGTTAGAAGAAAGAAGGTTTTATTTTTAAAATTAATTTTTATTGGATTATAGTTGATGTACAGTATTGTGTTAAATTCTGCTGTATAGCACAGTGAGTCAGTTATACGTACATCCACTCTCTTTAGGTTGGAAGAAGAGGTTTTAGAGGTAAGATAACAAGTTCAGTTTTTGACATGTTGATTTTGAGTTGCTGCCACAACATCTCAGGAGTGATCTTCCAACAGTGAGTTGCAAATATAGTTAGAAGAAATGTCAAATCAAGAGCTGTGAAGTTTTTGATATGATAAATTAGATGACTGTGTTTTTAATATGATAAATTCTATGATAATTATAGATGACTGTGATATTTCTCAGGGAAAATAGAAGAAGTCAGAGACAACCAGAACTTGGGGAAAAGAAATCAGGAGAAGAGATTTGAGATGAATCTGATAGGGAGAAAACCCTGGAATTTCCAGGAAGAGATTTCAGAACAACAGTTTCTTGAAATAGTGCAGAGAAGTCCGAAGGGTATGAGAGATTTGAATATAAAGGAGACAGCATGGTTCTTCCACATAATTGTCTTACCATATTATTAGCAGAATTTTGGCTTTGACTGTGGATAACATTATTTAGTAAAGTGTACCTTGTAAATAGTGGCTTTAAATCATTTACTGTAATATGGGATCTAGCATTTTGATAGATTCTCACAGCTTAGAATGATTTAAGAGTCCTCCACAAGGGGTTACTCTTGTCTAGAAAAAGAAACTAGAAAAACAGAATCTGTTACTTTGTCTGCAGTGTGTCGGTATCTGGTCTGTGTTTGCAGTGCCCCTGTTTTCTTTGACATTTAGATGATAGTTTCTTTATTGCTAGAGAAGAAAAGAAATATTGGTGAAGGATTGAATTTGAAATAGAATGTTCCTTTGGCACTGCTATGAAGTGGTAAGGGCATGGCTGTGCTAGGGACCACATGCCTTTCAGTTTTGTTACTCCTTCATGCCTTAATCTTGTTAGCTATTTTAAAACTTTATTTTGAGATCATTTAAAGCTTGCAGAAAAGTTTCAAGACTGTTAAAAAGAACTGTATACTGTTCATCCAGATTTCTGGGTTCACATTTTACCACACTTGCAGTGTTCTTTCCCTTTCTTTTTCTTCCTAAACCATTTGAAAGTAAGTTGCAGGCCTGGAAGCCCCATCATCTTTAATTTTTCAGTGTATATTTTCTAAAAACAAAGACATTCTGCACAGTACATCTGTCACCATCAAGGGGTCAACACTGATCCCCATCTAATCAGTAGTCTCCCAATTCAGATTTTGCCAGTTGTCCTCATAATGTCCTTTATGGGTCTAGGGTCTAATCCAGGATTCTGCATGTCTCTTTAGTCTGAAACAGTTCTTTGGTCTCTCCTTGTCTCTTACGACCTTCACATTTTTGAAGAGTCCAGGCAAGTTACTTTATACATTATCTCTCAATTTCAATTTGACTGTTGTTTCCTGTGGTTTATATTTCAGGTTATGAATTCTTGGCAGGGCTAACAGAAGTGGTGCTTCATTCTCAGGGCATCGTGTCAGGAGGCATATGCTGTCTCTATGTACCATTGTTAGTGATTCTAACTTTCATCATGTAATTAAGATAGTGACTGTCAGGCTTCTCCACATTTTATTAATTATAAGTATTGTGTACTTACTCAGTTCAATTCAGTCACTCAGTCATGTCCGACTCTGCGACCCCATGGACTGCAGCATGCCAGGCTTCCCTATCACGAACTCCTGGAGTTTGCTAAAACTCATGTCCGTCAAGTGGGTGACGCTGTCCAACCATCTCATCCTCTGTTGTCCCCTTCTCCTCCTGTCTTCAATCTTCCCAGCATCAGGGTCTTTTCCAATGAGTCAGTTCTTCGCATCAGGTGGCCAAAGTATTGGAGTTTCAGCTTCAACATCAGTTCTTCCAGTGAATATTCAGGACTGATTTCCTTTAGGATGGACTGATTGGATCTCCTCACAGTCCAAGGGACTCTCAAAAGTCTTCTCCAACACCACGGTTCAAAAGCATCAGTTCTTTAGTGCTCAACTTTCTTTATGGTCCAACTCTCACATCCATACATGACTATTGGAAAAACCAAAGCTTTGACTAGACGGACCTTTGTTGGCAAAGTAATGTCTCTGCTTTTTAATATGCTGTCTAGGTTGGTCATAGCGTTTCTTCCAAGGAGCAAGTGTCTTTTAATTTCATGGCTGCAGTCACCGGCTGCAGTCACCACCTGCAGGGATTTTGGAGTGCCCCACCACTGCCAAAAAAAAAAAAACAAAACACCAAAGTCTGTCATTGTTTCCATCATTTCCCCATCTATTTGCTATGAAGTGATGGGACTGGATGCCATGATCTTAGTTTTCTGAATGTTGAGTTTTAGGCCAGCTTTTTCACTCTCCTCTTTCACTTTCATCAAGAGGCTCTTTAGTTCCTTTTTGCTTTCTGCCATTAGGGTGGTATCATCTGCATATCTGAGGTTATTGATATTTCTTCCAGCAATCTTATTAAGTAAGTAATAAGTCTCTGTTAGAAGATACTTTGAAAGGATGTAAATATCCCATTTTTTATCTCACTTTTGGCCATTAGTTTACTGTGTAAGTGTTGCCAAATGGTGATCTTTTAATTTTATCATTCTTTCCTTTTTGATGCTGAAATTGTCGCAGATTTTCCAGCAAGAACATCTTCAAGATGACTCCGTTAAGTTCTCATCATTCTTTAAGCACTTCCTTACCTTTTGTCTCATCTTGTGCCTTTCTTCCCCTAAACTTGGACTTGGCCATTTCTTCTTTTAGTGAAGGATAGTGTGTGGAAACCAAAATCTGGGTGCTGGGCTTGGTCCTTGGTATTAGAATGTCATCATTTCTAGGTCCTCTCAGCTGCTGGTGCTAGGAAAATATATATATGCATATACTCCTCTCACTTTTAACTATTTTTATATCTAATATACTAAAGAACCGTGAGTTTATACCATATCTCCCAGTACAACACTGTAGTGTTTTAGAACTCCATTCTCTGACAGGGAGAAACCTGGCTCCCATTGTCTCCAGTATGTTGAGTTATTTGCTACGTCTATTGATGTAACCAATCTCCTGACCCTCCTGGCTAAATAATTAGCTCTGTCTCTGCCTAATATGCCAGCTGCATTGACCAGATTCTGATTTCTAAGGGGAAAGGGCAGATTGGGTTATCTTAAGTGATCTTTTGATTAGTATCATTCCTATTTCTATAGGGTACTGTTACCTTGGATGGTATCTTCTGGGAGCAAAGATCCTTGTGACAGAAGTTCACCTTGATTTAAAGTGGGTCAGGGTACTTACAGCTTCCTTAGTGCTGAGCTGAGGTTTGAAGTGGTTGGGGAGGGCCTGACTGACAGATGAATTGTAATCCTAGATTTCACATGTTGATAAGTCTTTGAGATAACAGATAATGTTTTAAAAATTACTGGTATTTTTTGAGCAGTTTGTGAAATACCATCCAAAGTACTTTACACATATTATTTCTAAGCATCATAAAAGCTCTGTGATGTTTTTTCACCTACAAACTGCCTCAAAGCTTTTGTGATGATTAAATGGTTACATCCACTTAAAACTCGTGGTTTTGTGCCTACCAGTTAATAAGGGAGAAATAAATGTTAGCTGATTAGTAGTAGTGGTGGTTGTATCCTCTCTGTTTTACAGTTGTGGAGACAGGATCAGAAAGGTTATCTGCCCGAAGTTGTACAACTTATTTTGTAAACCCAGAATGCAAACTCTGGCTATTTTTAAGACCAGAAATAGGTCTTTCCCCCATTTTCCTTTTTTGTTCTCTTTCCTCTTCACTACACTGTTTTTTGATTTGGGGCTTTTAAGCTAAGAAGAATGTATTAGAAATAAAACTCAGAAGTTTACTGCTTTTAGCTAAATTTAGCTGATCTTTCAGACTTGCCTGCGTACCTTCGATCAAGGTTGTAGGATGGAGGGGGTTGCTTCCTGGGATGTAGTAGATATAGTGTGTGTGGGCTGTCAGGGGTTGTCACAGCAGAGGAGGAAAGTGCTACAAGGGCCAAGACCATTTAGCACCTACAGGCTATGTCACCTGACGAGAGGGAGGGCCATAGGTAGCACTGTATGTTGTGAGGATGTACAAGGGAAATCTTGCCCATTCCATGTATCACAAACGTCACGTAAATCCTGCTGCTGGCTTCCATAGCAGTAGGAGCACATCACAGCTCCCAAGACCCTGGGATTTCTGCAAATTGTCATCTATCTTCAGATTCCCCCCTACCTTGAGGATCCGGCATCTTTATGTACTTTCTCTTCATTATACAGCTTGACCATTTGGATGGACACTTACGTTGCTTCCATACCTTAGCTATTATAGATAGTGCAGTTATGAACATTGGGGTGCATGTATTTTTTTGAATTCGCATTTTCATCTTTTCTGGATATATGCCCAGGAGTGGAATTGCTGGATTTTGTGGTAACTCTTGTTTTGTTTTGTTTTTTCTTTAGTTTGCTAGTATTTTGTTCAGGATTTTTGTGTCTGTGTTCATCAGGCATACTGGCCTGTAATTTTCTCTTTTTGTGGTATCTTTCTCTGGTTTTGATAGCAGGGTCATGGTGATCTCATAGAATGAATGAGTTTAGGAGTGTTCTGTTCTCTGCAACTTTTTGGAATAGTTTCAGGAGGATAGGTCTTAATTCTTCTCTGAATGTTTGCCTCTGTAGCCATCTGGTCCTACTCTTTTGTCTGTCGGAAAATTTTAAATCACAGTTTCAATTTTAGTACTTGTGATTTGTCTGTTCATATTTTCTAGTTCTACCTGGTTCAGTCTTTTTCTAAGAATTTGTCCATTCATTTTATTGGCATATAGTCATAGTAATCTCTTCTGACTCCTTATATTTGTGTGGTGTCAGTTGTAGCTTGTCTGTTTTCATATCTGATTTTTGATTTGTGCCCTCACCCTTTTTTTCTTGATGAGTGTGGCTAAAGGTTTATCAGTTTTGTTTGTCAATACTTGATACTTTAAGTCTTAAGGTCTCATCAAAAATAGTTTTGGTGGTAGCAACTAAATAAAATTGAGGTAGAAAAGGTAACACCACTTTTCTGTGTAGTATAGGGAGAGGATCTAGGAGCAGAGCAGGGCTGCGAAGAGAGGAATAGGGTGGTACCAGGTCAAACTCAAGGTCAGGAGACAAGAGCTGGGACGTGAATCTATTGCTTATTAACTTTGAGATCATGGATAAGTTTTATTTTGTTAGATCTTTCTAATACGCAAATAATAATAATAATGCCTTGTTTATGGCACAGGGTTGTGGTGAGAATCATGAAACCTGGTTGGGGGAGGGACTTTATAAATATACGGTTACATGTATATAATCACTGACTAGAAAGTGGATACAGTGGGAGTGACTACTATTAGGATTTGCGTATATTAAACATTTAACCATCAGAGTAGTTTTCTCACAGATTGCTCTTCCAGGAGGAGTAGACTTTGGCAGTTACCATGATGAAAACATCTGTGGTAAATGTAGTTAAATAGGATAGGTTTAAAAGAAAGAGGTGATTTTTCTTTGTTTCTCATGTGATGCTTTAATGTTTGCTATTTGAATATACTACAGGTATCAACTCAATTGTAGCCATTGCATCATACACTGGATATAATCAAGAAGACTCTGTTATCATGAATCGTTCAGCTGTAGACAGAGGCTTTTTCAGGTCAGCTATTTATAACAGATTCCAAAATACAGATATAGTAGAAATACTAATATTTTAATTTTTTAAAAAAGTTTTTTAAAAATAGCTGTGGGAACTTCCCTGGTGGTCCAGTGGTTAAGACTCTGTACCTCCAATGCAGAGGGCATGGTTCCCCTGGTTGGGGAACTAACATCCCACGTATCACGTGGTACAGCCAAAAAGAAAAAAAAAAAGGTGTGACTTGTGTGTGTCCAAATTTTTTGGTGGTTTTGAATGTCAGGCAAGAAGAAATTTTGATCTGACCGCAGAGAAATTTTTCTGTTAAGATAGATAATCTGTCTCCATTCATAAAACTTTGTGGATGCCTGTCAGACATAGGTTGTTGTATGGTTGCCTGTATAGGGGTTAAAATGGTGAAGTCAGTGTCCTGCTCCAGAAAGTGGAAGGCCTGACTGATGGTCCTGAACAGCTAAAGACATTGCTTCTTGTAGCTGAGTATTTTCAGGTACTAATACTTTAGTGCCCCCCCTCCACCTTTTTTTGTAAGCAAAAAAATACTTGCATTTAGATAATATAGAAGTATCTAAAGAAGAAGTAAAGATAAACCTAAGAGTTTTAGGACCCTTAAATAACTGTTAAAATTATAGTATGTTTTCTTTTTCAGTCTAATTTTCTGTTATTCAGTTTGATTGTCAAACATTAATCACAAATCCATGGCATGTGAAAATTGGTTAAAAAACTGAGAATTTAGAAGAGAGATTTTTTTTCTGTATAGTTGTCAGAGGATATCAGACCAGAGTTGGACATTATAGCTTAATATCATAAATTTCTCAGTAGAAATACTGGGGCAGATCCTGGGTGACCATCTCTGAGGGTTGTTATGGGAGGGATTCTTATTTTAGGTCAAGGGTTGGACTTAGTATTCCTGTTCTCACAGTTCAAGCTGTGTTAAGGATCAAATGTTACATGGGTGACCTGTGTAATAGCTCTTAGGACTTAAGTTTGACCCTCATACAGTTAACTCCTGTCCTAGATTCATAGTTTAATTGCTATGGTTAAAATTACCAGATATCAACTAAGTAAAAATTATTGGTGTGTTCTAAATTGTATTATTAAAGGAAAATAAAGTTCACTTTAGAACCATGTATTTTTAGGTCTGTTTTCTATCGATCATACAAAGAACAGGAATCTAAAAAAGGGTTTGATCAAGAAGAAGTTTTTGAGAAGCCTACACGTGAAACTTGCCAGGGTAAGTGATACTGACAGTGAAATTACAGAATTCAAAGTTAACTCCTGATTAGTTTTTCTGGGTTTTGTCTTCCCACCCTTCTTTATGCAGTGTGGGAGTATGTTTGCTAGTCATTCTTAGAGCTTATATTTAAGGAAATAGATATATTTGCCAGAAGTCTTTACACCTGGAGTGGGCTTGCTATAGTCCTTCTATTCTGCTAGGTCCTGCATTGAGGAAAGGATTTAGGAAAGTAGAGAGGCCATATAATTGCATGGGACACACCCAGCCTCATTCTCACTTGTACCGTGTCCTGTCCCTTAGTTTATGTATTTTCATGGGAACTTCCTCCCCTCTTCACATTCTGATGTGACCATAGTGTTTGTCTGGCCACAATATATGTATATATTTAGCAGATAAATAATGAGGGAATGTCTACAACTTTGTTTCTTTTGAAAAACTCAGATTTATTTTCTAGTTACTATTTTTACAGACATTTATAAGCTATATACAGCTTTTGGGATGGATGGGATGTCCTGGGGGAATATCTGCTACAGTTTTGGCTTCTAATAGTATTGCATGAAGTAAAACGTTTTTGTACTCACATTTCCTGTGGGTGCTTCTATGTAGTAGTGAACTGATTTTTAGTGGAGTTAAGGTTACAGTTTAGATTTAAAGTTTTCTGTGGGAGATTTTGTATAGAGGACATAGATAACTCTTTCTCATGTAATATAGGGAGCAAAAGATGGCAACACATTTATCCAAAGTCACTTAGCAAATGGAGAATCTTGATTTTCCAGTACTCAGTCCAATGCCTTTTTTTAAAGTTCAGAATCGTTTGTAATGTTTGGAATAAGGGCATGTTACTGTAACGTGTTAGATATTCCTATGAACTTCTCTCTGGTTACAACTGATGTATATATTTGCTTTTTAATCTTTTTGAGAGAGGGAGTATGTGACATTTTAAATACTTTTCTTTATGGTATTACCATTTCAGAAAATTCTCTTTCTTCTCAGGTATGAGACATGCTATTTATGACAAGCTGGATGATGATGGTTTGATAGCTCCTGGAGTTCGTGTGTCAGGAGATGATGTTATTATAGGCAAAACAGTCACCTTGCCTGAAAATGAAGATGAATTGGAGGGCACTAATAGACGCTATACAAAGAGAGACTGTAGCACTTTTCTCAGGACTAGTGAGACTGGCATTGTGGATCAGGTTATGGTAACTCTCAACCAAGAAGGATATAAATTTTGTAAAATAAGGGTAAGTATAGCTTTGTCATATTGTTGTTTATAGAAAGTAAACCAGAATGACCTAACTAACTTATTTTTATGTGAATTCAGGTACGCTCTGTTAGAATTCCACAGATTGGAGACAAATTTGCTAGTCGACATGGTCAAAAGGGTACTTGTGGTATTCAGTATAGACAGGAGGTAGGTATCTTTCATCACCTCTGACTCCCAGTTTTATTGATCGTTTTATTAAAATTTGCTTTAACTTAAGAGCCTAGAGGCAGTAAAGGCTTGGCTTTGAATTGTAGTGCTGAACAAGTAGGTTGAGGGCTTCCCAGGCGCTAGTGGTAAAGAACCCACCTGCCAGTGCAGGAGACATAAGAACTGCAGGTTCAGTCCCTGGGTTGGGAAGATCCCCTGGAGGAGGGCATGGCGACCCACTGCAGTATTCTTGCTTGGAGAGTCCCATGGACAGAGGAGCCTGGCAGGCTACAGTCCATAGAGTCATGAAGAGTCAGACACGACTGAAGCAACTGAGCATGCATACTGTGTTGAACAGAGTTTAGGACATAGCAAAGTTCAGATGAAAGGGAATCAGTTCTAGTTCTGTAGCTAAGAGATTTGTTTTTCAAGTGTCCTTTAAAAAATTCCTTTATAGGATATGCCTTTCACCTGTGAAGGTATCACCCCCGATATCATCATAAATCCCCATGCCATCCCCTCTCGTATGACCATTGGTCACTTGATTGAATGTCTTCAAGGGAAGGTAAGAGATTTTCTTTACAGATATAGGTCTCAAATTGATGTTTCTTCCAAAGTGTTAGGTGATTTCTCTCATTCTGAGTCAGGGTACTGTGGAAAAAGCCAGTGTGACACTACTTTCCTGCTTTAAATTGGTTTGATTATGTCTGTCTGTCTGTTCGCAAAAATTTGCAAAGTTATGACTAAAAATTCTTGCAAAATTTACTATATCCAGTCTTTGAATATGTGGTTGTTATTTTGACTGGTTCTTTCTATAAGTGGTGGTTAGTTCATTGTGAACCTAATGGTTTTATAGTTGTAATATTAGCTATGCATGTGTCTTTCAGTGGAGGTTTTCTATTTTTAAGGATCTTATTAAGGTAGAGTAGCTACAGCTTATGCATTGGAGAAGGAAATAGCAACCCACTCCAGTATTCTTGCCTGGAGAATCCCATGGACGGAGGAGCCTGGTGGGCTGCCGTCTATGGGGTCGTAGAGAGTCGGACACGACTGAAGCGACTTAGCAGCAGCAGCAGCAGCAGCTACAGCTTAACACATGGATGGCTTGGTTTTAAGGATTAAAATGTCATCTTCCTTGAGTCATAGGAAATATTTGAGAGTCTCATTCTTTTTGTATGTGGTCTCACAGAGAGCTTCCTATTTGAAGACTTAATAGGTAGTTCTATTTTATGTAAGATGCTAATAAAATGAACCTTATGATGTTACAGCTTTCCATAACAGATATTTAAGTTAATTTGTAATCTTAAGTTCAAAATCTTCCCTTTTTTTTTTTGTTTTTTGCAGTCTTGCACAATTTTAATTCAATTCTTACAGCACCCAAGTAGGTGAGTTAGTGACAGTGTTAACAGGACATATTCAAAGATATCCAGAAGCCAGGAGTAGAAGTGAGCTGGAATGCTCCTTACCATGGTGACCCCAATTCCATGACCCCAATCTTCCCTTTCTTAAAAAGGTTGTTTGTTTTTTTTAGCTGACTATATTTGTATTAACATAGACTTCTAAAGAGAGACAGAAGGAAGCAACCTTTTAAACATTACTTTTCTTTTTAAAGGTATCAGCTAACAAGGGTGAAATTGGTGATGCCACTCCATTCAATGATGCTGTTAATGTGCAGAAGATTTCTAATCTTCTATCTGATTATGGCTACCATCTCAGAGGAAATGAGGTATGTTTGCTTTTACATTGGTAATTTGTTAAGTATATTCTTTTTTTGCACGTGTGTTATTTCATTCTTAAAAAAATAAATCTTTCATTGAAGTATACCACATACTTCAAATATATACATAAACCATAAATGTTCAGGTTGATAAATTTTCACCAAGTGAACACAGGTGTGACTGGCACCCAGATCTTGAAAAGAAAATTATCAGAATCCTTTTATGCCTGATGCTCTCTTGTGTCTCCTTCCAGTCACTACCTTCATACCCCCACCCCAAGGTACAGCATAGATTATTTTAGTCTGTTTTGATTTGTTTAGAAATGGAATTGTATAGTATATGTACATATATTCTTTGAACTTGTTTAGTAATTTTTAAGTCTGTATTTAAAAATCTGCTTGTTTCAGGTCTTATACAATGGATTCACTGGTCGAAAAATCACATCACAGATTTTTATTGGCCCCACTTACTACCAGCGTTTGAAGCACATGGTGGATGATAAGATTCATTCTCGTGCTCGGGGACCTATTCAGATTCTTAATAGACAGCCGATGGAGGGTAGATCTCGGTAAGAGAGCTGCATCATTGATCTTATATAAAAGAATGGTTCTAATATTTCTTGATTCCAGGATCCTAAAAGGGAGTTGGTATCTTTTGATATTTATCATGTTAGAAATTAAAACCGAGAAAGGTTTAAAATATTTATTACTTGGTTTAAAAAATAACAGTAACAAATTCATTATACATTAACATAAATAACATTTTAAGTGAAAAGTATTTTCCAGATAAATTTAGTGATAAGTGACATTGGTTTATCTTTTTGCAAATCTTCTTAATGAACTGGTTTGTGAGAAGATAGCTAGATTCTTGATTCTTGTGTTTGCTTCTGCATTTAATCCATTGCAGGATTTTATTTTTTATAATAAACTATGTGACCTCACACAGATTTATGGTTGAAAGGGAAGAATATTATAGTAACTTTCAGGTGACTGGATTTTTTTTTTGATGCTGCACTAGAGTGACAAGTTGTCCTTTCTAAAGGTTAGTTGTGCTGTAGAATCTGGAACCACTTAAATGAATCTTTTATGTTGAAATCCATTGGCCTGTCTTATACTTTGAGTGTATCTTTTATACTTATGTAGTTTCATAGTCTCATAATTGGATATTTGAAAAATATTTTCGTTGAGTTGTGTAGATTTTTACATGTTGACACATTTCATTATATCAAAAAACAAATTTCACATTTGTGAATATCACCACCATGTCATCAGAAAGTTTTTAAGTATTGGGAGGTTATCAAGCTCAGAGTGTTGGATAGAGGTTTTCTTTTTCTAAAATTCTCCTCTTTGATTGAAACACTAATTTTTAATGATTTACAACAAATCTTTAAAATTGTTTTCCTTGAGTGAAAAAAATGTCTGCCAAATATCTTAAGGCTGAATTAACATAGTTGGTGCTATTGTTGGCAAATTAACATGATTGGTGTCAGCTGTTTTTTCAA
This sequence comes from Capra hircus, assembly GCF_001704415.2. Lineage (NCBI taxonomy): Eukaryota > Metazoa > Chordata > Mammalia > Artiodactyla > Bovidae > Capra > Capra hircus. Next base: position 72,995,716 of record NC_030813.1, read on the forward strand.
GTATAAAAGATATTTCATGATAAAAGTGACTACTTCAAAATTGTGCAAGCACTTTACTTCAAGACCACCATCTTTAATATACAACTAAAGTACCTTATGAGAACTCTTTATCACACTGTTAAAAACTATGTACTCAGGAGTCAAAGTTAAATAAAACTAATCATTTTTTAATTGCTTCATTAATGACATACTTTATATAAAACTGGTTTTCTCACCCTTCAGATACACTGGCGAATATGACTGCTAGTAAAGTATGGTTCTACCCACCTGATGTGTTCGGGTGCCAGCAGTTTATTCAGTTACTTTTGCAACTGTCAGTGTAAATGTCAACACAGTGAAAGAAGCAAATGTGTCATTAGTTTTATTATAAAAACTGTTTTCACCCTTAAGAGTCCACAGACCACACTCTCAGAACTCCTGCTTTAGAAAATAGGAAAGTTATAAAAGCAATCACAGTACCTCCTTAATATTAAATATCTAGTGTTTAGATTTTCTTGACAGTTGCATAGTTTTTAAAAAACATTTGTTGGTTTCAATTAGGATACAAATAAGGCCCATGGTTTGTAGTTGATTGATATGTCTCAAGTTTTTTTTTCTTAATCTATCGGTTACCCTTTAACTTTTTTTCCTTGCACTTTATTTGTTGGATTGTTTGTCATGGAGGGTTTCTCACAGATTGGATTTTTTGAATTGTGGGATCTTAGTTCTCCAACCAGAGGTTGAACCTGGGTGCCAGCAATGAAAGCGCCGAGTCCTAACCACTGGACTGCCAGGGAATTCCCTCTCACAGTCTGGATTTTTGTTGATTGCATTCCTGGGCTGTGTGTGCCTATTTCTTATAAATAGCTAATTGGATTTAGAGCCTTGATGAGGTGAAGGGTTTGTGTTCTTCAATAGTAATACTTAAAAGGCAGTATTCAAAATTGTATACTTTCCATATCTGGTTGTTTTTCTTTTGTGACTTTAGTAGCTGTTAATGTTCAGTACCTAAAACCTTTAATTAAATAGAGATTGCAGACTGATGAGATTCTAATTTTATCATTCCTTCATTTATTAGCTGGAATACTTTCATAGAGAGAAATTTTGTTTCATCATCTGGTTACCTGGTGACATAGTTTTCATATAGTAAAAGACATGATAAATGCTCAATTCTTTCCTTTTATTTACCAGTTTTCAAAATGATGAGTCAGTTACTTAGAATCCTCTAAAGCTGACCAAGTGTTTTGTTTTTGGTAATATCATTAGAAGCTCTTTAATCATATGTATTTTATTAATATATATATATGTGTGTGTGTGTATATATATTCCCATGAAACCATTCTTTATCTTTTATATAGAAGAATATTAAGGAAGCCATCACCATCTACTTGCCTGGCCATCAGAACAATGCATTTCATTTCACTTACTAAACTGGGGAAACCTGTGACTAATTTCACCTCTTGTTTCCATTAGTTGTGCCAATGTGCATTTATTGTTTCAGGTTTGATTGCTTGGGAGTCTCATTAATGGAGAAGCTACTTTATTTAGATTAACTTTTATTATTAAATTTTTAGCATACAGATGAATTCAAATAAGTTAAATGGTAATGTTACAAGATTTTATTCTGTACGTCATTGTGTTTTATTTGAAAAAGTATATTTACTATACTTAAGAAACTAATGTGTTAACTCTGTTTGGGGACCTTCTAGTGCACATCAAATAGTTGGTAGCCTTCTTAGCCTCCTAACCATGCTGACAGAATACAAAAGTAGAAAAATTGGAGTCTAGTTCTCATTCTTTACTAATGCTACTTTTTATACTTGCCATTAGTCAAAGTGGTATTGATAATAGAAAATCAGTACAAAATAGCCTGTTGTTTCTTCCCATAATAGTGATGGTGGCTTGCGTTTTGGAGAGATGGAACGAGACTGTCAGATCGCGCATGGAGCAGCCCAGTTTCTAAGGGAGAGGTTGTTTGAGGCGTCAGATCCGTATCAGGTTCACGTTTGCAATCTTTGTGGAATAATGGCAATTGCGAACACCAGGACCCATACATATGAATGCAGGGGCTGCCGAAATAAAACCCAGGTATGTACAGACATTCCTGGCAGTTATTATCTATTCAGGATATAACCATATTTGCCTCATCATCCAGGCAGATTGAGTGTGGTGAACAGATTGGTGTTTTCACAATTTTGGTAGCATTTTTCTATAAGATTCCTGGTTTTAAATGAAGAAAAAGATATCAATTCTGTTTTTTAAAAAACTAATTTAAGTTTTAGCATGGTAATTTCTCTAAGCTGTTCATTTTTTGGAAATAATAAGGTCTTGTACAAGGAATTTTAAACAATGAGTGTTTTTTTTTAAAACCTTTTCATTGAGAACGGTGAATATAAATCAAGTCTGACAGAAAGGGTAAAATACCAAAGCCTGTTAGGAGAAAGAGCCACCATAGGCCAAGGTGATAGGATGAGTGCTAGCAGCCCACTCATCTGTTCATCGCCTCTAGTACCAAGTCTGTGGCTTTTCCTGGGGTAGGGAAGTGGGGTTGCTTCAATACAGCTTTGCTAATTACCTCTTTTTTCTCCTTCCCCAGATCTCTTTGGTTCGAATGCCTTATGCGTGCAAACTGTTGTTTCAGGAACTCATGTCCATGAGTATTGCACCTCGAATGATGAGTGTTTAGCTCTTTTAAAAAAATCTTTGTGTCTTGTTTCTGTGATACAGCTTAAAAAAATATTTTTTTTAAACAAAAATGTACTGCGCTGTGAGAAAACACATTTTATTTGTTTTGTTTAATGATATGCATGCTTTTCTTCTGTAAATAGACAATAAATTTTTGTAGATAGTCTTGGTGTGTTATCTTAATTTCGTATTTCACTGTGTAAAATCAGTGAATATAGCTAAAGTGTTAGTGGACTGGATGAAAAGAAACTGGTTACTAGGCAAGAACAGGAGGCTGTAGTTACCCATGACTACTTTTAGCTATGCAGACTAATATATTCTGCAGGTTTACAGCTCAGCACCTTCACCTGTTTAAAAAAAAAAAAGAGAAAAATTAGTTACACGTATGGATATGGTTTTATTTTCTAATTTTGAGGTAGTGTAGTGTTTCCAAATAAATGAAGATGTTAAAATGTGGGGATAAAGAATGTTTGAGGATAAATTGATATGGTGGGCAGTGGGAGTGCTCTTTGAATTTGAACTACCTATATATGATTTTTAGATGTGGAAGGTGATTTTGTTGTACTGGTCCATCAAGAGAGGGACCTTATTATAGAAGTGGGAGAAGCACATTTCATAGATGAGCAAGATAAGCTAGAGAGAGACTAAGGAACTTTCCTTTGTCTTCCAGTTCTTATTCAGAATTGAAAGTGGAATAATCAGTGGCAGAGCTGAGGCTCAAACTCATGCCTCTGAGCTACTGCTCTTTGTCCCATCATTTGGCTTTACACATCTTGGCTGAAAAGAATCTGACCAAACACATCTTTACTTCATATTTCTTCCTTTCATACCACAGCTGAGTGGTCCACACAATAGAATGGTTTTTACAAATGCTCACAATAAATTTTGTTTTTATTTTTAGCTTAAGAAAAAACCAGTTCAGACATCAGTCTAACAGAACTATATAAATGGAAAGTAGCATGACTCTCATACCACCAGGATGGGTGCTTAAGAGGAAGATTTTGACAGTGAAGTGGATAGAGGCAGAACAGAATTGAATACCTGCCAATATACTCTTTCAGGTTTTTTCTTATAAAAGCTCAAAGTGAAGGACCAGAATTGTCTACAAATCATTTCCTTTTAAATGGGAATTTAATATAATAGTCACAACATCAAGGAAGATGCAGTGAAGATAGATAGAAAGTTATGGGAAATATAAACCATTCTAATCAGGTTTGAGTTTTGACTCTTACATGTAAGATAGAGTGAAAGCATCTAAGTCATAATAATAACATTCCATCAACCACTGAATGTTCTTTTGGAGCCATGCACTCTAAATTTTGATTACATACTTAATGCCATTCCCTTGTGGATTCCTAACATCAACAGAATTTCATTAAGAGCTGTCTGATACTTTTATACTTGGTTCTGTGCTTTATTAAACAGAAGCACTAAGTAAACAAATGTTAGCCACTCAGTTGTATCTGACTCTTTTGCGACCACATGGACTGTAGCCCACCAGGCTCCTCTGTCCATGAGGTTCTCCAGGCAAGAATACTGGAATGAGTTGCCATTCCCTTCTCCAGGGGATCTTCCCAACCCAGAGATCAAACCCAGGTCTCCCACATTGCAGGCAGATTTTTTACTGCCTGAGCCATAGGGAAGTCCAAACAAAAACACTAGTCATTTTTAAATGCTTATGAGATTTATTACCTACCTTTTTTCACTGGTATTTCATGTAAGGCATCAACCACTGTAATTTTTGCTGATGCTGAAGCCTGTCCTTGGGAATTGGATGCATGGCACTCATATTCTCCAGCATCTTCCTTACTAAGAGGAGATACCTGTGAAAGAAAAAAAGATCTCCAGTTTCTCTGTGGTGGTCATCTTTTTCCAGTGGCCTCAATTAAGTCATTTCATAAGTTTCCTAACATGACCAAGAGGGTTCATGGCAAAGATACTGCTAGAAATAGTACTAGCCCTGTGCTAGGAGTAATTATGTAGCTATCAAATGCTCTGCCAGGAGGATCCTACTATGAGAAAAAGCCATGGACAACTTTAGATCACACTGCATAGGTTAAAAACAGGATAGGTGCACATATCCTTGTTTGAGGGAGACCTTGGTGTAGGGTATGTGATCTAACAACTAGGGACACTAGCCTTGCATGTCCATGGTTATCAAAGGTCAAGTAAAATAAAAACTGATTAAAATAATGCTTGGGTCATTTAGTTCCCTTTTGCTTTGAACTCCTAGGGGGCAAAAGTTGGTTCTCATTTATTTGGTTGTTTCCAAAACATCCTAATAAATTCCAGCTGCTTTTTTTTTTTTTTTTTAATTTTATGTTTCCTCTGGAAGAAACCGCTCTGTGGTAAGACTGTTCTAAAGAGATGTGGAAGAGCATGCAAATACTCTGAGCCTGACAGCACATTAGGTGCCTTCACCAGGTTTGCTGTGTTTAATTCTAAGAGTGAAATATTTGTCAGCTCTTGGTACTCACCAGCACCCAGCCAGTAACTTCATGCTTTTCTGGACCACCCCGGGTCTGAATGGCCAGGTTGTCTCGGTCACCAGGCAAGAGTTCTGTTCTTTGAACTCCATAGTGACCCCTTTTTACCTGCAAAAAAAGCAGGGAGGCGGGGGAACAGTCTGAGTTCTCTGCACTGAATCATCAACTTGGAAGTGGCCAGTATTTCTAGAATTGCACAGGGTATACATCAGAATTTCTAACTGGATTAAGCCTAGCAGTTTCCATATTACCCTCTCCTAAATACTTACATAGAGTATACATTCTCTTTTATTCCTTCCTCTAAGCTTGTATATTTAAAATTAATGTATTTTTTTGCATGCTTGGGGAATATAAACTCATACTTTCTTGCCACTGGCTACCATCATTCACTCATACCCTTGTAAATTCTGCTTGTCAGTGTTGGGCCTTGTTTGCCTTATGCCATTTTGACAAACTGTCACCATCTTAGGTTTGATACTTGGGACCTTGTGTAAGAGCCCAACTCCTGGAGCTCTTCCTCTAACAGCCTCATCAAGAGAAAATAACAAGTCCAAAGCCAATACCATTACTTTGTTCAGAGGGCTAAGGGTTTGTTCATCAAATGATTTACTAAAAGGCCTGAGAGCAAAAATGCCTGTCAAGTACAAGCTGTAATTGTTCTCTTAAAACAAGACTTGGTACATATCCCTGTGCATGTCATGAGATTCAGAAAGGTGAAGAAAAAACTCAGTTTCCTTGGCTTGAGGCCACTAGTGAATACTTCTACTTTCCTCCCCTCATTTAAAAAGGCAAACTATTAATATGTGTTCATTATATAAACTTTGAAAAATATTATATAAAGATTCACAAAACAATAAAATTTGCCCCTAACCTCTCCATATATATACATTTAGCATAAATGTCTAGAAGCAGAATTGTTGAGGCACAGTATAAATATTTTCAGGCTTGTGATAACGATAGGTTTAAAAATATATTTCAAAGAATACACGAGGCAATGTTTATTTCCATCCCAGGCCATCTTTAAGAGTTAGGTTGATGTTTATTGCTATTAACCTTTGTAATTAGAAAGATGGATTTATATTCTCAAATAGGTAGTTTTCCTTTCCTCTTATAATTAAGCAAATCTTGAGTTAGACCATACTATCTAATTTTTTTTGACACTTTACATCAGAGTTGCTTCTCTTACTTGTGAGCCCACTGCCACCACACAGTTACTAAGCTGTTGTCTCAGCATCAAAACCACCCTTTTATTTTTTCTGCTTCATGACAATGGATTGGCACTCTGCAAACCATGTGGAATCTAGGCTAACTCCTACTCTTTTTAAAAAAAGACCCTAGACATTACCGATCTGGAGCGGCTGGTTTTCACCTGTTTGCTTTTTTTCCCCTGAGAGTCTCCATTTTGCCACTATTAGAGAAAATTAGGTATCTTAGTATTTTTCTCAAATGAATTTTATAAAGGCAGATAAATTCAATAGGCCTCTTTTTCCCTTCCCTTCCCCAGGTAGCTGGCAGAAATGGTTTATACTAGTGTAGATTTTGAAGCAATTACTTAAAATGGTTTTAAATAATGGTTTTAAGTATTAATTTGATTCAGTGGTTAAAGTAATATGTCTCTGGTCTTGATATTCAGAATTCTTTGAGGATTTTGTGTGTGACCAAAGCAGAAAAATACTACTGCACAAATAGTGAATCTTGGCAACTGAGCTGTTTCTCCTCAGCTCATGTAGCTCTCAGTAAATAGCGTTCTCTGCCAATTAATGACTCACTTTATACCAAGAAACTTTTAAGTACTTGATTGGAAAATGAATACCCATATTCAAACTCATATTTAATTAACATTGTAAATGTTTTATACCATGTAGAAAACATATAGAAAGAAGTACAAAGAATTTTTACCTGGAAAATTTTTATACAGCAAACTCCTTTACCACATTACTTACGTAAGGGGAACTTGTTGATAAATACATTTTTAGTTTGAGAAAAAGATGCAGGCTGGGCTGACAAAAGTTCTACATATGTGCATGGACTGGAGGTTTGTACAGCAGAAAAAACTGCCTAGAAGTCACTGCTCACCACAGACTCAACTAGGAGGAGAACCAGAGGAGAGGGAGACCCAGGAAGTCATCTCAGCCCTCTCCAGTTGTATTTTACCTGCAACAAGCAATAACTAAGAAAAAAGTGCCAATGACTGCAGAATGATGCATTAGTCTAATTCCTACAGGTTGATGTTCAAGCATTCACTGACTTTCAGGGATCTTTTATGCAGCTTAGAACATATTTGCTGTGCCTTTCTGGTGACGTTTCAGAACTTTATGATGAAATAGAATCTATAACTATCACAATTTTCAGCTCCACAGCTACTGTAAACAAAAGACAAAATGGTTGTCTAGGAAAAAAAATCTGTGATACATGACAAAGGGTCATTATCCCGAATGTGCAAAAAAAGCACAAAATGATAATAAGAATCGACCCCATGGAAAAAAGAGTAAAGGCTACAAACATGATTCATATAAAAAGAAAATTTAATATGAAAATATTTTCAGTGTAGTCAAGGAAATAAAAGCAATAATGAAATGATACTTCTACTCATCATTAACAAAAACTAAAAAGGGGTAATATTCAGTGCTGGTGAGTATGCAGGGAAATGATACCCATACATTGCTGAGGGGGAGGGTGAACTGCTACAATGGATTTAGAAAGTAATCTGACATCACAGCAATCAGACAAGAAAAAAGATAATCCAAGGGGTAAAATTGTCATTATATTCAGATGGCATGATTCTGTATATAGAAAACCCTAACAATTCCATAAAACTACTAGCACTGATAAATGAATTCAGCAGGATACAAGAATAACATACAGAAACCAGTTACATTTCTTGACATTAACAATGAAATACTGAAAGGGAATGTAAAAAAAAAAAAAATTCAAAATTGCATCCCCCAAAATAAAACACTTAGAAATTAACCTGGTCAAGGATTTGAAAGACATATTCTGAGAACTGTAAAACAATAAAGAAAACTGAAGATGATTCAAGGGCATGGAAAGATCCCCTGGAGAAGGGAACGGTTACCCACTCCAGTATTCTTGTCTGGAGAACTCCATGGGCCCAGGAGCCTAGTGGGCTATATAGTCCATGAGGTGGAAAAGAGTCAGACATGACTGAACAACTTTCACTCACTCACTCACTCATGTTCTTGGACTGGAGAAATTAATGTTAAAATGGCCATACTACCCAAAGCAATCTACAGATTGAATGCAATCCCTATCAAATTACCCATGACACAGAAAAATTACCTATTTTTCACAGAACTGGAACAAGTAATCCTCAAATTTATATGGAACCATAAAAGACCCAGAATTGTCAAAGCAGTCTTGAAGAAAAAACAAAGCAGGAGGCATAACCCTCCAAGGCTTCAGACAACACTACAAAGCTACAGTAACAAAAACAGCATGATACTGACACAAATACACATGGATCAATGGAACAGGTAGCACAGAAATAAACCCACACACCTGTGGTTGGTTAATATTTGGCAAAGGTGGCAAAAATACACAATGTGAAAAACAGTCTCCTCAACAAGTGGTATTGGGAAAGTTGGATAGCCTCACGTAAATCAATGAATTTAGAATATACCCTCTCCCCATACACAAAAATAAAATACATACAAACAGCTCATACAACTTAACAGCAAAACCCCCAATTCAATTAAAAAGTGCTAAGACCTAAATAGACATTTCTCCAAAGAAATACAAATGGTAATAGGCACATGAAAAGATACTCAACATTACTAATTATTAAAGAAATGCAAATCAAAACTACAATGGTAGGTATCCCCTCACACCAGTCAGAGTGGCCATCATTAAAAACTCTACAAATAACAAATGCTGCAGAGGATGTGGAGAAAAGGGAACACTCCTACATTGTTGGTGGAATATTAGTTGGTGCAGCCACTATGGAAAACAGTATGCAGCTTCCTCAGAAAACTAGAATGTTAATTTATGATTCAGTAATCCCACTCCTGGATATATATCCAAACAAAACTGTAATCCAAAAAGGTACATGCACCCCATGTTCATAGCATTATTTACAATATCCAAGACATGGAAACAACTAAATATCCATTGACAGATGAATGGATAAAGAAGATGTGGACTTGTATACAGTGGAATACTACTCAGCCATAAAAAGAACAAAATAATGCCATCTGCAGTAACATGGATGGATCTAGAGATTATCATACCAAGTGAAGTAAGTCAGAAAGAGAAACACCATATGGTATCATTCATATGTGGAATCCAATATGGCAAGGATACACGGAAGAATTGTACAAAAAAGATCTTCACGACCCAGATAATCATGATGATGTGATCACTAATCTAGAGCCAGACATCTTGGAATGTGAAGTCAAGTGGGCCTTAGAAAGCATCACTATGAACAAAGCTAGTGGAGGTGATGGAATTCCAGTTGAGCTGTTTCAAATCCTGAAAGATGATGCTGTGAAAGTGCTGCATTCAATAGGCCAGCAAATTTGGAAAACTCAGCAGTGGCCACCGGACTGGAAAAGGTCAGTTTTCATTCCAATCCCAAAGAAAGGCAATGCCAAAGAATGCTCAAACTACTGCACAACTGCACTCATCTCACATGCTAGTAAAGTAATGCTCAAAATTCTCCAAGCCAGACTTCAGCAATACGTGAACTGTGAACTCCCTGATGTTCAAGCTGGTTTTAGAAAAGGCAGAGGAACCAGAGATCAAATTGCCAACATCCGCTGGATCATGGAAAAAGCAAGAAGAGTTCCAGAAAAACATCTATTTCTGCTTTATTGACTATGCCAAAGCCTTTGACTGTGTGGATCACAATGAACTGTGGAAAATTCTGAAAGAGATGGGAATACCAGACCACCTAACCTGCCTCTTGAGAAATCTGTATGCAGGTCAGGAAGCAACAGTTAGAACTGGACATGGAACAACAGACTGGTTCCAAATAGGAAAAGGAGTACATCAAGGCTGTATATTGTCACCCTGCTTATTTAACTTCTATGCAGAGTACATCATGAGAAACAGTGGACTGGAAGAAACACAAGCTGGAATCAAGATTTCTGGGAGAAATATCAATAACCTCAGATATGCAGATGACACCACCCTTATGGCAGAAAGTGAAGAGGAGCTTAAAAGCCTCTTGATGAAAGTGAAAGAGGAGAGTGAAAAAGTTGGCTTAAAGCTCAACATTAAGAAAATGAAGATCATGGCATCCAGTCCCATCACTTCATGGGAAATAGATGGGGAAACAGTGGAAACAGTGTCAGACTTTATTTTTTTGGGCTCCAAAATCACTGCAGATGGTGACTGCAGCCATGAAATTAAAAGATGCTTACTCCTTGGAAGAAAAGTTATGACCAATCTAGATAGTATATTCAAAAGCAGAGACAACTTTGCTGACTAAGGTCCGTCTAGTCAAGGCTATGGTTTTTCCTTTGGTCATGTATGGATGTGAGAGTTGGACTGTGAAGAAAGCTGAGCGCCGAAGAATTGATGCTTTTGAACTGTGGTGTTGGAGAAGACTCTTGAGAGTCCCTTGGACTGCAAGGAGACCCAACCAGTCCATTCTGAAGGAGATCAACCCTGGGATTCCTTTGGAAGGAATGATGCTAAAGCTGAAACCCCAGTACTTTGGCCACCTCATGCGAAGAGCTGACTCATTGGAAAAGACTCTGATGCTGGGAGGGATTGGTGCCAGGAGGAGAAGGGGATGACCGAGGATGAGATGGCTGGATGGCATCACGGACTCGATGGACGTGAGTCTGACTGAACTCCAGGAGATGGTGATGGACAGGGAGGCCTGGCGTGCTGCGATTCATGGGGTCGCAAAGAGTCGGACGCAACTGAGCTACTGAACTGAACTGAATATGGCACAAATGAACCTATCTATTAATACCAAACAGAAATAGGCTGACAGACATAGAGAACAGACTTGCGGTTGTCAAGAGGGGAAGGGGTTTGTGGAGGTCTGGAGTGGGAAGTTGGGATGAGCAGATGTAAGCTATTAATGCATACTGAATGGATAAACAACAAGGTCCTACTGTATAGCACAGATTATAATATTCAGTACCCTATGATAAACCGTAATGGAAAAGAATGTAAAAAAAAAAAGAATATATATCTATAACTGAATCACTTTGCTGTATAGCAGAAATTAACACAACATTGTAAATCAACTATACTTCAATTAAAAAGAAAAGAAACTGGACAGAATTCCTTGAAGACAGGAACCAATGAGACTAGCAGAATGCATAAGACATTGCAGATAAGAAATAACATTTGTTGTATTGCGGGTACTAAGCAGTTCTCTCAAAAAGTACAGTGCCTCCAACAGGTTTAACATTTTCATAATTATTAAAATCAGGTGGTAAATTTTTTTTTAAAGAAAATATTCTGACAATGTCTATTAAGACTAAATCTTTTGACCTAATCATGTATCTTTGGGGGAATCTATCCTATAGAGAAAAACGTCAGCTGCATGTGGGATATGTATACTCAAATATTTAAGGTGATATTTATTTAAGGTGATGAAAAGTTGGAAACACAGAAATTGTGTTTAATAATTATGGAACACCCACAGTTGGAATATTATGTAGTCCTTGAGAAGCAGGCCTGGAGGGATGCCCATGAAATATTTCTTGAAAAAAAAAAAATTTCAGAGTGATTGCAAACTTTATTCCCATTTCAACCCATACTCTGGGAATATGTTTGTATACATATGGGCATGAATAGGGGTATAGAAAGATGCAAAGTTCATATTGGTTATTTCAAGGAGTGGAAGGAGGTGGGAGGACATTATGCACATCTTTGGATAGTTTTCCCTTTAACAATCACTCTTTTTTTTTTTTAAACTGAAAAAAGAATATTCTTAGAGGTCATGAGCCCTAATCTGAAAAGATGTTCAGGCAGGAAAAGAATAGAAAGCCTCTTAATCTTGGAAACATCTAAATGTTTGGAAAGAATTCTGGTCTCTCACCTTCCCTGTAAGCATCCCTTTGACTTACCAGTTAAGGTAAATACAGCTTTTTCAGTTCATTTCCCCATTTCAAAATATGGCTCTTATAATCTTTGTAGGCTGGGTTTTTTTTTAAATAAAAAAGTTTTTGTTGGAGTATAGCTGCTCACTATAGAGCAAACTCCAGGAGATTGTGGAGGACAGGGAAGCCTGGCGTGCGGTAGTCCATGGGGTTGCAGAGTCGAACACAACTTAGCCACTGAACAACAATAGTTGCTTTACGATGTTGTTATTTTTCACTGTACAGCAAAGTGAATTAGCTATATGTATACATATATTCCCTGTTTTTAATATCTCCTTCCTATTTAGGTCACCACAGAGTACTGAGTAGAATTCCCTGTGCTATACAGTGGGAATTATATATATAGTTATCTATTTCATACGCACTGTGCTGTGCTTAGTCAGTCAGCCGTGTCCAACTCTGCAACCCCATGGACTGTAGCCTGCCAGGCTCCTCTGTCCATGGGGATTCTCCAGGAAAGAATACTGGAGTGGGTTGCCATGCCCTCCTCCAGGGGATCTTCCCAACCCAGGGATCGAACCCAGATCTCCTGCACTGCAGGTGGATTATTTACTGTCTGAGCCACCAGGGAAGCCCATTTTATACATAGTAGTATATATGCCAATCCCAGGAGTTTTGTCTAAAATATATATATATGTATGGGACTTGTTAAGGTCACACGATAAGTACTGGTCAGAATACCACAGGCCACTCACCAGGCTGGGCCTGCCATAGAACTGTCATTGTAGCCAGAAGAGTCTCAGAGAGAAGAGTCATCCTGTGAGTTCTGCTGCTGCTAAGAATCTTTGAGCAAGAGACACACGCTACCTTCTTGGAACCTCAGTTTAACAAGGGAAGATTCTAAGATTCATTTATGTCCAAAAAGCAGTTCCATGCTTAAATCAGATTTGACAGGTGATCTTAAATATAAATCTGTATTTCTTAACAGGCTGGTTACAAGGGGAGTGGAGGAGAAAACAAATGGCCTGTTTAATTCTTTAGGTCAGTGACTTTCAAAGTGCTCTGACATGGCCCATAGTAAGAAACACGTTTTGCATTGCTATCTGGAATATACAGAAGAAAAATTTCATGAAATACCTTTACTTCCCTGGTGGTACAGTGGATAGGAATCCACCTGCCAGTGCAGGGAACATGGGTTGGATCCCTGATCCAGGAAGATCCCATATGCCTCAGAGCAACTGTAGTCCATGTGCCACAAGTACTGAGCCTGCGTGCTGCAACTACTGAAGCCTGTGCACCTAGAGCCTGTGCTCCCCAACAAGAGAAGCTACCTCAAGAAGCCTGCGCATCTCAACAAAGAGTAACCCCTGACTCACTGCAACTGGAGAAAGCCTGTGTGCAGCAACAAAGACTGTAACCAAACATAAATAAGTAAGAAATACCTTTACTAAATGTGCCTTTACCTAAGGTATTTTCTGTTCTACTTTTTAGTCTTTAAGAAAATACTGGTTGTGATCTCTACATTAAATTCAGGACTCACTGATGGGTCATGGTCTATAGTCTGAATAACACTGCTTTAGGTCATGCATGTGCAAATTACATTATGAAGATAGAAGAAAATCAGCAGAACCTAGAAGTAGGGTTTTTGTTTGTTTTGGAAGGTCTATAGAAAAAAAAATTTTTTTTCTGTTTCTTTTTCCTCGCTCCCACTCCATCCATTCCTACCCTCCCCCAGAACTCCTCCAGTTGACAAGCCCTCAAGGGATCCAAGGGATCAATCCCAGAGGATCTCAAAGTTTAAAGGAAAAGATACCTGAGGCTAATTTGCTCCCTGTGTGTGGGTATGTTAGCTGCAAGGGTGGGTAGACAAAGGACTGAACTACTCTCCGCCAAGACCTGTCATGATGTTGGGTCTTGTCAAGATCTTTCATGACACCTGGGTCACCCTGGCTTCTCACTGTGTGATCCTTAGAGAGCTGCACAGAGCTTTTTATGGGAGTTCTTTGAAAAAGTTGTTCCTTACCTCTTCACCCCCTGGGACAAACCAGAAACCTCCAAATAAGCAATGAGGAGCACCAGCAGCTTTCACAGAAGGCCAAGAGGAATATATCCATCAGTTGAGTTTATGCTCTTCACTGCTCCTGCCTTCCCTTTAAAAAAGTAGTTTACTGAGGTAAAAATTTCATCCCTCCGTTTAAAGAAATTTCAGCTGTAAAGGGCAGCTGTAGTACAGCTTCTGTCACCTCTGCCTACCCCAACCCCAGGCAGGTTCCGGAGTCACTCTTGTTCTGCTCCGATGACAAGGCTCCATGACGGCTCCACACCCCTCTGGCCACATGGGGGAGCCAGAGGTTAGCAGGTGACCCAACCTGGGTCAGAGTCCTTCAGTGGGAATTTTAAAAAGTAGCACGGGGATACCCTCTTTTCTCTGAGGTCTTTGGAGTTGCTGGCGACAATTATCGCCTACAGCACGGAGGAATCTTTTTGAAGCACAAGGAGAAAATGAGATCCCCTACACTGAGAACAAAGAGCCAAGTGCCAGAAGCCAGCACGAGGGGTCTCGCCCGTGGCAAAGGTCATGAGGTTAAGGGGTCCAACAGGCAAAGGCAAGTCGGGCCTTAAGGGAGCCTCGCTGAATTTTCTCATGCATCTGCCCCAAAACCAGAGTCTGCCTCTTACTGCATTGTGCTTTTCGCCTACTTTTCTGACATTAACAGGGGGCTGTCCCCCCACCACCTTTTTCTGGAAAAAGTTAATTTAGAGCTTTTAGATAATAAGCCTCCTGGGCATAATAAATGTTTCAATCCAAAAACCCCTCTGATGGCTTTCTAGCCTGCCTACAGGACTCTTACAGCTGCTCCGAGGAGTCAAAATCATTAGAATAGGACTGATTAAGGGTTTCATTTGTTGAGCCAATACTTGCTGCCAAGTTTTCGTATCTTTTATTTGTTGATATAGTTGGTATATAGAAAAAAAAAAGTAGCAACATAGATCTTTGAGTTAAGTACCTTCTTTGTTATAACCCACTGCACCTTTGTTCTATAGGGATGTAACTTTAGTGCTTTGAGGGTGATGCAGATTAAAGAAAAACACTTCAGGGGAAATGAGATTAACATTCATTAAGGAAGAGCACCATAAAGTGTTAACAGGCCTCTCGGCCAGATAATATAAATCACCTGAGAGCTTTTGTATACAAATATACAGAAAGAGTCAGGACTGCTGCCCCTGCATGACTCTATCTTCCATTATGTAAAACTTAGGGTATATAAACACCTTTTAAAAATAAAGTTATGGGGTTTTTGCACAAGCTTGGCCTCCCCTGTGTCAACTCTCTCTCTTTCTCCCTCTCCCTCCCTCTCTTTTTCAGGCTGATCCCTTGGAAAGCGGAGGCTCTCCGTGTCTACTTATTTGCCCGGGCTTCTAAGACCCGCACGAGAGGGAGCCCAAGGTGGGGCACCCTCCACTATTCAAGGGGGCACCTGTGGCCTACTGTAGACGGTGCAAGTTTCTTGTCTTGAGACTTTATTAGCTTTCCGTGTAAACCAAGGAACATCAGTCTCTTTTCTCCACTAAATTTCCTACTACATTATCCTTTCCTAATCTCTCTTTATATCTCTAATTAAATAATTCTTTCCTAAGACGCCAACTCCGTCCCCGCTTTGAATTCCCTGGACCCACCCGGGCTGGACCCCAGCAGCCAAGAGTTGGAGTTCTGACCCCACTGGGCACCTGGACTCAGACGCCCTTGGGGCTAGAATCATTCCTCTCCTCCACCCCAGTTTTTGTTGTTGTTGTTCCCTGAACTAGTGTGAAGCGAGTTTCTACAACTTGCAACAGAAAGAGTTCTGACTATGGGAGCCACAATCACTCCTGGAGTTCCAGAAGTTGCTCCTCTGTTCAGACACCAAGCAAATCAAATAATCGGGGCAGACGTCATCCATCTCAGAGCTTGCTGGAGAAGCAAACCAGCTGGAAAGGTGCTTCTGGCTATGCCTCTCAACTGAAACAAGGTTTCCCTTTTGTTAGCATGAGCTTGATGATATATACTCCACAGACTGCTGTGAGGTTTAAACAAGTCAAAAAGTATAAGAGCACTAATGTAAAGTAATGTACATTATGACTGTGAAGTGTTACAGTATCAAGTGATTTGGCCAATCTTTTCTCTTCCCTTCTACAGGCATGCAAGAAATTTGTTTTCTTTCATATGCGAAGACAACACTCATATACAAGATAATGCTCTTCAAAGGGAAATATTTTCAGGAAGAGTAGCTAACATTGCCTGAGCACCAGTGATTTAGCTGGGCGACTTCCTATGTAATCTTTACAAGAATTCCAAGCTACATTCATCACACAGTGGAAAAATTGAGGTCTAGGGTGACCTCCTCCCCAGGGAACATTTGATAATGTCTAGAGGCATTGTTAACTGTCACAGTGGAGTGTGTGTGTTTGTGTGTGTGTGTGTGTGTGTGCGCGCGCACATGTGAGAATGCACACCAGCTCCTGGCATCTAGCAGGTAGAAGCCAGGGACGCTGCAAAACTACTTGTAGTGCACAGGGCAGCCCCCGCAACAAAGAACCATCTGGCTCAAAATGCCAACAGTGCTGATGCCAAGAAACCCTGACTTAGAGAGAACTCAGCCAGCCCGTCTAAGGAACTCACAATCTCAACCACTGTGTTATACTGAGATACACACATATGCACTCAGAGCAGGGGATGTGTGCCCAGCATCACAGTGCTGCCAGCCCCTAAGGCTTGGTGCTTGGGGACTGCTAACAAGACCACAACAGGGACTATTCTAGAGGTCAGTGTAGTCGTTTGCTAAGACACATGACCAGTGTCCGGAAGACTGTGGGAAAGCCCTGACTGGCTGAGGATTTTAGGCCATTACTCTCCTCTGCAGGGTAACTACTCATTGGTCAGTCTAGGGTGTCTTCCTGAAGTCGCTGCCACTGACCTTGTTCCAGATGAGGACAGGGGTGGGGATTCCGATGACCTCGCAGCTCAAATACACCTGGGCACCAGTGACATTCCAGATGTCCTTGGGGGGCGTCACGATGGAAGGACCTATGGGAGCGGGCACAAAGCCAAACCGTGTTTTTAAACAGTCTTTAACATCTGTCAGCATGCTAGAAATCTGTATTACTAGAACTAAATATTTGATTCTGTTTGGGAGACTGTCCCCTCCATTGGTTATCTGAAGTTACTTTCAAAGACCAGACTAGCTTCCCCCAGCCACCAACAGGATTTTAAGCTATACTTCGGTGATGCATACATCTTGACAGTCAGAAAACAATTAGGAAGAAAAATTTATTGCTTACAAAATTTTCTTCTGTGATTCATGCTTAAATGAGTTTTAATTTACCAGCTGTTTTGCTTGCGTGCAACTTTCCAATTAATATAGTGAACTCCCAAAATATTTAATGTTTTTCTTTTTTATGTACTAGTATTTCTGTTTGGAGAAGGGGGGGCAACAACCAATCTTTACTCTTTGGGTAATGGAAGAAAAAAAGTCTCAGATTTTTGCAAATGCGCTCCACTGTTAATTCACAGGGCACAGCCCCAGGCGCCTGAGAGAGTCCATGTTAGAGGGAAGGAGCCTGGAATCCCGGGATGACAGTACAGTACTTCCAGAACCAAACATGGCCCAAAGTCAAAGCTCGAGGCCATTTCTTCAAAGAATGAGTTAATTATTCCCTCTGAATTTCAGCTCTCCACTGCTTTGGGTCTTGGAGCTGAATAACGTATCTAACTGCAGGGACATCTTGCATCAGAGTCCTGGGAAAGGGACAACCTTCCCTTGGGGCCTGGAAAGTTTTCTGGCATAATCAGCATCCAAAGGGCACGAAGTCTCCCCTCTTGCAACAGGCTATTTCCAGCCCACAATTAATTTCTTGAAACAGAAAGGAAATGACAACAGCATGTAAGAGTTTTCCCACTCATCTCAAGTACTGAAAGCTGATTTTTAAAAAATCCCTCAGGGTAGTTTTATTTTTTCCCTTTGTAAGAATAGGCAAAACATAGTTTTGAAAGCTCTAAATATATTTCTTGCTTCCTTCCCTCTAAAGCCTGGATCTGAAAGGAAGCATGTCTCTTGGCCAGGGGTCTTGGTCTTTTCTGTGGCAATCGTGGACACAGTGAGCACAGCGGGGCTGCGTTTGTGTGTACTGCTGGCCCTGTTTCCGATGCTTCCTCGTCTGTCCTCACCAACACAAGGCCCCTCACTGCATTTTGGGCTCCCTCTAGGGCCCTGGGACCCAAAGAACTTGGACACCACACAGCGGATCTGGCTCAAGCCTGAAGGCCCCGTGAGGCTCTGTCCTCCTTCCCACACAGACTTGGCGGGACAACCTCAAAGCTCAGGGGATCTCAAGGGAGTGCTCTGAGAAGAATGCACCAGTGTTCAGAGATTGGAGGGGCCCGGGAACAAAGCTGCCTCTCACGTAGCAAAACCACATGAGGAAAGTAAGATTCCTGTGAGATTCGAGTGCCTCAGCCTTGCAACAAGCCACTTATTTCAACCCGCAGCCATTTCTCTATAGATGGAGCAAGGAGCAGGGTCATGGGTCTTAGCCAAGGCAGTTTCTGGAGCCCACATGGAAGAACTCTAGACTGATTTTCTGTCACATGTCTTGAAGATATGCTATGGATTCTCTAACAGCCTAATTTTAAAACTAAGATCTCCTTAGTTTTAATATAGTCCAATGTATCAAATATTTCTATTATGATTGATGCTTTTAGTGTTCTGTTAGATTTTTTGTTTTTGGCCCAGACCAAGCTCATAAAGATCTCCTGTTTTCTTCTATAAGCTCCATAGGTTTACCTTTCATATTTAGGTTTTGGTCCATCTCTAATTAATTGTTGTGTACCAGACCACCTGACCTGCCTCTTGAGAAACCTGTATGCAGGTCAGGAAACAACAGTTAGAACTGGACATGGAACAACAGACTGGTTCCAAATAGGAAAAGGAGTACATCAAGGCTGTATATTGTCACCTTGCTTATTTAACTTCTATGCAGAGTACATCATGAGAAATGCTCGGCTGCAGGAAGCACAAGCTGGAATCAAGATTGCTGGAAGAAACAACAATAACCTGAGATATGCAGATGACACCGCCCTTATGGCAGAAAGTGAAGAAGAACTAAAGAACCTTTTGATGAAAGTGAAAGAGGAGAGTGAAAAAGTTGGCTTAAAGCTCAACATTCAGAAAACAAAGATTATGACATCCGGTCCCATCACTTCATGGCAAATAAATGGGGAAACAGTGGAAACAGTGGCTGACTTTATTCTTCTGGGCTCCAAAATCACTGCAGATGGTGATTGAGGCCATGAAATTAAAAGACACTTACTCCTTGGAAGGAAAGTTATGACCAATCTAGACAGCATATTAAAAAGCAGAGACATTATTTTGCCAACAAAGGTCCGTCTAGTCAAGGCTATGGTTTTTCCAGTGGTAATGTATGGATGTAAGAGTTGGGCTATAAAGAAAGCTGAGCGCCAAAGAGTTGATGCTTTTGAACTGTGGTGTTGGAGAAGACTCTTGAGAGTCCCTTGGACTGCAAGGAGATCCAACCAGTCTATCCTATAGGAGATCAGTCCTGGATGTTCATTGGAAGAACTGATGTTGAAGCTGAAACTCCAATACTTTGGCCACCTGATGAGAAGAGCTGACTCATTTGAAAAGACCCTGATTTTGGGAAAGATTGAGGGCAGGAGGAGAAGTGGTCGACAGAGGATGAGATGGTTCGATGGCATCACTGACTCGATGGACATGGGTTGGGTGGACTCCGGGAGTTGGTGATGGACGGGGAGGCCTGGCGTGCTGTGGTTCATAGGGTCACAAAGAGTTGGACATGACTGAGCGACTGAACTGAACTGAACTGATGTTAGGAAGTTGAGGTCAAAGTTCATCATCCCTCCCCAGAAGACAACCAACTGCTTTGGCATCATTTGTTGAAAAGACTATCCTTTTCCTACTGTAAGTGGTGCCTTTGAAGTAAATCCATTGCTTATATATATGTGAGTCTATTTCTGGACTCTCTACTCAGTTCCATTGCATTTATCCTTGTACCAACAACCATGGTATGACAGAAGGAAATGGCAACCCACTCCAGTATTCTTGCCTGGAAAATCCCATGATCGGAGAAGGCTGGTAGGCTACAGCCCATGGGTTTGCAAAGAGTCGGACGTGACTGAGCGATTTCACTGTCTTCACTGTTTCACTGTATTAAAACTAAAGCACTGAATGAAGGCTAGATCCATTATACCCATCTCCCTTTAATTCTATCCTTATTCCAAGAGGTAGAACATTTCAGGAGGAGCAAAAAATTCTTTAACAACATCTTAAAGTGAAAGTTGCTCGGTTATGTCCAGCTCTTGGTGATCCCATGGACTACATAGTCCATGGAATTCTCTGGGCCAGAATACTGGAAAGGGTAGCTTTTCCTTCTCCAGGGTATCTTCCCAACCCAGGGATCGAACCCAGGTCTCCCGCATTGCTGGCAGATTCTTTACCAGTTGAGCCACAAGGGAAGCCCTACCCAGAAATACTTGGAATAAGAGCCATTCCCAGAGCATTCAGATGAGGACAAATCATGCTGTGAGTTCCCACCCCCTCTCTCTCCCAACTCTTTGAATATATATCCAACCTCAGGTGAATGGGCTGAGTGAATATTCAGACCAGAATTTGTCAATTCTGCTACCAGGCCATGCCTAGAATTCCACAAGAATTCTATACCATGAAAATCTATATTACTCACTGACTCCTGTTGAGTTGATGGGGTGGAGAGGCAAAGGAGAAACCATTAGGACCAGTTCCCTGCACAACATTTATGGAAACCCTTGCTATTTCAAACGTTCCTGAACAAATGTTGACCCACAGAGATACCAAGTGGACATAATTTGTATGGAAGTGAACGACGGTGAAAACATTTGGGGCTGATGTGGTGGCAGGTCCAACCCTGCACCCCTCCCCCACTTTAAAGAACCACCATCCCACATATTCCATTCACAAGCAGTTTCACTGCCTGAATTAGCTCGAATTGCACGTGCACCATGCCAGCTCATTTCCTGAAGGTTCTGTCCTACCTCACGAGAGCAGCTGACAACATGACTTTTTGCCAAACAACTTCTAACACTTTCCATGTTGCCTTTTTTTTCCCAGGAAGGCCAAAGCAGATCCAGAATTATTTCTGTTTTTAAGGATAAAGGAACTTCTAGTTCATTCTGAGCTTATTTTCAGGCAGAAAGCTCAAAATCAGTCCTCAAGGCCAAGCCAAGGGTAATAAAATTGCCATCTAAATCATGCTCGGTGTTTGGATTCCATTTTAAACGAGTCACAGACTATTTAAACACTGTAGGGACAAACACCCGGATAGGTTCAGGTTCGATTATTTATTTATCTTTGTCTTTGTTCCAGTAAAGACTTCAAACTACTCAAACATATGTCTAGCAGACATCCTGTACAGAATAACTGCCCACTGCCTCTCTCCTCCCCTTCCTCACCGTGGACAACTCCAGGCAGCAACCAAGCTGTAGCAGTGATGCCTGGTGGCTGGAGTAGGGAAAAATCCATCCCAAGACTTTCCTCACTTCCAGCTCTCCCTACTTTTCTGTTTCAGATGAGTGCCTCCAGCCAGGGTATTCCATGTTTCTTTCTTACCTTTCTCAACTCAATTAGTTCTTATTCCATTTCATGTGATCTTTCTCAGCTCTCTAAATTTATTATATTGCTCCCTTATGTTTTATAATTCTTGCCTGGTAAGCTTAGGTGGTCTCTTCCTTTTAATCATTCCTTGAAGAGAAAGAGGAAGAAAAAGAAGGGAGGAAGGGAGGAGGCAGAGGAGAAGGAGAAGAAAGAGAAAATGAAGTACAGAGAGATCCAGATCTTAAAGTTATAAGGAAGAGGAAAGTTCTAAGTTTGGAAGAAAAGTAAAATTCAATTTAATGAGTCAGTGTCACCTTAAAAGTACCTGGAAAGAGTCAGATCCTCCCAGGGAATGTCCACCTAAGTCTGTGTCCTCTCCCTCAGACACTTGTTTTTCGGCTGTGCCATGTGATATGTGTGATCTTTGTTCCCCGACTAGGGATTGAACCCACACCCTGTGCACTGGAAGCTTAGAGTCTTAACCACTGGGCTGCCAGGGAAATATCCACGTAGAGACTTTTAATTAAGTTCTAGACAAATGACAGACAGGCTACAGCTTACTTGCTGCTATAAATAGCAATGTTCTGAGAAATCACTAAAGACACAGAAAAGCAAGAACTGTTGACAGATTTAAATTTGGAATATTCCAATTTGATTCTGAAGAGTTAAAGAAGGGCTGCTGCTGCTGCTAAGTCGCTTCAGTCGTGTCCGACTCTGTGCGACCCCATAGACAGCAGCCCACCAGGCTCCCCCGTCCCTGGGATTCTCCAGGTAAGAACACTGGAGTAGGTTGCCATTTCCTTCTCCAATGCATGAAAGTGAAAAGTGAAAGTGAAGTCGCTCAGTCGTGTCCGACCCTCAGTGACCCCATGGACTGCAGCCTTGAAGGCTCCTCCATCTATGGGAGTTTCCAGGCAAGAATACTGGAGTGGAGTACCATTGCCTAAAGAAGGGCAGTTCCCACAAAACACACAAATGTCATGAGGAAAAGATCCTGAAATAGGATTAACTTTGAATTTGACAAGCAATTCATTTAAGCCAATCTTATACAAAGCTGTAATAGAGAGGAGAGAGTTAAAATTTGTTGTCCTATAAAAAGCATGGGAATACTATAAAAGAAATATGTGAACAATTTCCTAGTCTCTTACAGAACACAAAACACTCCCTAGACATGACCTGAGATGCCCTCACCATGTTATCATTAAAATAACAAACAAAACCCCCAGAGCTCTTTTGGGGAGAGAACACTTGGCCCTGGATGCTTGTCTACCGCTTATAGCTAGGAGACCTTAGACAAGCCACTTAACTCATTTGTACAGAAGAAACTGAGGCAGGTCTGAGAGTTTTCTTTTGGGTTGGAAGTGAATGTACCCATCATGAATCTGCCCTAGAGCACATTCATATGGCATCTTTAACGTCCATGAAGTTTTGAGGTTCTACTGCCTGGTTCTGGGAGCTCTCATACCTCACAAAGCAGTCTAGTGCACCACCTCATCTACCTAAATGCAATGTACATGACTCATAACAAAGTTTATTCTCCCAGAGATCAAGAAAAATAGAGCTTTAATTATAAAAGTATCCATGGTTACCAAGATAACTAATTTATTAATCTGAAAAAGCTGCACAGAAGATGTTAAGGAGAGGTCATGTTTTGGAGCTAAATATCTGTACTCCATTCAACTGGGGAAATGGTCAAAAGTCAAATTCTTCCTAATAGTCAATTTTTGTCCCATTTTGTTGATATACTATTCAATCACATTTTCCTCTTCACTGCTGTCTTCATTTCTTCCATCATCTCTCTGATGTTTATTCTACAAATTCACCCTTCTTTCTTATTCTCACCAAAACTCATTCTCTCCTCCTAGCATTCATGCCCACTCTCTCATTACACGCTTATTGCTACTTCTAGAACCTTTGCTTATGCTGCTGCACTTGCCTACTGGGAATGTCCTCCTTCCTCTCATCTATTATCTCTATCTTATTCTTTATTTGGAGCTCTAAGGCTGAAATTTCATCTCCCTTTTGAAATTTTTTTTAACAGCTCCAGTTCCCTCCTAATTCTCTGAAATCTTGTTGGACTCAGAATTAGTGCCATGCAGCTTAGTCATCATTGTTGTCTAATGCTTTCCCCTGCAGGGCTAATTGAGAAACGCCAGTCTCCTTATAGAATCATAACTGAGCCAGAAACTCTGGAATCAGATATACTCCCTGTTCATTGGTAGGAGGGACAGATAAGACTGTATATAGTGGGGAAAGGGCAGCAGAAAACTCAGAACATGACTAGTTACATGGAACTAAGAAGATAGCCATTATCTTGAAAATACACCAGTGTACATATTGCAAGGTACCTAACCAAAGTGGTGCTATAGTCCCTTCCTATTTATCAGCTAGAAGATTCTTCATTGTGATTTTCTTTAATCTTCCACTTGACTTCCTCTTCCTTCTTGGCTATTCTCCATTCACCAATGAATTTGCATATGATGAGGGATGCACAATAATTTAAATCTATGTTAGCCAAGCAAGTCCCAATGAGAAGGGTAGATCTCCTGTGGGGAAAGATCATCAGTCACCTTCACATCAAAACAGGACTTCTACAATATGCAGGGTTATATCATTGACATTATAACTCTCACTGAATATGGATAAATGTGGCTAAGAGAGTCAAGCATAAAGACTTCCCCAAGTTATAGTAGATTTGCAGACCACACTAATCTTGTCTCTTAATGATGCTGGGTCCTAAAATAGCTCACAGAAAGTATGTGCATTCATACCAAAAAAGGACGGTTTAAAAACGAAGTGAGATACCACATATGGAGATAAAATGTTCAGACAACTTGGCAAAAATCCCCAGATTGGATTCCGATAACACATTGAAGGGAAAAGCACCAAACAAAAGTACAAAATGGGAAAAGAATAGTAGGAAGGCACTATGTCCAAGAGGGGGAAGGGGATGAAACACATGGACACTTCCTGATATTAAATAAGGGGAAGCAGGATCTGAATGGCTAATTAAAGGGCAGAGCCATCTGCCAAGGCAAGTCATTTCAGGAACTTTCAGAGGTGGGGTGATGCAGTAGCTGGCCCTCGGAAGGGAATCAGGCACACAGTCTCATGGGGGCAAGGGCAGCAAGGGTAGGGGAAGAAAGTGCTGTATCGTAAGCAGCACAGCCCAGATGTAATTTCAGGGTTTGGGCTTAAGGCAAAATCATCTGGTTATGGATGCTCCAGTTGGTTGTTTACATTTTAGAAGATGCGCATGCTCATGTTCAGTTGCTCAGTTTTGTCCAACTCTTTGTAACCCCATGGACTGCAGCCTGCCAGGCTCCTCTGTCCATGGGATTTCCCAGCAAGAACACTGGAGTGAGTAGCCATTTCCTTCTCCAGGGGTCTACTTGACCCAGGGATGGCACCCATGTCTCCTGTGTCTCCTGCATGGCAGGCGGATTCTTTACTGATGAGCCACTGGGGAAGCCCTTATCGTGACGGGGTTCTCTCAAACACTGCTGGGGTAAGAGTATATAAGAAGTGGTTTCTCTTCCTCAGATAACAATGTACTGAGGTGAGATGGGGGACGCTCAACACATACAGACAGATCAAAATGCTAGGGAGGCCATAGACTGTGATGAGCTTGCAGCATGGACTTTGGAATCAGGAGTTCTGCTCTACCACTTCTGAGTTACGTGACACTGAAGAAGTTATTTGACATTTCTCAGTTTATTCATCTGTGAAATGGGATAATAACTAAGTCATTAGATTATCAGAAAGATCAAACAAGATACAGCAATTAGCACAGGACCTGGCATGTGCTAGGTCAGTAAGCATTGCCATGCTGTGTTTAGTCGCTCAGTAGCATCAGATTCTTTGTGACCTCACGGAGGGTAGCCTGTCAGTCTCCTCTATCCCTGGGGATTCTCCAGGCAAGAATAGTAGAGTGGGTCACCATGCCCTCCTCCAGGGGATCTTCCCAACCCAGGGATTGAACCCAGGTCTCCCGCATTGCAGGCGGATTCTTTACCAGCTGAGCCACCAGGGAAGCCCCGGTATTAGTTACTGCTTTAATTTCAAAGCAAATTCTTATGACTGAAGCTGATATAAATTGCTTCTTCAGAGAATGGAGAGGACACATGACTGGGGCAGGGGGTGGCTGGGAAAGGAGCTGGCATTTGAGCAGGCCCTGAAGTTCAGAAGTCAGCCTCCTCTCAAGGAAAGGTTTTCACTTTCAGAGACCTGCCTGAGCAGAGGTGTGCAGGCAGGAAAACACAAACTGGCTGATGGCATAGCGAGCATCCCAGTCCGGCTGGGGAAGAGTAAGGGAGCAGAGCTGAGAATCAGGCGCCGGGTACAGTGGAAGGCAGAGGGGGTGGGGTCTGGGGTCCAGTGTGTCTTTGAATGTCAGAGAGATGAGATTCAAGTGGCGTTTTGGGAGTTGACTTCAGAGGCCTTGACAGCAGGACTAGGACGGGTTAGGGATTAGGAGCATAAATCAAGGTGGTAGTAATGGGAATAGGCTATTAGAGCTCTGCCAAGAGAACGCACTGGCCATAGCAAACAGCCTCTTCCAACAACACAAGAGAAGACTCTACACATGGACGTCACCAGATGGTCAACACCAAAATCAGACTGATTATATTCTTTACAGCCAAAGATGGAGAAGCTCTATACAGTCAACAAAAACAAGACCAGGAGCTGACTGTGGCTCAGGTCATGAACTCCTTGTTGCCAAATTCAGACTTAAATTGAGGAAAGCAGGGAAAACCACTAGACCATTCAGGCATGATCTAAATCAAACCCCTAATGATTATACAGTGGAAGTGAGAAATAGATTTAAGGGACTAGATCTGATAGAGTGCCTGATGAACTATGGATGGAGGTTTGTGACACTGTACAGGAGACAGGGATCAAGACCATCCCCATGGAAAAGAAATGCAAAAAAGCAAAATGGCTGTCTGAGGAGGCCTTACAAATAGCCATGAAAAGAAGAGAAGTCAAAAGCAAAGGAAGAAAGAAAAGATATAAACATCTGGATGCAGAGTTCAAAAGAATAGCAAGGAGAGATAAGAAAGCCTTCCTCAGGGATCAGTGCAAAGAAACAGAGGAAAACAATAGAATGGGGAAGACTAGAGATCTCTTCAAGAAAATTAGAGATAACAAGGGAACATTTCATGAAAAGATGGGCTCAATAAAGGACAGAAATGGTATGGACCTAACAGAAGCAGAAGATATTAAGAGATGGCAAGAATACACAGAAGAACTGTACAAAAAGGATCTTCATGAACCAGATAATCACAATGGTGTGATCACTCACCTAGAGCCAGACATCCTGGAATGTGAAGTCAGGTGGGCCTTAGAAAGCATCACTACGAACAAAGCTAGTGGACGTGATGGAATTCCAGTTGAGCTATTTCAAATCCTGAAAGATGATGCTGTGAATGTGCTGCACTCAATATGCCAGCAAATTTGGAAAACTCAGCAGTGGCCACAGGACTGGAAAAGGTCAGTTTTCATTCCAATCTCAAAGAAAGGCAATGCCAAAGAATGCTCAAACTACTGCATAATTGCACTCATCTCACATGCTAGCAAAGGAATGCTCAAAATTCTCCAAGCCAGGCTTCAACAATACATGAACTGTAAACTTCCAGACGTTCAAGCTGGATTTAGAAAAGGCATAGGAACCAGAGATCAGATTGCCAACATCTGCTGGATCATCGAAAAAGCAAGAGAGTTCCAGAAAAACATCTATTTCTGCTTTATTGACTATGCCAAAGCCTTTGACTGTATAGATCACAATAAACTGTGGAAAATTCTTCAAGAGATGGGACTACCAGACCACCTGACCTGCCTCTTGAGAAATCTGTATGTGGGTCAGGAAGCAACACTTACAACTGGACATGGAACAACAGACTGGTTCCAAATAGGAAAAGGAGTACATCAAGCCTGTATATTGTTACTCTGCTTATTTAACTTATATGCAGAGTACATCATAAGAAACGCTGGGCTGGATGAAGCACAAGCTGGAATCAAGATCGCAGGGAGAAACAGCAATAACCTCAGATATGCAGATGATACCACCCTTATGGCAGAAAGAGAAGAGGAGCTAAAAAGCCTCTTGATTAAAGTGAAAGAGGAGAGTGAAAAAGTTGGCTTAAAGCTCAACATTCAGAAAACGAAGATCATGGCATCTAGTCCTATCACTTCATGGCAAATAGATGGAGAAACAGTGGAAACAGTGGCAGACTTTATTTTTCTGGACTCCAAAATCACTGCAGATGGTGACTGCAGCCATGAAATAGAAAGACACTTACTCCTTGGCAGGGAAGTTATGACCAACCTAGACAGCATATTAAAAAGCAGAGACATTATTTTGCCAACAAAGGTCCGTCTAGTCAAGGCTATGGTTTTTCCAGTAGTCAAGTATGGATGTGAGAGTTGGACTATAAAGAAAGCTGAGCGCAGAAGAATTGATGCTTTTGAACTGTGGAGTTGGAGGAGACTCTTGTGAATCCCTTGGACTGCAAGGAGATCCAATCATCCAAAGGAAATCAGTCCTGAATGGTCATTGGAAGGACTGATGTTAAAGCCGATACTCCAGTACTTTGGCCATCTGATGTGAAGAATTGACTCATTTGAAAAGACCCTGATGCTGGGAAAGATTGAAGGCAGGAGGAGAAGGGGATGACATAGGGTGTGATGGTTGGATGGCATCACTGACTCAATGGACATGAGTTTGAGTAAACTCCGGGAGTTGGTGATGGACAGGGAGGCCTGGCATGCTTAAGTCCATGGGGTCGCAAAGAGTCGGACACGACTGAGCAACTGAACTGAACTAATGGGAACAGAGAGGAAAGGGGCAGACTTGAGAGATTATTCAGGAAGAACCAACACTAGCCAGGAACTGACTGGATATGGGGAAGAGGGAATGAGTTAAAAGTTTTAAGAGGGGGCTGTGACACCATGAAGGGAAGCTGAATCTGAGGCATCACCCTGGGCAATGAGGAAGTACGAATGCCACAGAGAGAAAGGAAACAGACAGGCACCAGTGGTACTAAGGTAAACATGGTCTACTCTACACTTTGCCCTGGAAGGCTGGGTGCATTCCCTGGTCTAGAGGGAAAACTGCTTTCCTGGCTCTTCCCTGGACAGCTTCTCTGGAGGGCATTCCATCTGCTCACTGCTGATACCTGGCCCATTCTCACCACACACCATCCCAGGTAAAGCAGGGGAGTAGACAGCTAAGACACTGCTTAGCAACCTGCCACTTCCCTGCCAGGGGAGTTCATCCGAGTGCAGACTGTCTGGTATGATACAACCCTAGAGATGGCAAACACAGATCCTGAGAATTGCATTTCCTGTCTGACAGCTAGTTACCTCTGGGTTAATGAGACACCCCATTTTGGTTCCAATCTTTGATGCTGAAAATCTTCTTAGTCTATTTTATCTGTAGTAGACATCATAGATTTCAGATGTCTCTCTATGACTGAATCTTGCAAGGTCTCAAAATTATCACAGGTTTGAACTGACCATGGAATATAAACAGCAAGTTGCTTCTTAAAATCTGTTGCTTGCAAACCAATCTCTTATTTGATGATGTCTTCTTATTCTTTTCCCCTAACATGGAAGAGCTCAACACAAAATGAACAGAATAACGACTAAGGGTCTGACTCCAGGCTGAGATTCCCATGCACGGGTGATTCTGGTACATGAAGTCTGAGATTATCCTTGGACGAGTCCTGCATTAGGTAAAATAAATCCATGAAAGATTCAAAGCCAAGTTCAGACGTGTAAGGTGAAGAGATCACTCAGGCAACCATGTGGTGGCTGAGCTAACCTGGGGCTTTGTCAGCAACATTGCCTATGGGTGAGCTCATGCATTCGGGAGAGTTCCCACAGAAGCTGAAATAGCTAGACTGCCTGTATGACACTGGACTGACTGATGTCTGCACAAGTTAAATGAGCACGCTACATTTTTATTTGGTTTGAGCACAAGGAAGAACTGACTTCATACAGAGTACCTTTATGAGCGGAAACTCTCAAGTTATGTAAGTGTACCTTGTTCATGCTAATGGAACCTTGGAAATTTTTCCCCTGCATTTCATGGGCCTGTCCTATTTGGACTATGACTCACCTTAAACCCAACAAATTACAATTTTGGGTCAGTTTTTCCTATTCTGCCAGCACAGAACTGGGTGGGGAAGTTTCCACAGGAGGGCACTTATTGCCACCTGAATCTGGGCTTTCTAGAAACCCAGAGAGCGAGTTCCCCCAGGATACTTCATCTTTGCCTCCCTGTCTCCCAGTGCCTGGCATTGTCAAGCATCAGAAGTGTTTCCTGAACCAAGCTGTGAGCTGCAAGAGGAAGTCTTCCACAAACTGGAGGCTACCTGCCCCCAGAACTTAGTCTCTGTCCACAGGCCCTAAGCTGACTGACAAGCGTTGCAGTCTGGGCAGATCCAAAAAAAGAGATGTTTCTGAACCTCTGCCCCTGGAGGGAAGGATATGAGGGACTGTCAGGTGGCTTTCGACTTCAAAGAGGGTTGGACTGGCTAAGCCTACTGCCTAGAACAGTTTAGAAAGCTGAAGAAGGCGAAGGCCTGAGCTCCCAGGAGGCCCTAGGAGGATACCACTATGGGGTTACTCCTGCTGTTTCTTGTCCACCAGATAGCCTGGCTTCCAGGGAGTTTCCTGCCGGGGTATTTCGCAGAAGACTAAAGTCAGCAGCTCCTAGAGAACTAAGGTAAGCCCTCAACTCCACTTTGTTCAAGGAGGAGACTTATATGGTGGGAAATCCTCAGTGCAGGTTGATGGCTCTGGAAGAAGCCTGTGGGAACTGACAGTGCAGTGCAGGGTCCCCCTTTAGATTAGGAATTACCAGAAAGAGGAGATGTGTTCAGCCTCTGGAGCTCACGCAGGCTGGAAGAGATCTCACAGAGGGGCGTCTGCAGGAATAACATGTGCCAGACACACAGCCAAACGGGGCAAGCCCCGGCCACCCGGGAACCGGCCTGTAAGAAGGATCCTATGCCGCCGTGCCTGCCAAGCCTGGCCGCTCACTGGGCTCCTCCGGGAATGTTTAACTGGACAAGCCCAGGCCTGGGCTGTACTCCCAGAGTTTCTCAGTCTGAACGTGGGGCCTGGCACTGGAATTATTGTTTTTCCACTCCCCAGGTGAAACCACTCAACAAAAACATGGCTGCAGAGCAGGAGATGCTCAGATGCTGCAGACACAAAGGTGGAGAATAAGAGGGGAGGAGAGGAGGAGAGATCTGGAGAAACATCGCTCCCAAGTCTTCTTAGGGACAGGCCGAGGACAGTGGAAGATGCCAAGATTCAAGGAGAAGAGAGGACAGTCCCCGGAACTGGGGTGAGGGGTGAAGCATGTAGAGACCCCATAACAATGCTCCTTAGTGTTACTATTACCGTTCTCTGGGGGGATGGTGGGCCATGTCTGACTTCCCCTCCTTTGTCAGGAGCTTGGAGCTGCCTGCTCTCAGAGTCTTAGCAGTTCTCCTTCTGTGCTGTTTTCCATTTTCCTAAAAATAAAGCATTTGGCTCATAGCCCCTGCCCCGCCCTCGCCCCTCTCCTGCCCTTAATGGCAACACCAGAGTTGGGGCTCTGCACGCATTTGTGAGTCTCACTAAAGAGCTCACTGAATCTGGATTCTTTGCCCATTTAGAGTCAGGTCACCTCTCTGCTAAGACATGCTCAGCTTGGCTTTGCCAGGGCCTAGGACCAGAAAAAACACAAGGGAGGCCCCCCCCCCCCCAACCCCATACCCACCCCCAGCCACAGGGCAAGTGTTGGGTGTGCAGTGCCAATCGAGCCTGGCGGGTTTTAACTTGGTGATGTCTGTGCCCGTCAGGCCCCGGCCTCTAGAGCGCTTGTGGTTACAGGTGCCTCCTGGGCTGACAACCCCAGACACTCATCAGCAGTGCCTAATAGCTCCTCCCTTCTCTTTCTCAGGGTTTTTTCTCTTCTTCTCTGGTGCCCTCTGGTTATTGTCTGTACTCCTCTGTGAGCTCCACAGACTTGAAAGCTCACAGTTATTTACTCAAGTCTCACTCTTTGTTTATCTCTGCTTTGCTGAGTGTTCTCAGATTTCCTCCCAGCTTTCTCGTAGGAGTCAGCGTTACTCCTCCCACGTTCTGCATTTTTCTAGCACTGCCCTCCAGGCTCAGACTGGAGCAGAACACTTCTCTCACTTTGTGGGCTAGTTCTCAGGTGTGTCTCGAGTGCTTGGACAGTATCTGCTGCAGTGCACTCGCTTTGTGGACATGCTGTGTGCTCCCCGTATAACAAGACCTTCTTTCTGAGTGCTGAGGGGAAATTCATATTACAGAAGGTGCTAGATGTGGGCGCCGTAGACCACCTGAGCTGGGAAGGGCTGGATTACTCAAGGAGCCTCAGAAGTGTCAGGAAACACAGCTCTGGAAACCAGTGAAATGGACATGTCCCTCCGATCACGGGGGATGAGGGCCTCTCCCATAGGAACTGGGGGATTTGAATAAAGGTTTTGTATTTTCATTAGTGAGGCAAGTCTTGCTTGCTCTTATCTGCTGGAGGCTGACCTGGAGCCCACCCTACTGGGTGTGAGCTATGAAAAATGGAAACCAGGTAAAGGAAAGCTATGTCACCGCATGGGTGAGTAGTTACCCTAGAAGGAGGGTCCCTGGGGGTATGAGAAGGCTCTTCGCTGCTCTTGTACTTCAGTGGTATCCAACTCCTTGTGACCCCATGGACTGTAGCCTGCCAGGCTCCTCTGTCCATGGGATTCTCTAGGCAAGGATACTAGAGTGGGTTGCCATGCCCTCCTCCAGGGGATCCTCTTGACCCAGGGACTGAACTTGTGAATCTATGTCTTCTGCGCTGGCAGCTGGGTTCTTTACCACTAGCACCACCTGGAAGCCCTCTTACTGGTATTTTTAGGACCAGACAGCTTTACTTTGGCATTTTATTTTCAGACCGTGATTATTTTTCTATAATTAGTGGTACTTTCTCTTTTTATGAGTTTTGTTTTCCCTGAGTTATAAATTCCTTTTATAATGTAGGGGGGAAAAAAGGAGCTTTCATGGATTCAGTAGCAAACTGGGTTTTAAAGGGGAAGACATGGCATCTTTACGAGGACTGGGAGCAACTCCATGCAAGGAAACCCATGGGGCCTGTGGTTGAAACATCCTTTCCCTCTGCAGGTGTTCCTTCTAGAGCAGCCATCAGCTCCAGCCTTGGAAATTTTATTCTTTTGTTTAAGTGAAGAAAAATAATTTCCTCAGAGCAGCAGCTGGGATTTCAGACTTGGCACCTCTTCAGAGCAGCCATACATAAAAGTAGGAAACTCATTCTTGACAAACTTGGGGGAGAAAATGTTCTTGAGGTTCCTGAAATTGATGTAGAAGCTGTGCTTTTTGCCTCCTTAGTCCTTGCCTTTGGGTATATTCTCAGGAAATCTTTAGCAAATGTGTGGCCCCTTTAGGAAGCTGGGGGCTTCAAAGATGAGGCTGGTTTGTAAAGGAGCTGATGCCTGCTCTGCTTGTGAACACGGGGAAGAGCTGGAAAGCAGTCCAGACTTGTCTAGTCCATGGGAAATGACGATGGTCCCTGAGCTTGGAAATCAGTTAAACAGACACTTGAAGAGAAGAAAAGTCAAAGTTGACTCATAGATAACATACGACAAGACCCCTGGGATGAATATGATGTTGATAAGTATGACAGCTTGATAAGTTGACAAGTTTGACATCATGTAACCTGCCTCCACTCACACACCCATGGGAGCTTGGCCTCTGGACATTGAGGGTCATGGTTTCTGGAGCTGAGAGAGCTTAATCCCACTCACAGACAGTTCTGAATAATTTTTTGAAAAATAAGTAAGCAGCATTTTACCTACACAACAATAATGAGGAATAACAAATCCACAAATACTCCACAGTGTCAGCACTGGACAGCTTTCTCAAGGTCATAACATGCTCAGATGATTAAAGAATGGATCTTTCTGTAACATATCGGTCATCAGCTATAAAACTGGACTGCCCAGAGGTTTAATCCCTAATAAGAAAGACAAATGTCATCTACTCATCCTTAATATTCATTTCCTGTAATGAGAACACTAATTTGTACTACTGCCTAGATGAATTTACTCACTGAAGGAAAATCTCTGTGGAAAAACGTATGAACGCTGAGAAAGATTCACAATGATACTAACTAAATCGAATTTCAGCATTGCATGGCACTAAGCAGGTATAAGCATGGAGTGGATCCATGAACTAAGTGCTGCTCTGGGTGACACCAGGGATGGAAAGACGTTGGGGCTGGACTCCTACCTGATGCGGATTTACAAAACAGGAAGTATAGACAAGTATACAAGTACAGAAGCAATTATAATATGGGAGGAGTGTGACTGCTGCTGCTACTGCTGCTAAGTCGCTTCAGTCGTGTCCGACTCTGCGCGACTCCATAGACAGCAGCCCACCAGGCTCCACCATTCCTGGGATTCTCCAGGCAAGTACACTGGAGTGGGTTGCCATTTCCTTCTCCAATGCATGAAAGTGAAAAGTGAAAGTGAAGCCGCTCAGTCGTGTCCGACTCTTAGCGACCCCATGGACTGCAGCCTACCAGGCTCCTCCGTCCATGGGATTTTCCAGGCAAGAGTACTGGAGTGCGGTGCCATTGCCTTCTCCGGAGTGTGACTAGTCCTATGATATAAATATAAAAAGCATCTGGGGACTTCCCTGGTAGTCCAGGGGTTAAGAATCCACCTTGCAAAGACGGGGATGCAGGTTCGATCCCTAGTTGGCAAACCAAGATCCCATGTGCCTCGGAGCAACTAAGCCCGCGTGCTTCAACTACTGAGCCTGCGTGCCACAACTAGAGAATCCTTGAACTGCAAGGAAAGATCTCATATGACGCACCTAAGACCCGACACAGCCAAATAAATAAACTTTTTTTTTTTTTTAACAAGCATTCTGACCAATGGTGAACTGAATTCATGGAAGAGGAAAAGGGCTTTCAAAGTTAAAGCTAGTGGGTGGAGTTGGTGAGGAAATTCCAAGGAAAGGATCAGCCTGCTCAAAGAGGTGGAATGTGGCTTTATATTGGTATTAGGGTTTTCAGCCCACAGAGTTTTTATATCCATTACTTCATTTTGATTTTCCCCATCGTCTTGTGAGCTAAGCCAATCATTTTACAGATAAAGATACTGAGGTTCAGTAAGGTTAACTCTTTAGTGCTAAGTTCACAGCCTGGAAGTGGTATGCCTGGAACATGAATCTGTGTTTTCTAAGCCCAAACCCCGGAGAAGGCAATGGCACCCCACTCCAGTACTCTTGCCTGGAAAATCCCATGGATGGAGGAGCCTGGCAGGCTGCAGTCCATGGGGTTGTGAAGAGTCGGACAGGACTGAGCAACTTTGCTTTCACTTTTTACTTTCATGCCTTGGAGAAGGCAATGGCACCCCTTCCCAGTGTTCTTGCCTGGAGAATCCCAGGGACGGGGGAGCCTGGTGGGCTGACATCTATGTGGTTGCACAGAGTTGGACACGACTGAAGCGACTTAGCAGCAGCAGCAGCAAGTCCAAACCCAGAGCTTTCCTAGGCTCCTGTGGTGCTTCTCTACATAACCCAGGATGAGTGAAATGTTCTAACTTGCTTTGTTCTGTTAGAGATGAAGGATATAGGGGCTTTCCAGGTGGTGCAGTGGTAAAGAATCTGCCCACCCATTCAGAAGACTCAGGAGTCACAGGTTTGATCCCTGGGATAGGAAGATCCCCTGGAGAAGGAAATGACAACCCACTTCAGTATTCTTGCCTGGGAAATCTCATGGACAGAGGAGCCTGGTGGGCTGTAGTCCAGGGTCACAAAGAGTTGGACATGACTGAGCGTGCAGCATGAGGGGTTTGGGGAGAAGGAAAAGAAATCTTGAGAACTGGAGACCAGACATAATTGCAGAGGTTTTCAGTATCAAGCCAAGGAAATCATGAAGAAAAATAAGAGAATAAAAACATTCATGTATTTTGGAGAAAAGATTATACAATTATGAGACTCACAAACAGAGGTCATGGCTCACCATTCAAATTCTGGCCTAAACTATTTCACAGGTATTTTCCAAGTTGTTCTGGGTAAGCGGTTTGGACTGGCAACCCCAGATAGGTGAGAATTATCCTCCTTATACTGAATGCTGGGGCTTCCTAGGTGGTGCTAGTGGTAAAGAACCTGCCAGTCAACGCAAGAGATGCAGGAGGCTTGGGTTCCATCCCTGGGTCAGGGATGATCCCCTGGAGCAGGGCATGGCAACCCACTCCAGTCTTCTTGCCTGGAGAATCCCACAGAGGAGCCTGGAGTTCCAAGAGTCAGACATGGCTGAAGCGACTTAGCACAACATATACTGAATCCTGAGTAGATGTTAACCCTACTGTGATCACATGCTTAGAGTCCCACCCATGTCTTATTAGAACAAAGCAATCTGGGAACTCCAGAACTTTTCGTTAGATTTTAATGGTTTCAATGAATGTTTATTGTGAACATCAGAATTTGAAAATATGCCTCATGTTTTGTTTCTCAAATCATTAAGAAGATGCCATCTTCTTAGAAAGCACCTTACATAGACAGCAATCCTGTGAAAAATTTAAAAGTCAGTGTTAACAGTTAGTAAACATTCCTGGGCAGAACCAAGAAATTCCCATATTAGTGAAAATATTTCCTCTTTGGGATTGGATATGTTTCAGATTTACATTTTTATCTTGAGAAAAAATTTAATGGCCAGAAAGGGGATACATTTATCTAAAGTATAAAATCCAGAATAAATAAGATCTGGCCCTGAGTACACTCTCAGCCTAATTTCTTCCCTCATCCCTCTTGAACTCTGAGCTCGACCCCTAATGAACTTCTGTCTTCCTCAAATCTATCCTGCTCTCCCTGGCCCCAAGCCTTTGTGCATTTCATTACTTTTCCTGGAAAATTCTCCCCCTTTCCCATTCTTCCCCATCTTTGCCTTTGGACCTCAGTGTAGTTATCTTTTTGCTTAACAAACCTCCTTTAACCCTTCTTTTCCTATCCTCCTCCCCAGACCCACTTAGAATAGGGGCCTCCTTCCGGGTTCTCCTATTTACCCTCATCCCAACACCTTCTGTAAAGGACTTCCCTGTAGCTCAAGTGGTAAAGAATCTGCCTGCAATGCAGGAGACATGGGTTCAATCCCTGAGTCAGGAAGATTTCCTCCGGAGAAGGGAATGGCAATCCACTCCAGTCTTCTTGCCTGGAGAATTCCATGGACAGAGAAGCCTGGTGGGCTACAGTCCGTGGGGTTGCAGAATCAGACGCGACTGGGCATTATGTGCCAGTCGTGCAGCATCTTCTGGTTCTCCTATGTACCTTCATCACAGCATCTGCTCAGGGCTGTAACTGAGTTTGTGAACCCCACTATACTGCAGGATCAATGCTGGTAAGGACAGGCCAACTTCTCTCTAGTTCTTTTTTGTATCCCAGTGCCTGGAGCTAGGTAGATGATTAACAAACCTGAGTAGCTGAGTGAACTGATGCCAATACCTAAATATACACCAGATTTTGTACTTCCAATTCAAGGTTTTAGGAAGATTTTAGGAAGCACTCCAAGAGATTGGCTTCCTTTGTTGTGGATTTTGTGGGGCTAGCTAGCTATAACTACTCTTATTTCAGAATTTATACAAAGGCGTGTCATTGGGCAGAGATTTTGATTACTATGGCTATTCAAACATTGGTCCTCAGCTGTTCAAAGGAACAAACAGGCCAGTGTTTAGGGAGGCCCAGCTTATGTTCCTAACCCAGCTACTCAACTAGAGCAATAAGATGGCCAGAGGTGCTGAGGCTGTATTTTTACACTTACATTACATGGATCATATGTTGAAAATATCTACAAAAGTAGTAATCTAATTTAAAATTTAGATAAAATCCAGGAGACCAAAGATAAAGGCTGACCCTTTAGGAAAATGCTGCCTTATTAGTCAATTTATAAGATTTTAAAATTGAGAGTCATTGGTCAGACTTTTAGTAGGAGAAACCAGAGTGAAGTTGGCAGCAACTATTCAAAAGTACAAAAGTGCAAGTCTGTGTTGACAAGCAATAATATTATATTGGAAAAGATGGATTTAAAAGAAACAACCAGCAAAGCATAAACCCCAGTCCCCTAAAGATGTTAAAAACATTGATATGAGGTTTTAAGTACAAAAGGTCAACTTAAAAGTCTGTTTCCAAATGTGAAAGAAGAATTGTTGATTTCACATGCAGAGGAAAAGCTCCAGCTGACAGATAGGCCCCTTCCAGGAGAACAGTTGCAGGAGACAGTGCTGAGATTCTCCTCTTGTGGTAAATAACTCCTACCTGATGAATACTTCCTCATTCTTAAATTATCGTATAGCCAGTGACCTTAGATGTAGGAGGACCTCAAGATCCATCTTGTCCAAATTCTCACTTTATAGATGAGGCTTGGGGGTGGAGAGACGATGGTTAAACATCTGCCTACTCACTCATCATTGCCAGGATGCTGGCAGAAATGGCACTAGAACTGTTTGAATTCATCTCCTTGTACTTTATTAATAAACAGAAAAACTTATCTGCTCTCAATCAGCTGGCCGCCGTTTAAACAGTGTGAGGCTGAGAGATTAGAAAGGCGCTGAGCAAAAGCATTAAGCATGA
The DNA here is from genome assembly GCF_001704415.2 of Capra hircus. Lineage (NCBI taxonomy): Eukaryota > Metazoa > Chordata > Mammalia > Artiodactyla > Bovidae > Capra > Capra hircus. The sequence continues at coordinate 73,034,185 of NC_030813.1, forward strand.
ACAGCTGTATTTCCCAAGCAGAAGGGCAGCACACAGTTTAGTTGTGGGAGGATGTCCAATTTGCATGAATGGAACATGGACAAGATAAAACCGGCTCCAGAAAAGTAATTCCCCCAATTCCCATGAGCCTTGGATTTGGCAAACTGCAGTCTGCTCAGGGATTCAGGGACATGACAAATGGTCCTGGGTAGACCTCCCCAGATGACCTCAGCCCACGCATGCATGGAGGCTTGTCAAGGTCCCAGGTGCTGGCTCACCCGCAGCTTGTGGTTGAGACAGAAAAACAAAGAAAAAAAGTCTCCCCCACACATGCACATAAGCAAAAACTATCTTCCCCGTGTTCTCTGCCAAGAGGAGTTCAAGACTCTGATTCATCCAACAAGACAAATCGACTCAGTCTAAGGAGTTTAGGAAGGCAATTTAGGAAGTAAACAAAAGTTGGGTTTCAGAAAGAAGCTTTAGAGAAAACAAAGAGACTATCCCTGGAATCCAACTCCATAATGAAAACAGAAAAGGGCTGCTATGGCAGGGAATTCTGAAAATGCCAACAGATGGACGCATTCAAAGGGGCAACTCCAGAGGCAAACGGCATCAAGATGTCAGCCCTCCTCCCACGTGGAGTCTGGTTTCTGAGCCAGTGCCTTGCTGAGCTGAAGAAGCATCTCTAGTGAAGACGGCCTAATAGCACTGCTCAAGTTCAGCAACAGCAAAGCGAGATTGGTGAAAAGTGCTCCCCTTCCAGGAGTGCCAGGCTCCTGGGCTGGCATGGAGCGTCCACCCTGTGCTTTCACCTCTATCACTTTCCTGGTTGCCTGCCCAGTTGTTCCCCTGTCTCCCTTCCCTCCCTCTTGGCCCCCATACCAGCCACAGATGAGAGTTATGTCCACATGCTCTTTCTCTTTGCCTCCCAGGCATCACTAGAGCATCTGGTCTGGGCCCTGTTCATCCCTTCCGCAACATGACTTTCCCATTTCCTTATCAAATCCTCCCTTTTTAGGTGGAGCCGAATCCTGCTCCCCTTGAATGTGAGCTAGACTTAGTGACTCCCTTCTAACAAACAGAATGTGATGGAAGAGACAATGTGTGAATTCTGAGACTGGGGCATTAAAGGCACTGCAGCTTCCTTCTTGCTTCTTTTTAGATTATTTGCTCTGGGGGAAGACAGCCTCCATGTTGTTAGGATGCCCAACAAGTGCAATAGAGATGTCCATGTGATGAGGAACTAAGTCCTCCTGACAACAGTCATGTGAGTGAGCCAAGCTGGAAACAGACCCTCCAGCCTGAAACCTTCAGATGAGTAGTACCCACTGACATCTTGACTGCAACTGCATGAGAGACCCCCCCAAGCCAAAGACCACCTAGATAAGCTAGTCCCAAATTTCTGACCCACACAAACTGTATGAGATAACAGATATTCATAGTTGCTTTATTTAGGCTGCAAGTTTTAGACTAATTTATTGAGTAGCAGTAAATAACTAGAATGCAACATCTTTGAACTTTTTAGTTGAACCATCAACTAGAATTGTCCCTTGTTCATCATCTCTTTTTAGAGAAGAAGATTTTTTCTGTTTGTTTTGTTTTTGTCGTAAAGTCCTTTTCTCAAGGGTTAGGGCAAAAACATTCATATTTATACAGTCCTTGCCTGGAGAATCCCATGGATGGAGGAGCCTGGTGGGCTGCAGTCTATGGGGTCGCTAAGAGTTGGACATGACTGAGCAACTTCACTTTCATGCACTGGAGAAGGAAATGGCAACCCACTTCAGTGTTCTTGCCTGGAGAATCCCAGGGACGGGGGAGTCTTGTGGGCTGCCGTCTCTGGGGTCGCACAGAGTCGGACATGACTGAAGCGACTTAGCAGCAGCAGCAGCAGCATGGAGGGAATTTTACTGCTTTGGGGTCATTATGGCTCAGTCCTAAGGAGATGATTACAATAATGATCGTATGTATTTTCAAGAACTGTTCTTTGTACATGCTATGCTAGAATCTTTTATGTTACTTTATCATTATATTAAAAATATTGCACCTTATATCTCCCTGCTGCTGCTGCTGCTAAGTCGCTTCAGTTGTGTCCGACTCTGTGTGACCCCATAGACGACAGCCCACCAGGCTCCCCCATCCCTGGGATTCTCCAGGCAAGAACACTGGAGTGGGTTGCCATTGCCTTCTCCACTGCATGAAAGTGAAAAGTGAAAGTGAAGTTGCTCAGTCGTGTCCGACTCCTAGTGACTCCATGGACTGCAGCCTGCCAGGCTCCTCCGTCCATGGGATTTGCCATGCAAGAGTACTGGAGTGGGTTGCCATTGCCTTCTCCAATATCTCCCTAGAATCCTCCAAACATAAGCCTTAACTGTGAGCATTTGTAACCTTAAACAGCCCATAGGAAATATACTGGACTTCTTTTCCTTAAGAGTCTTGTATTTCCATTTTAGGAAATAGTGAGAAAGATTAAACTGCCATATACTACAACATGGATGAACCTTGAGGACACTACGCTAAGTGAAATAAGCCAGTCACAGAAGGACAAATGCTGCATGATTTCACTGACATGAGGGATCTAAAGTAGCCAAATTCACAGAAGCACAAAGTAGAAAGGTGGTCACCATGGGTTAGGGGGAGGGGAAGTGGGGAGTTGCTGTTCAGTGTTCCTGCAAGATGAAAAAGTTGTAGAAATCTACACCAGTGTACACATATGTTAAAATACTGTATGTATACTTCATTTGTTAAGATGGTAGATTTTATGTTATGTGTTTTCACCCTTAATTTTTTAAAAAAGGAAACAGTGAGATTAACATGACCTATTTATTAGTGATTCCTTTTTTGCAACACTCCATGCCTCTTTCAACACACCATTGAGTGTCATATGCTCCCCAAAACTCCTCAAGCCTAAAAAAGTTTTACTTGTTTTTAAATTAAAAACAGAAATGTTTCTCCCTTCTTCCTGCAGGATTCACAGGGTGGATAAGGAGGGGTATCTCATACAAACCATACATAAGGATGGGATCCTGCAATTCCCAGAAGTTTGGAAATCATGGATCTGAAGATATGTTGAGGTTTCAGAAGTGGTCTTTAAAAACATCTGAGTGTTTGAAATGCTAAATTCTAAAGGATTGCTGTCACCAGTTCACTATCTAATTATTCACAAGAGCCAAGACCTGTAGACACAATGCCCAAGAGATCAAGGCAAAACAGAAGACAGTGAAGACTCAGATAAGCAATGAGCTAATGCCCAGATGAGAGGAGCCTATTAATACATCAGTGATGGAAGAGAAAAATAAGAAGACTGAAATACTTTCTATTCATTAAGACATGATCGAGGGGTCAAAAATGAGGAACACACAGATAGAGAGATTCTGTTACATCATTTTCCATAAAAAGGAACGAAAATATCAAAAGAGAGGAAATAGTACACAAAGGGTTGATTATCATTGTCAGGTCAACCAGGAATGGGGTTAGTGGAAGGTAGGGAGGAAGTAAAAGGAAACTTTGGGTGTTAAACAAACAAGGAGAAAGGGACACATTAATTTTAGAACATATACGAATGCTCTCAAAGTTGACTGATGTCTGGAGTGTGCTTTCTCTTTGGTCATTCCTTAGCTTGCTACCTTTTGCTTTTAAACATTAAAAGCTGATTCTGTGAAGCTTTTCGATTGCCACTCTGGGGTGCAAGATCCATCTGAAGGACATGAGAGAAAAGCCAGAGCTCTAAGGAGGTCTTTCAGGCCAAGACTAGAGACGTGTTCTGAGCCTCCTACTCAGACATATCAGAGGGTTCAGGGTGGGTGGCTTCTGCGAGGGGTGCTCCCAGGAGCCAGGGTGAAGGAGACTGTTATATCCTCTCCTTGTACAGTAAGTCCCCTACATACGAACCTTCAAGTTGTGAACTTTCAAAGATGCCAACAAGTCCCTGTATGGCAGCTGTCTTACTGTACTACGATACTTTTCAATGCATTGTACCTTAAGATTAAAACTTTTATTTTTTGTTTTTTTTAATGTATTATTTGTGTGAAAAGTATTATAAACCTATTACAGTACAGTGCTATATAGCCCATTGTGTTAGTTGGGTACCTAGGCTAACTTTGTTGGACTTATGAACAAATTGGATTTACAAGTGTGCTCTGGAACTGTGAAACTTGTTCATATGTAGATGACTTACTGTATCACTTCAGGACAGAATGTTACCATGAGACACACTGACCTGTCCAGGAGGAAAACTCACATTAATGTACAAGCATTAAGGCTTCTCTGAGTCTCTTGGGCCATCTGCGAGGCTGGACGGAGCGGAAGAGAAGAATTGTTTTTCAGCTGCCCAGTTGTGTCTGACTCTTTGTGACCACATGGACTGTAGCACACCAGGCTTCCCTGTCCTGTACTATCTCCTGGAGTTTTCTCAAGTTCATGTCCATTGGGTGACACCAGCTAACCATCTTATCCTCTGCTGGCCCCTTATCCTTTTGCCTTCAATCTTTCCCAACATCAGGGTCTTTTCCAATGAGTCACCTCTTTGCATCAGATATCCAAAGTATTGGAGCTTCAGCTGCAGCATCAGTCCTTCCAGTGAATATTCAGTTCTTTCATGAATATTCATTAGAAGAGAGGAAAAAGATGGTTAATGAGCAGAAGCTGGGGAGGACCCAGAGGCTGGGCCACAGGGGAAACTCCAGTTACTGGGCTCTCTCTCTTCAGGTTGTTTATGGTTCCTCACAACAAAAGCCAGACAGGAGGCCAGCCATCAGAAGGCTTCAGCACCAGGAGTTCTCTTTAGATCTCCTGCGGGAATCTCAGGTGAGTTTTCTTTCTTCTAAAAGTCCTCCCAGAGCAAGACACTGTCTCTTCAAAATGCTCAGAACACTGTATAATGTCTTATTAAGAAATTAATTTTATAAAGAGGAGGCTGGCTTAAATAAAAATGAAAAGCAAGGAGACACTCATTTTATGTGTGACAGAGTTTTTTCTATCTTTATTTCCTCTGTTCTGTCCCCTCATCCCAAGTCTGATGAGCTTATTATATTCACACAGATTCTGTTTATCTATGCATTCCCATCATGGCTAACAAATTGAAAAAAGCGCATTTCCCACTGAAAATCACATTTAACGGATTCCTTTGGGGACAGAAAGACCATTTTAATCAGTTAAAATGATTAGTTTATGGGAGGAAGAAGTCAGGCCCCAGTCACTCCTCTGCATTAAGCTCTAGTTAAAATGAGGTGGGCGCCCTAGGCCACATTTATAATGATGGAAGCCACTCAATCTCTGACTGCAGTACTGAACCTCTATGAGACCATAATCGTTCTCAACACTATGCAAAATGAACCACCAAAAGCTTACAGAAGAATGCTTCTTTTCTGAATGCCTAAGAACATTTGAGCCAGCTCACAAACTGCGGGGAGGAGTAATAAGCAATGAGCATGGGATAGGGAGAGGTGCTTGGTGCATTTTTCTATGAGATTAAGATTACTTCCTCCTGAAAAACAAATGCAATTGATCTTGAAGATCAGTGTTAAATGGTACAACATAATGTATTAAAGAATTTATTGAGGGGACTTCCTTGGCAATCCAGTGGTTAGAATTCTGGGCTTTCCCTCCCAAGGGCGTGGATTCAAACCCTAGTTGGGGTAAAACCCCTCAAATCATGCTGTGTGGCCAGAAAAAACAACTTTATTGAAATAAAACTACTAACTGACAAGGGCAATTTTTCTGCATATGGGCTCTCCCTACATGTGTTCATTTTACACTACGTTCTATTTCCTCTGCTCTGAACACACCAGGCTTACCTGGTTAATGAAGCCCCTCAGTCTGTCTGCATATGGTGGCAGTGAAACCTGGCTGGAGGAAGTGTGTAAATGGGTACAAGATGCAGCACAAATATATTTAAGCCAAAAGTGATGCCTATCAGTACACAGCTCTAGGTCCTGCTGACGGTCCCATCTATACATCTGGGGTCTGAAACACTAGCTTAGAGTTTACAAAGAATATTCCTCCCGCTACAGCCTTTGGAAAGTCTCTTCTAGGCAAACGCTACATCCCAAGCTGCCATTGAGTACACACTGCTGCTGCTGCTGCTGCTAAGTTGCTTCAGTCATGTCCGACTCTGTGCGACCCCATAGATGGCAGCCCACCAGGCTCCCCTGTCCCTGGGATTCCCCAGGCAAGAACACTGGAGTGGGTTGCCATTTCCTTCTCCAATGCATGAAAGTGAAAAGTGAAAGTGAAGTTGCTCAGTCATGTCCGACTCTTAGCAACCCCATGGACTGCAGCCTACCAGGCTCCTCCATCCATGGGATTTTCCAGGCAAGAGTACTGGAGTGGGGTGCCATTGCCTTCTCCCGCCATTGAGTACACACAGGTCTCATTAAATCAGGCAAATTCTACATGGGCAAGAAGAGAAGAACTGGCCAGCCAGAGGCCTGCTGTGCCTCTCACATCAGCAGGTCTATTTCCCTCCTCCATCTGTGCGGATGTTTGCCTTCCATCTGGTGCAGTCCCTGGTTCTTGATCATTCAGGCTTAGGTTAAGCATCCCCAGATTCCAACACTGGTGGGTTCCAACACACACAAGGTAAGGGTTTTTCCTGGGTGGTCACTCTTTGGGCAGAGTCCCCCAATAGCAGGCACTGGGGCATCCTCCCAGCCCATAGTCCTGGTGCCCAGCCCAGGAGAAAGGGCTGGCCTCAGTCAATATCACGGCAGATCTAAGGGAGCCACGCTGCTGTAACGCGCATGGTCCTCCCTCAGTATCCATTGGGGGTTGGTACCAGGAGTCCTGTGGATATCAAAATCCACAGATGCTCAAGTCCCTTACATGGAATGATACAATACAATGAATACAGGCAGCTCTTGGAATCTGAGAATGCAAAAATCTGTGGATACGGAGGGCCGACTGTGCTTGTGGAGGATATCTGGGTACTGAGGAAGGCAGGTCCACACTGGGTTTCAAAACTTTGAGTCTGCTTAGGAGGACTTATCTTTTTTTTTTTTTCCTTTAATTGCAATACTTGCTTTATTGTGGTGGTCTGGAACCAAACTTGCAGTATCTCTGAGGTGTGCCTATATATTCTTTCTTAACAGCTTTATTGAGATGTAATTTACACACCATTCAATTCACCTGTTTTAAGTGTATAATTCAGTGATTTTCAGTGTATTTAGAATTATGCAGCCATCATCACAGTAGAATTTTAGAATATTTTCATCCTCCCCAAAAGAAACTCCACACCAAGTTTATTCCTTATCCCCACCATTTCTGGGCAACCACAAATCTACTTTCAGTCTCTGCAGACTTTCCTATTCTGGATATTCCATACAAATGGAATCATACATTTATACATTGCCATATATAAAATAGATAACCAATAAGAACCTACTGAATAGCACAGGGAACTACATATTTTATAATAACCTATAAGGGAATCACTGTGATGCATACTTAAAACTAATACAACATTGTAAATCAACTATACTTTAGTTAAAAAAATGGAATTATATAACATGTGGTGCTTCCCAGTTGGCTCAGTGGTTAAGAATCTGCAGGAGGAGACTCAAGAGATGCAGGTTCGATCCCTGGGCTGGGACAATCCCCTGGAGAAGGAAACAGCAACCCACACTAGTATTCTTGCCTGGGAAATCACACGGACAGAGGAGCCTGGTGGGCTACGTACATGGGGTCGCAAAGAGTTAGACTCAACTCAGGAGAACTTGTCTTGAAGAGTTTTTCTCTGAAGATCGTGAACCCTTCCTTCAGGAAAAGAGGTGGCTATAAAGAAAGCCTCAGACTGTCTGGGATTACCAGGTCTCTGGATCTGCAGAGGCAGTGGGATGGGCCTCCTGGGCAGCCCTATAAGTTTGCACAGCTGCAAGGGAACTGGCAAGGCTTTGCGTCAGGCTGGATACGCCACCACAGTCATAACCATTGCCTCCAATGTCCGTCACATCACTGCCCACTTGTGGATAACTTTCTAAAGTGTGTTATCTTACCTGCCCCACAGCGCAGTGCTTTGAAGTTGGTTGGGAGCCTCTGTGACCCTAATGCATGGAGGTGAGGAAACACAGGAGAGCAGGGGTGGGCCTAGGGGATGGGAGTAGGGGGTGATCGGGACTAAGGAACCTGCCCAGGCCAGCGGCTCACACAGCAGGTCCTGGTCTGAGCATGCAGACGTCCAAATGGCCTGCCCTGCTTTCCTCTTTGGAAAACATACCTCAAACCCCAAACTAAACCATTTTTATTGTCTCTGCCTTTCCATTCCTCTCTTCTACCTGCCTTGGAAGGTATTAAAACGTAAAAGTGAGCCATTACTGGCGTCTAGGTTCTGCCTGTCAATCAGACACGTCTAAAAGCGCCACTGGCTTCTCTCATTTATGTCTGTCAGTGTTCAGGATGCTCCAGTTTCCTCTCCAGCCTGACTTTAGGGACTTAACATCACTCTCGCCAAAACGCTCCATTCCTTTCCCTTTATCTCTTGAAATTGAAGGAGGCCCTCCTTTCATACAACCACTTGCTTTCTGCCCTCTATATACCATTCTAATAACTGAACCCTTTTTTTTTTTAACACTTTTTCAGACTGCTTGCATCAAGTCTTTCAATTAAAAGAAAAAAGATACAGCTCCTAAAAAAACAGTTGCCAGCACCTGAGTATTGCCATGCTTTAGGAACTTGTACTTCATTTGGTATAATCTATGTTAAAACAATACAGCATTATCTACTTTGAATGCACTAGAAGCCCTCGAGGTAGTGTTTTTGTATGAGAGGTATTAAATCTGGTTGGAACTTGACAAGAAACAGTGTCATGTGGGGGAAATCCGTGCCCGTTGAACCCTTGACTGATCACATTTCAGAGCCTAGTGCTTTGCTAAAGGGCATCTTGCTTTAAAAAATAAAGCAATCCTATTACTCAGAGCTTTCTCTGCACACCATAGCTTTGAAGGAATTTGATAGTTTGCAAATTCAGAGTTGAAAATTAAAAACCCACGAATAAGACTTGAATCCATTTATTCATGGTAAAATGAATATTGCTTTGAAAAGTCTATCTTCATTAGGATCATTTCGATGTAATCTGTGATCTGGTGTGAGTCTGTTTAACTAGGCTCTTGCCACAGAAAGAGACTCATTTTCTAAAAAAAACGAAGCACTGTCTTCAAAGGACTCAGGAGGTACCATAGAATAATATTAACTGAAGTGCAATTCGTTTTCACGGATGTTTCATTGTTTTCTTAATCAGTGTTATTTTTATTTTGCCAGATTTAGTGCACCTCTTCCCCTTCCCCCTCAAAGGCATTAAAATAAATCCTGGCCCCTGCAGGAGAGATCAGAGCCTCCCAGTTCACAGAGGAATGTCCGTCCCTCCAAGCTTGGGGAGGTTTCCTAACTAATGAACTAGAACACTGTCAGACGTCTCGTTGCCAAGTAATATATTAAAGTGCTTTTCTAATGAGATTTCTGCAAGGTAACTATAAAGCCATAAAAAGCACACTAAGCTTCAGTGAAGCAAAAACATTAAGAAAATAATCAAATGCCTTTAAGGAAAAGAATTCAACACAGCAGTTAGAAAGCTGAAGAGAATTTGACAAGTGGAAAAAATAAAGCTTAACAGTTTCACATCTGAGAAAAAGGGTGGACACAAAGCAGAACAGCATAGGGGTGAGATCAAAAGAAGCTTCCTGGTGATCTCTGTACTTGCCTTTCAACATCTCCTTTCCATGCATCCCTGTCTATTTGTAACATGGACCTGTGATAAACACGTCAACAAATGTCCCCTTGTATGAAAAGAAGGAATAGCTCTTCATTTTTAGAACTTGTGCCTGAGAATTTAGGAACAAATCTCGAATACCAAGGATCTCTTTGTTAAACCAGCATAGTAGGAACTCTCACTTGAAATACAAACAATAGCAATGACACTCAGCCTAGAGGCCTAGAGGCCATGGTAGACCATGGACCACGCAGAAAGTGTTTGGGGAAAATCCTTCTGTTGGCTCCTGCTTATCACTTGCATGCATGCTCAGTCATGTCTGACTCTTTGCAACCCTATGGACTGTAGCCCGCCAGGCTCCTCTGTCCATGGGATTCTCCAGGCAAGAATACTGGAGTGGGTTGCCATTTCCTTCTCCAGGGGATCTTCCTGACCCAGGAATAGAACCGTGTCTCCTGCATTGGCAGGTGGATTCTTTGCCACTGGGCTATCTGGGAAGCCCCCATATCACCCTGCCTTTATAATTTAACCATGGAGCCCAGAATGACATCAATGAGTCTGGGAGGCTGGAGGTCAGTGTCTGGGTCTGCAATTGTGTGTCCCTGTGGCTCTAGCATGTTCTGTACTGCTCTGTTCTGTTCTGGCCAGTCCTGCAGCTCTGGGTCTTGTTCAAGAGGTTAAGAGTGGAAGCCACCCATCAAAGACTGGCGTGGGGTCTGAAAACCAACACAGAAGATGATGTGGGTGTTTAGCTTAAAGAAGAGATGCCTAGGGTGGGGGACTACCTGTCAAATATCTTCTAACATCTGAAGGGATACCATGAGAAATCCTGATTTTAGTTACTCCTAAAGGAAGCACTAAGATCAAAGACACATCACATATTTAAGGTCAAGGTAACAAAGCATTCATCAGCAGTTAAAGATCTCTAAGAATAAACAGACTTGCTTAAAGTACATTCATGCATGGATGAACAATGGCTGAGTTGCCAGAGATGAATTCTTTATTTTATTCACAATTGCAATCAAATCCAGTCAAATGATGAACTGATTCCAAAAGAAACTTTCTTATTATCTGATATTATCATTTCTTTGAAACAGTTAACATAGCACTGGGAAATAATTTACTCAAGTTTAATAGAATGAAAGTATTTTTCAAAATATGGTGTCCTGATTTATATGGAGCAAAAACCAAAGGAGGCATGTATTCATGGATATTAAATATCTGCTTCAAAGAGAACTTCAGTTCAGTTCAGTTCAGTTCAGTCGCTCAGTCGTGTCTGACTCTTTGCGACCCCATGAATCGCAGCATGCTAGGCCTCCCTGTCCATCACCAACTCCTGGAGTTCACTTAGACTCACGTTCATTGAGTCAGTGATACCATTCAGCCATCTCATCCTCTGTCATCCCCTTCTCCTCCTGCCCCCAATCCCTCCCAGCATCAGAGTCTTTTCCAATGAGTCAACTCTTCTCATGAGGTGGCCAAAGTACTGGAGTTTCAGCTTTAGCATCATTCCTTCCAAAGAAATCCCAGGGCTGATCTCCTTCAGAGTGGACTGGTTGGATCTCCTTGCAGTCCAAGGGACTCTCAAGAGTCTTCTCCAACACCACAGTTCAAAAGCATCAATTCTTCGGCGCTCAGCTTTCTTCACAGTCCAACTCTCACATCCATACATGACTACTGGAAAAACCATAGCCCTGACTAGACGTAGAACACAATAATCAGTTCTGCCTTTGCAGAGATTCTCCAAGGAAAGACTACTTTAAAAAGTCAAATAATTGACAGAACAATGACCCTGACCCTCCACGTCCAATGCAAATGCTGGGATGAATCCCTTCAGTTGAATTCTGTCCCAAAGCGTTAGTCTTGGGAAAGTCATAGAAAATAGAAAGCAAAGGGAACAGAACTTCTGTGTTATGAACATAATCTCTGGATTCAGACAGACCTAGGTGATGTTGGGTAAGTTATCTAACATTTTGAGCCTCAGTTTTCTCACCTACAAAATGGGGTAATAATAAGTACCCAGGTCTCACAGGATTGCTGTTACAAGCACAGGGCTTCCCTGCTTTCTGGCACACGAGCACTCAATAAATGGTCACTGTTATTTATGATTTCAAAATCGTTATTTTAAAGTGGGATAGGATTTGTTTTCCTGGTTAAGGAGGAAGCTGGACCAAATGACTTTTATAGCGTCTACCCACCCTGTTCTATTATTATCCCATTTCATGTTAGCTGTTTCCCCTCTCAACTCTGTCATGCCCCTCACTTCCCCATCAATGGCATTAACAACAATATGTAGGCCCATTCATTGACTGCTCACCATGGGCATTCAGATGTGTGACTAATTTAACCTTCTTGACCACTCTGTGAGGTTGGGGCTGTCTCCCATCTTATAGAGCAGACAACCGAGGCACAGAAAAGTTAAGTGATTTGCCTAAAGCCACGAGGCTTATAAATGGAAGAGCCGGGATTCAAAACCAGGCAATTTGGTTCTAGAACGTAGGTTCCTAGCCAGCATCCCATATTATCTTATAAGTAACCTAAAACTCTGCCTCAACGTATGGACCAACAAAATACAGTCAACTGTGTGCTGCAGCTGATGAAACAGTGGTACAAGATCCAGTGCATGCTTCCAGTCTCGATCACAGATCTTCTAGCTTTACACCCCAGAGCTTCATTCCTAATCATCAATTTCTCTCCCTCCCTTCCCATAAAACACTCTTACCCTTGATGGACCAGTGATATAAATATGCATTCCCATTCACGTCTGGGTTTAGGGTTAAAAAAACCTTGACTACCAAGTTCCTCTGCTAGTGATACAGACCAGGTCCCTGGAGGGCTGGCTAACCCTGAGCTTAACAGAGCCCTGAGCACAGTCAGGCATCTCAGAAATGCACTTAGGTGATGACGAGGAGGTTACTCTAACAATGAAAAATCCCCAATAAAGCTGTCAGGACTTGAGAGGACCAGCTCCACCACCCCACCCCTGCTGGCCTGGGAGCTGCCAGTGGGGCACTGCTGGCTCCCCACCCACAGGGAACCCAATCCTCCTGGATCAACTAACTCCATGCCTCTGGCTGCGGCTGTTCGTTTCCTCTTATTCCACGTGTTTCCTCCAGCACTGATGGCTAATGCCCTCTCTTTTAGAAAAATGACCTTGCTCTCCATGCAAGTAGGGGCCATTCATTCCATCCACAACAGAAGTACACAGCTACTTCATTCAGCCAGCGCAAGAGTATCCTCTCTGTGGTCTTCCTGTCACTTTTTCAGTCAAGGTATTACATTGTCTTGTGATTTCCTTTTTTTCTCTTAAAATGAAAACAAATTGTAGGTGATCCTTTGCATTTTGTATTGCTAAAATTCACTTTCTGCTGTACTTCATTAGTAAAAGCTCTTTCTCCCCCACCTTTCAACAAGGCTCTATGAGATGCAAATAGAACCATTTCAGTTTTCCAGTTGAACAGCCAGGGAAAAAAGCAGAAAAAAAGGAGCAGCACCCTGCTTATCTCCATGTTACACATTAACATGGTTCTCCTTTGCAGAGGTTCTTCAAGGTAAGCACACTTTAAAAGTCAAATAATTGACAGAATAATTACCTTAGCACTCTAACGTCCATGGAAATGCTGGGATGCAGTCTTCCAGTTGAATTCTGCACCAAAGCGTCAGTCTTCAGGAATGTAATAGAAGATGGAATGCAAAGGGAAAGGAATTTCCCAATCTCTCCACTAAGATGTGATTGAAGATTATAATAGGGCTCAAGGGAAAGAAAACCCACAAGTCACGTTTTCCATGAAATTTTCCGAAGGTCTCCGGTCCGACATTCTCTCCCCTGCTGAAACCTATCACTTCTGCTTTGCTCTCTCACTCCTGTGCTAGTGGTCTCATTAATAATGATGATAATCAGTAATAATAAAAACTACTATTATTCTTACCATCACCACTAATACTGCCTCTACCACCATTTACTGAGCTTAATATATGCCAGGCATGGTGCAGGCTTTCCCATATTATTTCAGGAAACTCTTACAAGAATAGAATGTTCATTAGCCCCATTTTCAGGTGAGAAATCAGAGGCTCTGAGAGGTAAATAACTTGCACAGAGCCTATCAGTCAGTACCAGGGCCAGGAGTCTACAGTAGGTTTACCTCCAGAACTTTCATCCTGATCATGATTCCCAGTTTTCTGAGTAATGGCCCTTTGCCATGACCCTCCCACCACAGGGCTTGGAGGGCACTTGAATGAATGAGTGACTACATGAAGGGAAGTGAAAATGAAAGTGAAGTTGCTCAGTCATGTCTGACTCTTTGCGACCCCATGGACTGTAGCCTACCAGGCTCCTCCGCCCGTGGGATTTTCCAGGCAAGAGTACTGGAGTGGGGTGCCGTTTCCTTCTCCAGGAGATCTTCCCAACCCAGGGATCGAACCCAGGTCTCCCGAATTGCAGGCAGACGCTTTACCATCTGAGCCACCAGGGAAGACTCACATGAAGGAACAAGCCAATAAACCAGTGGATGCGCCTCCTGAAGACTTTTTCAAGTAAAGTTCTCTCTCTGCCAGAACACCAAGAAATGTCTAAAACTGAGTATGGGAATTCTCATGACTTCAAGATGAGATCTTTCCTCCACACCTTTAAAATTCAGCAGAGAGGAACTGACACGATTGCATTCTGCCTCTGTTGGTTCTTGGTGCTCCTGGCCACAGGCATAATGGCTGGAATAACCGAAGCTGACATATTCAAAAGAACCTTGATTTCAGAGACATGAAGGTTTTCACCAAAGTTAACATCAATGTCTTTTCTTCCAATACTGAACTCCCTTCTTCCCTTAGAGGGAGCTTGCTGAGTAACGTTTCCTCCTCTTACTTTTTATTTAGTATTAGGGAGAGAGAATATCAATCTTTACCCACATCTCCTCCTGCCAACACACACCCAAATGATCCATGGGCACGAAAGTGCTCAAGCTGTTAGGTCAGCACTACCAATGAAAGTGCTCTGGGTCACAGAAACCGTGCTGCTTTCTTTCCCCCCATGAAGGGGACATCTATGCTGGTTCCATGCTCTTCAATCTCTCCTCCCTGTCCTGGGCCAGCATTTCCAGAATTCCTTGGGTGGGCTGAGGACGCTGAGAGGTGCCATGTGGTCCACATCACCTTTCCTCCTATAAGAGGCAAGGCCAATTTCCTCTACAGAGCTTCCCCCTTTTGTCAGCATAGGAAGTGAGCATCCCAACTGGGGTACTTACATTGTGCCTTAAGAGGATGTCTTTTGGAGCACTCCTGGCCTCTGGGTGGGAACCAGGGAAACTTGAGCTAATTGCCTCGCTTAGCTCTAAACTTTCCTGGTAATCACTCTGGAGTTGTCTGATCTTCACAGATCCCGTTCCTCTCCTTTTTTTGGCAAGCACCCAGCTATGGGTTCTAAGTATAAAAGCCTGGTAGGCTATTAAAAATGGCTGCTGTTAAAATGCTTAAGAATTATGGAAGGAGGAAGCTGCTGTTTGGATTTATTCCCCTCTCCTCCCTCCCACTCACACCATAGACTGCATCGTTTCCCCTCAGAAAGGAAAACATTCTTGACCTCTGTTTAAATGTTTATCAGAAGTTGTCTCGACTTGCAGAGTCTCTGAAGTCACATTCAGTGTTAGTCACATCCTTCTCGGTGTGTGGTGTAAACCTCCTATCAGGCCAGGAGAAATACTTGGACTTTCTGCAGAAACCATTTGGTGTTGGAAGCATCCATTCCCAACCAGGGCTTTTCACTTAGCCCAAACATAAGCAGAATCTCAGCAAAGAACCTGAGCTTCCTGATGGTGTCAGGGCTTCAGTTTTGAATAGGTATGAAAAAACATCCTGGGGGACCTTGATTTTAAAACAAAGCTCTAGCATAGAGCCTGGAACCAGTGGAGGTTCTAGGTCATCAGCACAAAATGGAAAACTCAGAGTTTTATCCTTGCTCCAAAACACTCCTGCTTTGGAGTAGGAAGGCAAATCGCTTTGCCTATTTTGTTCTTCAATATTGATAAATTAGTTTCTGCTTCAGAAGTTTTGTAAGTAGTATGTATGTATCTATCAGACCCTGTAGCTGACAGGCATTGTGTGTAAAATAAACTAGGTGATGCTGGTATGTGTGTGAGAGAAAGTTATGACTAGGGCAACAGAAAGTGCACTGGTCTGGCAGGTATGATAAGTGAGTTTTGGTACCAGTTCTCATCAGAGGCAGGTTACATATCCCACTTGTCCTCAGTTTTTCCATCTTTAAAATGAGAGGTTTAAAGCAGTTATCTTGGAGGTCCTTTGGGGGCCAAGAATAATTTCTGATTTTTGCCTCTAATATTTAAAGTTGAGAAAAAGAGGAATAAGCTTCAGTCCAAAGGACATCAGTCACAATAAGAAAGACCTTCCTGAGAACAATATGGATTTGCAAAGGACACTCTGGAATTTCGCCCTCTAGACCGGTATGGATCTTAAGCTGTTGTCCAAGAGGACTCTTCCAGAACAGATGGTTTGGAGCTGTCATGTTTGTGATCTCATAGACTGGGCTGATACAGAGAAGTGGGTAGTGGATAGTTACTGGTGAACTTAAATATCACTTGAGAACCATTCTAGATCTAAGAGTCTACACTTTAATTAGGTTTTTTCAGTAATTAAAGGAAGGGAAAGAAAATATCTTCACAATGTTAGCAGCTTTTATCATGTTACAAAGGGAACACCAATGCTGTAACGGTATAGTATTTTTTAAAATTTTGTTAGTATTTAACAAAACACAAAAGTACATGCTCATCAACATTATTTATGATAAAGACTCGCAACAAAGTGGCTATACATGGAACACACCTTAACATAATGAAGGCCACATATGATCAGCCCATAGCTAACATACTCAATGGTGAAAAGATAAAAGCTTTTCCTCAAAGATTATGAACCAGATAAAGGTACCCTCTCTTGCCATTTGTATTCAACATAGCATTGGTAGTCCTATCCAGAGCAATAAGGCAAGAAAAATAAAAGCATCCAAATTAAAAAGGAAGCAGTAACACTGCCATTTTTGCAGACGGTATAATGTTACATAGAGAAAACCTAAAGACTCTACCAGAAAACTGTTTGAACTAATAAAAATATTCAGTAAAATTATAGAATGCAAAGTAAATATTATACAATCAGTTGCATTTCTATACGCCAACAATAAACTATCAGAAAGAGAAATTAAGAAAAGCAGTCCCATTTACAACAGCATTGAAAAGAATAACATTCTTAGGAATATATTTAGCCAAGGAGGGGAAAGATCCACACACTGAAAACTATAAGACACTGATGAAAGGAACTGAAGGAAATACAAATAAAAGAAAGGTATCTATTGCTCATGGGTTGGAAGCATTAATATTCTTAAAATGTCTATATTATCCAAAGCAATCTACAGATTCAATGTAATCCTTATGAAAATGGTATTTTTCATAGAAATAGGAAAAAATCCTAAAACTTGTAATAGAAGCACAAAAGACCCTGAATAGCCAACACAGTCTTGAGAAAGAAGAAGAAAGCTGGAGGCATCATGTGTCCTGACTTCAAACTATATTACAAAGCTGTAGTAATGAAAAGAACATGGTATTGGCATAAAAACAGATACACAGATCAATGGAACAGAACAGAGAGCCCAGAAATAGCCCAAACCCTTATGGTTAATTAACTTATGACAAAAGAGCCAAGAATTCATAATCGGAAAAGAATAGTCTCTTTAACAGCTATGTTGGGGAAACTGGAGGGCCACATCAAAAGAAGGAATCTGGACCACCATATTATACCACCCACACACAAATTATCTCAAAATGAATAGAAGACTTGAAAATAAGACCTGGTACCATAAAGCTCCTAGAAAAAACATAGTGGGTAAGCTCCTTGACATTGATTTTGGCAGTGATTTTTCAAATCTGACAACAAAAACAAGTGAGACCACCTCAAATTAAAAAGCTTTTGCATAGCAAAGGAAATGATCAACAAAATAAAAAGGTAACCTACCAAATGAGAGAAAATATTTGCAAATCATATTATCTCATAAGGGGTTAATAGCCAAAATATATAAAGAATTCATATTCAACAACAACAACAACAAAAACCCCCACAAAATCTGATTGAAAAACAGGCAGATGATCTGAACAGACATTTTTTTCCAAAGAAGACATACAGATGGCCAACAGATACATGAAAAGGTGCTCAGTATCACTAATCATCAGGGAAATGCAAACCCAAACCACAATGAAATAACACCTCACACCTGTTAGAATGGCTGCTATCAAAAAAGAAGAAATAACAAGTGTTGGTGAGGACATGGAGAAAAGGGAACCCTTGTGCACTGCTAGTGGCAATGTAAATTGGTGCAGTCACTATGGAAAAAGGTATGAAGGTTCCTCAAAAAATTAAAAATAGAACCACCATATGATTCAGCAATTCCACATCTGGGTATTTGTCTGAAGGAAGCGAAAACACTAACTTGAAAATATATGCACTCCTATGTTCACTGCAGCATTCTTTATACTAGCCAAGACATGGAAGTAACCTAAAGTCCACTGGTGGATGAATGGACAAAGAAGATGTGGTGTACATATACAATGGAATAATCCTGTCCATGTGCATGCTCAGTCACGTCCAACTCTTTGTGAACCCATGGAGTGTAGCTGCCAGAGTCCTCTGTCCATGGAATTTTCCAGGCAAGAACACTGGAGTGGGTTGCCATTTCCTCTTCCTGACCCAGGGATCGAACCCTTGTTTCTTGTGTCTCCTGCGTTGGCAGGCGGATTGTTTACCACTGTGCCACCTGAGAAGCCCACAAAGGAATAATACTCAGCCGTAAAAAGGAAGTTTTGCCTTGCAACAACAGGGATGGATCTTGAAGGCATTATGCTAGGTGAAATAAGTCAGACAGAGAAAGACAAATACCATCATGATCTCACTTGTATGTAGAATTTAAGACAAACAAAAATGGAACTTATAGATACAGAGAACAGAGTGTGGTTACTAGAGATACAGGTGAGGTGAAGGGGACAAAAATTCCTAGTTACAAAATAAATAAGTCACAAGGATGTAATAATGTACAGCATGGTGACTACATTGATAATACTATATTTGAAAGTTGCTAAAAGAGTAGATCTTGAAAGTTCTCATCACAAGAAAAAAGTATGACTATGTGTGATGATGGATATTAACTAGACTTTTTGTGGTAGCCATTTTGCAATATATACAAACACTGAAGCATTATGTTGTACACCTGAAACTAATATAATATTGTATGTCAATTATATCTCAATAAAAAGACCTTTAACAAAAATGATTATGAATCTCACTATATAATACTAAGCTATTATAAAACTTGAGGTTGGGGGAACTTCTCTGGTGGTCCAATGGTGAGGACTCCGAGCTTTCACTCCTGGGGGTATGGGTTCAATCCCTTGATGAGGAACTAATATCCCATATGTTGTGCAGCATGGACCAAAAAAATAAAAAAAAAAACAAACAACTGTTGGGGTTGAAAGCAATCTTGAGTCATTTAATCCAACCCTCAAACTGGATATAAAAGTCTGCTCTTTACCAGTTTATGGTTCTCTGCAGGAACACTTCCAGAGACCCTCCCTCAAGGTTCTCAAATTCATTGCTGCATCACCATTGTTGTTAGAAAGTTTTCCCTTAGGTGAACTAAAATCAGCCTTCCTGCAACCTCCACCACTGATTACAGTTCCATTCTCCAAAACATCATGGAATAAATTGTTTTTCAAGATGATAAAAAAAGGAGTCCATGCTCATTGCAACAATTAAAACAATACACAGTATATAAAGAGGCAATAAATTGTCTACTTTAATCTCATGATAATCCTAACACCACAATAACCTGTTGGAGGAGGAAATGGCAATCCACTCCAGTATCCTTGCCTGGGAAATCCCATGGACAGAGGAGCCTCGTGGGCTACAGTCCATGGTGTCACAAAGAGTCGGACATGACTGAGCAACTAACACAGTAACCTATGTTAACAGTTCATACATCCACATACTTTTTCAGTTTATTTTTTTAATTAAAATTTTCATATTTAGCTGACACATTGTCTGTTGTCAGTGAACAATCAGTGTATCATATGATGATTTATTAGGTCAATATACACAAAACAACTTCATTCTTTTCAATAACTATAAAATATTCCATCACATGGGTGTAGTTCTTTAAGAGCATTCAGGATGTTTCCATTTTTTTTCTGTATACAAACTATGATACAAGAAATATTCTTACACATATATCCTTATGTATTAGTCCTTTTGTTTCTGTGGGATAGGCTCCAAGAAAAGTGCTTTCTGGGTTAAAGGGTGTAGAATGCTTAGTTTTCATAGACATTCTTAGATTACGTTCAAAAAAGTTGTTAGGGATTCTTGTCCTTGGTGATAATACACCAGAGTGCTCATTTCCTCACATATTTACCAGCAGTGGGAGGTAGGAATTTTTAAAAATTAGGCCCAGTTGAAGGGGGAAACGCTGTACGTCACTGTTGTTCTAACTGCACTTTCAGGATTACTTGTGAAGTACAGCAACTTATCAGGGCAACTCTTCACAAGTTTATTGGCCACTGGCAGTTGTTTTCATTTTAATTCACTATAACTTTTGCTTATTCATCTTTGGGTTTTTTAAAAAAAATCATTGTATATGAACTCTTGTTTGTTACAGATATTTACTCTTTGTCATATATTTTGGAAATAATTTTTCCGTCTACAAATGCCTTTCAGGTTTGTTTTTGTTTTTTTCACCACCATTCATTTGTGGTGATGGTCGTGGTGGTTTAGTGGCTAAGTTGTGTTCGACTCTTGTGACTCCAAGGACAGCAGCCTGCCAGCCTCCTCTGTTCGTGCAGTTTCCCAGGCAAGAATACTGGAGTGTGTTGCCATTTCCTTCTTCAAGCGATCTTTCTGACTCAGGGATCAATCCCACATCTCAGGCATTGAAGACAAATTCTTTATGGCTGAGCCAGCCGAGAAGCCCCATTTATTTGTGGTACTGGTTGCCACGTAGCCTGCAAGCTCATTGAGAGCAGTGAGCTGGTTTTATAGCACACCACTATACCTTCAGCATCTAAAATAGTGCCCAGCACATAGTCGGTTCTCAATAAAAATGACTGAAGAATACATAAGCTTAAAACTTTTATGTAGCCATATCTGTCAATCCTTTCCTTTATGATTTCTGAGTTACCATAGTTTTATTACTTTTACTTTTTTTGCAATTAATCCTTTAATCCAGCTTGAATTTTTTGTTCAAAAATTTTTTTTTTCCTATTTGGGGTTCAGGGTCAAACACTTTACCCTACTTCCTACCACATACAAATTCTCCATTAATACAGGAATATACCCTATCACTTTATGTGCTATTAAAATATCTTTGCTTAAGAGCAGTGGCCCTTGAATGGCTCACTCAACTATTATGTGGTCTCACAGTTAGAAATGTTTGGCAAAAGAGTAGGAAAAAGAGATGAGATACTATATGTAGAAGCATTTATACCATGGCATCAGGAGAAAAAGGAGTCAGAGGCCTTACCACTGTATGGTGTGGAGGTCTGAGAGAAAACCCAACAGGTTATCTAGACAAAAGAGCTTAAACAAAATTCAGAAGATAAAACAGAAACCAACTGAGGATCCATCAGAGTTTCTAGAAAGGCTTCATCAAGCTTATACATGCTACACAGATAGAGACCCTGAGACCCATGAGAATGTAAGGATGATAAATAAGACCTTCATCAGGCAAAGCACCCCAGAGATTACAAAATTATGGAAATTAGATTATTTGAAATGAACCCTTCTCAATTAGTAGATGTTGTTTTTAAAAGTATTCAACCACAGACAACAATGTCAGAAGCAAGGAGATGCATGTTTTTCATGTAGAAGCACTGAAAGCAAGTAACCTAAAGGAGGGCTTCCCAGGTGGTTCAGTGGTTAAGAATCTGTCTGCCAATGCAGGAGACGTGGGTTCAATCCCTTGGTTGGAAAGATCCCCGGGAGAAGGGCACAGCAGCCCACTCCAGTATTCTTGCCTGGAGAATTCCATGGACAGAGGAGCCTGGTTGGCTAGAGTCCATGGGGTTGCAAAGAATTGGACACAACTGAGTGACTGAGCATGCAAGCAATTAATTGTTAATTAATTTGGTTAATTCTATCTTTAATAGCACATAGAAATAACCAAATGAATAATTAACCAAAAAATAATGTGCTTTTTGTGATTTCCTGTTATATTTCTCCTCCAGC
The DNA here is from genome assembly GCF_001704415.2 of Capra hircus. NCBI lineage: Eukaryota > Metazoa > Chordata > Mammalia > Artiodactyla > Bovidae > Capra > Capra hircus. Next base: position 73,056,119 of record NC_030813.1, read on the forward strand.
TCTTTTTCACCTCTCCACTGGAAAATTTTTAAAATTTTTCTGTAACTGGTGCTGAGTTGAGCCCTAGGAGAATAACTTCGCAAGCAACCCGGGTGCTTCTTGAGAATAATTCTACTTAGACAATAAAATTATGTCACAGGATTGAATGTGGTTGACTATACTTTATTATAGTCCAGGAACCTTAATGATAGAAATCATACCTTATTCCTTCTATATTCTGCCATAATTCAAAGATCATTTTGATATATTGGTCAAGAAAATGTATTTAAACCTCTTCGTTTTCTCTGGTTGTTGTTGGGTTGTCTTGCAATCACAAGGACCTAAATCACTCTCCAACTGGTTCTGTCTTTCTTTCATCTCTACTGTCTCTTTCCTGCTCACTTTTGTTTCTACTTCCAGAAATTTCTCCTGGGTGAAGGACCTTGTCCTGAAAGGGAGACCTAGCCGGTCAGTTGTGAGGAGAATTCATGGGGCTCAGACCGCTCCAGCCCCACAGGGCCTTCCACAGTTCACTTGCACTCATCGACTAACGGACTGGCTGCATCACACCTTCCAGGAGCGAGTGCTTGTTGGCTATTCTGAAATTTCTTGTTATCAGGTCTGTCATCACCTCATTGTTTTCCTCTGCTTCCTTCTACAAAGCTGCCGACATCATGCAGGTCTTCCAGCAGAGCTGGCTTGCTTTAACCCACTTACTTTACAGGGCTAGCTTGCTACCTTTTGTGTGGTTAAGTGTTGTCCAGGGGGGTTTGATTTTGGTTATCTAGTGGCTTTATTTTTACTTTTAAAAAACAGTAAAGTGAATTCACTCAGTCATGTCCGACTCTTTGCGACCCCATGGACTGTAGCTTACAAGGCTCCTCTGTCCATGGAATTTTCCAGGCAAGAGTACAGGAGTGGGTTGCTATTTCCTTCTCCAGGGGATCTTCCTGTCCCAGGGATCGAACCCGGATCTCCCGCATTGCAGACGCTTTACCACCTGAGCCACCAGGGAAGCCCTAGTAAAACACACATCATAAAACTTAGCATCTTAGCAATGTTTGAGCATATAGTTCATAGGGTTAGGCACATTCATATTGCTGTGCGATAGATCCTCAGAACTCTTTTCATCTTGCAAAACTGAAACTGTATCTATCCATAGCCACTCAACAACTCCCTTCTCCTCCTTTCCCCCAGCTCCTGGCAACCATCCTTCTCCTGGCTGTTTTTCTGAGGGGACTGAATTCAGAGAGATCAACAAACTCTGTTGCTGCCACCGCCCTGCTATTAAATCCTAACGCTTGGAGACTGGAGCCTATGTTCCATACCCACAGTGCCAGGGTAGCACCTGACAGAAGGAAAACACTCCCATACTTAACCGACGAAGGAGTCATTCTTAATTCCTGCTCCTTTTGGCAGGGTGATAGGATGCTTTCTTGTACTCATTAAAGTGATTGATGGTTAACATAAAAGTTGCCATCTTTATCTGGACTAATGCCTTTCCAGGTCAATATGCAACAGAAGCTCCTGGATGGGAGAGCATTGCCAGCTCTTGATTACCCAGCTAATGGAGGGCGGGGAGAGGAGAGGCTAGCTCAAATGGGTGCTGATTTTGAAGTACCTTTTATTTTGCTGTGTATGAGTTTGTTGTGGCAGATTTCCTTACTAATTACCTTTGGTTCAGGGTGACATTATAAAATAAGCAGTTCCCAGGCACTATTTGCTGGTAGTGATTTGAAGGGAAGGTATACACGGGGTGGCCTATTAAAAAGTAGACATTTGACACGGATATACACAAGGTAGTTAATTGGGCATATTTGAGAGTTGTTGTTATAGTAATTGGTGAGATCAAAGGGAATACAATCTTGCATTCATATAGGGCTTTACAAAAAGCTTTCGAATCCATTACCTCATTTCTTTCCCTTGATTCTAACCCTTGAATACAGGCCTTGATAGCGTCACTTCACAGTGAGGAAATGGACAGGCCTGGGAGGTTAAGTAATATAATCACACATTTAGTCAATGTATAATCAGGGCTGCTTTCTACTCAGATTAGTTTCTTATTTAAAATTTTTAAAATAATTTTATAAAAATTTATCATAAGTTTTACCCTGTCTTTTTTATTCTTAATACCATATATTCATACCCTCTCTTTAAAAATTTTATTATTATTTTAAATTAAAGTTCAATTGACCTACTAACGTTATGTTAGTTCCACATATTAAAGCAAATAAGGCACAGACTCACAAATCTGTCAGCCATAATTTCTGTTAAAGAGACTTAATGAGTGAAATATCGTTTCTTTCAAAATGGTCTCTACGAAGATCTTTGGCACCTTTCATAAACGACTTCTTCCCTCTTCCCACTGAATTTTGGGAATGACATTTTTCTAGAAAGCTCTTTTTCTTTTCCAGTCATGATCTGTTTTATGACCTGCTTCTCAAAAGTGACTGGTGATTGATTACTGTTCAGTGAAATCCGATGGGGTCTGTGGACTCTGTGAAGTCATCCCTTAAGTGTGCCTCCAGCAACTGTTTCTGAAGTGTAAGACTAAAAACTACTGCCCAGCTATGGCAGACACTTCAGGTAGGCCCTAATCACCACCCTCCTCAGTCTTTCTTGCTGCTAGAGGTAGTCAAGTGACCCGCTTTCAGTCAATGAAATAGACATTTGCTGAGAGGAGAATGTATGGGAACACTTTGCTCATTTGGTAAAATGGGACATATGACAGGCACTGCCTTGAATGAGGACTCAGTGATTGGAGGTAGCCTCCCTGTGACCATCAAGCATGAAGTCAAAAAGCACACACAAAGGATGGCAGAGCACAAAGAATGAACCTGGGTCCTCCATGCTGTTATTGCTGAGTTGTTAAACCCACACCAACAGCTGTCTACACCTGGACTCTCTGTTTTGCAGGCAACTCAACCCCTTCTAAGGGAGCCACTGCAGCCAGGTTCTCTGTTACTCCCAGCTGAACACATTCCTTACTGATGGACCAGCTGTTGCCCTTTCAGGTTATCATTCTTCTTCCCCTCTTCCCCAACTCCAAGCATCTCCTTAAACACTGCAGGAATTGGCATAGGATGGCACTTTCACATCAGGTGCACATAACATAAAAGCATTTACAAACTGAAATATAATGCACACTCAGTTACACGACTGATTCTGAAAACCGCTGACAAGTGTTCACCTCTGCCTAAGAATTTCTTCAGTCTGAGATACATGTCACGCTTCCATGAGGCACCATTTCCCACTTTTTTGGGCAGTGTCAGAGGTCAAGATCTCGTTCTCACAATGCACTCCGTTGCTTTTAGGGATCTCTCAGTGAGTCACATTCCACCGAGATATGAAGCAGATGCACACGAAGGCACACAACACAAGGCAAACATATGAAATCTCTCTCTGAGACTCAATTTTATTCAACTCATTACAAATTTAATTTGTTCTTATGCTCTTCAGTGATATTGGTTTTATTTTTTCAGAAAACATCTGAAAGCAGAGATTTACCTGGTTACCTTTTCTAACTTATTTTGCATTTTCTTCAGAACACTGAATGGCACATTGGTTGGTTACTTCACTGAGCAAAGCTTATGGATCCAGGCAGTGTGCTTGCTTTGGGAATTGGATCACCTGTAATTAACCAAGTTAGTCACAAGCACTTGGGGAACAATTATATCATGCTATATTAGACAGATGCTACTGCCAAACCTTGAATTTCAGTTATTTACTAAAGCAACAGCTTTAGGATCTCTGGAGAGTGTTCTTCAAAAACACATATATGGTTTAACAAAACAAGCACGAGTATATGTATTTAGTGATAATCAGAGTAACTGAAAATTATGGAACTGTAGCATATTAGCAATACAGGCAGTTTAAAGGAGACACAAGTTTAGGGATGGAAACTGAAATTCACAGATTAAGAACTGGAATGAAATATTTCTTATGTTTAGCTGTCTCTGAAACTCAATTTTAGCTTCCTGTGGCTTTAAATGTGGGTACACGTGTGTGTCCATCGACACAACAGCTCACCTGAAACCCTTCCCACTTAATTAGGCTCTGCTTGGGCACTCAAACTGAATCATGGGTGCCTAATATATACATGCCACAGGGTTCTGGTGGGGATTAAAAAGGTGTTATATGTGTGCATGTATGTGAAAATTCTTATAAACTATACTGCACTATGTTGAGTTAAGGTCTTGTTAGTATTCCTCTCTCCCAGTCAAATATGGGAAGAATTCCACCAGAACAATTACACACAGCCTCTCCATTTTATAAATATATTTTCTACACTGTTTAGTTACTCTCTTAGCTGGAATAACTGCCTTATAGAGGACTATTGTTGCTGAATGTACTGGAGATTAAAGGATTTAAGAAAAAAAGAAACAAGGCTTTGCCAATCTCTAAGAACCCAAGGAGAGCTCCAAGGACACGTGTAGTAAAATGTTGTAAGTAGGTCCTTTTCCAGTTTTATGAAGTGCAGCAGGCCATAGGCTCTCCCGGAGAGGTGGAGAGTAACAGTGCATCTCACCCTGAGACAAAACAGGGGTCAAACCATGGTCTCAGTATTATGCACAGAATGTGTATTTAAAGAGATGCTAAGAATCAACTATATGTGTATTTGACTGTATGTAGTCAGAGTTGTGAAGGCTATTTTTTCCTTCTGTGAAAAAATACTAAAAACAAACCTTCCAAATTTCACAGTTTTTTACTGTTTACGTCTCACATAGATGGCTGCCACTGCAACATTTTTAAGCTACCCTGGCAAGGCTGCACGGACTTTTTATAAACCCCAGTTCAGTGATGGAAGCAGAGTTCTAACTGATCTGATCTACTCTCAATGCCTGGAAGTCTTGGATGCAAACTAGGGCCCTTGGGTTTTTGGCCAGTCATTACAAATCTCATAAATAGGAACTGGGCTTAAGGAGCAACTCTCAATGGTCTCTAGGCCATCAGAGAGGGACGGTAACAAGTATAATCCAAATCTGAAGATAATTTAAAAGTAATTTCAATGGCATATTGAAATGTTTTGCTTTTGGCTTTTTGTTTTGAAAAAATGTGTTTAAATTATTTTGGAGAGACTAACTTTTAAACAAATCCATCAATACCAACATATATCAACATTTTAAAAGAATCTTCACACCTTTGAATAAGTAAGCCTAATTTGGGATCTATTCTAAAGAAACAATGCAGAAGAAATAAGATCTATAAATCCAAAGATGTGAATTTAAAGTTTATTTTTGATAGAGGAAAACAAATATATTATGGCTCATTCAAATGCTTATGCAACATCATAAATATTTATAAAACATTTTAAACATGTGGAAAATAATTATAAATAAAAACAAGATGTAAAAAATACTGTCAAAATGGTTATATAACATATGCCTAGAAAAACACTAGAATAAAATATAAAATATGAACTTGGTAGAATAAAAACATTAATGATTTCAATGAATTCTACAATTTTATTTAATGTTTTTCTTAAATAACAAAAAAGATCTTTAACATTCCCAGAACATACAGCTGAAATTAATTTAATTAACAAGGCTATTTAAGTCTAGAATTTATAACCCACTGTGGTTTGTCCAAAAAGCTAAACAACTGCAAAATATATCCTCCTGGTCTCAATAGGTCATTGCACCTGTTTAAAACTTAGCTTTTACACATTGCCAGGGCAAGGTGAATTTACTGCATATTTTTTCTTAGCATTACCGAAGTATTTAAACACCATCTTAAAGAACACATTTGAATCAGTTCTAATGAGGTGGATGAAACTGGAGCCTATTATACAGAGTGAAGTAAGCCAGAAAGAAAAACACCAATACAGTATACTAACGCATATATATGGAATTTAGAAAGATGGTAATGATAACCCTGTATGCAAGATAGCAAAAGAGACAGAGATGTATGGAACAGTCTTTTGAACTCTGTGGGAGAGGGAGAGGGTGGGATGATTTGGGGGAATGTCATGCAAACATGCATAATATCATATAAGAAACAAATCGCCAGTCCAGTTTCGATACAGGATCCTTGGGGTTGGTGCTCTGGGATGACCTGGAGGGATGGTATGGGGAGGGAGGAGGTGGGAAGGGGGGTTCAGGATGGGGAACACGTGTATGCCCGTAGCAGATTCATGTTGATGTGTGAACCCCAATACAATACAGAACCAATACAATATTGTAAAGTAAATAGCCTCCAATTAAAATAAATCAATTTAAATAAAAAAAAATAAAGATTCTTTTGGATCAATATTCTATTCTTCAATTCTGAGCTGATGAAAACAAAATTCACTCATCTCTCCAGAATGTCACTTTCGGCAAAATAATAACTATATTGTATCTTTAGGCCTAGTATATTATTTACAAGCCCTTAAGTCTGTAGTTATGATGTATTCTTAGGCCACAAACATGAATGTAACTTTGCTCATCTTTTCCCTTCCAGTACAAATTGCACAGAAAATAAATACTTCCAATGATGAAGAGTTAAGATGAGTACATATATGTGTGTATCCTTTGCTCCCATGCATTCTTACTGACCAGATTTACAAGGAGCTCTTCTGTTTTAGCCTAACTGCCTCTTCTGCCTTGCCACACTTCACAAACCACCAGCTGGACCACAGGTTTGTGCGCTCCTTAGAGAAAGGGCATTATCTTTTTCCTCACTGCAAATTTCCTTGTGATGGCTCTTTGCACAGCATTTACAAAAAGCAGGCACTTGACATGACTGACAGGGAAATCATTATAATTTTCCACTTCTGATGACAGTGAAGATCAGGCAACCTTTGTTTCCTGATCTAAGTGATGGGTGAGCTCAGTTAGGCCAGGGCAGAGTTTAACTGCTAAGCATAAACCTGGAGGGGGGAAGAGGCCTGGCTGCAGGCGAGGTGAGGGATGATACCCTGAGCCTGGCTCTGTGTGAGGGGAGGAAGGGCATGAGGGAGGTCAGCTGGTGGGAAGGCTGGAGGGAGAATTGGGAGGGCCTTCCTGCCACCCTGTGAAGATTTAGTAAAATCTGCACTTCACATCGGTGCCTGTGGAATGGGAGTCCTGCTTGCAGGGGGGTGCAGGGCAAAACTAGAGACTGGCCGTGGGGGCGGTCAACACAGGGACAGCACGTGTGTTTGTTAACCTGGGTCAAGAGTCCAAGAAGAATCTTCTAAGCGCCTGTTAAACAAGCACCTCTAGGCACCAGAACTAAGCAAAGGCGGTATAACCCCTATGTATGCTCTGATTTCAAAAACCCTGGCAGTTCCCTAACTCTTATCACTGATATGACCCTTCCCAACAGTGTTGACCATCATTATTCGTGAGTGCCGTATGTGCAAATCCACCTACTTGCTAAAATCTATTTATAACCTCCCTCCCCCTCCAAATAAGATCATCCTTGGACCTGCACAGAGTGGCAAAAACTGTGAGGTCCCAGCTGAGGTCAAACAAGACGACATTTCGCCTTCTTGATCCTGGTCTCCCACTGTGACTTTGTAGTCTAATACCACTGAGAATTCAACAAAACAGATTATAAAAAGCACTGAGCTCATGGAACTTAGGTTCTAGTGACACGATTGAAAGACTGGATTGTATAGATTTAGGTGAATACCTAAAGCACTGTGGTACTCAAACTTTCATTACTACCAACAATACTGATGGATGTAGAAATATTTTCATTCTGTAGATTCAGATTACGGCACTGAAATAGTCAAGGAGATAAAAAGCCGCCAAAGCATCAGCCTGCTTGTGCTGTATCCAGTGACCATTTTTTCTAGGGCTTTCGCTTCCTACCATGTATCAGATAGCCTGAAAAGTCATCTCTGCTGTAAAACACTAGAAGCTGGATAAATTGAGCATAATTGGCCTCTTGTTATTATAATTATCCCAAGGAAATGATGCTCCCTCAAAGACACAGTAAGTCTTTTTAGGACATTGGTTCTGAACCTAGCCTGGACCTTAAAATCATCTGGGGAGCTTTTAAAAGGCTTGCTGCCCAGATAACAAGAAAACCAGTGAAACCAGAATCTTGGCACTGGGACTCAGGCATCAGCATTTTATAAAATTCCCCAGGTGATCTGGTGTCCAGCCGAGGTCCAGAACTACCACTGTAGAAGGTGACGGTGTACCCAGCGCATGGAGAGGCATTGGTCCCAGTGTTCTGTCAGCTTGTTATTCAAAATTACTAATGCTTGGGGAATCTGCAAAGTTATCCAGCTTCTTAAACCTTTTCTCCACACCCTCATTTCTTGTGCTCTCCCCTCTATACTGGGAGGTGGATGTTATCACTTTTCAGATGGCTACAAAGAACCAACCTAAGTGGGTACCTTCCTGAGGCTAAACATGCCCATTGATAGTTAAACAGTTCATTTTTTCAAAATGAGCTCCTGCCAAGGCTACATGTGAAAGCCAAAGCAGAGATATATGAATCACAAGCAAAAGATTTTATTATTTCTACCAATGAGTCTCTAAACATCAAGGATATAACACCCAAAATGTACATAATGGATACTGATCATACTTTTCCTCTGCCAATCTCTGTGATTCTGGTTCACTCTCCTCTTTGGAGACAGTACCTCCATTTCTAAAAAATGAACCAACCAACAAAACTGCGCAACATTTCCTGTATGTGCAGGGAAGAAACAGACCAGTAATTACTGAATTTGAGTGTCTCCTGAATCCAAAATGTCCTTTATGCATAAAAGATGTTATTAGAAAATACTGTATGTGACCTGAGCTGGAACATGGAAATGTTCCATGCTGTGAAAACAAAGTGAACCCTCTGGCCAGCATCCTGGGGGGTTCCCACGTGATTGTCAGCTCTTGAATCCTTAAAGAACAAGGACAAAAGCTCGATGGACGTTTCCAGGGATTTGTTTATAGGAACATTATCCTGCCTTTTTGTTTGCAGAGATCTAAACACTGGTTTCAGATCTCACTTGAAGATAGTCTGGATTGGTTAAAGTGAGACATCACATGTCACAGTCAAGGCACTTATAAACTAACTCATACCAGGGTTTATGATGCTAATACCAATAAAAATTAAGATGAAACTGTATTTAATGAGACTTTACTATATGCCAGGTACCAGGGCTTTTAATGAATCTCACTTAAGCTCCCAATAACCCCAAGTGGCAAACGTTATTATTATATTTGTTTTGAAAGTAAGAAAACTGAATCGAGGAGGTTAGAGTCACACAGTTAAGTGGCAGAGAGGACTTTGACTCAGGTGGTCTGAGTCCCAAGTCCACACTCTTGATCACTCTGCTAAATTTCCTTACAAATAACCAGCCACGTTTTGGCTTCTGTGCGACCAGTACAGTCACAAGAGTTGAAGACAAGGGTCAGATCTGGGGTCAACCTTGAGTTAAACCCATGGTCACCAGGGGGTGTGCTTATCCCTCCCATACCCTGGACTGGACCTGAGATGGGTCACAGGGTTTGGGGCTGATGCATGGAATGGATTAGGCTCCTAAAACACTGAGAAAGCTTCCTCCCAAAGGAGTGTCACGAAAAGAAGGGACAGCCATCTTCTGCATGACGTGGGCTGAACTGGCTGCCTCTGGGGGTGGATGTCAAGTATTTGCTTATTGACCGTCTTCTGCGAGAAGCCAGGAGATGGCTCATGAGTCTGGGGCTGGAGTTGAGGGAGAAGACGGAGCAGAGCTCACCATTTATAAAGTTGCTCGCCAGGCTGTGTAGCTAAGAAAGGGTTGAGAGGTGGAGAAAGAAAACCCCCTTTCTTTGCACTCCATCAAACAGGAAAAAAGAGCAGCCTGTAACGACAGGCCAAGCAGACAGAGCAGGTGAAAAGAAAGAAGCCTCAGATGGGGCAGGACTGCAGGAGGCAGCTGCTAACTTGCCCACATCACGACTGAGTCCTGAACAGGCCCACCCCGGCCCTGACAGTTATCTTCTCATGAACCCCAGGCTCACTGGTGCAGCAAGAGCTAAGCTGGATCACTTTCTGCCTCCTGCTCTGAGACACACCTGAGCAGAGAGGGGCCTCCGGCTCCACAGTCCTGACCTGTCAAAACTCAGGCAACATTTTGATCTCTGTCCTGGCCGGGCCTCTCCAGCTGGGCTGAGCATCTCTAATAAGCGGCCTCACGGCAAGGATCTCTTGCTCCGACTCCTCTCACTCAGGGCTGCACTGCCACCCAAGCCCTTCATTCAGGATCACAGGCTCCACGGCTTCCTGAGGGGGGTTCTTTGGAAGCCAGGGCTGCAGCGTAATTGCTACAGCTGCTATTGAAATTCACTCTTGGATGTCTGTTCCCTGAGCAGAAAGTTCTGAAAGCTCCCACGGAGAAGAAGCGGGCTTTGCATCCTTCAGGCTTGGGCTGTTCCGACAGATTCCTAAAGCCTCATTTCTGTGTGGTCTCTTTCAAAACCTTCTGAAGGTGCCAGGAGATCTACTTCTTGATAAAAATTTTTCTCCCATGCTTGGGGTCAGGCCAGAAAATTGCTGAACAGATGTTAGATCTGAAGCTTTCTCAATTCAGCCACTTGACCGCCAGCCTGCTAATCTGCCCGGATGTAAATGAGATGTCTTTGAGCTTCTCCCACTCAGGGAAAAAGACAAGATTCCAAAAAAACTGGAGTCATCCCCTCCTCAAGAAAAACAACATGAAAGACCAGGGTGATTGGAGTCAGCTGCATTTATGCCTGTTAAGACTATTAAAGTGCTCTTTTTTTTTCCTTTCTCAGGAAATCACAATGGATTATACTTAATTGAGTCCTCAAACTCCTACATGGATTTTTCTTCTTTGGCAAGTTGTCACTTGACTGACAAAAAATACACTCCAGTCCCTAAAAATGCAAATTCCCTAAAGAGAGTATATGGACCTATGTATGATGAACTACTGCTCAGATGTGGAGTAAATATTATTATCCCAGCCAGGAATATTGATGGTTCTGTGCTGGAGGGGGAGGCCTCAGTCAGCACTCGGGGCTGAAACCTCAGATGAAAGTCCACACTTGAGTGTGTTGGCAGTTTTCTTGGGGATCTTCTCCTGTACCCTCCTCAGAGTTACCAGAAAGGCCTGGCCAATGACCAAACACCACACACAAACGGTATCTCCCAAGAGGTCCTGCTTGGGAGAATCTTCATGCCAGCTGCCCCTAGCATACTGGACCTTAAGAGCCTCTTGGTTGAGAAATCTCCCTGCTAGTCCAGTGGTTAAGAAAGAGCCTCCTGCTTGCAACTGAAGAGGCTTGCTCTTAGATTCCCAATCTGACCCTGGAAGGGCCAACTCTAGGCTGGGCACTCAGGGACCTGTACAAAGTCCCCTTGGAAACATCCATTCACAGAAGGCGTACCATCTTTTGCTGAATGTAACATATTTATTACAAGTTGCACCACACTACCACAAAAAGCCAGTTGAACCATGACATCAACTCTGTTATCATACAGAATTTCTCTTTTATGCTATTGAAAAAGCTCTTTCACAGCAGTTTAGACAAGAATGTATCTCATATCTCTTTTGTTAACTCATCAAAAGGAAAAGAGAAGTAAGATAAATTCACTAAGGTCTTCCTAACACTTTTTCACACCCAGGAGTTTGACTTTTGTGAATCACTTTTAAGTTGTTAATTTTGAAATAATTTCAGGTTTACAGAAGAGAAGGACAATACATGCAGAAAGCCGATGCCACTGGTCTACATACCACACTGTGAATGGCAAGGCTGCAGAAGAATACCTAGATTTATGTCCTAGAACTGCTAGTTACTGGCTGTGTGACAGCTGACCTTCAGTTCCCTTATTTGGAAGCTGGGATAATAGCTCCCCTTACCTTCCAAGGCTGTTGTGTGGTTTCCGAGGAAACATCCACGGAAACCCTCAGTAAAGCATTACACAAACACCAGTTATCATTATCACACCCTACAAGGCACTCTGTAGAGTTTTGGCCCAAAGGAGTTTACAGATTAGTCAATAATGGTTCTTTACATTTTTTGATGCTGCACAGTATTACAGAATGCTGTCATGTCCATTCTATAATCTGACCTTTGTGATAATTCTGTGAAGTAGGGAGAATATACTGTGCCTTCCTTTATGCAATTTACATATAATAATATATCTTATATATACTAATTTAAGTATATATAGTTAATATATATCTTTATATATATATATACACACACACATATATATATATATATATAATGTTATTTGAGATTTTTGAGGGGGTTGCTTTTTCATAGTGGTAAACTCTACTCTGAACATGTCAGCTCTCCCTGCCTTGCCAACACCCTTCTGTAAGTAACTTCATAGCATCTGAATGGGGCTTTGTCAACCCTGGGTTACTAGGTCTGTTTTACCTGGTCTGAACCTTTCTTACTTTTCAAACTTTGCAACCTGGACCTGCTTTCAGACCCAGGCAATTTCATGCATGACTCCTCTCTCTGTAACCCATGGCTTGGTGGGGGCACTGAGAGGGGAGGGTCCTTGCTAGGCTTCAGCTATTTCTGATTAACCTCACCCAGCTTTCCTTTGCAGGATGGTTAAGTCAAACTCAACAAGTTAAATATTTAAAAAGCACTATTTAGAATAAGAAGAAATTCCTCGAGCCTTGGGAATCCATGTCCATTTATTCTGAGTTCCTTTATTTAATAAGTTATTTTTGGCTGCACTGGGTCTTTGTTGCTGCATGCGTGCTTTCTCGAGTTGCAGTGAGTGGGGGCTACTCTTTGTGGCAGTGCAAGGACTTCTCATTGCGGCGACTTCTCTTGTCGCAGAGCACAGGCTCTATCTAGGTGTGCAGGCTTCAGTAGTAGTGGCACACAGGCTTAGTTGTCCGTGGCATGCGGGATCTTGGCATCTGGACCAGGGATTGAAACTGTGTCCCCCCAGGTGGACTCCCAACCACTAGCCCACCAGGGGAGCCCAAGTTAGTGTTTTCAAAGGCATCAGATCATTTGCCATTGATCTAACTTGGGACAAAACAAAATTCCACTATTTTACACATTAATTTTAAGTCATAAATAAACACTACCTCCCTCCCTAATATCAACCTTTTTTTCTTTTTCCTGACCTCCTCACTTTCTCTCAGAGGTTTCATGGAGGTGATGGGATACTGGTGGGGTGGTGGTCTTAAATCAGCCTGAAAGAACCACACAGATCAGGCTTGGCAAAGTTTCCCTTGGGTATTTCTATAGTTTTTCCCATTCTCCTATGCCCCTCATAAAGAGTAAAGGACTCACTGGGAAAACTTTAAAATTTCCTAACATAACCAGGCTCATTCATTTACATATTCCTAAATCTTCTTCCAAAGTCTTCTTCCATCTCAAAGCTTTTTAACAGTGCCACTCCTGGATCTAAATTACAAAAAAAAGGTTACACTCATATGCTCCCTGGCGTAAAAGTTCTTTTGACAATATTTCAAGGTTCTCTTTTTTTCCCCCAAACAGTTGGCTAAAAACAAAATGTTATTTGTCTTACAGTTAAAAACACAGACGAGGTGAGATCATTTGTGGGGCAGCTTAAAGTAAAGGAAGCACCATAATCTTATCCACTGGGGGAGGAATTTAGAATGAGGGCAGGCTGGCTGGCCTTGGATTCTATTCAAGGGAGTTCTGTCACTAAACTACACAAAAGAGAGCCTTATAAGGCAGTTTCTTCTAGGAGGCAAATTTATGACAAACCCAGAGGGCAAGCTCTAGAGAAAGATGGGAGAGCATATTTAAGGGCATTATATAAGTGTCTTCCCAGCTCAATCAGTCCATCTCATACGTCTAGACTGTAAAACGTCTTAAAAGACCTTTTATAACCTTATAACATCATCTCCCAGACACTTCCCCTCCTCTCTTAGGTTATCTCTCAGTTTCATAAAAAAGAATCTTTGAAACAGAATTCTCCTGACTCCCACAAGAGCATGTTACAGTATTCAACAGTTTTTGCTGCAGGTTCTTACTTGTGTGTAATCTAAAAGCGCCTTGTGGCTATTTAATTCCAAGCCTGTTAATTTGTCTCCTGAAGAACTGTAGAACAGTAGGTTAGGCACCTTCCATTTAATAACTAATTCCTAAACCATGAAGAAACATTAACTTGTTCTTTGGATCACTTTCCTCTAAAAGAATCTTAAAGCAACATACGGAATGGGAGAAAATATTTGCAAGTGTTGCAACTAACAAGAGTTCAATTTCCAAAATAGACACACAGCTCATACAACTTAACAACAACAACAACAATGACTCAATCGAAAAATGAACAGAAGACCTAAACAGACATTTCTCCAAAGAATACATACAGATGGCCAAATAGGCACATGATGCTCAACAAGGCTATTAGAGAAATATAAATCAAAATGACAGTGAGGTACTACCTCACACCAGTCAGAATGGCCATCATCAAAAAGTCTACAGACAATAAGTGATGGAGAGTATGTGGAGAAAAGGGAACCCTCCTACACTGCTAGTGGAATATAAACTGTTAGAGACACCATGGAAAACATTATGGAAATTTCTTAAAAAATGAAAAATAGAGCTACCATATGATCTAGGAATCCCACTCTTGGGCAAACATCTAGAGAAAATCATAATTCAATAGATATGCGCACCTCAATATTCATTGCTGCACTGTTTACAATAGCTAAGACATGAGGAAACCTAAGAGTCCATTGACATATGGAAGGATAAAGGAGATGTAGTTCATGCTCAGTCACTCAGTCATGTCTGACTCTTTGTGACCCCATGGACTGCAGCCCGCTGGGCTCCTCAGTTCGTGGGATTTCCCAGGCAAGAATACTAGAGTGGGTTGCCATTTCCTCCTCCAGAGGATCTTCCCAATCCAGCAACTGAACCAGTTTCTCCTGTGTTGGCAGGTGGATTCTTTACCACTGAGCTACCTGCTGCTGCTGCTGCTGCTGCTGCTAAGACGCTGCAGTTGTGTCTGACTGTGCGACCCCATAGACGGCAGCCCATCAGGATCCCCTGTCCCTGGGATTCTCCAGGCAATAACACTGGAGTGGGTTGCCATTTCCTTCTCCAACGCATGAAAGTGAAAAGTGAAAGTGAAGTCACTCAGCCGTGTCCGACTTTTAGTGACCCCATGGACTGGAGCCTACCAGGCTCCTCCATCCATGGGATTTTCCAGGCAAGGGTACTGGAGACGGAGCTACCTAGGAAGCCTCAAAAGAAGACATGGTACATGTATACAGTTGAATACTACTTAGCCATAAAAAAGAACAAAATAATGCCATTTGCAGCAACATGGATGCAACTAGAGATTATCATATACATTAAATGAGAAACAGAAAAGACATATGGTATCACTTATATGTGAAATCTATAATAGGGCGCAAACTTATCTATGAAACAGAAATAGACTCAGTGACATAGAGAACCAACTTGTGGTTGTTGGGGAGGGGCAGTTATCAAGATGGAGTCCCTCTTTCAGGATGCTCCCAGTCTAGTGGGGAAGACAGACATTCAAAGAGCCCTTTTCAGGCAGTGGAAGGTGCTACACTAACTAGAAGAGCTCCTTCTTCTCCCAGGAGCTCGCTCCATTGCTGAAATCCTCACAAGGGCCCTCCGCGTGGCGTGGCCCACCCCCACCTAAAGCTGCTCATCCACCCCCAGCTTCCATCCTGTTCCCTGTGTACATTCTTCACAGTACTTACTATGTGAAGCCACCTGTTTACTTCCTTGCGTTTAAAGTTTTCGATAGATGCCATGAGAGGGGGATCTTGTCTCTCTTATTCAAGGCTGCTTACCCTGAGACTAGAAAGAGCACCTAAAAATTCATATATTCATTCACTCAACATATATTCAAAGCATTTACTAATGCTAGGCACTGATTTAGGCCCTCGAGGAGAGAACAGGGAGTGAAAATCCCCTTCCCTCATAGAGCTTGTTTTCAAGTTGAAAAATGACAACAATGGACATTCATTGAGTGCTTCCTATGGATCATCTTATTGAATCTTCACAACAGTTCTATGAAATAGGTATGATTAGAATTCTTATATTACAGGTGAGGAACCAAGGCCCAAAGAGGTCAAGGATCATGCTCAAAGCTAAGTAAGTGGCAGAGTTAAGATTTACACCAAAGAGTCTGGTTCTGGAGCTCAGCATCTTAACTATTCTGCTAGAATGCCTTGTGCTCACATACACGCAGTACATGTGCAATAAATACTAGCTAGAAAGCAGAGAAGCTGAATAGGTATTTTCCCCAAGAAGACATACAGAGGGCCAATAGGCACAATGAAAAGATGTTCAGCATCACTAATTGTTAGGGAAATGCACATCATAACCTCAATGAAATATCACCTCTTGCCTGTCAGAATGGCTATTATCAAAAAGACAAGAAATAACAAGGGTTGGTGAGGATGTGCAGAAAAGGGAACCTTTGTACACTGTTCGTGGGAATGTAAATTGGAAACTATGGAAAACCATATGGATAGTCCTCAAAAAATTAATAATAGAACTACCATATGATACAGTTATTCCACTTCTGGCTACTTACCCCAATAATACAAAAACACTAATTTGAAAAGATAGATGAGATGGTTAGATAGCATCACCAACTCAATGGACATGAATCTGAGCAAATTCTGGGGGATAGCAGAGAACAGAGGAGCCTGGAATACTGCAGTCCATGGAATTGCAAAGAGTCAGATATAACTGAACAACAAAGTCTGAAAAGATATATACACCTTAAGTTTATCATAGAATTATTTACAATGGTTTAATAGCCAAGATAGGGAAACAGTGTTAAGTGCCCAGAGACACATGAATGGATAAAGATGTGGTACACACACACACACATACACACACATATATGTACAATGGAATATTACTCAGCTGTAAAAAGATTAAATCTTATCATTGGTGACAACATGGAATGGATCTTGAGGGTACAGTGCTAAGTGAAATAAGTCAGAAGGAAAAAGACAAATACTGTATGATTTTACTTCTACGTGTAATTAAAAAAAAAACAACCCAAGACCCAAAATAAATGAACAAACCAGGCCAAACAAAAATAAACATGTAGCTATAGAGAACAGAGCAGTGAGGACCAGAGTGGGTGGGGTGGGGTAGACAGCAAAATGAGTAAAGGGGCTCAACTGTATGGAGACAGATGGAAACAAAAATTTTGGTGGTGAGCTCCCTGCTGGGTATATAAAGTAGAAATATAATGCTGTCTAATTGAAATGTATCTAATGTTATAAACCAATGTTGCTGCTGCTGCTGCTGCTAAGTCACTTCAGTCGTGTCCGACTCTGTGCGACCCCATAGACGGCAGCCCACCAGGCTCCCCTATCCCTGGGATTCTCCAGGCAGGGACACTGGAGTGGGTTGCCATTTCCTTCTCCAACACATGAAAGTGAAAAGGGAAAGCGAAGTTGCTCAGTCGTGTCCTACTCTTCGTGACCCCATGGACTGTAGCCTACCAGGCTCCTCCATCCATGGGATTTTCCAGGCAAGAGTACCGGAGTAGAGTTACCCCCCTAAAAAATAAAGTAACACTCTCCACCCGCCATGGAGTGTATAAACAGACTCAGAACATTTGAAAAAAAAAAAAAAAAAAAGATGCCTGGAAGCCTACAGAGAGCTGAAGAAGGATAAGAACATAATTATGAGGGGTGGGGAGGGGAAGGAAGAGACAAGGGTTTTCATAAAGACAGTGATACCAGCTGATCCTTGAAGGCTAAGAGTTTCAAGAGTGGAAAGACAGGTGAAGGTGTGACTGCAAACAACAGCTAAGAGCAAACGATTACTGTGGCTGGACCATAAAGGTGGTTGGAGAGAAGAGGCCAGAATCAAAATAGGAGAGTTATTGTGAAGTGCTAGGTAGTTTTAACTTGGTCCTAGAGGTACTAGCTGAGCTATTCAAAATCCTTCAAGATGATGCTTTTAAAGTGCTGCACTCAATATGTCAGCAAATTTAGAAAACTCAGCAATGGCCACAGGACTATAAAGGTCAGTTTTCATTCCAATCCCAAAGAAGGGCAATGCCAAAGAATGTTCAAGTGAAAGTGTTAGTCACTCAGTATAGTCTGACTCTGCGACCACATGGACTATAGTCTGCCAGGGCTCCTCTGTCCATGGAATTCTCTAGGCAAGAATATTGGAGTGGGAAGCCATTCCCTTCTCCAGGGGATCTTCTTGACCCAGGGATCGAACAGTAGTCTCCTGCATTGCAGGCAGATTCTTTACTGTCTGAGCCATTTGCTTATTTCACATGCTAGCAATGTTGTGCTCAAAATCCTTCAAGCTAGGCTTCAATAGTACATGAACTGAGAAATTCCAGATGTACAAGCTGGGTTTAGCAAAAGCAGAGGAACCAGAGATCAAATTGCCAACACTTGTTGGATCATGGAGAAAGCAAGAGAAGAACATCTACCTCTGTTTCATTAACTATGCTAAAGCCTTTGACTGTGTGGATCTCAACAAACTGGAAAATTCTTGGAGATGGGTGTACCATCTCCCATCTTACCTGTCTCCTGAGAAACCTGTATGCAGGTCAAAAAGTAACAGAGTTAGAACTGGGCATGGAACAACGGAACAACTTCAAAATTGGGAAAGGAGTATGACAAGGCTGTATATTGTCACCCTGCTTATTTAACTTATACGCAAAGTATTACTTATTTATTTGTAGTCACTCAGTTATGTCTGACTCTTTGCGATCCCGTGATCTGTAGCCACCAGGTTTCTCTGTCCATGGAATTTTCAGCCAAAAACACTGGAGTGGGTTGCCATTCCCTTCTCCAGGGGATCTTCCCAACCCAAGAATAAAACCTGGTTCTCCTGCATTACAGGCAGATTCTTTACTGTCTGCGCCACCAGGGAAGCCTATATGCAAAATACATCATCGGAAGTGCTGGGCTGGATGAATCACAAACTGCAATCTAGATTGCTGGGAGAAATATCAACAGCCTCAGTTATGTAGATGATACTACCCTAATGGCATAAAGTGAAGAGGAACCAAACGGTCTCTTGATGAGGTTGAACGAGGAGAGTAAAAAGGTGCCTTGAAACTCAACATTCATAAAATTCATGGCATAAGATCATGGCATTCAATCCTATCACTTCATGGCAAATAGATGGGGAAAAAGTGGAAGCAGTGACAGATTTTATTTTCTAGGGCTCCAAAATCACTGCAGATGGTGACTGCCAGCCATGAAACTAAAAGACACTTACTTCTTAGAAGGAAAGCTATGACAAACATAGATAGTGCATATAAAAGCAGAGACATCACTTTGTCAGCGAAGGTCTGTATAGTCAAAACTATGGTTTTTCCAGTAGTCATGTACAGATGTGAGAGTTGGACCATAAAGAAGGCTGTGTGCCAAAGAATTGATGCTTTCAAATTGTAGTGCTGGAGAAGACTCCTGAGAGTCTCTTAGACAGCAAAGAGATCAAATCAGTCAATCCTAAAGGAAATCAATCCTGAATATTCACTGGAAGGACTGATGGTGAAGCTGAAGCTCCAGTACTTTGGTCATCTGATTTGAAGAGCTGACTCATGGGAAAAAGACCCTGATGCTGGAAAAGATTGAAGGCAAAAGGAGAAGGAGGCAGCAGAGAATGAGATGATTGGATGGCATCACTGACTTAAGGGACATGAATCTGAGCAAACTCCAGGAGATGGTGAAGGACAGTGGAGTCTAGTGTGCTGAAGTCCATGGGGTCACAAAGAGTCGGAAACATGACTTAACGATGGAATAATAGCAAACAACAAAGGTACTAGCAAGAAAGTCTTTTAAGAATGAATTCTCATTCTACAAGTAAAAAATTTATTCTGAGGGAGAAGAGGGAATGAGACACAAGGACCAAGAGATTGCCAAGTAACTCAGATATAAAGGATTATGCACAAAAGGAGTAACCAAGACCCGGAATAAAGAGGCACAGTGTTCTTCCCTGTGAGATATTATTACACATCTTGGCATCTCTATTAACTTTTTAAAAAATTTTATTTTTATTTATTTGCTTGGCTGTGACAAGTCTTGGTTGTGGCATGTGGACTTTTATTTGCAGCAACCAGTCCATCCTAAAGGAGATCAGTCCTGGGTGTGCATTCGTAGGACTGATGTTGAAGCTGAAACTCCAATACTTTGGCCACCTGATGCAAAGAGCTGACTCATTTGATAAGACCCTGATGCTGGGAAAGATTGAGGGCAGGAAGAGAAGGGGATGAGAGAGGATGAGATGGTTGGATGGCATCACCGACTCAATGGATATGGGTTTGGGTGGACTCCGGGAGTTGGTGATGGACAGCGAGGCCTGATGTGCTACAGTTCATGGGGTCACAAACAGTCAGACACGACTGAGTGACTGAACTGAACTGAACTGGGATCTAGTTCCCTGACCAGGGATCGAACCCAGACCCTCTGCATTGGGAGCACAGAGTCTTAGCCACTGGACCACTAGGAAAGTCCCTCTATTAACTTTTAATTATACTGAATTTTCAAATCTTTTCTAGTTACTCATGACTTCAGGGACCTCAATAAGATCTAATGGCACTAAATTCATGATGACAGTCTTAGGTGAGATTACTAGGTCACTACCTTTTAGATCAGGGTTCTCCAGGGAAAGTGCTCTGGATGACAGGTTTGTAACTCATGGATACTTTGTTAATCAGCAAGACCAGACTTCTTTTGTGCATCTTCAACTGTACAGCATCTAGCAAGAGTGCTGACACCTGCCACATGGTCTCAGTAAATGCAGGTTAAGTGAGACAAACAGTGTTGCCCTCTCCATCTCAATACTTGAGGATGCATAACTGGAGTTTCTTCTGAGGGTAGAAGAAGAACCCTTTCTAGACTGGAAGAACCTAGAAATGCATTTCTATTCTTTGCAAAGTCTCAGTACTAAATGGCACAGAGGTTAAAGGCACTCTGATGGGTTTGCCTCTGTGATGTGTCAAAACACATTCAGGAATCAGGAGAAATAAATCAGATCTGGCTTTAGTCTCATTTATCTTTGCTGTGGAAACGTACTCTGGTGGACCTCACATTCTTTTCTGCTCTCCCTGGCTTTTTTCTATAAAATGGTCTCAGGCACCAGACTCTTTAACTCTAAATTTAGATTGGGTGGGGGGGGGGGGTGGTGGAGAACTAATTTATGACAAAGTTTCCAGTTTCAGAAGCTATTTCTCTTTAACATTTTCCCAAACATAAAGGAAAACTAGGTCTGTATCCTCATGACGTTTGCAGTCTGGAGAGATGCTGAGGATCTTGGTTTACATGACAATGAGCTTACATGCCTACTTCTCCATGACTATCAGTCTCAATATTTTATAACTGCACTGTGTGAGTGTTTAGAGATGTAAATAGCAACGAGAGAAGATGAATAAAACTAGCTACAGGCTAGAAGTGACCATAATGCTTAAATAATCTCCAAGCTAACCTTCTGCTCTGATAAGGCAAATTCCATTGATTTGGAGACTGTGGGGAAAAATTCCCCTTGGAATGTGTAAGAAAAATGTCAATATTTGGAATGAATTCTTCAACTATGCACATTTCTCTTTTCATGGTATGACTGATAAGTTAGATCCAAAGGAACAAATGACTGTTTCTGTTGGAATAGCATGTGGATTACTTTGCATTGTGGTTTTTCTAAGTTTAAGGTGATGATAATATAAATAGTTAATGGTAAGTTGGTTACACTATTTAAAGCTTTCAATCAGTGACAGATGACCTATTTGCCATTTGGACTTCTGGGAAAAACTCTAACAAAAGAATTGGTTGGGGAGCTTGGAGAAAGCCTGAGCTGTGTTAAAGGAGCAACTGCTTCTGTCATTTCAGGAGAACTTCCTCCTCTCTCCCTTTCTCTGCCTTGGCTGGGACCAGGAATGGGGCTGCCAAAGTTGGATTTCTAACTTTCCCCTGAAATTGCTTTCTATGGAAAATGTTATTTCAGACTTGAGAATTAAAAGCCCCCTCGTTTTATTTTGCAAGTCCAGACTCTCTATATTTTCCCCTTTCATTTATGGCAAGCTTGGACTTGTCTGGAATAAAATAAACGACCAAACATAACCTCAAAAGCATTTCTGCTGAAAAGTGCATCCTGGGGACAAATTATTCAAAAAAAAAAAAAGAAGAAGAAAGAAAGAAAGAAAAGAAGGAAGAAGA
The DNA here is from genome assembly GCF_001704415.2 of Capra hircus. Lineage (NCBI taxonomy): Eukaryota > Metazoa > Chordata > Mammalia > Artiodactyla > Bovidae > Capra > Capra hircus. Next base: position 73,078,155 of record NC_030813.1, read on the forward strand.
AGAAAAACAAAATGGTCATAAGGTTCACAATATATATGACATCTTTAAAGAGGTATTTTTTTTCTCCCCACAAATAACTAGCTAGTTTAAATTACTGTTTGAGAATCTGTAAAGTCCAGTAAGTGAATTATTTATTTCCCTTAACATTAAGAAACCATGAAATCTAATTTTTAAAATTCTTACAATCCAGTCCATCAAACACGAGACAACTTCTCTCTGAAAGTCCTTATTCTGTATTTGACTGTCAAACTCCTTTTCCCTATCTCTTGCCTTCATCTCTATCTAGACACTCAAGCCAAGAAAGAAAGAGGCGAAAATGTATTTCTGGGTTCCCCAAAGAGTGGGGGCAGCTTTCGTGAATCGATTTGCCAGTTGTTAGTATGAGCTGGGTGGGCTCTGGGGACGGGAGAGTCTATGGTATCGGGAAATCTTTTCTATAATTTGTTCGCTCCACGAGTCCTCACTTTCTTGGCACACGCACCGAACTCTCAAAATAAAATCACCAAAAAAAAAAAAAGAGAGAGAGAGAGAGACGAGGAGGCGTCGCCCATCCCTCCCTCCCGGCATCCCACTACCTCCAACTCCCCCAGCTCTTGTCTCCTGGGATGCCCACGGGAGGAGCCGCGGGAATCAGCCGGGCGCGCAGGCCGCAGACATCCTGCCGGCTCTGCGCCGGGAGGGGGCGCCCGGCTCTCTCAGCGGGGCGGGGCGGGATCCAAGGGGAAAGCGCCGGTGCCCACCTTGCTCGCAGGTGCCCTTGCTGACCTGGGTGATGGCCTTCTCCCCGCGGCTCTCGGCCCTGAGGCTGGCGGCGCGCAGCTGGCAGCCGCTGGAGTAGGTGACACCGTCGCTGCCGCACACGGGGTAGCGGCTCTTGCACACACACACGCCGCTCACAACCGGGCCGCCTGCTGCTGCCCCGGCTTTACCCTTCCGCCTCTTGCGGCTCTTCACGCACTCCATGCCCGGCGCGCAGTGCCCCCTGCCGGCGCCGCCGCCCCCGCACGGCTCGCCCTCGCCGCGGGCGCACACGGGGCAGCAGCCGCACGCGTCACGGGTCTCGCCCAGCTGGCAGCCCCGCGGGGGCAGGGGCGGGCAGGCGGCCGGCTCGCAGGGGCCGCAGGCGTCCGAAGAGGAGGAAGAGGAGAGGGGCAGGAGCAGGAGCAGCAGCCCGGCGGCGCCGAGGAGCAGGGCGGGCAGCGGCGGCCGCTCCATGGCGGGGCGCGGTGGCGGCGGCGGGAGCGCGAGTGAGCCGGACCCCGCGGGCCAGCGTTTTAAACCCGGCCGCGGGAACCACACCCCGGGGCGGCGAGAGCGGGGCCGCCTGGCCCGCGCCGCCCCGCCCGCAACGGCGGGGCTCGAGCGCGCCCCTGCTGGCGGGGCCGGGCGGGGCGGCGCGGGCCGGGGGATGCTCGGCCTCACGCCCTTGGCTTTGGGTTTTAGCTCCGAGCGCACCCCGCCGGGTCCTGCTCGGCCCCCTGCTCCCCAGGGCTGCGTGCACCCCATCCTTGGGGAATCGCCCTCAGTGAAAACAGCTCCCTCACACCCTTGTTCCTCGGCTCTCGTAGTCCGAGTATTTATACTTCATAACAACTTTGAGATGGTCTCCTGTGTAATCCATTATATTCTCGTGGGTCTGGGGGACCTGCGTATTGATCGTTCTGCGGTTTGCGAAGCTCTTTTAAGAACAATTCGTTTTCCAAACCCCACTTGGAGATTTTGTGTCTCGGTTGGCCACAGGCCCGGTGTGGTCTTGGGTGGCAAGCTTAAAGGACAAATCGTTGCCAACCGCTCCTCTTTCTGGACCCTCCTAACTGCCTGCTCCCTCTGTGCTTTCTCATGTCAAGTTTTATCTGTGAGTACTGGAACCCATGCGAGAGCTGGTTGTGTCCTCAGTTTATAATATGTGGTGCTGGACAGCCATCAAACCCCTCTGGAGGCCTGAGCACGACTTGGGGGGTGCGTGTGCGGCCACTGAGGCCGCTAGAGCGCCCCAATTTTCACCAGTCATTCTGTTGAGGTTTTTATTTTTATATAAACGACTGACGACTCCCCCTCAGTCTTCCTGAAAAGTGCTCTGGAAACTCAACTTCAAAGCTTTTTTCCGAGACAAAGGGTTCCATAAATCCCTCTTACTAAGCAGACTTTTAAGTTGTTTCCATGTTTATGAAAGCTCTGCCGTTTGTGTCATTCTACACAGTGCATTTGAATTCTTTGAATTCTTTTTTCTTAGCATAAATCCAAGGGTTAGGATTGCTCACTCAAAGTGTGCAGTTCACCATACCACCAGCAGTCTCTAGATGTCACTCTCACCAGAGTCTTCCTAGGATAATTATTGTACATTTTTTTTTTTGAAAATTAGTCACAAAATTCAGAGAATAAAATATCAAGGGCCCTCCTATCAGGAAAACTTAGCACTTATTCTCTGGCTTCTCCTTAGCATATTCTAGAAAAGTGGCACTTTTTTCTTTTAAAGGTCTATGTTGACAAGAAAATTGTTTATAAAACAATGAAAAGTCTTTAGAGCAGATTTTTCGTAAGTGTTCTTACCCAGTTATAGAGTTTACGCAACCCAGTCTACTGTCCCAGATTGAACCAGATGCAGACAGGGCACTCTGATACTGCCTACTCTATTTCAATTTTATGAATTCCCTGGTCAAGGTCCACTAAATTGACTTCATGACCCGCTGTGACTATTGTAGTTTTCAGATCTCCAGAACCTGAGACAAGGATTCCTGTGTAAGTCGTTTACCTGAGGTCAGGTCAGTTCAGTTCAGTTCAGTCGCTTAGTCATGTCCAACTCTTTGTGACCCCATGAATTGCAGCATGCCAGGCCTCCCTGTCCATCACCAACTCCTGGAGTTCACTCCAACTCACATCCATCGAGTCAGTGATGCCATCCAACCATCTCATCCTCTGTCGTCCCCTTCTCCTCCTGCTCCCAATCCCTCCCAGCATCAGAGTCTTTTCTAATGAGTCAACTCTTCGCATGAGGTGGCCAAAGTACTGGAGTTTCAGCTTTAGCATCATTCCTTCCAAAGAAATCCCAGGGCTGATCTCCTTCAGAATGGACTGGTTGGATCTCCTTGCAGTCCAAGGGACTCTCAAGAGTCTTCTCCAACACCACAGTTCAAAAGCATCAATTCTTCGGCGCTCAGCCTTCTTCACAGTCCAACTCTCACATCCATACAAGACCACAGGAAAAACCATAGCCTTGACTAGATGGACCTTAGTTGGCAAAGTAATGTCTCTGCTTTTGAATATACTGTCTAGATTGGTCAAAACTTTTCTTCCAAGGAGTAAGCATCTTTTAATTTCATGACTGCAGTCACCATCTGCAGTGATTTTGGAGCCCCCCAAAATAGAGTCTGACACTGTTTCCACTGTTTCCCCATCTATTTGCCATGAAGTGATGGGACCAGATGCCATGATCTTCGTTTTCTGAATGTTGAGCTTTAGGCCAACTTTTTCACTCTCCACTTTCATTTTCATCGAGAGGCTTTTTAGTTCCTCTTCGCTTTCTGCCAGGATGCATCAACTAAGGGGAGGGGCAGAGGCAGGAGGAGGTGAGCAGGAGGGAAGACAGCCAATAAGGTGGTTCTGGGCAGGGTGGGCTCAGTGACCAGATTCGTCTGCCCTCAGACTGTATAAAGTTTTGTGTAGGGAGGGTTTGGGGAGTGGGGACAGGAACTGACAGAAGCTGCACCACTAAGGGCTGTACCTCATAGGGTTTTCCACACCCTGAGTGGAGTCAGCAGTAAGAACGCAAACGCATGGCACTGTAGTGTCTCTTCGGTGGGGGGACCTCATTGCCCAGCAAGTGGAAGAGCAAGTGGGGTTTCTATCACTGAAGGGGGTGCCTCGGCTCTGTGTCATGACACCGATCTGGAGGACTTGAAAACAGAGAGATGTGGTTATTCAGAAGGAGGGGAAAAGGCAGGAACGGGGAGTCTTTACAAGGAAGCTTGACAACTCCTGCCTTCCAAGAAGGGAGATACTGTTTCCCATTCAGCTTCAGTTCTGGTGAGACAGAAAGCCTAGATATGTAGACGAGATATGTTCTCTGCAAATAGAAGAATTTTCCTTCTTCTTGTTTTATCTGGATGCCCTGTATCTCTTTTTCCTGCTTAAATGCCCTGGTTAGAACCTCTAGCATTACATTATATATATAATATATAATATTATATAATAGAAGTGGTGAGAGTAGGCATCCTTTTCTAGTTCCTGATCTCAGAGGGAAAGCTTTCAGTCTTTTGCCATTAAGTAAGATGTTAGCTGTGGGGTTTTCATAGATGTTCTTGTTACATTGAGGAAATTGCCTTCTATTTTCAATATGTGGAGTGCTTTTATCATGAAGGGGCATTGCATTTTGTCAAATGCCTTTTTTGCATCTATTGAAATGATCAATAAAGATGTATTATATTCTATGATATAATGTATTACATTAATTGATTTTTGAATGTTGAACCAAAATTGCCTTCCTGGAATAAATTTCACTTGGCCATGATATATAGCCCCCTTTTTTTTAAATGTTTCTAGATGGGATTTGCTAATATTTTGCTGAGGATTTTGCATCTGTTTTCATAGGAGATATTGGATTATAATTTTCTTTTTGTGTGATGTCTTTGGTTTTGATATCAGGATAATAGTGGTTTTTGTAGGATGAATCAGAAAGTATTTCTTTATCTTCTGCTTTTTTTTGGAAGTTTGTGAAGAATTGGTACAATTCTTTAAATGGTCAGTAAAATTCAATGAAAGACTTCCCAAAGAAAGGCAATGCCAAAGAATACTCAAACTAAAGCACAATTGCACTCATCTCACACGCTAGTAAAGTAGTGCTCAAAATTCTCCAAGCCAGGCGTCAGCAATATGTGAACTGTGAAATTCCAGATGTTCAAGCTGGTTTTAGAAAAGGCAGAGGAACCAGAGATCAAATTGCCAACATCCGCTGGATCATGGAAAAAGTGAGAGTTCCAGAAAAACATCTATTTCTGCTTTATTGACTATGCCAAAGCCTTTGACTGTGTGGATCACAATAAACTGTGGAACATTCTGAAAGAGATGGGAATACCAGACCACCTCACCTGCCTCTTGAGAAACCTGTATCCAGGTCAGGAAGCAATAGTTAGAACTGGACATGGAACAACAGACTGGTTCCAAATAGGGAAAGGAGTCAAGCTGTATATTGTCACCTTGCTTATTTAACTTCTATGCAGAGTACATCATGAGAAACGCTGGGCTGGATGAAGCATAAGCTGGAATCAAGATTGTTGGGAGAAATATCAATAACCTCAGATATGCAGATGACACCACCCTTATGGCAGAAAGTGAAGAAGAACTAAAGAGCCTCTTGATGAAAGTGAAAAAGGAGAGTGAAAAAGTTGGCTGAAAGCTCAACATTCAGAAAATGAAGATCATGGCATCTGGTCCCATCACTTCATGGCAAATAGATGGGGAAACAGTGGAAACAGTGGCTGACTTTATTTTTCTGGGCTCCAAAATCACTGCAGATGGTGACTGCAGCCATGAAATAGAAAGAAACATACACCTTGGCAGGAAAGTTATGACCAACCTAGACAGCATATTAAAAAGCAGAGACATTACTTTGTCAACAAAGGTCCATCTAGTCAAGGCTATGGTTTTTCCAGTGGTCATGTATGGATGTGAGAGTTGGACTGTGAAGAAAGCTGAGCGCCGAAGAATTGATGCTTTTGAAGTGTGGTGTTGGAGAAGACTCTTGAGAGTCCCTTGGACTGCAAGGAGATCCAACCATTCTGTCCTAAAGGAAATCAGTCCTGAATGGTCATTGGAAGGACTGATGCTGAAGCTGAAACTCCAATACTTTGGCCACAGCTGACTCCATTTGAAAAGACACTGATGCTGGGAAAGATTGAAAATGGGAGAAGGGGATGACAGAGGATGAAATGGTTGGATGGCATCACCAACTCAATGGACATGAGTTTGAGTAAACTCCGGGAGTTGGTGATGGACAGAGAGGCCTGGCATGGTGCAGTCCATGGGGTCGCAAAGAGTCAGACATGACTGAGCAACTAAACTGAAAATTCAATGAAGCCATCTGGACCTGGGCTTTTTCTTCATTGGAAGTGTTTGGTTATTATTTCAGTCTCTTTACTTGTTACAGGCCTGTGTTAGTTTGCTATGGCTACCATAACACAGTGCCACAGACTGGGTGGTTTGTACCACAGAGGCTGATTTTTTTTTTTTTCACAGTTTTGGAGGCTAGCAGTCCAAGATCAAGGTGCCAGCAGGGTTGGTTTCCTCTGAGAGTCATAAAGGTAAGATCTTCCTCACTTCAGACAAGTTGCCACTCATAAAATACTAAGAACCTTCATCTCTTCACTGAACAAGATTGTTACTTTACCAATTATAGCTTTATATTGCTCGTCTTCCTTCCTTATAGATATGATGTATTGAGATACTCAGTCACTGAATTATTTCTAGCTAGAGCAAGCTCTGGCTTCTTTGAACCTTTCCCAACCAACACCAAATCCCATAATAGTTTTTTTTTCTAACTCCCTCTTACTGGGACTCCCAGCAGTTCTGTATGGAGTCTATTTTCTTTTGCTATGATGAGTAATAAACCCACCTTACTTGACTACAGGTATTTTCCTGGTGGTCTTTGGATGAAAGGCAATGACACATAAGCTATCTCCTTTTAGCCCCTTCTCTTCTATCCAACTTCAGCAAAAATTTCTCCACCGCAATCCATGTATGCTTAGTGGCTCAGTTGTGTCTGACTCTTTGTGACCCCATAGACAGTAGCCCACCAGGATCCTCTGTCAATGGAGTTTCTCCAGGCAAGGATACTGGAGAGGGTTGACATGCTCTCCCTCGAAGCATCTTCCCAACTCAGGGATCGAACCCAGGTCTTCAGCATTGCAGGCAGATTCTTTACCATCTGAGCCACCAGATAAGCCCAAGAATACTGAAATGGGTAGCCTACCCCTTCTCCAGGGGAACTTCCTGACCCAGGAATTGAACCAGGGTTTTCTGCATTGCAGGCAGATTCTTAACCAGTTGAACTTTAGCCCCAATCCATAGTACACTCTAATACCCTTCACTGATGGGTCCTCGTACCTGGCAAGCATCCTTCTTGGTGGGGCATCTTTGAGACTTCTCTGGCCAGCAAACTTCAGTGGCATTTGTAGAAAACCCATGGTGCCATGCAGCCTACCCTGCTGTGTTTCTCTGTGCCCATCCTTCTCACCAAATGTCTAATTGGAAAATGGAATGCTTGTCTCCCTGTATTGCAATAATCACAAATACATTGGCTTCCCACTCTCCTTACTTGGCTTCTTTGGGTTTGTGTGTGGGGGAAGAGGCATGGAAGAGGAGGAAAAGCCCCTTGTATCCTCCAATAGGCTTTTACCCCCCAACCTGCTTGTGTAGAGTGGAGGTTAGTGTGTTGCTGGGGTTGATTGTGGTAGGGCTATTTAGGAAAAATTCAAGGAATAGTCTGCTCCAGTTCTTGGTGGCCCTTTTTCAGAATGTGGGGACACATTGTTTTGGGTTATGGATCCTAGTGGCATTTTCAGGCAAGAGAAAAGTTGTTCTTTTCAACAGTCTGTTATAGTAATTATCAATCATCTTTATCATCATCTCACTTTTTCCCCTCTCCTTCCTCCTCCTTCATCATCATCAGTAAGATTTTCAGATGATGGGTTGGGATATAGGTGACCATCCTAGCCCAGATAAACAGTACATAAAAAGGAATGAAGGCAGTGGAAACCATTTGCACATTCCAGCAACCGGAAAATGTCCAGCACGGCTGAAGGAAGGTGTGTATTGGGAGAAATGGGGGGAAATGAGTCTGGAAAGAGGGGAGATGTTAGATGACCTAGGACTTTGCAGATCATGCCCAGGACTTTGAATTGTGACTTCTAGCTGAGAGTGAGTCGCTGAAGGATGCAGGGAAGAGGCAAGACCAGGTTTGCAATGTAGGAAGATCAATACCGAGGAGGGAAATGGATTCAAATGGAGATGGACTTGAAGGAGTGTAGTGTCCACAGTGCAGAGGCTCCCTGAAGCCTATGCAGTGGCTTCCTGGGAATTAGGAAACAGCACCCCAAATGAGCAGCTGCAGGACTGAGGGTACAGATTGGCAAGCAGCTGGCACCAAGAACAAGGAACATCTTTCTCCTGAGAAGAGGACCAAGCTCCACCAAGGTATGTGGCCTGGCAGGTGGAGGGAAGGCTGAACTTTAGCCTCACTTGTTTCCTGGGCTGGGCACCCTTGTGCACTGTGCAAAGCCTTACAGGGAAGTTTGCTCTGGTGCCAACACTGTCTGGTTCAGAATTGGCACTCAATTAAAAAGCTTGGAAAGTAAATGGATGAAAGGGAAGATCAGTTGGACAGCCTCAACCACCCACTACTGCCAACTACTACTGCCATCCAGGCAGAAATCAATGAGAGCTTGGAGCAAGTTGTGGCCGTGGGACTGCAGGGAATGGACCATATCATTTCTTATCCTTCCTGGACACATTTGTAAGCACGAGGGGGGCACTGTTCATGATTACACTGGACAACAGGCATAAATCAAGATCGTCCTGGACACCAGGAGCATATGGTCCTCCTAAGTAGAGACGAAGGGATGGTTGAGGGGTCTTTAAGAGGTAGAATCTATCAGGTCTCAGGAAGCATCTGACTGGGAAGCAACTCAAGAGAAACCTTGACATTTCTTGCACGGAAGATGAGATAATAGCTGCTGTGGAAGCAGGTTTGTGTTGGGGGAGGGAGATAGCCATTTATAGGTGTTAATAGCCTATATGAAGCTGCAACTCCAATAATTTGGCCATCTGATGCAAAGAACTGACTTATTGGAAAAGACCTTGATGCTGGGAAAGATTGAAAGTGGGAGGAGAAAGGGACAACAGAGAATGAGATGGTTGGATGGCATCACCAATTCAATGAACATGAGTTTGAGTAAACTCCGGGAGCTGATGATGGACCAGAAGCCTGGCATGCTGCAATCCATGGGGTCACAAAGAGTCGGACACGACTGAGTGACTGAACTGTACTGAATAGCCTGTAAAATTCAGTATTAGAGACAGAATTTGGAGGACTCTCTCGAGGTCCCCGATTTTGGACATGCTGATTCTTTTTATATTAATTAGTTAACTTGGTCTTATCGAGTCCTAGTTGTGGCACATGGGGTCTTTCCTTGAAGTGCACGGACTCTCTAGTTGCGGGGCATGGGCCCAGCAGTTGTAGTGCACGGGCTTAGTTGCACCAAGGCATGCAGGGGTCTTAGTTCCCCAACTAGGGATTGAACCTGCATCCCCTGCATTGCAAAGCAGATTCTCAGGGAAGTTCCTGGCCATGCTAATTCTTTACAAAAGCAGGTCTGTCCTTTTTGGAAAGTTCTAGAAAGGGAAGCAAGAGAAGTTCTCTAATAATTATATCACATTGCTCTAGGGGTGCTTCAGGGCCCCGACTAAGAGTCAGCCCTTAAAGTTTGTTTTCTCTAAATGTGAAGTCTCTCGATGATAAAATCTTATTGTTTAATAAAGGACAGAAACTGATTTCTTATCAGCTTTCTATATCTGACCTCTTAAAAGACCTATCGCTATGCAGGGAAATAGCTAATGATATAATTGAAAAGGCGATAATAGCCTATAAAATTCAATATTAGAGAGAGGACTTGGAGGACTTCTCTGGAGGTCATTGAAAGCTAGCTGACGCTGGTGTGCTGTTAGCCCTGATCGTAGGTCATCAGGGGCACAGAGATAACTGAGAACTCTAAAAGATCGTCGAGGAAGATGCTCTTTGTATTCTGCTCTGTTATTTGACAGCCTTTCAAGATTTAAGAAAGTCACTGAATAATAAGCCAACTTCCAAATATACAGAGTTGCAAAGAAAATGTAGGTTTAAGTTCTGGAGCTTTATTTACCGGCTTACTGTAGTAGATATATCACGTGAGGATCTGAAACCTCTAGGAGTTTCATTTCCCGGCTTAAAATTCATCATTTTGCACCTTAACTTTGAATTGACGTAGACTTTTACATTTACATTCCTGTATAAAATAAATTAGAGAGCATTGCTTTTGGTGACAACAAGTAGGAAGAAATCTCTTTGGGTTATTCCCTAATTAGGCTCCATTCTTTTTTGTTGTGGGGGAAATGATATGATCATTTGCTGGTAAATGATGCGGTGCCCTCACATTAATCTTCCGGTTGCCTGATTCCATAATTCACCTTGGCAAAGTAGGAGAATGACAAATAAAAAATGGCTCCTCAAGGTAAGTGGTGTGGCAGAACGTGAAACCAGGAGGGAAAAATCATTTTTAGGGGATAGGGGTTCAGTCACAAACTTCACTGTGAGTATAACTGTGCTCATGAAGGGGTTACATGGGTGTCTTTGAAAATTTGTGAGGATGTTTATCCCGAGTGCCTGGATCCCTTCCCTTCTGAACAGATCATCGGCTACAATGTTAAGAAGTTGAGTAACACATTTTCTTTCACTGATGCTGGTTTTTTCCTAAGCTTGTTAAGGGATTAGAATAGCAACATTCCTTTCAGTGATGCTAAAGATTGACTCTTTGAAAAGGTGATTACCCAAAGGACATGATTGTTGCTTTATTATATTCCTGCCATGGAGCTACCTCGCTGGGATGTCTGCCTCTTAGAGAAATAACAAGCTAATTCTAGTATCTTCAAACTCCATAACTATCAAATTTCAAATTCAAATCCCTTCATGCCTAGCCACTTCCCTCATTAGTACCTCCTCATAGTTTCATATAAATGCTTACTTTTTAAGAGACATGGTGATGGGCCAGAACAGAGGGAATCCTGGAAAAGTGTAAGACCTTCTCCTTTTTGATTCTTGTTGAGTGGAATTATCTCAGGTCATTTGAGTATATTCCTGATGCCTTCTTGAGAAGTAACATTTTAAAGCTTTCTCCAAGGTTCAAAGGTGGAAAGTTTGTGCTGGAAACTATCCTGAAAGCCCATGAGATACATTGGTGGGTCAGCTTGAAAGTCAAAGCTTTCAGGGGTGGGGGAGGTTTCCCAGTGATCTTACCGCAGAAAAAGTAATTTGGGGATGAGATAGTCAAGAGAGGGGAGAGAGGATATGACTTTAAGAGAAAGGAACTCCTTGGTCCTCAGGGTAGTCCCTGTGTGTGGTCCCAGGTCTCAGGAATCCACCTGGCAGGTTAGCACATAGCAGGGAGCTCTAGCGAGGGGTGACCCGCCTCAAGGGTGGGAAGTAGAGCTGCTGAGTTGTCCTGGTAGGTGTGCAGTGAGTGGCAGGAGGGGCTTTGTAGTGGCAATGACGTAGGTGTGGGAAAACCTTCCACTTCTTTAGCCATGGCAGTGAGGTGATGGCCATTCCAGAACCCAGGAAATTGACTTACTGTGGGAAAGTGACACCTTCATGTGCCTCTCAGAAACCATCTTGCTAAATCTCTTTGGGTTACATTCTTTTTTAAAAATTATGGCTTTGCTGGGTCTTCGTGGCTGTGTGGGCTTCTCACTGTGATGGCTTCTCTTGTTGCAGAGCACAGGGTCTGGGGCTCTTGGGTTTCAGTGTTTGTGGCACGTGGGTTCAGTAGTTGCAGCTACCAGTCTCTAGAGCACAAGCTTAGGGAAGTAGTTGTGGAGAGGCGCACAGGCTTAGTTGCTCTTTGACATGTGGAATCTTCCTGGATCAGGGATGGAACCTGTTTCTCCTTCATTGGTAGGTAGATTCTTTACTAGTGAACCACCAGGAAAGCCCCCCTGGGTCATATTCTTAATGTGATTCTAATGCACTAGCATTTGCAAGAAGAGATCTTTGGGGACTTATTTAGAGCTCTTCTCTGGAGAGGGCAATGGCACCCCACTCCAATACTCTTGCCAGGAAAATCCCATGGGCGGAGGAGCCTGGTAGGCTGCAGTCCGTGGGGTCACTAAGAGTCGGACACGACTGAGCACCTTCACTTTCACTTTTCACTTTCATGCATTGGAGAAGGAAATAGCAACCCACTCCAGTGTTCTTGCCTGGAGAATCCCAGGGATGGGGGAGCCTGGTGGGCTGCCGTCTTTGGGGTCGCACAGTCGGACACAACTGAAGCGACTTAGCAGCAGCAGCAGTAGGTATAGCTGCATCAACCATTTAGAACATATAAATTCTTTACCTGGGTTCTCTTGAGGCAGCTCTGGTTAGTTGAGGTTTTATTCTCAAATAAATACTGTTGATTTAACACCCCCAGTTGATAGAAAAAATGCAATACTTCCTACAATTTTCTTTCTTTCTTTCCCCACTAAAGATTGAACCTTTAACCCCTGTAGTGTGGAAGTGTGGAGTCCCGACCACTGAACCACCAGTGAATTTCTTGGTGGAAGTTTTATTTATAAGGTACTTAAAACCTGTCCTTCAGTTGCATCCCTCCACCCTCTGCTTTGACCCCCCCTTGATTTGCCAAACCGAAAGGCTTCTGGTTTCTTGAACATACCATCTTCTCTAGACTTCTCATGTGCTATTTCTGCTTTATGTTGTCCCCTGGATAAATTGAACGTTTATCTCCTTCCCATGACCCTGCTTTCTCTGTCTGCCTCCTTTGTCTGTTTCCCTTCAGGGAGTGGTCTTTCTGAACCCCAGCCATGTATTAACTCCCACAGTTTGTTGGCAGGCCTGTCTGATGCCCGCCTGCCCACATGCTCTCTGTGTTGTCCACTCCACAAGTTCAGTCCCTTCCTTCTGAGAGCTCCCTTGAACTACTTGTCATCTATGTGTATCATATTCTCCATGTACATGTATACAGCTCAGGCTATGTCCTCCCACGTCCTCTGAGTTGGTTTGCCCCCAAGGGCTTCCTTCCTTTCAGTAAGCACAGCACATCCCAGCTTCCAGGCTTTCCAAATCCACCCATCCTGCCTTTACCAAGGATTTTCTCTTTCCGTGGGGGCTTTGAGGGTAGGAGGAAAAATAAACTCTGACTGGAATTTGCTTGTCAGAATCTTCTTTTCTTTTGGAGTCTATTTTTAAGACATTCAGGGCTTCGGGGTGGGGGGAATGGGTGGGTGTGTGAAAACCATTCTCAAAGGGTTAAGGCACTCTGCTCTGATCCCCTAGAGCCTCCTTGCCTCTCCCTTGGGTCTCAGCTCAGACATTGCTCTCCGTGGGAAGAACATCCTCTAACCCTCAGGTCTGGTGGAGTGGCCTCTCCTGGCCATATTCTACCCCTTAGCGTCATTGCCCTGCATCCAGCCAACAGACTGTGCAATCTCAAGGATGATGGCTGGCTTTAAAAACTGATTTACTACGCATGCTCTAGCAGTCAGCCCAAAGGAGCATGCGCGCCTGTGTGAGTAAATGCAAGAATGAATGGCTGCTCTATATAACTTCCACCGGTGAGCTCGCTGTTGTCAGACATCTCAGTCACCATACATCCTTTAGACTGTGTGTGTGTGTGTCTGAGGGGGTTCCTTTCTTCTCTTATTCCAGTTTCCAGTCATTTCTAACTGTATGATCTTGAGTAAGGAACGTAACCTCTCTGTGCTTCAGATTTTTCATCTATAATGCGAGGATAAGAGTAGCACTTACTTCACGAGGTTGTGGGGACATCAAGTGAACTAATACCCATAGAACACTTAGAATAGTACTTGGGATCTAATTAACCACCAATAAATGTTATTTTTCAATCATTTCCTGTACATTCCTTGCTGTTTTCAAAGGGTTGCTAAATCAATGATTTTTTTCAAAATTGATGGAATAAAACGTTGGACATTTTCCTCTCACTAGGTTGGGGGGAGTTATGTGAACACAGCTTTATTTTCCTGTTTCTTTGCTTCTGCATTTGACTCCTCTGGTGTTTTTTGGAGGGACTCGGGGTACTGAGGAGGGTGGGTGGATAGCTCTGTTGGTAGCCCTTAGGGCTAAATGGCTTTGCAAGCCACATTTAGGATTTTAGTGATACCTGAGGTTTGAGACTTAAGTTTGAAAATGTTTTAACAGTTTTACAAGGACCTCCCCATTAAAAAACAAAACAAAACAACAAGCCAACAGAGAAACACAGCCTTACACGAATGCTAATAAAATGGTGCCTGGGACAAGATGGAAACTTATTTGTGTAGGGCTGGTCTTCTTAGCCTGACTTGCAAGACTTACAGGCTGGATCTCCGAGCCACTGCTGATGGAAAGTCCTCTGGAGAATAGTCTGCATTTCTTGAAAAGCACTGCTTCCTCCGTGCCCATGGAGTTCGTCAGTTTCAGGGTTGCTGCTTTAGGACCTACTGAAGTTTGTGGATCCTGCTTCCTCATTCTTTTAAAAGAAACAAAAAGGCCAAGGTTCCAAGGCATCAAAGGGCTTACCTATTGCTCTTTAATTCTCAAAGAGTAGGAAATGACATTTGAATATTCCCCACACCAATTTCAGCCCCCTACTGGTGAGACACCTTTTTTCCCCACAAGGCTAAATAGCTCGTCTTTCACTTTTAAGGGCACCGTGGACACAGAGAGTTCTGCTCACAAACAGAGGCTGATTCAAAGGGGTTGGGGCGGGGCTGTTTTTATACCTTTTTATTATCTCCTACGTGGCAGAAGTGGTGATTAGTGTCAATATCCAATTTGAATTTAATTATATCACTGGGAGCCCCTTCATAGATAAGTCCACCTCTGCTCTGTAGTAGCAGCATTGAACAGTAAACTGACACAACTTTGGGGACAGGTGTCTCCCAGGAATCAGAGAAGCATTACACGTTCCACCTGTTGCACTATTTGCCTTTTTGGACAAGGTGATGGCATATCTGAGATCAACTTTCTTAATATTCATAGATTCTCAGTTCCATCTTCTCTTCCAGAGAGAGGAAACATTGTTAATTTTATAGTGAGTGTTGGGGGATGGTGTCTTAGGAATTTGATGAAGCAGAACCTTGATAAGAAAAGCCAGTATAGGAGAGTTCCCTTTTCTCCACACCCTCTCCAGCATTTATTGCTTGCAGATTTTTGGATCGCAGCCATTCTGACTGGTGTGAAGTGGTACCTCATTGTGGTTTTGATTTGCATTTCTCTAATAATGAGTGATGTTGAGCATCTTTTCATGTGTTTGTTAGCCATCCGTATGTCTTCTTTGGAGAAATGTCTATTTAGTTCTACACTGTTGGTGGGAATGCAAACTAGTACAGCCACTATGGAGAACAGTGTGGAGATTCCTTAAAAAATTGCAAATAGAACTACCTTATGACCCAGCAATCCCACTTCTGGGCATACACACGGAGGAAACCAGAATTGAAAGAGACACATGTACCCCAATGTTCATCGCAGCACTGTTTATAATAGCCAGGACATGGAAACAACCTAGATGTCCATCAGCAGATGAATGGATAAGAAAGCTGTGGTACATATACACAATGGAGTATTACTCAGCCGTTAAAAAGAATTCATTTGAATCAGTTCTGATGAGATGGATGAAACTGGAGCCAATTATACAGAGTGAAGTAAGCCAGAAAGAAAAACACCAATACAGTATACTAACACATATATATGGAATTTAGGAAGATGGCAATGACGACCCTGTATGCAAGACAGGAAAAAAGACACAGATGTGTATAACGGACTTTTGGACTCAGAGGGAGAGGGAGAGGGTGGGACGATTTGGGAGAATGGGAATTCTAACATGTATACTGTCATGTAAGAATTGAATCGCCAGTCCATGTCTGACGTAGGGTGCAGCTTGCTTGGGGCAGGTGCATGGGGATGACCCAGCGAGATGTTGTGGGGAGGGAGGTGGGAGGGGGGTTCATGTTTGGGAACGCATGTAAGAATTTAAGATTTTAAAATTTAAAAAAAAAAAATAAAAAAAAAAAAAAAAAAAAAAAGAAAAGCCAGTAGACACTTTGAAAATATCCTGTCGATCTGTCCTGAATAATGGAGGGGGTGGTGGTTGTATTAGCTTTCTATTGTTGCCTAACAAATTAACACAAGTTTAGCAGCTTGCGTGATTAATTGGGTTCTCTGCCTAGGCTGAAATGAGTGTGGGTTGGTTTGGGTTCTTATCTGGAGAGTTAGGGGCAAGAATCCAAGATCATTCAGGTTGTGGCAGAATCTAATTCCTGTAGTTGTAGGACTAAAGTCCCCACTTTCTTGCTGGTTGTTGGGTGGTCAGCTTTCTGGTCCTTGCCTGTGGCTTTTTCCATCTTCAAAGCCATTACTTGTCAAATCCCTCTAGTGCTTCAAATCTCTCTGTCTTCCTCTTCTGCCAGCAATCACAGCATACTCTCTGCCTTTAAAGGGCTCATGTGGTTGCACTAGGCTCATCCGAACAGTCTCCTTTTGATTAACTCAAAGCCAATTGTTTGGAAATGATTAAATTATATCTGTAAAATCTCTTGCCAGATAATATAATCAGGGACATGATATCTTATCCTATTTACAGTCCTGGAGATTTAGGTGGGAAATCTTCGATGGTCAGTTTAGAATTGTGTCTATAACAGTAATCAAGTATTATTTTCTCAAATTAACTCTTCCCTGAAGCCAAGCTTCTGTGGTTTCCCTTTATTCCTTTTATGTGCCAGTGAACTCTGCAGTTTCTTGCTTGTGCTCTGTCTTATCAATGGAATTTTTCCATTGGTTCAAAGAGGGTGCCAGTCTCCCAGGGCACTGATTCCGGGCACTCATCTGTTGGTTTTGGACTTTGAGGTTTGATGTTCCAAGTGCCCATCTTGGTGTGGACCACACAGGAAGAGCCATGAGAAGCAGATAGCAGTCAACAGAACCAGAGCTAACCTTCAAACCTGTGTGTTTTTAGTGTTAGAGGGAAAAAAGAAATCGCAGCTGTATTCACAGACTGATCATTATCGCATTAAATAACTTCTCAGACCTTGATTTAGCCATTATGAAAGATGTTTTGATCAAGAACATCTGGTGTTGTTTTCAATTAAATATTGTACCACTAAACTTTGATTAAAAACTGATTTAAAATTTTAATAGCCCCTTCTTTAGAAGATGGCTAAATGCAAAAAAGAAAAATGTCACTTATTTAAATTGCTTTCCTCCCTTCTTTGTTGCTCTGTTTTAGCCAGATTCCCATTAATGACTGTTTAAAACCCACACAGTTTTGGATGCCGTAAATCCAGAGGCATAAATAAGATTACCATACCAGTACTGCTGTTCTTACTCTTTTACTATTGATACCTCATTTTATTTTTATGCTTTAATTAAATTGGGTATATTTTATGTTTCATTTTGCTTTAAAACAACTGCAGTGCATATAATTGACACTATTTCATCCTTGTTAGAAAGTGCTGAGTTGAATTAAACATACCAGTTCCATTTCCTTACATTTAATCTGTGGAAAAGCTAAGACAGAAATAATATGAACTGTATTTCTTTTCCAAGTTGCCTTGATAGGTGACAATAATTAACCGCTTAGTAATTACTAATAAAGACTGAAATGAAATCTTTACTGTTATCATAACTCCTACCTATATAAAAATACTTAGTGGTATAAGGTAGTTTTACTTAGTAATTTTTCTCAGCTAATATGTAACAAATAAATACGTTATTGCTATTTGATGTACTCCATATAAAGCATAAATCTTCAAGCACATATTTTAATATATTTTTACTTAAGATATCATGTCTAACCTAAGTATTTTGGGTGGGGAAATGACATTATGCTATGCTTGTGAAGAGCAGGCTTGGTAAACTTTTTGGTTAAGGGCTGCATAGGAAATAGGGCTTCCCAGGTGGCACTAGTGATAAAGAACCCACCAGCTAGAACAGGAGAGGTAAGAGATGCAGGTTTGATCCCGGAGGCAGGAAGATTCCTTGGAGGAGGGCATGGTAACCCACTTCAGTATTCATGCCTAGAGCATCCCGATGGACAGAGCAGCGTGGCAGGCTACAGTCCATAGGGTAGCAAAGAGTCAGACATGACTGAAGCAACTTAGCACGCATGCTCATAGGAAATATTTTCAACTTTGTGGGCAGTATAATCTTGAAACTATACAGATCTGTTGTTGCAGCATGAACGCAGCCAGACATGACAGGTAAACAAATGAATGTGTCTGTGTTCCAACAAAACCTTATTTACAGAAACAGGTGGTGAGTCCGGGGTTTGACCCATGGGCTGTAGTTTGCTGAGTCTACTATCGGTGACAATAACCGAGCACTGGCTAACGTCCACAGTTGAGAAAAATCAAATGTTCAATTGATGGGTTAGGGTCTGATTGGGGTCCTAATTTTTGTTATCGTAGATTTTTTTTTTGTTTGCCTTTTGCAATAGTTTGTCTTAACTTAATTGATTGAGTCTCACATTGGAATTTCCTCCCACATCTTGCATTTTAAAATGGGCATCTACGATACTTTTAGACCATCAAATTTTTGCACCTGGTCTTATATCCCTGGATGTAAGTGTCTCCTAGTTTACAGTCTAGGAACTTGAATAGAATTTGTATGCTACTCCAGTACTCTTGCCTGGAAAATCCCATGGATGGAGGAGCCTGGTAGGCTGCAGTCCACGGGGTTGTGAAGAGTCGGACATGACCGAGCGACTTCACTTTCACTTTTCACTTTCCGGCATTGGAGAAGGAAATGGCAACCCACCCCAGTGTTCTTGCCTGGAGAATCCCAGGGACAGGAGCCTGGTGGGCTGCTGTCTATGGGGTCACACAGAGTCGGACACGACTGATGTGACTTAGCAGTAGCAGTTGTGTGAAAACTGTGTAAATCTTAATTATGTTGAAGTGGTTCATAGCGCTTTTCAAATCTACTATATCCTTCTGCATGTGTGCTTGCTCAGGCTCTTCAGCCATATCCGACTCTTTGCGACTCTATGGACTGTAGCCTGCCAGGCTCCTCTGTCCATGGGATTCTCCAGGCAAGAATGCTGGAGTGGGTTGTCATGCCCTCTTCCAGGGGATCTTTCAGACCCAAAGACTGAAACTGCATCTCTTATGTCTCCTGCATTGGCAGGTGGGTTCTTTACCACTATTGCCGCCCGAGAAGCCCACTATATCCTTCTACTTCTCTGTATATTCTACTAACTTTTGAGAGTTTGATAGTGAAACTCCAACTAAAAATCTTAATTTATCTACTTAAAAAAGAATTGTCCTATATAATGGAACTATATGTAACCTTGTTCTATATTTTCCAAGTCTCTTGTTATCATATCTTCATAATTAAAAAAAGAGAAAGTGGGAGTCTAGGGAATTTCCTTGTGGTCCAGTGGTTAGGACTCGGTGCTTTCACTGCCAAAGTTCAATCCCTGGTTGGGGAACTAAGATTCTACAATCAAGCCTCACTGTGTAAGCAATAAATAAATAAGTGAAAAAAAAATAAATTGGGAGTTCAGGCTCATCATTTCCACAAGTCTAAATGAAGTCCACAAATAATTATCCTGATTAAAATATTCTCTTTGATGGTTCAGACTATAATGACAACATATTTATTTCACACACAGAGTCGTCCGAAGTCAGGCTGGAATTTGCTAGTCTCAGTTCATGCGTTGTGTTTTATATTTAGTGCCAGTTTGAGGTGGGAAGAGGATCAAGCCCAGTGATGAAGCCAGAAAGCATTTCTTGAATGGAACCTGGGAACTGAATGTTGTTATTTTGCTGGTGAAAACACAAGAAGGATATTTCTCCTTACCTTTGATTCATGGCAGTGGATTTCCCCTCATATGCAAATGTGCCTGTTAAATGCAATAGGCGCCCGGCCCACGCTCACGGTGCGTTCCCATAGTGCTGCCTGGTGCTCTCTGTGGGCACAGCACTCTCATTCAAGAGCAGTCGCTGACACCTACGGCAGTTGCTTTGTGGCAGAATAGCTGTGCCCTGGTCTGGAGTTGCTGACACAAATGTTATTTATTAAGGGCATATCACCTCAATGAAAAGGCAGATTCTGGATGATGGTAACTTTCAGAAAAGTGTGCATCTAGCCTGACAAACAGTTTTCCCACATGCCTGGGCTGAGGTGGGCTACACAGAAACAAAACTGCCTTTAAGACACTGATATTTTGTCATGTAGGTAACATTGCCTTACATGTTTAAACCATACAGTGTTAAATATCAATCTGCAACAGATTGGGGGAGGCATTAATAATACTTATACTCACCATTTCATGAAGGGTCCATTATGCTCTAGGAATTTTGAACGTGTTTTCTTTAATCCTTACAATAATCATACGAGACAGGAACTATTAGCACCATCTCACCTATATGGAGGCTTAGACATTTTAAGTGACTTGCCAAAGATGGCAAAGCTGGTAAATGGTGGAGTTGGAATTCATGCTTGTCTTTCTCTTATGATAGGTGTTTTGACACGGATTCAGGCCAGTGCTTCTCCATGACCATGCCTTACCTCAGAGCAGTTAAGTCACAATCTCTAGATTGGGGTCTAGACTTGGGTAGCTTTCAAAAGTACTCAAGGTGACATTCATCACTGGTCTCAGGGGAGTGGTCTAGTGACAACTGCATTTGGGTAAAGGCTGGGCTTATCCTGGTTGTTAAATGCACAATTAATCTACGTCACCCTTGAAGATCCCTTGGAGGAGGGCACGACAACCCAGTCCAGTACTCTTGCCTGGGAAATCTCATGGACAGAGGAGCCTGGTGGGCTACAGTCTGGGTTTGTAAAGAGCTGGCCACAACTTAGAGAGTGAGTAGACAGCAGCAGTAGCTCACTGCCTCTGTCCATGTCCTGTGAGCTGCTGCAGCAATCTCCAGTAGCCTCTTAGGGATCCGTGCCCTCTCCAAGAACACACTCATGGTGCATCCTCTCTCACCTGGCATGGATGTCACATTTCCTCTCTAGCTTACTGTGAGTCTTTGGGTTACCAACTTTGGGGTCTTTGTGTGGCATTTTATTACCCGATTCTTATCTTTCTCTTAGAAAGAAGCCTGGAGTAAGTCCCAAAATTTTTGAGTGTGTAGTTTGAGCCAGGTGTCTGCATGGTACTTGGCCCATGTGAATGAGATGGAGAATGGGTTGCACACACATTTGTGTACATATGTGTGTAGTAGGAGGTAACTGCAAAGTGTTCAGCCCCCTCTGAGTCAGGTTTCAGTATCTTCTCCATCCAGAGATCCCTCTAGAGACCCAGCACCTCCCATTCTTTTGGGAAGGGTGGTCTCTGACCCCTTCTCCATTACCTGGCTGATTGGACCAAGGGCAGATGTCAAAATTAAAGGCACAAGTCTATTGGTTGGCTAGAGCACCAAACAGATGATCTCTCTTGGGAATTTGAACCAATAATCACAGAGATTTCACAGCAGAGGGCTCTGGGTATGAAAGACCATGAGTTTACAGAGTGCTACCCCCTCATGCTGTTTTAGGGCCTAAGGCTACAGCAATGCACATGAGAAAGTCCTGTCCTCATCAAGCTTATGTTAAAGTGGGGAAACAGCCAGACAAATAAGAAAATGTCAGTGGTCATTGTCCTAGTCAGTTTGGGCTGCTATAACTAAGTACCGTAGACTGAGTGGTTTAGAAACTACAGAACCTTGTTTTTCTCAGTTCCAGAGGCTGGGAGTCTGAGATTAGAGTGCCAGAGTGGTCAGGTTCCGGTGAGGACCTGCTTCTTGATTTGCAGACAGCTCTCTTTTAGCTATACCCTCACACGGTGAAAAGAGGGCTATGTATCTCTTTGGCCTTGTGTTCTAAGGGCACTAATCCCATTTTTGAGGGCTCCACCCTCATGGTCCAATTACCAAAGGCCCCACCCTAAATAACATAACAGTGGGGATTCAGTTTCAACATGTGAATTGTGTGAGGGGGAGGGGACACAAACATTTGATACATTGCAGTGATAAAGGAAATGGAATGATAAAACAGGGTCATCTGATGGAGTATAATTGGGTGAGATAGATATCACCATACGCGGAGGTCAAGGAAGGCCTTTCCAAAAGGTGACAGAAGCAAGTGGGCAGAGGGCCCATGGCCACGAGCAGGAAAGTAGTACATACAGACACACACACACACACACACACGCACGCACGCGCACACACACACACACACACACACACACACACACACACCCTCTTTTGAGCTAGCTAGACTGGGCCTCCCATTCTGCAAGCCAAAATGCTTCAACTAAGAACAGGGATAAATGGGGGAAGATTCTGGATGGCAGTCTGCAGTTTTGGACTTCGCTCTGTCTCTGAAAGGGCTTTTGAGCAGTGTAGAGCGTGTCTTCATGGGAAAACATTGCTTTTTGAGAGTGGAAAGCTACTGATTGTACTGAAGCACGCCTTCCTCTGCCAACTGCTGGAACAAGAAAAACAACCACCGCCATCCTGACTGCCAGCAATCTGGCCAGCCACCACCTGTTCTCAACGCCTGTGTGCTGTGTTTAGCTTAGCTGGGCAGCTCCAGCAGCACCTGGGATGCAAAAACATCCTGGATTTCTCGAAACACTGCAGTGGGGCTGTTTAAACAGCACGATATTCAGGAAATAGTCATTATCTCCATACCTCCTGCATCCAGTGGAGTGGATTACTGGATGAGCTTCAGAGGGCAGCTCCAGTGAGTGCCAGGTCCTACCCACCTAGATCTTTCGTCCACGGGGCTATGCTGCCACTGGGGAGTTGGGGGCGATGGAGCCAGGGTGCTCCTCAGGATGTTGGAGAGGAATATGGGCTTGATTCTTACCTCTGGGTGGGGTTGTCTCTGCACATCAAATGAAATGTCTGCATCAGCACAAACAATGGGTGCAGATTTTCGAGGGAAGGGAAGAAACTGCTGCTTCTGCATATATTTTCCACAGGGGCTACTTTGGCTGGCAACAGGGGGGGAAGGTGGAGGTAGGCAGAAGAGTCTCGTTTCTCTTCACTTCCCTGGGGAAGAGAGAGGATACACTGTCAGCCATCGCCTGGTGTCTTAGTCCCTTCATTGCCTCTTTCCCTTCCACACCTGGCAGTAATCAAAGCTGACCTCAGAGGGAAAGCAATTGCTATCAGCTTGGGCTGGATGAGGTTCTCATCAGAGACACAGAGGTTGGTAGTCAATAACTCTGTGAGACTTTAAAATACTCTTCATTTTACAGCCACGTTCTGTCTCCCTCTGGTGTACTCTGATGTGCACGCCGATGCTTTTGTGGTTGTTAAACTTTGCTTAAAAGTCAAACCCTTTATTCATGTGAATTTTATAGAGCTGGATTAGGGAGCAGGTCAGCTGAGCTACTTCCTAGGGAGGCAACTATAATGGATTCTGGAATAAATCAGAAATAGGGTACTTTTAAACTCAGGTTTCCACTTGCTGTTATCTTCAGAAGCTTCAAAATGTTCATTGTTCCTAATCCTAGTGAAGTGGAGGCCTTCATGTGGAAACAAAAACAAAAGCACAAAAACACTTTTGGATGGTGATGGCCAATTTTGTTTTTGTGACCTCAGCACACATGAAATTCACTCTGCCCCCACCAAGCCTGGCTGGTCAGCCAGCAACTGGCCAAAATTCTGAAACCCAACGACATGTCGCTGAGTCTTGCTTACTTAGGACAAATGCTTTATTTTATCACATGAATTTTAAGCCCTTGAATGTCTCCTAAAATATGACTGACTTGGCTGCATCCAGATTTGCATCCTAAATAAGAAACAAACATTTCAGAAAAATAGAACGTTTTGTTAACAGAATGACAAAACAAAACAGGATAAACGCTCACTGAAAAAGCCGCATAAGCTGCTTTTATCCCAGTGAGTCTGAAGGGCTGAGTCTGAGGGCACAATACTTTAGCAATTAGAAATAATGGGAAATCAGTGAAAGGAAAGACAACTGCAAATAAGTCGAAGTATGTTAATGATAAGTATATGGGATCATCTGTTGTTCTGAACATATATAATTTTTATCAACAGAAGTCAGTTCATTTCTTTTTATTCTGACTATATACTTTCACTCAATATTTAAAGAACTGGCATGAACCATTCACCAGACCAGAGAGCCCATCTGTCCTCGAGTAGCCTGACTAGGTGGAATCCTCATGTGTGTAGAATTAGAGTCAGTTCTCTCTGGTTGAAGTGGGAGCCAGAAGACCCACAGCCAACTTTCTCCTCCTGCCCTGAGGCTGCTCTGTTTGGTCATTGTCTGATGGTTTCTAATCTTCTTCTCTTTCTCTATACTCTTTAGTCTATACCAACTCCATTCTTGTACTTTCCACCACTTCTCAGCTGGTGGTCCCCAAATCCTAGTACTCAGAGCAGCCCTGGACCCCAACAAAGTCCATACTACATGGCATGTGGTGAGAGAAAACATGAATCACCCTGCAGTGAGTTTTTGCAAAGCCAAATTAATTAATAATACAAACCATTTTTTTTTCATCATGGGATATCTATCCTACTTGTATCGTTGTTAAAAAATTCTTCCTTTTATGAAATAGTGAGGATAGCCGATTAAATACATCTTTTGGGAGGCTAAATATAAAATTATTAACCCTGTGTTAGTTCTCAGGATTTTCATTAAAATTGTACTTGATTGTAAAATTCTAACATTTGGGCACCACTGTCTTAAAGTACGTCTTAAAGACACTCTGTGATTTATTGGAAAAAAAAGAAATATGTTTATTAAAAAAATTTAGAAAAAAACAGATATGATAGAATTGGTGACACCAAAAATATCAATGTGTCAGTAATCACAGGTTTCCCCTCTCCCTCCCTCCTTTTCTAAGAAGGCTGGGCTCTAGAGTTTTGCTGTGCTAACTGAGGAAACGTGAGGCTGCAGAACTGATTAGTAATAGAAACTGGAGGAATAAAATAGATACATATGAAGCAGGTGTGATGGAATTGCCTGCACATTTGGCACCACCTCTATCTATAAAGTTCCCTGGAGAAGGAAATGGCAACCCACTCCAGTACTCTTGCCTAGAAAATCCCATGGACGGAGGAGCCTGGTGTCCATGGGGTCGCAAAGAGTTGGACACGACTGACTGACTTCACTTCATTATCTATAAAAGAAAAGAAACAGTGAATTTGGAAGCTTGGGGGCAATTATTGGACCCATTTAGTGTAGAGTAGTTTCTGTCATAGAGACCTTGCTGAAAAGAGATGATAAAGAGGCCTTCATCTAAGTCTCAGTTGAGTTGGGGGAACTGACTCTGCTCTTACGTGGGGGAAAGAGAAAGATGATTAAGTCATTAGTTAGACAAAGTAAGAGCTGACAACAATGATAAAGCATTGATATATCTAAAGGGATATTTTGTGTGTGTGCGTGTGTGTGCTGCTCTAACAGCAGTATTTTACGCTTTAAGAAAAAGAAAGTGACGTCAACTGATTTGTCTTGCTGACTATATAAAGCATTAAAAATGTTTTCGCCGACACTGGAAGATATTGACTGGCATGGTGTGTTTCTCCTATTCCTGTCCTCCATACTTCAAGTCTGTCTGCCCCTGGTCCTATCTCCTTCATTAGGTACCTGGAAGCACCCCATGAAATGAGCTACAAGACTGGGAAGGCATGAAGAACCTCTTCACAGATTTAGTGAGGCTCCAGCAATGTCCTGTGGCGTTTTACTTCTGTCCACAGAACCTCTCACTGGGATGGATTTTCTTTATGAACTGGATTGGTGTTTTACCTGCACTGACCCTGGAAGGTAGGTATCTGCAGTGTCTTCCTGCATTTCTTTTCTGAGACTCTCTTCCTGTTCTCGGGTCTGTCCCCACTTGGGATGTTTCATATTCTCATAAAGCCTTGTGCCCAGTGCCCATTTAGAGGACATCTCTGCTAAGGTGATATTTAGCCCTCCCCGTGGTACTAGAATTTCATAGGGGCCATCGAGGAAACCCAGTTTGACTGAAGTGTAATGAAACACATTTTTAATGGTAAAGTTTTAGGTCCAATAGGCTCCCGGGGAAGGGTTTTAAGGGTAAACATTAGGGGCTCTTGAACTCTATCCTGTGAGAAACTTCATTCTTAAAATCCCTGAGCTCACTGGACTCAGATGTCCTAGGATTGTGAACAGAATGGGGCTGATGCTCAGGCAGACAGACCATTCTCATCTGCTGTTGGCCTAACTACCTTCTGCAGCATTTAAATTATTCTGGTAGCTAAATTAGCCAGTAATTCTTAATTCATCAGAAAGTGATCAAAATGATTGGTGCATTTGAGCAGCAAGGATGAAGTTTGGTCTGGCCCGGGGAAGGGGGAGGTGATGACATCTGGTATATATGCTGTCTTCCATTTGGTCCCGTTCTCAGTCAAGCAGAAGCTGTGTAAAACCTGCGGTAGGTCAGGACATCAGAGATTTAAGTTGGTAAATGGTGGCTGGGCCTGGAATATGGAGTGACTTCTGAGGAACTCAGTTCTACAAAAGTTTAAAGAATATGAGGACGCCTTTATCTTGGTCAAATGCAGACAATCAATCTGCCCTTTGCCTGTGATAAATCGGGACCTTCCAAGGGAAGGGCAAACAATCCAGGATGGAAAATTGGCTGCAGAGCATCCAGCCTGACCTGGATGTAGAAATTTCTCCTGCCTTGTCTTGTCTCTTGCTGCAAATCATCCTGCGAGCAACAGGCAACAGCAACTTCAAGTCACACACATTTGAAGGATGGTGACTTGCGCATTATCCATGGTGAAAATCACAGCCAACAATCAATATGTATTTTCAGGCAAAGAACCATCATTCATTTCTGTTATCGGACAATCTCAGGCAGAAATCGTATCTTTTGTGACTCGAATGCTCAACATTCTCAACTGCTTTTATTACTGTGACTGAGAATAGGGCTTTGCTTGGATTGGCATTGAGCTGCTGCCGTTTTCTGAACTGCCATTTCTGTTGGGGTGTCCAGCATCACTATGAGTTTTGGGAGAAGTGAAGGGGAAGAGAAGGAAAGAAAAGTTGCCCTTAGGGAACAAGCTATTTTTGCTAGCTTGAAGCAGCTTAATTTGTTATCGCTGATACTGAGTGTAATGTTGATTTAACTTTTGCATTTGAGGGTATTGATTTTACAGTGAAAAGCCAAACACCAGCCATTGTCTAACAATGACCAGCATGGTTAGAATTTCAGACCCAGTGTGACATGGAGGACTAATGGCTGCCAGAAGATAAAGGGTCTTGTCCTGGCTATTTGAGGTTAGCTCAAGTGACAGTTTGCTGTTCAGTCACTCAGTTGTGTCTGACTCTTTGTAACCCCATGGACTGCAGCACGCCAGGCCTCCCTGTCCTTCACTATCTTCTGGAGTTTGCTCAGACTCATGTCCATTGAGTCAACGATGCCATCCAACCATCTCATCCTCTGTCGCCCCCTCCTCCTCCTGCCTTCAGTCTTTCCCAGCCTCAGGGTCTTTTCCAATGAATCGGCTCTTTGCATCAGTGGCCAAAATGTTGGCGCTTCAGCTTCAGCATCAGTCCTTCCAATGAATATTCAGGGTTGATTTCCTTTATGATTGACCGGTTTGGTCTCCTTGCTGTCAAAGGGACTCTCAAGAGTCTTCTCCAGCACCACAGTTTGAGAACGTCAATTCTTCGGTGCTCAGTGAAGCATCGATGCTTCAGCTTGAGTGATGCTAGCCAAGTCACTCTCCCTCTGTGGGCTTCAGAATTTGTCTCTCAGGAGATAGATGTGGAACACTTGATTTAAGATGCGTCCTTGACCCTATCATCAGGCTTGTTTTAGTCTTCATTAACATCATCAGTTCAGTTAAAGCAGGTTTCTATTGAAGGACAGCAGGCTGTTTCCAACTCTTTGCTGTGACAATGCTTCAGTGGACTTCAGAATCATACATATACACATTCTCATACTTGTGAGAGCATTTCTGATATTTTTGGAATTAGACTTGCTAGAATAAGAGTTATTGCACAGAAAAAATTTTTAAAAATAGATATTGACAAATTACCTAACAAAAGCTGTAATGATATATGCTCTGTTACCCATTAAGATAGTTTTGGCGTCATGTGATAGAAAAGTCAATCCAAACTGGAGAAAGAAAATTTAATGGACCTTGTACCAAAGGTCTAGAGGAAATCTGGTTTTGGGCATGGTTCGATATAGGCTCAAAAATGATGTCATCTGACATCAGTTTCTCTCTCCTGGCCTCTCAGCTCTACTTCCTCAGGCAAGTTTCCCTTCATGGAATTAAAACAGCTTCATCATTTCAGCTTCTGGTCTAGTGAGGAATATCACACATTTCTATCCCTGAAGTTTTAGTCAATGTCTCTTTGGCTTTAATGGGTCACGTGCCCATCTCTGAATCAGTGAGAGTGCCCAGGGTCATGAAGGCTTTTACTGGCCAAACCTGGAGCTGGATGTGTACTCAGCTTACCAGAACATCATGATCTGAGGGTGGGACAAGATGGCTCACCAATTAGAGTTGGCAGCTATTTCTGGAAGTAGGGCCAATAGGTGGACTGTGAAATCAATAAAGGGGTATGGAGTCCTACTTACAGAGATAGACTCTCCCATCTGGATTTAGAAGTTTATAGAGGGTGTTCCATCCTGAGAGCTGGCTTTCAGAAGAGCTGGCATAGAGGATCAATGCAGTGGTATGATTTAAATGACATTCTTTGCACTGCTGGCTGGGACTGTAATTATGTACTACTGAAATGTTTTTAAGAGCTATCCTTAGATAAGATTGGCTTTATAACTGGAAAAGGAACACAAGTTTCTGTAAAAGAAAGGAGCAGATGTATTAAAGAACAAAAGCATCATAATGGTTTTGTTAAGGTTGCTATGGAAATGAATGAAAGCAAATTTTATTTTAAGTCCCTTGAAGTTAGTCATCTGCATAGAGGAGAGAAGTTTGGAGCAGGTGTTCATTTTTTCATTTGTTTTGTTTTGTTTTGAGAGAAAGAGATACCCTAAGGTTGGAGCAGAAAGAATTTGAGGTATTTATCCTCCCTCAGATTATTTAAACACTTTAAAATTTTTAAATTTTTATACAGTTTTTAAAGGTTACTTTCCATTTACAATTATTACAAAATATTGGTTATATTCCCCATGTTGTATAATACATCTTTCCTCCTCACACTGGTTGCCCCTAGTTTGTTCTTTATTTCTGTGAGTATGCTTTCTTTTTTGTTATAGTCTCTCACTTGTATTTTCTAGATTTCACATGTAAGTGATATCATATAATATTTGTCTTTCTCTGTCCGACTCGAGTTTGAGGTTTTTAATCTGGAAGAGACCTGATTGTTTAGGCCAGGGGTTCTCATATTTGCGGGAGAATCATCTGGAAATTCTGTTAGAATGGATTTCTGGGCTGCATCCTAGAGGCTCGGATTTAATGGCTCTGGCCATTTAGTAGTTCTGACACATGGCCCATGTGTCTGCCTTCCTAATAAATTCCCAGTCATGTTGGTGTGGAGGACTAGACCTTGGGAAGCACTGCTCTAGGCACCTTCCCTTTCTCTTAGTTTAAAACTTGGGGAGGTGAGGAGCTGGCTCAAGGTGACTCTGAGAGTAAGCAGAACTGGGATTAGAATCAACTCCGTCTTCTCCCTTTCCCGCATCCCCTCTGTAAGGAAATTGAGCCCCAGGTTGGTTAGTGCCAAGGTCATAGAGCAGAGTTAGCAAAGAACCCAAATCTTTTGACTTTTAGGCTTGTCCTTTCTTCATGTGTCTCCAAGGTTTCCTCTCCTGGAGAAGTATAGTCCCAGGGGTTTGCAAATTTGCCCTTTCAGTAGCCAGGTTATCCAGAAAATGTTTGCCTTCAGAGCAGAGAACAAGGAGTTTGCACTGTTTAGTAAAATGAATCTTGAGCCTCATGATAGGGAAAGTCAATAGTAATCAAAAGCCCCTCTGGCCTGGAATAAAAGGTTGTAGCTGGTGTTGGGGAGGAAAGACTTTCCCCTACCCTCTTAAGTTCAGTATCTGGAGTATGCAAATTAAGTTAACAAAAGACCAAATGGCAGGAGAGAATAGTACAATCTTATGAATATTTTATTTACGCACAAGTTCAAAGAAAAGAAGTAAAACTCAAAGACATAGTGAGACTAGGGAGTTTATATGCCATTTTAACAAAAGAAATTGGGTTTGGGCTTCAAGGGATGCAAATCATGGGGAAGAGACCAGTAAACATACCAGGGGAACTACTGGAAGACCCAGGTTATGTAGTAAGGTCTGTTTCTGCAAACTCTTCTCCGTGTGATGAGAATGCTCTTCCCTTCCTGGTATGGGATGGGAAGGGAAATATTTTCACGAAGAGAAACGTGTGTTCTGCTTGTAAGTGGGTAAGAGGAAGGCGGAAAACTCTTTCTGCATCTAATGACTCTCAACTGCCTTTAGCTCAAAACAGTCCTTATGTTGGCATATTCAGAGGGTGGCATATTCTGGATGCCTTCACTAGATTCAGAGACTTGCCAGCATCAAGGGTGATGCAACTCAGATGTCTGTTAGTACATTGTCACAGGGGTTAGGGTGAGAGAGTCAGGGTGACAGTCATCCAGCCCAAGGGAAGATATGCTTAGATTAAGAATTACTGAAAGGACTAATAAAATTAGATTTCAAATGATTTTATTTATTTTTATGAAAAAATCTCCCCTTAATTGTGTGTTATGTTTTAGAGACTAGTAGTGCTTAATGCCTGGAGAATCCCAGGGAGGGGGAAGCTTGATGGGCTGCTGTCTATGGGGTTGCACAGAGTCAGACACGACTGAAGCGACTTAGCAGCAGCAGCAGTACTTAATGATGCAGCTTAATGAAGAATTCTATTTTGGCTTTTAGAAAATATCTATGTTAACCAGGCCCAGGTAAAGAAGAGCGATTTTTACCACCAATTACTAAAGGACCATTATCTACCTTATCTCAATTATGGGCAACATCAGAAGGAAGAAATAAACAGCTGTAGGAGTGTTGGACTTGCAAACGCAAACCTATTAAGTGAAAGCAAAACTCATGATCCTCTTGCATTAAAATATCTTCCCAACCTAGAGTCCCTGTGCTTGGATTAGGCACTCACCGCTCCCTGAGTTATCCTGCAAAATGTACACATGTTTGCATGTCATTCTGAAGGAGTTCATTTATCAGCTCACTTCTCTTGAGGACAGGATAGGAATAGGAGGCAAAACAGAAAATGACAGGCGCACAGAAAGGGGTGCCTGGGGGCCTGCAGACCTAGCCATACAAATACGTTTATGTAAATTCAGTACTCTTCTCAGGATTATGTATGAATTTTTCCTCTCCAATTGAGAGACTGTAGTTAGCAGTTGGCCAGGTGGGAGGAGTATTTTGGGAACAGGGGACCATCTAAGAAACCCTGAAATCTCTCCCAATGGTGAGTCTGAAATTTTTCTCCACCTCTGCTCTTCCTTTAAAGGGACTCACACCTTCCCAGACTTTCTGGTGCACTGTGCGTGTGTGTGTGCTAAGTTGCTTCAGTCCTGTCTGACTCCTTGCGACCCTGTGGACTGTGGCCCACTAGGCGCTTCTGTCCATGGGATTCTCCAGGCAAGAATACTGGAGTGGGTTGTCATGCCCACCTCCAGGAGATCTTCCCCACCCAGGGATCCAACCTGAGTCTCTTAAGCCCTCCTGCATCGGCAGGCAGATTCTTTACCACTAGCGCCTGGGAAGCCCTGGTGGGCTTAATTGTGTGTTAAGCCACCTGGGAAGCCCTCCGGTGCGCTGTAGGTCATCGGAATGAATCTGGAGGCTCTTTTCAACTGCAAGCCCCTGGCGGTAGCATATACTGGTGCTGGATCGGGTGAGTTCAACCTCAATTCTGCCAGCATATGACCCGTGGGCAAGTTACCAAACCTCCTAGAGCCTTGCTGTCCTCACTTGTAACAGGCAAATGATCTATTTTCTCTATCTCTATCTATCTACTCTATCACCCTCTTTCACACAATAGTGCAAATCAAGAGGAGGCATTATCAAATCTAGACAACTGCAGACTGAGTTTTTCAGAAGCAGATGCTGAGATGGAGATTGGAGTACATGACCTCTCTAGGGGTCCTCTCCTGTGAGTGGCAAGGGGAGGAGGCAAGCCTGGGCAGAAGGAGAGCTGGGCTGGAGGGCAGGCCCCCCAAAGACCCGGAGTGACTCCTGCCCATCAGAGTGGCCCCATGAGGGGCTGAGATGGCTAGCTCGCTCCATCCCTGCCTCACTCAGCCACCAGACGAGGCTGCCTTGAGAAAGGCACACCCTGGGGCGAGGCCGCTCCTTCATCAGAGGCAAGCCCTGAGCTAACATCTGGAGTTGTTTGCTGGTCACAATCCTGGAGCAGAGCAGCCAGGCCCTCCCTTAAGGCTGGGTTGGGGGCGCTTATCTTCACATCTACCAGGTAGGCACCCAACAAAATGCCTCCTCTGGCCACTGGAACCATCCTCTTTTTTTCGCTTTTTTCCCATCTTCTTTCCATCCTCCATCCACCTGCTTCTCTTCCACCTTCCACCTCAGCTGCTTGTGGAACTCCCATTCACCCCCACAGTCCTGAGAGCCCACAGATCCCCTGAAGTGTGTGCCTCAGCTGTTGTCTGCACAGTTCTATGTAAGCCGGAAGTTTAACATTTTGTTTTTTTAATCTCATTCAGATAATTTGCCAGTTACTCATGACTCCTCTTTTACTTTGGTAGGGAGGAAAACCAGCCAGCTCTATTCTGCTGAATAGAACAACACAGATGCTGGTGAATGCACTGTGGGCCCACGGCCCGCCAGCTGGTACTAACAATAGGGAGGAGGCTTGCATGCCTTGCTAACAGATTTCCAAGAACACTGTGGGCCGCCAAAAAAGCCATTTGGGCTGGTTTCTTTCCCCTCTGTTTCCTCTCCAAGAGATAGAGAGGCTGATGGATCACGAATGGGAACATGGTTGTGATAACATTTGGGAGGAGGTGAATGTCAAGGGTGCTGGGAAGCCAATGTACGATATAGAGACTAGGAGAAGACGGTAGATTTCTAATGCCTTTGGGATGCAGAAGCTGCTCTTGGCGGAAATTTGAAAATGTGTGGGCAATAGGAAGCCTGATTACGAGCAGAGGGTGGGAAACAGCTGGGAGGGCCCCCAGCTGGATTGGTGCCGGTCTTCCTCTGATTTGGGCATCACTCCCTGGAGACACCCGTGTTTATGGGTGTTCTGGCCCGCTTCTCTCTGAGCCTCTGGATCATTCTAAAGTTGGCAGAGAGGGAGCGCATGTGCACCACTTGGCCGCGTGACAGAGAGGGCCACTGACTCTGTCTTCTGGTGATTGATGGGCTCTACATGGAATCTCCTTCATCTGGGCTAGAAGCCCATGTAAGGGGCTGGAAGAGACCACCAGCTTCCTCCATAGCGGGCAACCATGAAATCCACCCAGTGGGGGCCTCTCATGCACTAGCTTCCTTCCGGAGTCCCATGAAGGGGACTAGGGGAGTCCTAGGGAAGTGGGAAGTCCCTTTCAAAAACCATATCAAGTTCTTGGCCATTCTTTTTTAAAACATTTTTACCTTGGTAAAAATACTTAACATGAGATCCATCCCCTTAACAAATCTGAAATGCATACATTATTGTTGATTAGAGGTGCAATGTTGTACAGCAAGTCTCTAGAGCTTGTGTGCATGCAGGCTAAGTCGCTCAGTTGTGTCCAACTCTTTGTGAGCTTATGGACCATAGCCTGCCAGGCTCCTCTGTCCATGGGATTCTCCAGGCAAGAATACTGGAGTGGGTTGTGATGCCCTCCTCCAGGGGAACTTCCCAACCCAGGGATTGAACCCCCTTCTCTTATGTCTCCTGAATTGGCAGGCAAGTTCTTTACCACTAGCGCCACTTGGGAAGCCCCTCTAGAGCTTACTCATCTTATTTAACTGAAACGTTATGCCAGTTGGTTAATAACTCTGCATCTGTCCCTATCATTCCAGGCTTTGAGTTTATGAACCTGTGTTGGATATCTCATATAAGTGGAAACATGCAGCACTTGTCTTTCTGTGTCTGGCATAATGTCCTCATGGTGCATCCACATTGCTGCTTATTTTTTTTCTTTTTTAGACATTCAGTGGAAGAAGCCAACAGCAGGAACCCCCATTTAGTTCCATGTTTGGGGAGGTTAGCCTGGAATCCTGCCATGCCTTGTGCAGGAAGAGAAGTATGAGGTTTGGGTTGTTGAAACTTGATTCTTGCAGTGATGCTCCACGTCATTTGCGAGGACATGGGCACCTCGAGAGGTTGAGGCACTCACCCCAGGTCTCACTGATCATGAGCCGTGGGGCAGGTCCCGAGTTTTGGCCCCATGTGGCTCTGCAGCCTTTAGGTCTGTGCTGATTCTGCTTCTGATTTTCCTCCAATCAGAGAAGACGTGGGGACATGGACATCTAACCCCCTGGAGACTCAAGTCAGGCTGACTAAATACCCAGGGCTTCAGAGGATGCTGTCATCCCCACAAGTAAGTGGTCAGACATCCGCCGTGCTCTGCACTTGCCGGCTGCCAGCACATGTGGACACTGAGCCCTTGAAATGTGGCTCATCCAAATTGAGACATGCTGTGTCAGTTTTAAAGGCTTAGTATCAAAGAAGAAGGAAAACTACCTCCTTCACAATTTCTAGATGGATTATATGCCAAAATGATATTTTAGATAAACTGAGTGCAATAATTATATTTAAAACTATACTTTGCATTTATAACAATATGAAATATTACAATAATTTCACTTGGTTCTTCTTTTTAAAATTGTGGCTGCTTGAAAATTTAGAATACCCAAGTGGTTCACATGACATTTCTTTTTTAAATTTTTTAAACTTATTCTTTTGTACTGGGATATAGCCAATTAACAAACAATGTTGTGACAGTTTCAGGTGAACAGTGAAGGGACCTAACCATACGTCCACATTACATTCTTAATGGATTACTCTAGATTCACCCACGTCCCTGAATGCCTTTACTCTATCTTTAGCTTCTACATCTTCATCTGATATCACTGTTACTGGTGGTTACTGAGTTCATCATCTGCTTTGGACCTTGAAATTTAAGAGGCAGTCCACAGCATGGTGTTACTTTATAGTCAGGTGTGCATGGCTGGGGCTTCCCAGGTGGCTCAGTGGAAAAGAATCCACCTGCCAATGCAGGAGACATGGGTTTGATCCGTGGGTCAGGAAGATCCCCTGGAGGAGGGTATAGCAACCCGTTCCAGTATTCTTGCCTGGAGAATCCCATGGACAGAGGAGCCTGGTGGGCTACAGTCCATGGGATGGCAAAAAGTTGGACACAACTGAACATGCACACACACACACACACACACACACACATACATGCACATGATTATAATCAGGTGTTCATAGGGGTCGTGGCAGTTTAATGTCAATGAAGAAGTCTCCTGGGATTATTCACTCAACAGATATGTATGTAACATCTTCTTATTAATGAACTATTATGCCAGGTTCTGGAACAAGAAAAAATTGTCTCTGGGCTCAGAAAAAATTGTCTCTGGGCTCAGAAGAAATTGTCTCTGGGAG
The DNA here is from genome assembly GCF_001704415.2 of Capra hircus. Taxonomy (NCBI): domain Eukaryota; kingdom Metazoa; phylum Chordata; class Mammalia; order Artiodactyla; family Bovidae; genus Capra; species Capra hircus. The sequence goes on from NC_030813.1 coordinate 73,113,444, forward strand.
CTTATAGTGGCGGGGCAATGGACATTATGATGGTTAGTGTTATGTGTCAAAAGACCTGGTCTATGGGCTGCCCAGATGTTTAGTCTAACATTATTCTGGGTGTTTGGGGATGTGATTAACATTCAAATCTATAGACTGAGTAAAGCAGGTTGCCACCCTCAATGTGAGTGGGCCTCATCCAATCAATGGAAGGTCTGAATAGAACAAAAGGGCTGAGTGAGAAGGAATTTCAGCAGCGACCCCTTGAGATGGACAGCAGTCTGTTCCTGTCTTTGGGCTTGTACTGGAATTTACACTGTTTGCTCTCTTGGGTTTTCAGCTTGCTGGCTGCAAATCTTGAGACCCTTTTTTAGCTTCCATAGTCATATGTGCCAACTCTCTGTAATAAATCTCTTTATCTCTCTCTGGAGAATCCTGACGAATCCAGACACTAAACGATGTACATACTGGATAATTATATAACTGCTTAGGGATGTGGCATGTGGTGAGCTGATATGGAAATATCTAGGGGCATAGTCTATTCCACCGTCTTCAGGGTTACCCTAGGCTCTGGCCTTTCCCCAGAGCATCCTGGTCCACTGGGTCACCTCCCCCAGTCTGGCCACCTCCTTGTGTCCACAGGGCAGGACATGAGCAGCCAAGTCTCTACCTTAAGTCTGGGCCAGAGTGAACGGGCTTTTCCTGTGCCTTTACCACTCTCTACCCCAGGCAGGGGAGGTCTGCTCTGTTTTTCGTTCCCCTCATTTCCTTTTTATTATTTAAATTTCTTTTGATAAGATGAATGAGTGAAAATGAACACCTTGAACACTTCTGCCACTTGGCATCATGTATGTTTTATGAAGTTTTGACAGTGAAACAAAAAATGTCATCCTTCTTTATATAACTCAATACCACATTTGCAGTTTTAGAAATGTCTTGCATTCCTGGTGGAGAGCCTGGGAGTGGGTCAGGGGTGGGTATCACACTGTGGATGTCAGCATGTGGGGTTTGGATGCAGTGTGGTCAGATTAACGTGGATGTCAGTCCTAGCTGTCTACTGTCTGCGTGATCCTGGGCAAGTCATTCAGAGTTGCCAGACCTCAGCTTTCTTGTCTGTACGATGGGCTCATACTATGTACTAGGTGGGTTCCCAGGAGGATCAATGATAAAGTATGGAAAGCACCTAGCGCCAGTCTAGCATACAACAGATGTCCAATTAGTGGTTTCTGTTGCCATGGTGAATACTTTTCATGGGGAGGTTCCTATGTTCTCTTGCCCCTTTGTCCCAGTAAATCAGGTTGGCAGGGGGTCAGAGCCTGAGCACTTAGGTTAGAACTGTTCTGCGCACTGTGCATGGATCCTGTGGGTTAGGGGTTTGGACAACACATGCAGGAGTAGCTTGTCTGCTCCACCATGTCTGAGTGGGAAGACTTGGATGGCTGGGGGCTGGAATCATCCACAGGCTTCTTCACACACATCTGGCTGGGGGTGAGGTGGACCTTTTCATATGATTATTGGCCATTTTTATATCTTCTTTGGAGAAATGTCTAGTTAAATTCTTTGCCCATTTTAACATCGGGTAATCTTCTAAATTATTGATGTATATGAGTTCTTTATATATTCTAGATACAATTTCCTTATCAGATATTTGATTTGCAAATACTTTATCACATTTTATAAGGCATCTTTTCACTTTCTTGACAGTGTCCTTTGAAGTACCAGTTTCAAATTTTAAGTCCAATTTATCTGTTTTTATCTTGGTCAAAAATCAGTTGACCATAGTGTTAAGGTTTATTTTTGACTCCAGTTTTATTCCATTAATCTATATGTCAATCCTTTTGCCCATAATAAACTTATGCCGTGATTACTGTAGCTTGCAAATAAGTTTTGAAGTCAGGAAATGTGAGCCCTTCAACTCTGATCTTTTTCAGTATGTGATGTTTTGGCGTCAAAAACATATCCTATCAACAAAGCCAAAACTCTAGGTAAAACAGTGAAATAGACAATTTTGGGCAACCTGCCTCCCTTTCTATACCCCTTTTCTTTTTTATTCCCTGCAAGCATTTAGACTCTACATGGTTTCCATCCAAGTCTTTATCAAAAGCTGCTCTCTGGGGATGAATATAATAAACTTTTTCTTACTTAGGTAAAATGACTAAAGAAGCTTAAAGTCATTACCATTCTCAGGAGAATTTGCTTTTTAAAAAAGGGAACAAAAATGTCTTAAACCTGAGGAATTACTGTCTAATGGTAACATTTTCTCTGTAAGCAGGCATAGAAAGTGCTTTTTTAAGTCAGGGAAGTCATCATATTGCATTCAAAAAGATGTTATGGATGGGCCCTTATCCTGCCTACGCCCATGGCCAACTTTGTTCAAAGTTTATTGATTCTTTCTTCCCCCACTGTGAGTTTTACACCCATTGCTTACTTGCTTCATGACCTTGGGCAAATTAACCTCTGTGAAGCTCAGTTTTCTCTTATGCAGTATGGAGAAAATCATTCTCTGCAAAAAAATACCAGGCGTTTGTTCTGTTTAGCTATGAAAAATAAGACTGACACACGTTTGGACTTAACAAGTACAACTCCAAAAACCAAATGACCTCATCTCGATCTCTTCAGGAACAAAGACAAGCTTTCTATTTAAGCAATTTATTTTTTCCTTTCGAAATCCCTAGGGATGGTATCTGAGAACCATTTAGGAAAGTCGGATTTTATTGAAAACAATATCTGGGAAAATGGAATAGAGATACTCAATCTCTCTCCTCCTTTCTAGCAACTGCTGAACGTGGGACACCCTGCTCAGTCATATTTGATTTGGAATAAGAATTTTTGTTTTTCGCACCTAGTGAGGATCTGTTTTATACTTTCCATGCTCTTCCGAAGGATCAGCATATCTGATCCTCCAGGCATTCCTGCGAGACCAACTTTACTGCCATGTTGCAGATGAAGTGGCTGAACCCAGAGAAGTAACAGACTTAATCCCCCAACCCTCTTTCTGTGCACTTCACAAATTTGTAAGGCTGAGTGAGAATGATCTTGGCCCTTAAGACTGTCACCTATGCAATTCCAGACCCAGAGACGCATCTGTCTTTTGTTTCATACACTTTTTGGAGATTTTATCTCATTTGGCCAATGGGAGCGCTTCTGTTCCTAGAAGCCTCTTTGTCGATGTGTAAAGCAGAGTTCCAAAGAATAGCAAGGAGAGATAAGAAAGTCTTCCTCAGCATTCAGTGCAAAGAAATAGAGGAAAACAATAGAATGGGAAAGACTAGAGATCTCTTCAAGAAAATTAGAGATACCGAGGGAACATTTTCATGCAAAGATGGGCTCAGTAAAGGACAGAAATGGTATGGACCTAACAAAAGCAGAAGATATTAAGAAGTGGTGGCAAGAATATACAGAAGAACTGTACCAAAAAGATCTTCATGACCCAGATAATCACGATGGTGTGATCATTCACCTAGAGCCAGACATCCTGGAATGTGAAATCAAGGAAGATCCCCTGGAGAAGGAAATGGCAACCCACTCTAGTACTCTTGCCTGGAGAATCCATGGACAGAGGAGCTTGGTAGGCTACAGTCCACAGGGTCACAAAGAGTCAGACATGACTGAGTGACTTCACTTTCACTTTTCACTTTAGGAAGCATCACTATGAACAAAGCTAGTGAAGGTGATGAGATTCCAGTTGAGCTGTTTCAAATCCTGAAAGATGATGCTGTGAATGTGCTGCACTCAATATGCCAGCAAAATTGGAAAACTCAGCAGTGGCCACAGGACTGGAAAAGGTCAGTTTTCATTCCAATCTCAAAGAAAGGCAATGCCAAAGAATGCTCAAACTACCACACAATTGCACTCATCTTACGCACTAGTAAAGTAATGCTCAAAATTCTCTAAGCCAGACTTCAGCAATACGTGAACTGTGAATTTCCAGATGTTCAAGCTGGTTTTAGAAAAGGCAGAGGAACCAGAGATCAAATTGCCAACATCCACTGGATCATCAAAAAAGCAAGAGAGTTCCAGAAAAACATCTATTTCTGCTTTCTTGACTATGCCAAAGCGTTTGACTGTGTGGATCACAATAAACTGTGGAAAATTCTGAAAGAGATGGGAATACCAGACCACCTAACCTGCCTCTTGAGAAATCTGTATGCAGGTGAGGAAGCTACAGTTAGAACTGGACATGGAACAACAGACTGGTTCCAAGTAGGAAACGGAGTACGTCAAGGCTGTATATTGTCACCTTGCTTATTTAACTTATATGCAGAGTACATCATGAGAAATGCTGGGCTGGAGGAACCACAAGCTGAAATCAAGATTGCCAGGAGAAATATCCATAACCTCAGGTATGCAGATGACACCACCCTTATGGCAGAAAGTGAAAAAGAACTAAAACGCCTCTTGATGAAAGTGAAAGAGGAGAGTGAAAAAGTTGGCTTAAAGCTCAACATTCAGAAAACAAAGATCATGGCATCCGGTCCCATCACTTCATGGCAAATAAATGGGGAAACAGTGGAAACAGTGGCTGACTTTATTCTTCTGGGCTCCAAAATCACTGCAGATGGTGATTGCAGTCATGAAATTAAAAGACACTTACCACTTGGAAGGAAAGTTATGACCAGCCAGCATATTAAAAAGCAGAGACATTACTTCATCAACAAAGGTCCGTCTATGGTTTTGGCTATGGTTTTTCCAGTGGTCATGTATGGATGTGAGAAATGGATTATAAAGAAAGCTGAGCGCAGAGGAATTGATGCTGTTGAACTGTGGTGTTGGAGAAAACTCTTGAGAGTCCCTTGGACTGCAAGGAGACCCAACCAGTCCATCCTAAAGGAGGTCAGTCCTGAGTGTTCACTGGAAGAACTGATGTTAAAGCTGAAACTCTAATACTCTGGCCACCTGATGTGAAGAGCTGACTCATTTGAAAAGACCCTGATGCTGGGAAAGATTGAGGGCAGGAGAAGGGGACGACAGAGGATGAGATGGTTGGATGGCATCACCGACATGATGGACATGGGTTTGGGTGGACTCTGGGAGTTGGTGATGGACAGGGAGTCCTGGCGTGCTGTGGTTGATGGAGTCGCAAAGAGTCAGACATGACTGAGCGATTGAACCGAAAGATGAGAAATGCAAAACCTATGACCCTCTAACATAAAACGCCTGCATATTTTCCCGAGATGCTTTGTGAGCGGGTGAGTTTTAGTGTTGCTGAGCTTGAAAACCACTCCCTAAGAGGATCCTGGTGCGACTGTAGAGCCAGACGCGGCTCCCTTGGCATTGAACTGCGGGCCCCCCGCCCGCGTGGCCCTTCCTGCCCTCCGGCCGCGGGCTGGCCGAGCATTCCCAGACTTGCCCGGTAGATGGCAGCATTGTGCAGCCGATGGCCCCTCTCCTGCACCGGCCCCACTTTCCCCGTCCCCGACTTCTCAGTGCTTGGCTGCGAGGCGCCGGTAACAGCTCCTCCAGACTCCCGGATGTCCGCCGTGCAGCACCGTCTACAGTTGGTCGGTTCCTGGCGGGCCACAATAGATCTGAATCAACAGCATGGGTTTCACTCAGGTGTTTTTGTGGCTTCAGGCACAACCGTTGCTTTGGCTCACTAATTGGCCCAGATCGTTACCCCTCCTCCGCCCCCTAACACACACAAAGAAGTGCAGGAAAGGCGGATAAACGTATCCTATCGAAATGCTTTCCTCCCCAACTCCTTTTGTGCTGTGAACTTTATCCTTGGCGACCCCCGTGTCCCCAGCCGCACGGGTCCAGCTTCTCTCGCCAGCAGGGACTCCGCTTGCCCTACGATTCCAACTACCGCCGCTAGAGGGCACCGACGTCACGTGCTGCGCAGGAGCCCGGCCGGGACAGAGGCCGGCTGGTCCCGCGCCGCCCGCGTCCTCGGCTTGACCTTGGGACCCGCCATTTCCTCTTCCCCGCTCTGTGGGCTCCTTCAGGGGTGCTCTGGGTTCCTTATCCTCAGATATCTCTTTCCACCCATCCCCCTCCCCCCCCCCCCCGCCCCCCGCCCAGCCCAACTTGCTTCTCAATCGTGCCGAATCCTATCACCTTTTAAACATCTTCGAGTAAACCTCAGGTAGGAGGGAGGGAGGGAATCTTGTGATGCTAAGCTCCTCCCTGCTGTCTACCTGCGTCTCTCAAGACACCTTCCCCCTACCACCAAGCTTTAGGTTGGCCAACTTCCTCAGTCCCCCTCACCGCTCTTCCACCCACTCCCCTCCACTTCTCAGAAGCTCATCCTTAATTTCTGCATCTCCCTAGAATTGGCACCTTCTCCTTGCCTCCAAGATCTATCTCACTTCCACGGTTCTGGCAGTTCCTTTCTCTATTCTCAGAAATTTGCTTTCCTTTGCCAACCCTTTAAATGTCCCTGGTCCCGGAATTCTATCTTTGGCACCTTCTCAACTTCCCTGGCGGCTCAGCTGGTAAAGAACGCCTGCAATGTGGGACACCTGGGTTCGATCCCTGGGTTGGGAAGATCCCCTGGAGAAGGGAAAGGCTACCCACTCCAGTATTCTGGCCTGGAGAATTCCATGGACTGCAGTATAGTCCATGGGGTCCCAAAGAGTCAGACACGACTGAGCGACTTTCACTTTCACTCTCCCCACCTTCCCTGAAAACCTGATTATGTGCCTGGAGCCCAAACCCACCACCACCTTCTCAACAACCACAAGCATTTGCTGATCACTAATCCTAGTGACAATCATGTTTTTATCTGCTGCTCAAATTCCCCTTCTGAGCTATGGACCCATTTCTTCATTTTGCAGGGCCAACAGGGGCTGCTTGGAAACTATGTTTAGCAAGTAGTCTTTGGGCTGTTACACTGAGGGTGGTGGGCAGCCTTTGTATCTTGTTTAGCAATGCTTTGAGCTGACAACACTTCACCCAGACAGCTGGGGTTTCTCTTTCAAGGCTTATCCAAGATTGGAAAATGTCCTTACCCAGTGCTTAACTGGAGATGCAGTGACTGAATCTAATCACTCCTTGCTCTGCCACCTCCTTCACCCCTGTGATGTGGGAAGCACATCCGGCCACGTGATCCTAGTCTCCATCCCAGCCGTGGATGACTGGAGCTGGGCAGGATGCCTGACCCGAAGCTATAGAACTGGGGTGGCAGTGGGATGATCCGAGTTTTCTCTTGTGACTTTGGGACTGGAATACTGAAAAGGTTGGTCTAGTCAGGAGATGGAGAAAGCAATGGCACCCCACTCCACTACTTTTGCCTGGAAAATCCCATGGACCGAGGAGCCTGGTTGGCTGCAGTCCATGGGGTCACTACGAGTCTGACACGACTGAGCGACTTCACTTTCAATTTTCACTTTCCACTTTCTTGCATTGGAGAAGGAAATGGCAACCCACTCCAGTGTTCTTGCCTGGAGAATCCCAGGGACGGGGGAACCTGGTGGGCTGCCGGTCACAGAGTCGGACACGACTGAAGCGACTTAGCAGCAGTAGCAGCAGCAGTCAGAAGATGGAGAGCTGAGCTGAAAAGTCACCTAAGTTGGGGCAGGGGTATGTGAAAGATGAGTGAACAGAGGCAGCCAGCTGAATCAAGGGAGGAAGAAAGAGGGGAATGTTCCAGAATATCTTCATTTCCAGTTGCTCAAGAAACCCAGCGGTGCTCTCTGCCCTTGGTTCTTGAAGGTTTTCCTGTATCCTTTCAGTGGCCTCTTCACTCTGAGCCAGTTCAGAATTACAGCTATTTCATGAAGTGGAGGGTGGTAAAAGCAAAGAAAGAAAAGACAGGCTGCAGAGAGGACCAGCAGCACTGAGTGGGCATCTCTGGGGGACTGACAGAAGCCGAGAGGAAGCGGAGAGACTCAAGCCCCGCCCCCCTACCGGAAGCTACCGCCTTTGTTACTGAGACTCCCTGCATCTCACATATCACTGGATCTTAGGTTGGAGTTGGTCAGCTATGCTCCAAAAGTAATGTGTTTGAAAGGGTCACAAGACTTGCAGAATAATACCCAAAGACGAAGTGATATAAAGCATTTGTTAAATACTTGTTTTATGTCAGGAACTGAGTTTCTGGGGACACAGAGGTGATTAAGTCATGGTCCTTAACCCAAGGAGCTCAGATTCCTTCAGAGATCACACATACACCTAAATATAACACAGGGTTAAAGTAGAATTATGTCCGAAATGCTACAGGAGTATAAGCAGGCCATGGCGAACTAAGACCCTGCATGCCACATAGCATGGCCCCTCCGAAAAAGTGATAGAATTCAATAAATATAAAGTTGTATATTTAGGGTAACATCTTAAGTTGATTTTCAACATTTAAGTTGATTGATCAACATTTAAGTTGATTTTCAAAGATTTATGTTCAGGGATGTTTATGGTCAAGGATAGTTATGTCTCCATATTTGTAAAAATATTAAGTGAAAAAATAGGGAAAATGAAATATCCAACTATTGGAAAATGATCAAATATCCTGTGTATTCAAAACTGGGTCCAAATCCCCACTTCTCCATTTACTACCCGTTACTAACAAGTTGCATTATCTCTGTATGCCTCTTTCTAGAATATGTGTATGTGTGTGTATGTGTGCAAGTTGCTCAGTTGTGTCCAACTCTTTGTGACCCCATGGATTGTAGCTTGCCAGGCTCCTCTGTCCATAGAATTCTCCAGGCAAGAATACTAGAGCAGGTTGCCATTCCCTTCTACAGGGGATCTTCCCAACCCTGCAATCGAATCCAGGTCTCCTGAGATGCAGGCAAATTCTTTACCATCTGAGCCACCAGGGAAGCTTTCCGTTTAGAATATAGGGTTACTAATACTACCTCATGGTGAAATATAGGCTTACTAACACTGCCTCACATGGTAAATGCTACGCTCCTCCATCCATGGGATTTTCCAGGCAAGAGGACTGGAGTGGGGTGCCATTGCCTTCTCCACTGCATTATATTATTGCCTATTAATATTACATTTTAAAATATGCTTAATGTCATCTGCAAATTTTCAGTGTATAATGGTAAGTGGGGAAAAAAGTCTACATTGTGCAGTTTGATCTTATTTTGTTACACATTATGTGCATTTGTGTTTGTCTGTAGGTTGGATCTTCTGTGTGGTCAGCTTGGGATATACATGCGGTTGCATGTGTCCAGTGAGCTAAGGAGAGGCCCCGTCTCACTGCACATGAAAATTCCTTTCTCTTTCCCAGTGATCCCCATCCCGTGAGACGTTGAAGGCTCCTCTGTTCCATTTATTAAGCATCAGTGATGCTCCCACTTGCCTTGTGCAGACAACCTGGGAGACTCTGACTGGCCCCCACGGCCTGCGTTTGCTGCTCCCAGCACTGGGGTCTGGTGGAAGCAGCTGGCCACCACCTCCTTGGGCCCTGCTGTCACCACTGGTCAGGGCGCGGTTCTCATGGTTCTGGGAGGAGGGTGTGTCTCCTCATTGTTCTGTGTGCACAATGGCCTGGGCTCCCAGTGTTTCAGTTTCCTAGTTTACTCTTGCACACATTTTCCCCAGACTTGCCCTTGGTGCCTCAGGAACTGCTGCAGTAGAGGCCTTCCGCGTTGGCCTCGTGCTATGTGAAATCACCTCCCCTCCACATCGAGAATTCACTAGTCCAGGCTCTTGTGTGAGACCTGTTGAACTCATCAGAGACATTTGAAAACAAGTGAACCTCAGGAGAAGTTGTTGGGGGTCTTGATTCCTTTCCTCCTACGAAGCTTCTGGGCTCTCTCAAATTGGCTGATTCCCCAGTGGCATCTGGCCTCTGTAATGGGGCACATGATGGACAGCCTTTGTTAAGGAAAGCATTGCCTGTGACTGGCATTCTTGCTTCTGGTTGGTAGGTCTCTGCCTTACATCCGCAAAACTGAAAGAAACTGCCCGTGTGATGGTTTCCAGAACAAAAATGTGTCCCCAGATGACTTGTTAGACATGGAAGTGGCTGGCAACTTTTAACTTGCAGATTTTCTTGCTAACGAAAAATTTTTTAAAGATTCTGTCTCATCAGGGACACTGCTGCATATTCATGAAAAAGAAATTGACTGGAAAAAACTGTACCACAGTATTAGCCATGCTTACCTCTGGGATGCGGGATTCCAGTGGGCTATTTTTTTTTTTTCAGTATATTTTGCTATGTTTTCCAGATTTTCAACTATGAATATGTATCACTTGCACAATTAGAACCATAGATCCTGCTAACAAACGTATTTAAAAAACCAGTCACATAGAAGAAGACCAGATGGGGATATCTGTGTGAATTTTTGCCCCTGTCCTGGATCCACCCCATTTATGGCAAGTTACAACCCTATTTTCTGTAGGCAGACATGCCTCTCCCCAGCTACCAGTGAGAGGCCACTTGGACTGTTACATAAGTGTTCCATATGGTCACCAAGAGGGAGGTTTAGAATTAGTCTTTGTGTTGGGGTCTACGTCTGAGTTCTAAGCCTTCCAACAAGGCTGCTGATCACAGCCACCCCCTCACAAAGTCTGCCATTGGGATGTCTGTGTGAGGTCCATAAGGTTACCCTCTGGCTTGACAATTTGTTAGAAGTACTCACAGACCTAAGAAAAGCTGCTTTCTGCTTTCACAGTTGTGGTTCACTATAGTGAAAGGATGCAGATTAAAACTGGCAAAGGGGATATCAAGTGGAGTCCAGGAGAAACCAGGCATGAGCTTCCAGGTGGCCCCACCCCAGTGGAGTTACATAATTCCCCGAGCAATGATGCCTGCAGGCACACATGAAGGGTTGCCAAATTGAATCTCGGTATGTAGGGTTTGGGGGTTCCCTGGTGGCTCAGATGGTAAATAATCCGCCTGCAGTGTGGGAGACCTGGGTTTGATCCCTGGGTTGGGAAGATCTCCTGGAGGAGGGCATGGCGACCCATTCCAGTATTCTTGCCTGGAGGATCCCCATGGACAGAGGAGCCTGATAGGCTACAGTGGGTGGGTTTCAAAGAGTTGGACATGACTGAGCAGCTAAGAAGGGCACACAGCATGTAGTGTTTGCATGAGGGATCAGTCCTGTAGGCATGTAGTGATTGGCCTTAGCTACGCAGTCTCTGGCCTCTCCAGAGGTCAAAATGATAGAGTCTGGCCCAGATAAACCAAAATAAGCATTTCCCAGATATCACAGTAGCATAAATTATCTGTCTTGGCCCTCTGCCTCTGGTATACAAGATAGTCTTCTCAGGTAGGATGTTCCAATAGATGACAGGCTATCACCCAGAGCCGCTCAAGGCCCTGCCTTCCTTTGCAAAGTGCAGAGTTTGGGCTCCCAAGCCTTCTGGGTTAACCCTTTACTGCCCAAGAGGTCAGGCTTTACAAGCTTGGGCCTAACCTCTTTCTGTTTAGATCTTAGAGGTTTCTTATTGTTCATCCCTTTTTAGACCATGGGGCCTAAGCCAGATGGACAAAGCCCTGCTTTATCCTCCTTGTGGCTTTTACACTGTTCTCTAAGTCTCTGTTGGCCTCCTGGCAGCTCAGTTGGTAAAGAATCTGCCTGCAATGCAGGAGACCCCAGTTCCATTCCTGGGTTGGGAAGATCCCCTGGAGAAGTGATTGGTTACCCACTCCAGTATTCTTGGGCACCCCTGGTGGCTCAGATAGTAAAGAATCTACCTGCAATGTGGGAGACCTAGGTTCTCCCTAGATTCATGGGTTGGGAAGATCCCCTGGAGGAGGGCATGGCAACCCACTCCAGTATCCTTGCCTGGAGGATCCCATGGACAGAGGAGCCTGTCAGAGGAGCCTGTACAGTATCCTGTACCTGGTGGGCTACAGTATAGCCCAGAGGATCACAAAGAGTCGGACACGACTGAGTGACTTTCACTAAGGCTCTGCTGGAGGTAGATTTCTGTGTGGGACCTTGAATTGGCTCGACATTCTCATAGTTACTATTTTATACCTCTGAAGCTGTGTCTCTGCTCTGGTCTCCCCACAGGTCTTTCTGAGACCTGTGGAAATAGGCTGTGTTGGCTAGGCATGAGTTAGAGTTTGGATGGTTGATGGCCTGTACTGAGGCCACACAGCCCTGCAGCCCTCCCAGGCTGGGCCCAGCTTCCTCTTCCTAGCATGTCTTGCAATGAATGCCAGTAGCTTACAAAGTAACTTACTTCCTGCTGGGTGCAAATCCTTAAAATAGGTGAAGGTCAAAGACATCTGGAGATTGTAGTTGACCAGAAGTTCTAATGAAAAAACAGGGAGGTAGTCATTAAGAAAATATTAGGCAGTGACAGAGAGACTGACAGCCTTGGAGTCAAACAGAGCTGGATTTGAGTCATTGCTTAATTATTTTCTAGTTCTGTGAACCTGAGTAAGTTACTTGCTGTCTGAGTTTCAATTTTTTTTCATCCTTAAGATGGGAATATTAAAACTGGCTGTAATTCTGATTAGAAAAGAATTATATACATAGAGGCTAGCCCAGTATATGACATGTGATGGGCTACAATGAATGGTAGTTACTACTAATGTTGTTTGGCTGTATTAATATAATAGGTCTTTCTAGATCAAAGGAGGTAGTTGACACACTCTCAGCTTCATCTGGGGACACATGTTCAATCTGAGACACTCTGCTCTAGAATATGTGGGTGCATGACTGAACATTTGGAGTTTTTCCAAGGATGGTGGCCAGGAAGGCAGAGTCTAGAAAGCATGTCATATGAAGGAAATGGGGATATTTAGCTTGGAAAAGAGAAAGCTTAGTTTACTCTGCCTTTAAATGTTTGCTGGGTAACCATGTAGACACATGTGGTGTAGCTCCAAATGATATACTAGATCCCAAGGGGAAACTAGGGAGGCCAGAGTCATCAGAAACAATTCCAACTGTCTAACAGAACTGCCTATAGTAGAAAAACTTAAAAAAAAAAAAGAGAATGGTATAGTAGCACATTAGACTCCCCCTGATTTGTCCTGGTCCTGGAATCATGCATTGGAAGATATGTAACAGGTATGAACTTGGAGATTTCAATTTAGGATAGAAGCCTGGCTGAGATCAAACTCCAAGGCTCCATATCTTAGTGTCTGTCTTGTGTGTTTCTCTTGTTAAGATTTGGTGGGAGGCACTACGCATAAAGATCCCTTGATACTAAACACTGTTATAACTTTGAAGAAGCTGTAGATACCCACGGAATGTGGAAAGTGAAGTCCTGTTCTCTTCTACACAGTTATCTTTCTAGAATGAAATTTCAGCTTGGTTTGCGAGAGAGTGTCCCAGCAAGTGTTTCTCTTCAGGATGATTAAAGTCATTGGGCCCATCTGGACTCATTCATTTTAACTATTCCATTTCCCAAGAATATCATCTCATTACTTTTTCAATGACCCAATATTTTCAGCACAAGTGAATGAATCCAGAAAGTCATTTCAGCCATTGATTATTTTTGGTAACTTTCTGATCCATTCTGAATCCCTTTTCTTTTAATTTCCATTTATGTCCTCCTGTCTTGTCATCTGTTCTGAGCTGAAAATAGTAACTTGACTTGACCTTATTATCTACCATTTAAGACTTTTAGTCTTTGGTTAAATCTCACCTTAATAAGTGTAGCTAGGATGTAGATTGTAGTTTCTCTTTTTTTGAGGTAGCTCTTTGTAGCTCATATCTGTTATCACAGGACAAACTTTACTATCCTCCTCTAGGTATGCCAAAATCTCACTTTATCTTTTTGATAAGAGGTGGCTTCAAAGCCAGCCTTAAAAAAGATATACCTCTTTGCTTAGAAACCAAAAAAAAAAAAAAAAAAAAAAAAAATCACCGCTTTTGCCTTGAACTCCCTCCCAGATCTGTTTGTGAACATACAAAAAAATTCTACCTACATGGGATTTCAAATGCCACTGGGCAGGACAACATACTAAGTGGTGTTAGTTAGAACTGATGGATTGATCAGCTCCTTTGCTAGGAATAAAATTTGATGCTGGATAAATGCTAGGGCAATAGGAGAACTCTGGGCATTTATTTGGGCAAACAATATTCTTTAAGCCAACATGTTGTGATTCAGTAGTAGGATATGGAAATAAACATGAAATAGACACCTCAACGACCCCACCAGGCAGATGTGTGGCAGGACGGTGGATTAAGACATGTATGAGAAGATAGACAGGCAAATTTCAGAGCCTCTTAGAAGACACCCTTCATATTTTGAGAACAAGATCTGGGTGGCCTAAGCTAGTTTTCATACTAAGAAGTGGGGAGAAATGAGACAAAGAGTGGTAGGAAAGAATAATTTTCTTCCAGCTCTCTGGGATGTGTTTTCATTGAGGAAAAGAATCTCTTTAAAATTTTAATGATCTTTCTAGTGTGTCCTGCCTGGCTGAGCATTATTAAAACCCATCCAGTTCTTTGAGATTTGGACAGACCTCTGATACATGTCCTCAGGGCCTGTCTTTGGTAGCAACTCCAATTTAAGAGGAAGCAGGAAAGGAAAAGACACCTCTTTCTTCATGTCTAGAGCCGTCCTCCTTCCTCTGTATGACACCAAGTTGTCTTCATGTCCCCAGGCCCAGGTTGCGTTCCGCTTCCCCTGGGACACCTTCTCTGAGCCCTCGTTGGGCTGGAGCTCTGCTGAGCTGCAATGCATCCAACCATCATTCTCCAGAACTCTCTGGTGGCGCTCACCTTTCCCTGGCTGGCCTCTCGAGCTGTCCTTCCTTGTTAGGGTGGGAGGGTGACCAAAGTCATTTCATCATCATCCCTCTCAAATAGTGGGAGAAAGGCTGCCAGGTCAAGGCGCTGAGGATTCTTGCCGGACAGCACTCAGACTTGCCCTCTGTCAAGGGCTCACAGTCTATTCCAGCCTCTCTCAAAATAAGATTTACTGGCATTATCTAAGGTATGTGAATTCTATGAGAACTTTAAAACATTGTTTCTCTTTCAATAATAAAAATATTTTTATCAGTTATAAGGATTGAAATTATGTTTTTTTACAATGATTTGCTGAGAGACATGTTCAAATAAGAATGAGCTATGTTATTTAAATTAGGGTTTTGTAGACAATCTCTGGGGTCAAGCGACTATTATTTCTGCAAAAGAAGTCCCTCATATTGCTCAAATTTGAGAGATGTTAGTTTAGTTGATTTCATTCGTTCATTGACTCCATAAACATTTATTATATGTCTACACATCACATGGCTTGTCCCTGGTGGCTCAGATGGCAAAGAATCTGCCTGCAATGCAAGAGACCCAAATTCGATCCCTGGGTTGGGAAGGTTCCCGGGAGAAGAGAATGGTTATCTACTCCAGTATTCTTGCCTGGAGAATTCCATGGAAAGAGGAGCCTGGTGGGCTATACTCCATGGGGTCGCTAAGTCGGCCGAGTGATTAAAACTTTCACCTTCACCTTCAAACGTCATGTGCTGGGCACGGTGTCAGGCCCATGGGCAAGTGGTCATTCATGTTCTAGGCTCCAACCTAGGCTCAACCCTAAGTGTTGTTACTGACTTACATGTGGGAGGCAACACCTCCCACGTGGACCAGGCCGTTGATTTTTCTATGCTTTGTTTTCTCCATTAATAAAGGTCACAGTGTCTTATCTATTTCTGTCCTCTCAGAGGCATAGGAAAGCAAACCCCAAGATTAAAAAAAAAAATTCCGTGACAAATTACTTGTATCCAAATTTGGTGTCTCTAAGTCAGCTGCAGGTGCTAACACCACATCTCTTCCACCTCCTGCTAGTCTCAGGGGCAGGGGTCTGGGGCCCATGGAGGGCCAAAACCAGTTTTAGCAGAAATGGGTTCTACACTGCAGAGCAAAAGATTTTTCACAAGAGCTATTTTCAGATTTGTTTACGCTGCCATCGACCTCCAATTTCACATTTCACAAACTCCCGTGGGGCTGAGGAGTTACTCCCTGGGAATCTTCTCTGCTTAGCAGGAACTCAAGGGCAGAGTTGCCAATGAGTCTGGTGTTTAAAGAACAATCTGTCACAAAGCTAAGGGGCTTATTACTCATTCTAACGCTGAGCACTAAATAAACACCAGACTAGATGGAGACATAACCTGGGACCTTTTAACACGGAGCTAATATGAATAGCCATTAAAGTAGCACATTTGCAAACCCACCACCCACTGAAACATCTCTTGTTAACAATGCTTAACCATCCGGCAACTAGTTGCAGCACAGTCAGCAAGAACCACGGCGTGCTGCTTACACATGCCAGAGTAAATCTCTAATAGGCCCACTGCCTTGGTATTCCACTACTGCTGGAGTATAGGTGGGATACCCTTTGTGTTAAGGGAGAAATTCCTTTTAAAGTATGCTAACAGGCAAATGTGGACCCAGAATCTTTCAGTCTGGCTGGGAAAGTTTTCCTGATCCTGAACACTGTATCCAGTAGGGCAAGGTTTGTTTCCAAAGCTTCTGGCCTTGAGCCGGACTTCCCTGGGTACCTGCAATTCAACCTGTGTGGGCAGTTTAGGAGACATAGTATAGTCCTATCCGTGTGCCACATTATTATTTACCAGGGCTGCTGTCTCTGTGTGTGGAGCAAGAACTACTAAGAACTTTGTGGAGGGCACGATGCCTTCCTTCATTCTGCCACTGTCTGTTGAGTGTCTACTTTGTGCCAGAGCTGACACTGGACTCAGGTGGATAGGACATGATCCCTGCCTTACAGATGCTTATAGTCTAGGTGGAGATACAAGTAAGGAGGTGATTCTAATACAGAGCAATCAGTGAAACTGGCTGCCTTGACCTAGTCTTGGAGGTTTGGAAAAGGCTTGTTGGAAGTTCAAACTGAGACCAGAGGATGAATAGGATGAAGCAGGTCAGTTTGAGGGGATGGGAATACTAGACCACCTGAACTGCCTCCTGAGAAATCTGTGTACAGGTCAAGAAGCAACAATTAGAACTGGGCATGGAACAACAGACTGGTTCCAAATAGGGAAAGGAGTACGTCAAGGCTATATATTGTCACCCTGCTTATTTAACTTATATGCAGAGTACATCATGAAAAATGCTGGACTGGATGAAGCACAAGATGGAATCGAGATTGCCAGGAGAAATATCAGGAACCTCAGATGTGCAGATGACACCACACTTACGGCAGAAAGCGAAGAAGAACTAAAGAGCCTCTTGATGAAAGTGAAAGAGGAGAGTGAAAAAGTTGGCTTAAAACTCAACATTCAGAAAACTAAGATCATGACATCTGGTCCCATCACTTCATGGCAAATAGATGGGGAAACAGTGACAGACTTTATTTTTGGGGGCTCCAAAATCATTGCAGATGGTGACTGCAGCCATGAAATTAAAAGACACTTGTTCCTTGGAAGAAAAGTGATGACCAACCTAGACAGTATATTAAAAAGATGAGACATTACTTTGCCAACAAAGGTCTATCTGCTGTTGCTGCTGCTGCTGCTAAGTCGCTTCAGTTGTGTCCAACTCTGTGCGACCCCATAGATGGCAGCCCATCAGGCTCTGCCATCCCTGGGATTCTCCAGGCAAGAACACTGGAGTGGGTTGCCATTTCCTTCTCCAGTGCATGAAAGTGAAAAGTGAAAGTGAAGTCGCTCAGTCGTGTCAGACTCGTAGTGACCCCATGGACTGGAGCCCACCAGGCTCCTCCATCCATGGGATTTTCCAGGCAAGAGTATTGGAGTGGGGTGCCATTGCCTTCTCCAAAAGGTCCATCTAGCTATGGTTTTTCCAGTAGTCATGTGTGGATATGAGAGATGGACTCTAAAGAAAGCTAAGTGCCAAAGAATTGATGCTTTTGAACTGTAGTGCTAGAGAAGACTCTTGAGAGTCCCTTGGACTGCAAGGAGATCCAACCAGTCCATCCTAAAGGAAATCAGCCCTGAATATTCATTGGAAGGACTGATGTGGAAGCTGAAACTCCAATACTTTGGCCACCTGATGTGAAGAACTGACTCATTTGAAAAGACCCTGATGCTGGGAAAGATTGAAGGTGAGAGAAGGGGATGACAGAGGATGAGATGCTTGTATGGCAGCACTGGCTCGATGGACTTGAGTTTGAGTAAGCTCCAGGGGTTGGTGATGGACTGGGAAGCCTGGTGTGCTGCAGTCCATAGGGTCCAGAGTCAGATGCGACTGAGCAACTGAACTGAATTGAACTGAACTTGAGGGGATGGTAAGGAGTACAAGTCTCAAGGCGCAGAATAGCATGTCAGTTTGGAAATTACATGTATTTCCAGATGGCTGGTCATAGAATGCAAGATGGTATGATGAGAAGTGAGATGGGAGACGTGAACATCCTGGATGAAGTTGCCTATTAGTTATTTCCCCTGCATTCTGTCCCTGAGGCAGACATGGCAGGGTATATCGCTCTGTGCATTAAACAAAACAAAACCAAAAAATAAAAAAAACAACAAAACCCCAAACCCAACCCATGAGTAACCTTTCCAACTGCTTGGTTGATGGCTATTTAGAAGTAAAGTGATGATTTCTGCTTGCTCCAAGTCAGGTTGGGAAAAACAGCACATGTGAGGCTAGTTATTACAGGGGCTGTGACCTGGTATTTGCCAGCCTTGCAAGCGCTCAACTGAAAATTCATTTTTTAAGAAAGAAAGTTACTGGGGCCTTGGCATAGAAACAGAAGGAACTGCGCCAGAGGGGTGCTAGGGGCAACTCTCACATGTGAATGCAAGACATCTGAATGTCTCGTTGTGCAGCCTTCGAGAACTGCAGAGGCAGAAATTGTAGTCCTGTGAGTAAGGAGGTGACTGCTTTGTGACAACTCTGGTTGTCAAATCAAGATAGCAAATGTAATTAACAATAAGAACAATATCAAGTCTTGGCATAACGGCTTATGTATTCAAAGGATGTTGCAATAATTAAGATACTGGCTCAGTTGCTATATCAGAGAATAAAATAACAGTGGGTTTAATAGTATAAGAGGATTATTTCTTTCTCCCATGGAAATATGAGCTGGTAGGTGGGCCAGGGGTGGTAGGCAGTTCTGCTTCATGAGATTGTACATCTTCTGTTTTGTTCATCCATTATCCTCTAGGGTAAATCCTCTAGACCCACCACCATCACATCTAACTTCCAATGTGCAGAAAGGAGAGGAGAAAGTAGGGCAAATGGCTCCTTTTTAAAGGTGTGCTCTGAAATATCTATTCTCTTTAAGTTGCCTTGGCCAGCAGTTGGTTGCTTGGCCACACCTAGCTGAAGTGAAGCCTGGAAACTATAGTTTCTGAGTGGGCAGTGTGTGTTTAGCTGGAACTTGGGGTATTATTGCCGAGGAAACAGATGGGAATGGATAGTGGTGGGCAGGTGGCAGTCTCTGCCATAGATGTTAATCTCCATCATGTCATCTGAGCCTCTCAACAACCTTGTTAGAAAGGTGCTCAGTTGCTCAGTTGTGTCTGACTCTCTGCAACCCCATGGACCACAGTCCACCAAGCTCCCCTGTCCATGGAATCCTCCAGGCAAGAACACTGGAGTGGGTTGCCGTTTCCTTCTCCATGTTAGAAAGGAGGCAGAGACTATTTATTCTCCTGTTTGCAGACGAGGAAACTGAAACAGATCGGTCAGGATATGCCTCATGGCATAGTAGGACAACCAAAAAGGCATGGTCATGAGGTGCCCTGGTAGGGCTCACTATTAATCTATAAGGTTTCTAAAACGTAGTCCTCAGCCTGGGAATTGTGTTTCCATGATATAACTCCTTTCAAGAAAATCTTCAATGTAAACACAAGTTAGAGGCTCAAAGAACACAAATTCAAGGGCATCTTGAACATGGCTCCAAGTCTGGGCTGACCATGTCACACTGTGCCTCCTATCCAAGCAAGGACCTGGGCAAACAGGACAATGGGGCTTAATGGAAAGAACACTGAGTTAGGGGTCAGGAGGTAGGGTTCCAGTTCTGTGACCCATTCAGTCATCTTTCACGACAGCAATGGCCTGCCTAGGAAATCATGGACCCTGAGGCTGACACCAGCACGGCTTCCCATGTAACCTCAGAGCAACACTGTGAACTGGATATTATTGTACACAGTTTACACAAGATGCACCAAGGCCCCCAGAGCTGAGCTGGATTCCAGCCCAGGCCCTGTGATCCTAAACCCCGCGCTCCTCCCACTAAAGCATGCCATCCTATACACCAAGCAGCTGCTGGGCAAACCGGATTTGAAATCAGATCCATGATCCATGGCATGCCCGACCAACAGCACTTCTGCTCGGGACCCACAGACTTAGGTTGTGCCCTTGTGACTCTGCCGTTTTGTGGAAGAAGCCCTTGTACTGGAGGGCAGATCTAAACCCACCTTCCTCACACAGGCAGTTTACTGGACAGGCTCTCCCTTAGCAACTCTTTTTTATTTATTAATTTTCTTCTCCTTTCAAAATTACCAAAGGAAAACATGCTCACAAAATTCAAATATCATGCGAGGGTCTAAGATAGATTGTGACGATTTCCCTGGCCTCCTCACATTCCCTTAGTCCTTTTTCCCAGAGGTAAGCACTGTTGGAAATCTGGTGAGAATCTTCAGGTGTTTTGTCTATGCATTTATTTTTGTCTAGATTTCTAAAAAGTGACGGTGGGAATGTGTAGATTGTTCTGCAATTTTCTTTTTTTCACTTAAATGAAAGACATGTTGCATTTATCTTTCTATCCTGGGACATTATAATCGGACTCATTCTTGCTGGTGGTTGTCTATTCGGCCGGCCATGGAGCTGACTTTGGATCCTGTTCACATTTTGTTATTGTATGATGTGTTGTTAATAGTGTGGACTTTAGATCCATACCATTTCCCTCCTGAATCAATCCTGGATCCATCACATTTTAGCTGAGTGATGATGGGAACTTAACTGCTGGTTCCAGGGAGACTTAACTGCTCCATGCTACTGTTTCTTTGCCTGTAAAGTGAGGTTAGTAACAGTAACCTTCCTCATAGAATACTTGGAGGACGAAATGAGCTAACAATGTAACATACTTAGACCCTGGCATATATATTGTATGAGTGCTACATGAGGGTTAGCTGGTCTCTTTATTCCTTGATAATATTTCATATTATGTCTAGTTTCCTATTACTTGACATTAAAATTGTGATCTCTCTCTCCTTTTTTTTTTTGCTAAAGAAAACGTTGTTGTATTCAATATGTTTTTACAAATGCTTTCGTACACATGAAGTATTTCTGTAGAATAAATTTCTTGGAATAGTGTTAATGAGTCAAAAGGTATGGGTGTTTCCAACAGTGATATAAGCTGGTGGGCTTTGCCTGATCATGTTTTTCTTGGTTCTTTCACATCAGCTCACCCAGTAGCAGCTATTTGGTATGATGCCATCATCTTGTCCTTCACATGGCCAATGGCTGGAAGAGCTACATGGCAGCAAGCGGTCCTCTTTATCTTCCCATGTCCTCGCGCTGTGTGAATATACAGTGGACTGGATGGCTTCCTGGTGATCCTGATAGGGATTCTGAAATGCCGCTTTATGTTAAGTGGATGCCCAGGGGGCAGGTGGCCCTGGCCAAGAGCCCTGATCAGATCCCCTATACCCATTGTTAAGCTGAGACTGAGATGGCCCAGGTGGTCAAGAGACCAGACATGCGGTTTTCCTCTTGAGTCTGCCCAGCTTCATCAAGGGCTTGATGACCTGGGACTTTTTTTGGCCTTCATATCTTTGCTGAGTGACATGGGGGGAATGAATATGGCAGTGTGGATGTGATGATTCATAGGATGTAGGTGCCAAGTGCACTCCTGGAAACATCAGAAGAGGAACAAGACAGTGCTGTGCATGGCTGCTGTGCATTTCTCCTGATCTAATTAATACAATGGGCTTCCCCAGGTAGCTCAGTGGGAAAGAATTTGCCAGCCAAGCAGGAGACGTGGGGTCGATCCCTGGGTCAGGAAGATTCCTTGGAGAAGGAGATGGCAACCCATTCCAGTATTCATTTTCTTTTTTGATTTAAATTTATTTATTTTAATTGGAGGCTAATAACTTTACAATATTGTATTAGTTCTGCCACACATCAACATGAATCTGCCACGGGCGTACATGTGTTCCCCATCCTGAACCCCCCTCCCACCTCCCTCCCCTTACCATCCCTTCGGGTCATCCCAGTGCACCAGCCCCAAGCATCCTGTATTGAACCTGGACTGGCGATTCGTTTCTTACATGACAGCAAAAGAGACACAGATGTATAGAACAGTCTTTTGGACTCTGTGGGAGAGGGAGAGGGTCGGATGATTTGGGGGAATGGAATTCCAGTATTCTTGCCTGGAAAATCCCATGGACAAACGAGTCTGGAGGGCTACAATCCATGGGGTTGCACAGAGTCGGACATGACTTGGTGACTAAACAATAAGAACAACAATTAAATGTAACATGGACTAAGGAATACATATGATAATCTGACTTGGGGAATAAAAGGTTAGTGATTTATCTAATTTATGAACACTGATTGAGTAGTTACTTTATGTTGGGCACTATGCTTGTGATTCACTGGCTATATGGAAATGACTAAGACATGATTCCACCCTATGAATATACCATAGATATTCTAAGAGTCCTTGGAAAGAAAAATTTTGAAGGACGATGGGATTGATGATAATAATAATGCGGGTGGGACCCGAGTTCTATCAATAACATAGACCTGAGGCTTGGGGGTAGGTATGAATGGACATTTTGGGGTCCCTTTACAAAGAAATGATTAGTGGAGAAGACTTCCTGTACAAATATTATAAAATAACAATTACATTCTATCTTCTTTTCCTTTGATTAGAAAACATGCAATTGTATAGTCACTTCGAAAAATGTAAAGGAAATTAAAGATCACCCATAACTTTCATCCAGAGACAGCCATTGTTAACAGTAAGTTTATTTATGTTTGACCATGTTTAAAAGTAAGTATATGTCCACACGCACAAACACAGCCTTTAAAAATTACTGAGAAATGCACACGCTTACACACTCTCAGCTGATACAAGAACAGTAAAGGGCACAGGGATTTCAGCCTTTGTTGATGATGTACTCTGGGGAGGTGGCAAGGCCTCACTGATTGACTATCATTTCTCTGATGACTCTTGTTTTTTGCTTTTATTATTATTTTTTAAAAGATAAAAAACCCTAGAATTCTCAGTGTTGAATCCCCATCTTTTGCAAACATGGCTCACAGGCACACCAAACATCATATCAGTGTCTACATTCTTGTTAGTATTTAAAGACACCATTGAGGGAAGATTCTGTACTCCTAATGCAGGGTGCCTGGGTTCAATCTTGAGGGAATTAGATTCCATATGACTCTGCTAAGAGTTCACATGCAAGAACTAAAAAGATCCCCTGTCCTCAACTAAGACCTGGCATAGCCATAGGCATCTCTTTTGAAAGAATCGTTAAAGAAAATATAGACCATTACCGAAAAATTTCTTCCTAGAACTTGATTTGGACCTGTGACCTGATCAAAGCTCACGGCTCAAACTCACCACCTTTCCCCTTTTCCGTCCACTCACCTGGTGCTGTTACCCTTTCCTTTTCACACACCTCAACGGCAGCTAACTCCAGAAACGATTTTCTGCTTTCAGCCTGCTCCACAGGCTACCCTCTTCCCCTCACCATTTCTCGTTTCTCACCGTGAAAATCTCTCCTTTCTCTCTTGATGGGTTCCTGAGACCTGAAAATAGAGGTAATTTAAATTTGGCGAGGGTGACGGCAATGAAAGAAATTTTGTGAAAAGCAGAGTTTAAAATTCAGGAGTTTCCTGCTGTTGAAACCTAACTCTCTCTTTGCCTTCCTTCTGTGGATACCTCTGGGAAGGGGGTGTCTCTGAGCTCACCGCAGACTCAGTTGCCCAGCCCTAGAGGATGAGACGGAGAAGGCAATGGCACCCTACTCCAGTACTCTTGCCTGGAAAATCCTGGTGGGATACAGTCCATGGGGTCGCTAAGAGTCGGACACGACTGAGCGACTTCACTTTCACGCATTGGAGAAGGAAATGGCAACCCACTCCAGTGTTCTTGCCTGGAGAATCCCAGGGACGGGGGCGCCTGGTGGGCTGCAGTCTATGGAGTCACACAGAGTCGGACACGACTGACGTGACTTAGCAGTAGCAGCAGCAGCAGCAAAGGATGAGAAACAGCGACCATGCTCAGGCAGGTGATTCCTACCCACCTGGAGGGGTGGGGTGGGAGTGGAGTCAATGGAAGTCACCAGGTTCAGCCTGGCCTTTTCAACCTGGAATGACCTTCCTGACCCCTGTGTGGAATTTCTGCCCTGGGATTGTCCCATGCCCCAGTCCTGGGGTGGCAATAGGTAGCTGAAGTCACAGAGTCGGGGCTGACAAGGGTGCCGCTTCCTCTGCCAATATCTACAATAATCACCTCCTTCCGGGTGCTCGTGGCACCCTTTGCCTCCATCCCAGAAGCGAGGCCTTTTGAAGACTTCGCCTTTTCCATTAGGAAGTGTTTTGAACTTTCCAAAGTTAGCTGCAAACGTATTAGTGTGTATTAACATCCCACTTCCCTGGCACTCATCTAGGTTACCACTTAAACAACGGGCTCCAATTCTCTGTTAAAAAAAAAAAAAGATCTGCCAAAATCTCGTTTCGGAAAGAGGACACGGGAGACACAGAACATGGAGCCCATCTCCCGACGAGAGCCATCTGTTCTCATTAGAGAGATCTCGCAGCCTCAGCTTGGGAGGGAGGGGCCGCCAGGTGCTCCGAAGGAAGCCTGCCTGCCAGTGATCCTTTCGGAGACTTTGCTTTTTTTGTTTTGTTTAGTTTTGTTTTTTGTCTGGCAGGCTCAAAGAGAGACTGTCCTACTTTCCAAGAGAACGAAGGCTCCAACACTTTAAGAAATTAAGTCCCTGGGGGAAAAAAAAATCTAGTTTGAGAGGGCTTGTAATGCCTCCTTGACTGTATACTGTGCTGTCCAATTTATAAGGGAGAAATATCACAGAGGTTGGGAGCCAAAGTCGGTGTGCACAGCCATTGCTTAAAAAGGGACGGATGCTTCCCGGGAACTGTGAACCTCCCCCCCAGACCCCCAGCATTTACTCAATCTGGAGAGAATCTGTCTGCCAGGCCCCCACTCCTACATTCCAGGAAGAGCCAGGCCGGTTCATTGTCCTCTGTGTTTGGAAAGTGATAATAATTCCTCTGAGACCTAACGGGGCTCAGGAGGATGTGATCAGAGTCCTGCTGGTGATGGGAACTGCCTGTGGCAGGGGGTTTATACATTTTGCAGGTGTTTTTCTATTGCAAGCCTGTGGGGATGCCCCATGAGTCAAAAATATATTACCATGAAAATATTCCTTTTGGGGGTATCCTATATCACATTGTAGGGAAAGGCAGATAAAATAACAAGAGCTTTTGGCCTCAAATAGAAAATGACTTTTCCTGGATTTTATATTAGCGGCTTTGCCTGCAAGATTGGCCTGAGGTCTAAAATGTGACTCTGGGTTTCCTGCATATTTGGAATAGCTTTCTCCTCCCTTGGGGTCTCCCTCCTTCCTGGCCCCCAGCTCCCCTTTCCAAGCTGCTGTTCTGCCTTCCATCAAGTGCTTGGCTTGTGTAACATGTCCTGTCAGTCCATTTCTGCTAAAATATTAGCGGATGTTAGGATGTTTTCAAGCAGGGATATTTGCATTTTAATAGATGGCTTGAATATGGAAGAGCTTCAGCCTGAAGCTGGGAGGCCTCACTGGGAAAGAGGTGAGCAATTTTGGATGGGGGCTAGGGTGTATGAGATCTGAGACATTATCAAATCCTACAGTGTGATTCCATGGAACTAGCCCTTCTTTTCTCTTTTGTCCCTAGAGTATATGGCATCTTACACACTCTTGTAGGGCAGAAAGGAAGGCTTTTATAGGTTGGTGGAAAGTAAGACAGCAACTTTTCCAAGAGTACTAGAATCCCATGGACGGAGAAGCCTAGTAAGTTACAGTCCACGGGGTTGCAAAGAGTTGGACATGACTGAGCGACTTCACCACCACCACCACCACCACCACCACTGGAACTCAACAAGTCCGAGCCTGGAAGCAGTATCACTGGGGAAAGCCCTCTGCACCTGCTCCTATATGAGGGAGACGATTTAAGCTATTTTTGTAAAGCACTAAGTAAAATTTTGCTCTGAAATTTGGTGAGAAGGTGCACTGATGCATCTGAGCAGAAGTCAAAGACAGAGAAAGGTGCTTCTTTCTATTCCTGACCCTGGGAGCAGATAGGGGCTGAGAGGGCAGCACGGTCAGCTTCCCAGCTTCCCACTCAAGGGCTGTAGGATTTAGCAAATGAAATACAGATGGCCAGTTAAGTTTGAATTTTTAATAAACATTGATTTTTTTTTTAAACTGGGAATATGTTCCATGTGATATTTGGGATATATTTAAACAAAAACATTCTTGCTTATCTGAATTCAAACTTAACTGCATATCTTGTTAGCTGGTAACCCACTACCACGCTAGCTTTTTGCATTTCCTTGCTGACAAAGGTCTGTATAATCAAGGCTATGGTTTTTCCAGTAGTCATGTATGGATGTGAGAGCTGGACTGTAAAGAAGTCTGAGCACCAAAGAAATGGTAGTTTTGAACTAGTGCTGGAGAAGACTCTTGAGAGTCCCTTGGACAGCAAGGAGATCAAATCTGTCAATCCTAAAAGAAATCAACTCCAAATATTTATTCATTGGAAGGACTGATGATGAAGTTGAAGCTCCACTACTTTGGCTAACTGATTCGAAGAGCTGACTCACTGGAAAAGACCTTGAGGCTGGAGAAGATTGAGGAAAGGAGGAAAAGGGGATGACAGAGAATGAGATGGTTGCATGACATCACCAACTCAATGGATATGAGTTTGAGCAAGCTCTGAGATATAGTGAAGGGTAGGGAAGCCTGGTGTGCTGCTATTCATGGAGTCACAAAGAGTTGGACACAACTTAGTGGCTGAAAACAACAACAACAATATAATTGTTAAAAGTAATTTCTTAAAAAGGTAAAATCGTAACTCATACAAACATATAATAAGCATATGTCAAAGACTTTTTCACTCAACGATTACTGAGAGAACCAGTAAGATGTCACTACTGGCTGAAAAAAGATCTCAGTACGAACACACAGAGACATCACAAGATGCTGAAATGAAATTTTTAATAGATATAAAACTAGCCATATTCACGGAGCAACAATTAATTGCATTCCATTGGACAAAATTAGTTTGCATTTCTATGGACATTACTATAAGTTTTATACAATTTGCAATGGTTGTAAAAACAGGCTAACAATAATAAAAAGCATGGATAACCAGGAAGGATATGGTAGACAGAATATCCAGTAATCATTTTTTGCCTGGCTTCAAGTCTTTCATCATCATTTTTCCTGACAGTGTCATGCTTGCTCCTGTCTCAGAGCCTTTGCGAATGATGATTCCCCCGCCTCCTTTGTTATTGTACTTATTGTTGAGATCGTTGTTCAGTTGCTAAGTTGTGTGTGACTCTTTGCAGCCCCATGGACTGCAGCATGCCAGGTTTCCCTGTCCTCCACTACCTCCTGGAGTTTGCTAAAATTCATGTCCATTGACATGAATCACTGACATAGCATAGTCAGTGATGCTATCTAACCATTTCATTCTCTGCCACCCTCTTCTCCTTTTGCCTTCAATCTTTCCCAGCATCAGGGTCTTACTGTTGATATCTTGTCTCAAACATCATTACCTCTGGGAATTCCTCCTTGACCTTAATTGAAGTCAGATTCATGTGTTACATGCTCTCACAGGAGCATATATCTTTCTTTAGAACATTTAAGTAGTTTATAATTTCTGCTCCTTACTGAGGTCTCTGATTCCTTGATCAATCATGCCCCTGTTCTCCCTAGCTTCCCTTCAATAATTATGCTCTGGTCATACTTTTCTCCTTTCTGTTCTTTGACTATAGTGAATTCTCCCCTGCTTCAGGGACTTTGCATCTGCTGTTCCCTGTGCCTGGAATTTTCTTGTCTCTTGGCTTTTGCGTGGCATGTTTCTCTTCATTTCTCCAGTCTCTCTTTGAATGTCAGAAAGGCCTCTCCTGATCATCTTTTCTAAAGATGCTCTCCTCCCCACCTTACTTTCCAACCAGGTGGTTCTTAAACCTTTAAGCACAAATCAGAGTCCCCTGGCAAGCTTGTTAAAAACACAGATTGCTGGGGCTCATGCCAAAGTGTTTGATTCAGCAGGTCCGGGAAGGGGTGTGAGGAGTTGTGTTTTAACAAATTCTTGGGTGATGCTGCTGCTGCTGGTTTGGGCACCACTCTTGGAGAAACAAGATTACTTTCTTTCCAAACATAACATTATATTTTCCCTCTTTACGGATTTCCTTTCTGTCCCCTATATGACTGAAAATTCTAGGTGGGGAGGGACAATGATGCCTCTATTCTCTGTTTTGCCCACAGTACCAAGGGCAGTGCCTGCTTTATGGTGAAAGTCACTTAGTCGTGTCTGACTCTTTGAGACCCCATGGACTATACAGTCCATGGAATTCTCCAGGCCACAATACTGGAGTGGGTAGCCATTCCCTTCTCCAGAGGATCTTCCTGACCCAGTAACCGAACCAGGGTCTCCTGCATTGCAGGCGGATTGTTTACTAGGTAGGTTCTACCAGAAAGATGCTCCATAAATATTTATTGAATGAATGAATGAATCATTTTCTCTCTTCTTGTTCTGTAGTGATTAAAGGTTTTTTTTTTTTTCTTCTCCAAAGCACTGCTGAATTCAATTGCTGAGACTAAGCCAGATTGGCTTTTGTTGCCAAAATGAGTTTATGAAGGAGACCAATGTCTGATCTGTAGCTTGGATGAAGTCGTGTGATTGCTGGGGCCTGTGCTGTCCCATGAGTGTGCCCTCCTCCCCAGGGCCAGTGTGTCTAATCTACAGTTAGTTAGATGATATCAGGGCTTTGGGTACTGTTGGCAGATGGTGGGCTGCAACCTGCAAGCCTACAAGTCCTGTACTTGCCCAGCTTCGAGACTGAAGAAGGAGCCCAGGGTCAGTGACAGAAACATGAATGACCTAATGTATGGGGAAGCTTATGTGTTTGAAGCAAGGTCCTGGAGTGACACCCCACCATGTGAGGCAGATGGTGGGCAGGAGAGGGCAGCAGTCTTCACTCTCAGGGGGACCGGGAGATTGCCAGTTACAGGAGGAACTGACATCTGGTTGGCTCTACCAGGAGAACCAGCAGAAGGGAACGCCCCTCCCCACACCTTTGATAAGAGCAATCAATAGCTGGGACCTGGTGCAGGTTCATAGGAAGGTCAGGCATGCAAGTAGAGTGTAGATAAAGCAGGCACTAGTCAAGCAGGGACTGAACAGAGAGCAAGAGAACAGCTGCCTTGAGTGGACTGACCACAAAGCAGGGCACAGGCTGACCTGGCTTTTGCCAAGACCAGTATCTATGAAGACCTTGCAGAAGATGTAGGCAGGTATGGAGAGGAGGGGCTTACGCTGAGGCCTCAGGTGTGCTACCTGGATGAGGCAGTGTGGGTGAAGGAACAAGTGGGAGTAGGAAGCAGGGGGAGCCCTCCCTCTGAGCTAGGCTCTAGGTAGTGCTCTCACATCTTCTGGCATCTTCTTGAATGTCTTACGGGTCCTTTGCTCTTCTGCTCTTAACTCTTGGCCTCCTGATGCCAATACTGTGTTCTGTTCAGAAGTACGCAGTCCAGGACTTGGAGTACATCCTCAGGCCTTCCTCCCCAGTAGTCCTCCAGGTTTTAGCTCTTTCTCCTTGACTCTCTTCTGTACCTTTCCTCTAGGCTTTCCTCTTACCAGTTTATGAAGTAAACTAATAGAGCACATTGTGAAGTCAGCCTTAGATTTTGATCGTATTCCTGCTAAATTCTGTGTGTCCTTGAGGAAGTTACTTAACCATTCTGTACATCAGATTGTGGAGATAATGATAGCACTAAATCTTAGGGTTGTCACAGGTATAAAAGAGATGATACCTGTGAAGAGTTTAGTTTTTGTGCTTTGTATTGATGGCTCCAGGATAGTGGCCAAGTACTCCTTATGGAAAGAGTTTTCCATTTTAACAAGAGACTTCGGTAGACACGACTGCTGAGTCTTGGCAAGTCGGATATTGGGGGTCCTTTACATGACAATATGTGAGCAGATGCCTCTTCCGTGTGCATTTTAGAGGAACCTCTGCAGACCTTTCTGGGGACAGAGCACTAAGTGGCTCGGCTATTGCCTCCTAGCTTAAGAAAGAAGCCCTGCTCAGACCCTGGCAATGGAGGATAAGACAATAATAGCAATGTGGTATTCAGGAGCGTTGCTTTAAATAATCCTTTTCCTTAATAGCTTTGCCCTGGCATGTGACAGGTGTTTACATTATTAAGTAAAAGCGTTTAAACAGCGACCTCCTTCGTATAAGGGTGAAGGAGATTAAAATCCAAGCAGTGCTCCAGCCATTTAAATCAATGAGACTTGTCAGATTGGTAACACATGAGCCACTTAGAGGGCACAGGCACCTATTGTTTCTGAGCTTCAAGTAATGTCTCAATATGCTTATTCCTTCAAAGTCTGCCTGGACCCTGGGATGCTTGCTCAAGGCTGATCTGGCCATGGCCTCTTTCTCTTTGGAACCAGAATTATTTAATAAACAATAGCATTATTTAGTTGCAAAATGTGCATCAAGTAGTTCTGTTATTAGGGAAGATCAGAGCTTGGGTTGATTCCTTTTTAGAGAAATGACCTTCCAAGGAATCCCAATGGTCAAGTCCCTTAGCTAATCAGAAGCAGGGACCATGAGTGCTACTCTTATTCTCCACTAGGGGTGGTACATCAGGCTTCTTGAGTTGACTCTCAGTCACCTGTTCTTGAATTGTGTCATCCTTGTCTTTAGGCATAATACCGGCATATCTTATGTCTACCAGCAGCACTGAAGAACAGAGTTTTTGAGACTTATATTATTTTTTAAAGCTTCATGCTCCTTATTCTCTCTTCAGTTCATTTCAATGGCTAAGTTGTGCCTGACTCTTTGCAGTCTGATGGACTGCAGCACACCAGGCTTCCCTGTCCATCACCAACTCCCAGAGCTTGCTCAAACTCACATCCATCGAGTTGGTGATGCCATCCAACCATCTCATTCTCTGTCATCCCCTTTTCCTCTTGCCTTCAATCTTTCCCAGCATCAGGGTCTTTTCCAAGGAGTCAGTTCTTCGCATCAGGTGGCCAAAAGATTGGAGTTTCAGCTTCAGCATCAGTCCTTCCAATGAATATTCAGGACTGATTTCCTTTAGGATTGACTGGTTTGATCTCCTTGCAGTTTGATCTCCTTCTTGAGAGAAGACTCTCAAGAGTCTTCTCCAACACCACAGTTCAAAAGCATAAATTCTTTGCTGCTCGGCTTTCTTTACAGTCCAACTCTCATATCCATACATGACTATTAGAAAAACCATAATTTGACTAAGTGGACCTTTGTTGGAAAAATAATGTCTCTGTTTTTTAATATTCTTTCTTCCTTAATGATCAAACCTAGATTTTCTGTATTTGGCAATGGAGAGGGAAATCTGCATGTAAGAATTGCAGCTGAGACTTAAAGATGCAGCTCTTACTCCTCAAGCTTTATCTTTCTCTTGGATGTCTCTAAGCTAATTCCTTTTCTTTCTAAAATAGCATTTATTTATTTGGCTATGTTGGGTCTTATGTAATTGCAGCATGTGAGGTTTTTAGTTGTGACTATGTGAACTCTTTGTTGTAGCATGTGGGATCTAGTTCCTGGACCAGGGATCAAACCTGGGCCCCATGCTTTGGGAGCATGCAGTTTTAGCCACTGAACCACCAGGAAGTCCTTGTGTAGCTAGTTTCTGAGGTCCCACCAAGCTGGTTTCTGGGTGTTGATTCATTATTACTGCATGTGTGCTAAGTCGCTTCAGTCGTATCTAACTCTTTGCAACCACAGGGACCATAATCTGCCAGACTCCTCTGTCCATGGGATTCTCCAGACAAGAGTACTGGAATGGGTTGCCATGCCCTCCTCTCCAGGGGATATTCCCAACCCAGGGATCGAGCTCAAGTCTCTTACATCTCCTGCATTGGCAGGTGAGTTCTTTACCACTAGCGCCACCTGGGAAGCCCCAGTATTACTGTTGCAGTTCTGAAGGAAACATCTGACTCTCCTTTTAATCCCTAGGATACACGATCGAATTAACCTGGCCACCAAAGGGACTGCATACAGGTGGGGTTACAAGGCAGATTTCATTTTTCTTCCAGTTGCAGCTTCATATGTGGGCCTGCTGTGGGGAGTGGGTTGGACCCTGATCATCACTCAGGCCTTGGTTTGCAGATGGTGAGGAATTTCACTGTCTTGAGGCAAATTTACACAGTTTATTGTGATCCACACAGTCAAAGGCTTTGGCATAGTCAATAAAGCAGAAATAGATGTTTTTCTGGAACTCTCTTGCTTTTTCGATGATCCAGTGGATGTTGGCAATTTGATCTCTGGTTCCTCTGCCTTTTCTAAAACCAGCTTGAACATCTGGAAGTTCATGGTTCATCCACTGATGAAGCCTGGCTTGGAGAATTTTGAGCATTACTTTGCTAGCCTGTGAGATGAGTGCAATTGTGCAATAGTTTGAGCATTCTTTGGCATTGCCTTTCTTTGGGGTTGGAATGAAAACTGACCTTTTCCAGTCCTGTGGCCACTGCTGAGTTTTCCAAATTTGCTGGCATATTGAGTGCAGCACTTTGACAGCATCATCTTTCAGGATTTGAAATAGCTCAACTGGAATTCCATCACCTCCACTAGCTTTGTTTGTAGTGATGCTTCCTAAGGCTCACTTGGCTTCACATTCCAGGATGTCTGGCTCTAGATGAGTGATCACACCATTGTGATTATCTGGGTTGTGAAGATCTTTTTTGTACAGTTCTTCTGTGTATTCTTGCCACCTCTTCTTAATGTCTTCTGCTTTTGTTAGGTCCATACCATTTCTGTCCTTTATCGAGCCCATCTTTTCATGAAATGTTCCCTTGGTATCTCTAATTTTCCTGAAGAGATCTCTAGTGTTTCCCATCCTATTGTTTTCCTCTATTTCTTTGCATTGATCATTGAGGAAGGCTTTCTTATCTCTCCTTGCTATTCTTGTGGAACTCTGCCCCAGTCCAGCAGAGAGTGAGGAATTTCCTCTTCCGATGGTCTGAAGGGCTCATTCAAGGAGACTGACGTGTGTAACAGTCTTTGCTTCCGAGGAAATCTCTCCTTCTCTTGTCTCCACTGAACTTTTTTTGTCAAAATGCAGCATTGAGGGCTTCACACTGGAGGAGAGATAAGCATAAATAATTCTGGTCACTCATAGGTTCGGGACCTTGGCAGGGCACCCCCTCAGGCCCTCAGGGGCTTCCCTGGTGGCTCAGTGGTAAAGAATCTGCCTGCTAATTCAGGAGACTCAGGTTCGATCCCCGGGTTGGGAAGATCCTCCGGAGAAGGAAATGGCAACCCACTCCAGTATTATTGCCTGGAGAATCCCATGGACAGAGGAGCCTGGAGGTCTAGAGTCCATGAGGTTGCAAAGAGTCAGACACGACTTAACGACTCAACAACAGGCCCCCAGACCTGCTGCAAGAGGATCCGCATTTTAACAAGCTCCCTGGTGATTTGTGTGTTTGTAGAAGCCTGAGAAGCACTCGTACAGCACAGAAATGGCTGTATTGTCTGTGCCATCTTCTTCTATCACAGGGAACAACTTTGTTTAAGTCTAGCTCAGGGAAGAAAGTTCCAAGACATCCTGCCCCTTGGAGCTGAGACATCAGTGTGGGCTCTGTAGGGCTTTTCTGGATTAGGGCAGAATGACTGGGGACTCATAGTTCTGAGATGGTTGAACTGAGGAGAAATGTTAAGGACCTTCCGCATAGAACAAGGGGATAAGACAGTGCATTATGGGTGGGGTTCTGCTGAACAAGTGGGTTTGTTTATTTCCACAAGCCTGGTCAATACCTCCAACAGTGTTTGACCAATGGTGTGCAGGTCCCCGGGGGCCTGGAGCAAGCAGGCAGCAGCCTCCTGTGAAAAAGCCCTATTCAAAGCACCAGGAAGCCTCCCAGGCAAAGGAACACTCATTCAATTTCAATCAATTCTGTCAGAAACTCATTGGAAAACACTACCTCCTGGGTGTCCCACTGCTCAGTCAGTTGAGTCTCCATCATAGCTCAGAAGCTTCTGATAATTGCAGTCTTTAGGTATTGAAGGAATTCAGGTACTTATTCACAGAGGCAGTGGAAAACCCTTATCCCCAACTTGCTAATTCTGTGACTGGGTGCAAGTGTTTAACCTCCCTGTCTTTAGTTTCTCCATTTTAAAATCAATTATCAGAATGGTACTCATGGGGTACTAAATACTAAGCTTAGTATTCACCCTGTATAACACTCTGTATCACGCATTTAAAGTCATATCTACAGGAGGTAAGAATTTTTATTTCAGGAGTGGAAGGAATCTTGAAGTCACCTGATGGAAAAGAGATGAGAAACAATAACCGCAAAGATGAAAAAGGCTTCTGTTTTCATTTTGCCAGAGCCCGGGGTTCCAATTCTATGTCTTTGTGTTAAGGAGATCCAAACAAGCCTAACTTCCCAGGGGCTGTGAGGGACTCTGGGCAAAATACGAGCTAGGAGGAGAGGCGGGGCTGCTTCAGGTCAGCTGGAGGCCATCAGGCTAGTTAACTGGGAAGATAGAGGAATCTATTCGTTATGGCAAAAGATCAGAAGGTCTGAGGTATGTCCAAGTGTTGGAAAAGAACATGTTTTATTCTTGATGATTAATATTGTGGCAAAGGAGAAAGACGTGGCCAAATACCATGCTGTGTGTTTAAAAGGTGGTTAAGGACTCTGCACTCCCAGTGCAGAGGGGCCCAGGTTCCATCCTTGGTTGGGGAACTAGATCCCTCATGACTCAGAGAGGACTGAATATTCCACATGCCTCAATTAATTTTTTTTAAGAGCTCACATGCACCCCTGTGGGCTCTGCTCCTCTCCTGCTTGACCCCCCTCTTCACTTCCCATGGCTGGCTGGGTGCCATGGGAAGGAGGAGATCCCAGCACTGGAGAGGATTTTCCAGAGCCGTCAACAAGCCTGCGAAGGCTTGGTGCTTTCTAAGAACATTCATTCTTGCCGTGGGATTCCTGGGGCTTGAATAGTGGGCTACTTTCCACAGATAAATGATCTCAGGTTGGGAGATCTGTGACCTTGTAAATATGGCACATACATTTGAATTTTTTTCTTCTGGAAGCCAACTACTGAAAGCAAGAGTTTTTTAAAAAAATGATCTTCCTGCGTGATCTCTGGCAGAAGCTAAAAACACGGAGAGGGGTTTTCCTTTGGCAGTGGGGGCTGGGCTCCCACCTTCAGATCGTCATCTCTTTGATCTTCTATTCTCTGTGTTCAGGAGTCCCTTTGTGCTCACCTGAATCATGTGAAACAAATCATCTTAATTACCTCAGGTCTGGCTTCTTCCTCTGGTTCTCATTTTTTGAAATTCCTGCAATGGTTACCAAATAAATCTATGTCGAGCTCTACTTCTTGGAAACAGCGTGGAAGCACCTGCAGCGGGGTGAGGAATTTCAAAGTTAGTTAAAAGGCACAGGAGGAGTGAGGGAATTGAATGAGAACCCCCCTGGTTTGCAGCCTGGGGTTGTAATGCTGACTGTATACATCAAGTCGGTGTTCATTGCAGGGCACAGCCCTCACACCTTTCTTGTAGAAGAGAGAATACTTCATGCTGGGGCTCCTGGGTGGAGGTAGGAGAGCTCTGCCCCCATCAGCCGCGCCTTAGCTGCTGTAGGAACCGACAAGGTGAGGAAGCCCAGGTGGGCAGAGGAGGAGGGAGGAGATGGTGGTGTATTCTCATCTGCGGGGCCTCCGGGGTTTAACCACTAGGACGCTCCAAGCAAGGCAGAGGGTCACGGGAAAGCCGGCCAACTCCTGAGACCTGTCACTGAGTTGGAGCGCGGTTGCGAGGGGTTGCATTTTAAGTGGGCCGTTCTGAAGGAAGAACCTTTCGGCGGAGAGGTGCTGAGGCAGGCCAGGCTCTGATCCCCTACGCCAGCCGGGCGGTCCAAGGGGAGGTAATTAGGAGCAACGAGCTGAAACTGCGGAAAGGAAAAAGTAAGCTGAGCAGCATAAAAACCTTCCCGACAGTGGCGTCTATTAGCCGTTGGCAGGCTCTCCTCAGGGGAAGTTCCGAAAGCCCCATTACCGGAGGCTTTAAGGGGGCCCTGGTAACCTCCGGGGCGGGGGTGGGTAGGGGAGGGGCTGCTGGGAATTGCATCGCTTCCTCTCAGGACCCAGCCCTACCAGCGCCGGCTTGGGGCTAACTGCTTGGACCTCCACCCTTCCTGCGCTGTAGGAACGAACACTTGGCATAAGTTCCTCCACAAAGGCATCATTTCCTTTTGGAGTGATTTCTGCCTCTGTAAAAGGAAGGTGCTAGGTAGGCACGTCTGTAAATATAGGCAGCACACTTCACAGCCCCTCAGGGGTGGAAGGGACAGTCAGATCCCATAAGAGAAATTCTGAAAACAAGATTTTCACTGGTTGGGTGATGGTTTGCAAAATACTTTTGAGGGAGTCTTGTCTGAGGTGGATAGGTTAACTCAGCTAGTGTGCTTAATTTTTAAAACATGGTGATGAGTCAGGTCAAGGTCCACCAAACCCCTCTCCCTGAGGGCCCCAGTGTTCTGGACACAAGTGACCAGGAAGTGGCTTCTCTTGAGATAACCATCATTGTCCCTTCTCTCTACTTGTTTCTGTTCACAAAACTGCATGGCACCTTGGGCAGACAAAATGAAGTAGATTTGGGCCCCACCAGGGCTTTGTACTCTCTTCCCTTATTCCCTTCTTTCCCCTCCTTCAAAGGGGCTTTTGTTGGTTACTGGTCAGGCAGCCGTTTAGGATGCAAAGCTGGACTAAGGCAATGTCTTGGACCTGTAGTTGCTTTGGGCTCCGGCTCACCCTGTATTTGGGCTTCCCTGGTGGCTCAGATGGTAGAGGATCTGCCTGCAATGCAGGTGACATGGGTGTGATCCCTGGGTGGGGAACATCTCCTGGAGGAGGGAATGGTTACCCACGCCAGTATTCTTCCCTGGAGAATTCCATGGACCAAGGAGCCTGGTGGGCAATATAGTTCATGGGGTTGTTGCAGAGTCAGACACTAATGAGCAACTAACACTTTCACTTCATTTTCACCCTGTATTTTCCTAGGCCATCAGTCCTGTAGCCCTGTTGATAGCTTTTCATGGTATTGCTCATGTTCACAATCTCCATCTCATATTAGATGACCAAGGGCTCACGCATTCCTGGATAACTGCATGACTTCCTGGTCTTTACATCTGTTCCTTTGAATCCATCCTTCCACCCTAGCCAGGTCTGCCTCTGGAAACCACCTTTTCATCATGACATGCGCTCTTGAAAAACTTGTCAATGCCTCCCCATGGCTTCTAGGACAAGAACTGGGCTGGAATGATGGTCTTTTTCTACATACAAAAATAGTTGGTTCTGGTAATATTTTGAGAGATTCAGACCTATTCATTTTAGAAATTGACGAGGATTGACATTAAGAACTGTTTATTTCCTATTTATGATTTTAAAGTATATCTAAACTTTGGCTATCAAGGTACATTCTGAATCTTTTACCTTTCAAGCTCACCCTCTTCTGTAAGATGATGGGGTAGTGATAGACCAGTAGTCCTCAGCCCTGACCCCATGTCAGATTCATCTGAGAAATATTGAAAATTATGGATGCTTAGATCAGAATCTTTGCAAGTGAGGTCTGGGTATTGGAAGTTTTAGAGTTCCCCAGGTGATTCAAATGTGCAGCCATTGTCAGAAGTAATAGGATTATTTCTAAGACCTCTGTCATTTTATTTCAGATATTTTTTGGTTCCTATAATTCTTGCACTGTTCTAGTTCAACTCAGAAATTCTTAGCTTACATTGTAGTAGGATCCCTTTAGTTATATACAGTCTTAGATCCAAACTGATACTGCTTTTTCATGGCCACTATAACCGCAAACAAGATTCTGTTTTCCTCCTACTCAAAACATAGTCACCCCTGAGATCATCCTCTTTGCCAGTTCACCCAATCCACAAGTGTGTATTGAGCACCTGCTGTATGCCAGAAATCCCATTCTAGATACTGGGAAAACATACAGTGGTGAGCAGGTCAGACAAGGAGCCTGTTTTTCATGGATCTTATATTCTAGAATCACATCCAGATTAATATGAATCTCATCTTGATCTTGTTTGAATCAGTTTCTCAAGTTTTCAACCATATTTTTCTGGTTGCTTATTCCTGCCTTGTCCCAGGGCATCAACGTAAAGTCCACGTTTTATACTTGACTGTCTTTCATCTATCAGTTCAGTTCAGTTCAGTCGCTCAGTCATGTCTGACTCTTTGTGACCCCATGAATTGCAGCACGCCAGGCCTCCCTGCCCATCACCAACTCCTGGAGTTCACTCAGACTTACGTCCATCAAGTCGGTGATGCCATCCAGCCATCTCATCCTCTGTCGTCCCTCCTCCTGCCCTCAATCCCTCCCAGCGTCAGAGTCTTTCCCAATGAGTCAGCTCTTCGCATGAGGTGGCCAAAGTATTGGGGTTTCAGCTTTAGCATCAGTCCTTCCAATGAACACCCAGGACTGATCTCCTTTAGAATGGACTAGTTGGATCTCCTTGTAGTCCAAGGGACTCTCAAGAGTCTTCTCCAATACCATAGTTCAAAAGCAACAGTTCTTCGGCGCTCAGCTTTCTTCACAGTCCAACTCTCACATCCATACGTGACCACTGGAAAACCATAGCCTTGACTAGATGGATCTTTCATCTATAGATAAACACCAAATCAGATAAGAGGTAACAACAATTGTGAAGAACAGTATCTAAAGGGTATCATGGTGCTTCCATAGCAGGTGGGATTAATATCCTTTTATAACTAAAAGGGTTTAGGAATCTAACTATCCTGGTGTATATATTTCACTCTGTGTTTTTAAGAATATCTTTTTTTTTTTTGGGTAGTGGACATCTCTTTTTGCTATCACCATTCATTCACTCTTGTTAAATATTGGGAGGAGACATTTACTCCTCATTCCTCCATTGTTGTATGTAGGAGCTTCTTCGGAGCAATAATCCAAGCTTCTTTAACCCCTGTGCCCACTGTCTCCCTTTGCTGCAAGGAAGGAAGAGTGACTTACTCGATGGATGAGTTTTGGTGCAGTGACCAGGCACATTAAACTCAGCCCTCTTTTCTGTAATTTTTCTTCATCACCTACAATTTGCAGAGAGTGTTCTCTGCTGCTCCATGCCATAAATCTGACAAGAGCAGTCCCCAGTGGGAGAATGAATGTCTATGATGTGGCAGGTCCATCTAATTCAGGAGTTAGCAAGCCAACTTGGTTAACAGATATGAAGACGTATCATAAAGGTGACATTTTTGTAGCTCTCTACCTAGCTCCTGGATCCTTCAATTAGTTCCAAGTGTGGGGCATTGAGACTTCTCCAATCCCTACAGCACCTATACCCTAATTCCCCTATTTAGAACCACCTTCTCCAACTCATAATTTGGATTACATGAAACTGATTCCATACATGAGGCTCACAATTAGTTCCCCCTGGCTATAATAAGTTTTAAGGTGAACATATGGCCCAATCAGATCCAATGAGCAGCAGTGATGTTTTCCTCATTGAAGAACTCTTGATCTTCTCTGCTGGATACCTAAGAGGGTATAAGAGGTACAACCATTGCTGCCATTCCACTTCATCATGAAGTTGAGAGATGGAGAGAAACAGTCCTGATGGTATAGCTTGAGCTCAGATTTCAACCATGACTGAAGCTTAGTATGCCTCTGGACTTTTCATCTTAAGTGAAACAATAAATTCTGTTTTTGCTTAAGTCTGTGCTCAGTTTTGTGCTACTTGCAACAGTAAAGGAGCCTCTCTTCATTTTATTTTCACAGTTTTATTTTTATTTAGTTTTAATTGATTTTAGAAGCTCACAGATCACCTCTATAACTCACTCCAGCTCCTAGGAGTCAGTGATGACTTCAGAAAAATTAATTCACCACAAGGAATGTAGGTAGGTTATAATGTTGCATTATTAATTATTTTAGGCATGTTTCATGGCATTTTTCCTTTGTTTATTTGGAAAGATAATTTGATGTGATACTTGACTCAAGTCTTTAATCAAAAACATTCAAAATGCAAACAGCTTATATTTTCCTTTGATTAACTGGAGAAGAATGAACATTGTTCTTTAAAGTTATAATGATGATAATAAATATCCTCAAGGAAACAATAAGCTCTTTGGAAGAAAGTTACTTTATCTACTTACCAAGATAAAATACTGGAATTTTTTTTATTCGGAATTCTGGTGGAAGTGAAATATAACCAGAAGGATGTTGAGGTTTGGCTGGACAACAGGAAGGGAGAAGAGCCTTCTGGTAATGGGTAAGGAAGTTAGCAGAGGAAGAGCAAGCCATATTTATGGCTGCTGTAGTGGAGATGTCCACAACAAAATGTGGTCTCCTTTCTAGTTTGTGGAATTAGGAAGTGAGTGTCCTGTCAGGGACCATATTTCTCAGCATCTTATGCATCTAGATATGACCATGTGATTAGTTTTCACCAATGAGATGTGAGTGGAAGGGATATGTAACACTTCTATGCCAAAGCTTTTAGAAAGTGTTTTGGTTTCTGGATATCTTTCCCCTTTCTATCTATATAGATGGTCCTAGTGGTCAGTAGAGATGTAAAAGGTTAAAGTAACTTGGGTCCCTGAATACTGAATGAAAGAAAATTTGCTTTGGATTGTTTTGTGAAAGAGAAATAAACTTTTATTGTGTTTGGCTGCTATTACATTTACAGATATATTTGATCCATGAAACTTGGTGATGCTCAAAGTATGGTCACCAGATCAGGAATATCTGCATCACTGGGACTTGTTAGAAATGCATATTCTCACACACCATTCTAGATCTGCTGAACCAGAAACTCAAATCTAGAAATCTGTGCTTTATCAAAATTTCCAGGTGATTCTAATATATGCTGCAGTTTGAGGACCACTGCCTTCTTTACTGACTTCACTGCCACCCTAGCTGATCATTAGATATGAGTTATTACCTCAGTTTTTAATTGCTGGCTTTAGTTAGGAATGGTGACTGAAAGTTAAGAATAAATTTATAAAAACTTGTGCAGTTGGGAAGACATTAGGTGAGTTTGAAATTTCACTGAATTTTGAGGAGAAACATCTTTGCTTTAAAATAACTTTTGTTCAGTTCTATATATTTTCATTGTTTAAAGAGCATATATCCTAGAACAGGGGTCACAACCCAAATGCCTACTAGGTGGTCTAATCAAGGGAAGTGAGCTGAGGAGAGTGAAGTAAACTACTCAGCTACAGCTGATCATTGAGAATGTGGGCCCAGGGTTTTCAAGCCTAAATATTTTAAAGAGAATTGGAAATTTGGATTTTCATGTCAAATCTTCTGGTTTGTACATCTTGGCTTACATTAAAAGAAAAATTACAAACAAAGCCAAAGTTTTTGTTTGGTCAAACATGCCCAAGTATTGAATTTGGCCCCTGGGCTGCCAATTTTATAACATTTATCTGGAAGAACCAGGGAACCAGTCAGGCTGGCTAATGTCTTGTGTTAGTCATTAGGAGGCAAAGCAACTTTTACACAAATGATGAGCTTCAAAGGAGGGAGGAGTAAGAGCTGTACAAAGTAGTTGCCAAGGTAACATCTTGCTGATCAGAAAGGGACCGCAGTTGGGTTTTATGTAGACGCAGTGGAAGAATGAAACATAATCTTTCTCTGTATTCTTTCTGTTTAAGATCAGTGAGGAAATGGATGTGGATGCAGTGCAGCTGCCTGAGATTTGCAGGAAGCAATTCTCCCATTTGAAGAGACCCCAGTGAGACCTGATCACCAACTAGCAACACAGGGAAGTCACACCTTTAACCTTCCAATTTGCTAGCAACAAATCAATGAACTCCGAGAGCTGCTTCCCTAAGCTGGTACCCAAGGGACTATGGATGAGCTATTTGAATTTTAGTGAATGAAAGTTCAAGCTTTTTCTTAAAGCAAGGGAAAAATTTTTACTATGCAATGAGAGGAAAGGGTTGAAGTTTTGTGAAAGACAGTTACTTTAAACTATCTTTACTTAAAAGATATTGGAAAACT
The DNA here is from genome assembly GCF_001704415.2 of Capra hircus. Lineage (NCBI taxonomy): Eukaryota > Metazoa > Chordata > Mammalia > Artiodactyla > Bovidae > Capra > Capra hircus. The sequence goes on from NC_030813.1 coordinate 73,155,469, forward strand.
ATTCCTAATTAGTGTTTTGTTGTTTATCTATACTAACACATTAGTTAGAAAGATTTCTATATTTAATTTAATTTCATTGAAGCTTATCTTAATTTTTTTATTATGGAAATAAGACACTGTTGTAGGGCCTGCCAAATTTAGGCAGTCTCTTCTCCCTGAGAAAAATTAGACTTTGGTATATTTTCAGCACAGGAAGATGGAAATTTGAGGACACCAAGAGATAGATACTTTCCTGAGGAGTTTTACTTGCTCTTTAATCTTTATCAAATATCCAGATATTACCTTTACTGCCTTGACATGCTGCCTGGAGGTGGGATTCTTCAACTGCATCAAAGAGTTCTGAGCCCAAAGTTTAGTTCAGGTCATTCACTCAGTTGTGTCCAACTCTTTGCAACCCCATGAACTGCAGCACGCCAGGCCTCCTTGTCCATCACCAACTCCCAGAGTTCACTCAAACCCATGTCCATTGAGTCGGTGATGTCATCCAACCATCTCATCTTCTGTTGTCCCCTTCTCCTCCTGCCCTCAATATTTCCCAGCATCAGGGTCTTTTCAAATGAGTCAGCTCTTCTCATCAGGTGGCCAAAGTATTGGAGTTTCAGCTTTAGCATCAGTCCTACCAATGAACACCCAGGACTGATCTCCTTTAAGATGGACTGGTTGGATCTCCTTGCAGTCCAAGAGACTCTCAAGAGTCTTCTCCCAACACCACAGTTCAAAAGCATCAATTTTTCAGTGCTCAGCTTTGTTTATAGTCCAACTCTCACATCCATACATGACAAAGTTAGAGGTGGTCTAACTTTGTACTGGGGACAAATAACAGGGTGTTGTTTGTGACATTGTCAAGCTTTTTCACATAACACCCTACATTGGATGTCTTTTGGAAGAGATCTACTTCATTCCTTTTAATAACTGGGTAGAATCTTGGATGGTTGTCATTTGCGGTGTATGCTGTTTTTGCTGGGGCTTCCCTTGTGGCTCAGATGGTAAAGAATCTGCCTGCAATGCAGGTTTGATTCCTAGACTGGGAAGATCATCTGGAGGAGGGAATTGCTGCTGACTCCATGTTCTTGTCTGAAGAATTCTGTGGACAGGGGAGCCTGGCAGCTTCTGTTTCTGTTATTATGATGATATTCCACTAAGTGTCCTAGCAACCAATGTTTACTTTCATGTAATATAGCATTTTTAGAGAAATTATTAAATGTGAGAGTAAAGTGTCAAATATATATAGATTTGAAATTCAGTAGTTATTATACCTAATTGCCCTACAATGGGATTATAACAAGTATATTTCTATCAATAGTTCATGAAACTTCTGGTTTCCTCTCTGCCTTACTATATATATACATATATATATGTATATATATATATGCTGCTGCTAAGTCACTTCAGTCAGGTCCAACTCTGTGTGACATAGACGGCAGCCCACCAGGCTTCCCCATCCCTGGGATATATATATATAATAAAATTTCTAATCTTTTTCTACCAGGTTAAAAAACAGGCAAAAAAATCCCAGTGTTTTCTACCAGGCAAAAAAACAGTGTTTCATTATTCTAACTTGTTTTTCTTTCATTATGAGAGAGTTGAACACCCTCTCATGTTTTAAAGATTCTTGCATTTCTTTTTCAGTTGAATGTCTCTTCATATATTTGCTTTTCTAAAAACTGTTGGGAATTTTTTTTATGAACTATGAAAGTTTTTCATATGTTAAGAAATTTAGCCTTTTAGGTAGGTTTGAAAAGAATAAATGTTCTAAGTATCTACATTCTCAGTCTAAGTTACCTGGGGAAAGTCAAGACAATGGTTATACACAGCGAGTTGCCCAGTGAAAATTGCACGAATCTCAGAGGATATAACCTAGAAAGACCTAATCTGAACACATAAATCTATAAGGGAAGACAAAGTCTTAAGACCATCTGGAGATAGTTACTGAGTACTTAGTTCAATGTTGTGGGCCCAGATGATGGTTGGAGGTGGTGGGATAAAGGCGTGGTGGGAGGGGCAGTCTGGGCTAGGTGAGGTGGGAGTAATGAGAATGATGTGTATGTGAGCACCTCAGAGCTAGAAGTCTCATGGCAGAGGCTCTTGTTATTTCTTGCTTGTGCATGGAGGGCATTCGTTTCCTTTTTTGCTGCCAATGCTTTTCCAGGCCAGGGCTTTGCTTGCATTCAGAGGGATGCTCGTTTAGCCAGCACCAGACTCTCTTGGGCATAATAGACATATTTCCTTTTGAATACCCTATGCGGTCCCCACATGACACTTTCCCTCATTTTGGCTCCCAGGCTGGTGTAAATCTCTCCATTAAAGCTAATGGTATAACCACAATTAGACTTAACCCCATTTTCCTTCTTTGGTACTTCTAAAAGGCAATACTTAAAACCTTGAAATTTACTTAACTAACAAAAAACCATTGCCCTATTAATGCCTTCCTGGTGATGGTTCTTTCTTCTTAAATAGGTTACTTTTCAGACTGGAAATCGCCCCAAATCCTCAAATAGCCCCCTGTTTTTCATGTGTGATTCCTGCAAATTGCTGTTTGCCTGATGCCTTAGTGGGGGACTCACTTAACAGTTAGATTTGTTACTGTATTTACTGACATTTTAACATGACATTTTTAGCTGCCTAAATAATTGTAGTGTTTACCAGAAAAAAAGAAATCAAAGTAATGAAAGGTATTAAAATTATTCATATCTCAACATTACAAGCCTTAATTTCCTGCCTGAAGCATGGTGAATGACTCATTTTTAAAGTCATCTCTAGCTACTGGGAGTCTATGGTGATGTATGTAGATGGTTTATAGATTGGGAAAATCAATGAATATCACAGGTTGTCAAGATAGGCAGTGTTATTATACAATAATGAGATCAGCTAAAAACATAGGGTCTTAGACATCTGAATTGAAAGGAGGAAATGAGGACTAGCAAGGGGAAAATTTCTTTTAAGTTTTCTGGATAGCGAACAACATAGCAGCCCCTTACCCTGCATGTCTAAAATCTTCTGCCCTCCAAAGAGATTTTCTGGAGCTCTTTTTGCCCTTACTATAGGCCAAGGTGGGGGTGGGAGATGACTTTGCAGGAGCTGAAAGCTGTGACCTGGACTTCGGAGGATGGGCTTTCTGGTTTTACCATCACTATGCCCACTCAGGGAGAGGCTGTGGTAGCGTCTAGGTTAGACAATCTCTGGACAGTTTGGGAAGTCCTTGTAATTTGAATAAATAAGTAAAAAATGCTTACTTGATTAAAAAAATACATTTTTTTTTCTCTTGATAGAAACTACTCTCAGCAGAGTCACTCCTTAAGGACTCATGAGTTTAAAGATGCATTTCAATAGGCTATCCTTCTCACTGGGAGGGATAATACATTCCTAGGAAAAAGAAACATGTAAGTATTATTCCCTCCCTTCTTCTATATCTGGTCTTATAAACCTATGTGCATCTTTATGCCTCTAAGTTCTTTGCTCATATTATTCTCTTGGCCTGGAATAATTTTCCAAGGCTTAGATCAAGTATCACTTCTTCCTCTGATTTTCTTGATCATTCTTCCTAAGTAGAAACAGCACCTTACGTATACCTGTACAGTTCATTTGTAATTAATGCAAAACTCGGTCTGTAGAGAATTTGAGATAGATTGGCAACATACCTACAAAAGGATAAAGGAGAACTTGGGGTCAAGGGGAAACAAGAACAGCAAAATAAATGCCTGCCACCCACTCTGGTACAATTGTTCAAGAGGACTGCAGGATTGGACCTAAGCTCCTGGCAGCTAAAGCAAAAATGGAAACACAATGAATTACAGAATTTTTCTGTGTCTGTAAGGCAAAAACAAATGAGCTGTTCTGAGAAAGCACTTCCTGAATCTGAGATCTGAGAAGAACTTCTCCATGAGGTCCTAAGAAAATGAGTGCAGTGTGATGTAGAGGAGGACAATTTTAACCTGCCTACACTGGTTGTGAATTTAACTCCAGTCAGCAATTTTAAAATGTTGCTCAGTCTTGACAGACGATGAGACGTCAAAGCACAATTAAGTAAAGGCTGCTTCACTGAGGTATGAAAACAAGACTGTAGCTCATGTTTTAGTTCTTCATAGATTTTTCTTCAAACTGAATTATGCTTCTATGTACATAAATAGTAAATTTTAGGCTATCTAAAGTAATAGATAAGCTGTTTGTCTTTTAGGTAAACTTCCATAAATTATTTATCGTAAGTGTACTTGATAAGGATTTTATGACTGAGAGTTCAAGGTTGCATTTTTTCCTCTGGCAAGAACCAAGAGTGCAGATAACCTGCAGCCAATCGGACAGATCTGAATGGTTTGTCAATCAATCTGTCAGACTGTGCTGGTAGTGTAGCGCTTATCACTTTGTTTTATAGACATCTGTGTCCCTGGCATAGCTGCATACTCTTCAAGGGCAGGGACTATTTCTTTTTTGTCTTTGCATCTCTTAGCCCGTAGCATGCTTGAAACATAGCATCTTGGTAATAGACTTTGTTGAACTGAATCACCTTAAAAACTTACTGCTCTTACCCAATTGTACTTGGCAAAAGTGAGAGTTCTGAGCAGAGAAAGACAGGGAACATAGGAGAGCTAAGCTTTGACGTCCAGGGGAAGGTAGAGTGGCAGGACATGACTGGAAACAACTTTTCCTATTATGCTGGCTGTTGTCTGTTGTTTGTCCTATTTCTGTCCTTATTTCCTCTCCTCTGAATTGCAAGCTGCTGAAAACTCTTCTAGACTCCGTTGGTAGGTGGGCTCTAGGTAGGGTTTGTCAATCTGAGCATGTGTGGGAGATTGGAAAGTCGTAGGAATGGAAGACCATTTGGCTGTGATGGTGGTAGCAGTGGGTGGTGCCATGGGTGACTGGAGATCCCATAGCATTGGGGTGATTCTAGCACCATCAGTAGGAGCTTGGATTCCTGGGTTCCTTACTAAGCCGCCAGGATCAAGATCCTCCAAAGTGGCCTCTTGCTTCAGTATTCACGGCCTTGTGTAATCTTCTCCCCTAAAGTCACTTGCTGCTGACCAGTATTGAAGTGTTGAGGGATACCACTTCTGTGATTTGCTGCAAAAGATTTTGACTATTGTCTTCCTAGAAGTCTCTCTCTGTTGCTCTGTTGTCTTCTCAGCTTGAATGATTTTTTTTTTTTTTTTTTTTTGGCCATACTGCCTGGCATATGGGATTTTAGTTTCCTGATGGCCAGGAATAGAGCCCATGCCCTTTGCAGTGGAAGCACTGATTCTTAACCATTGGACCACCAGGGAAGTCCCTCAGCTTTCATGCTTTTATGAAGCAAGCCACCCTGTTTATGAGACCCACATGGCGAGGAACTGAGGTTCTGACCAATGGCCAGCAAGAAACTGAGGTCCATCAGCCTATGAGGAACTGAATCCTGCTGATATCCACATGAGGCTGAAAGTGTTGTTGTTGTTTAGTCACTAAGTAGTGTCTGACTCTTTTGGGACCCTATGGACTGTAGCCTCCCAGGCTCCTCTGTCCATGGGATTTTCCAGGCAAGAATATTGGAGTGGGTTGCCATTTCCTTCTCCAGGGGAATCTCCCTGACCCAGGGATCGAACGCGTGTCTCCTGCTTGGCAGGTGGATTCTTTACCACTGAGCCACCTGGGAAGCTCACCTGAAAGTGTATCCTTCTTCATTTGAGACTTCAGATGAGTATAACCTGGCACCTTGACAGTTTTCTAAAGAAACCCTGGAGTAGAGAAAGGACTCAGCTAAACCATGTTAGATTCCTGACCCACAGAAACTGTGAGATAGTAAATGTGTATTGTTTCAAGCCATCACATTTTGAGGTAAGTTTTTACGCAATAGCAATACATAACTAAGGTAATGGCTCAGCCACTGGGTGCAGCCTCAGCAGGGAATGTGTGCTGATGGACTCTGGGTGACATCACGTTCACTCCTCACTCCTCCAACTATGGGAGTAATGGCTACTTTCTGCAATTGCCAATCTCTAGGTAATGCCACTTTCCCCTTAGCCAGCGTTTTTATTACTGTTGTCATTTTTTTGTATTAAATTTCCTCTGTCTGAACTATCTAAATGGTGACTGATACATCCGCATAACTATTTTTCCTGGGAAGGAGATAAAGGGGAACATCACATTATTCTAAATGCAGTTGTGTCTTTTTAGACGTGTTAAAAAATGTGATGCAACTTTTTTTTTTTTTTTTTAAAGTAAATGGAGGTTTGCTTCTCTGCAGGTCTTGGTTTCTGGGGCAGGTCGACTTCAAAGGTGGAGTCATCTGTACCTTCTTTCCTGCGTATATGAGGTGTATATCTATGCCCACCTGCAGACAGCAAAGGCAATGCATAAGGGATGCTGAGGGATACACAGTGGCTTCTTTTCCATTTTCATATGGGAGTCCATGGAAGTACAATCGCTGCATGATCCCTGCAACTAGGATAAAAAAATATGGCATGTGTATGAGGGCAAACTCTTAACTCAGCAGGTGAACAACCCACATGGACTCCATTTCCCCCAGGAGACTGTGAAACTAGAAAGAAACTTATGTATCAGGGCAGGGCAGCCCTTGATGAGGCTCAAAAGAGAGGTGGCAAAGTCACAACTACCCAGCAGAAAACCAAGTCAGAGGAGGCGAAAGAACAGAGGGAGAGAAAGAGACTAGTCAAAGAGGCCACATCCATCCACCCACAGAACACCCGGCAAAGAAAATGAGCTACCTTGCTCCCACTGGAAGGCTTTGGGGGAGGGAGACATTCAGGAAAACCACAGGGGTAGAAAATTAGATCGTTTATCTCAAAGAGAAGAAATGAACGAAAGTGTGCTTTTGATATTTGGCTGCAAGTGAGGACAAAGGCAAACACCAACATATACTTGGTGTCAGAGAATGCCTTTTATCCAAGGATCTCAAAGCAGTTTGAGTCTGTTAATTGACTTGTGAGGCAGTTAAATTGTGATTTGTTCATTTTAAGCAGCATTTTTTAATCTAAAACTTGCTAGACATTTTACAACCCAACTACATTTGTTATTCCCCAGATAACCTGGGAACATACAGAATGGGCATTCCTCTTTGACATGCATGGAAACTGACCCTCAGAGAAGTTAGGTAACATGTTGAGGATCAGACCCGAATGTGTAAACATTGACTAAGGAGTGGGAAACTCTGAGACAACTCGGTGTCTTCTATGCTTAGTCCTCCGTGGTATGTAGAATAATGGTCCCTCAAAGGTAGCCCCATCCTAACTCCCGGAACCTGTGAAAATGCTAACTTATAAGGCAGAGTGGGTCTTGCAGGGGTGATTAAGGCAAGGATCTTAAGTTGGGGAAATTCTCTTGATTTATCTGAGGTGGGCCCAATGGAATCACACAGGTCTTTGTAAGGGAAAGAGGAAGGTAGGGGATTCAAAAAAGCTGCATGTGACTATGGTAGCAGAGTGTTGTGAGGCTGTGAGCCAAGGAGGGTGGGCAGCCACTAGACACTGAAAAGGGCAAGAAACATATTTTCTTTTTAAATTAATTTTGATTGGAATATAGTTTTACAACATTGTGTTACTTTCTACTGTATAGCAAAATGAATCAGCCATTATATATATACACATATATTCTCTCCCTTTTGGATTTCCTTCCCATTCAAGTCACCATAGTACATTTAGCATAGCTACCTGAGCTATACAGTATGTTCTCATTAGTTATCTATTTTATATACGATGTCAAAAGTATATATGTGCCAATCCCAATCTCCCAATTTCTCCCACCCCACCTTTCCCTCCTTGTTACCTATATATTTGTTTTCTATGTCTGTGTCTCTATTTCTGATTTGCAAATTAGGTCATCTATACCATTTTTCTAGGTTAAGAAACATATTTTCTTCTAGAGCCTCCTGACCACCCATTTTAATCTTCTGATTTCCAGAACTGTAAGGTAATAACTTTGAATTGTTCTAAGTCATTAATTTTTGGTCATTTGTTATAGCAGCAATAGGGGACTAATACAGCAAGTTTGAGGAGCGGAAACTGAAACTGTTAGTCGCTCAGTCGTGTCCGACTCTTTGTGACCCCATGGACTGCGGCCCACTAGCCTCCTCTGTCCATGTGATTCTCTAGGCAAGAATACTGGGGTGGGTTGCTATTTCCTTCTCCAGGGGGTCTTTGGACCCAGGGATTGAACCCTGGTCTCTTGTACTGTAAGCAGATTCTTTACCGTTTGAGCCACCACAGAAGCCCTCTTGAGTTGAGAAGTAGAGGTCTGGATGATTCCCTGATACCACAAACCTAATATTTTATTTTCTGAATTATTTGGGTGGCACAGTTAAATAAGATTTGGTGGAGGAGGAGAATTACTTGGATATTTATTCATAACAATAGTGCATTTAGTGGTTTAAAGGAAAAGAATCATGGCAGTAACCACAGTAACAGTAATGGGTGATGGTTACTAAGGCTTATTATGGGCTGAGTGCTGGGTCAGCCTCCTAATGTGCCTTCAGTCTCATTTCTTACAACAGCTCTATGGGATAATAATTACTCTCATTTTACAGAGGAGGAAACTGAGTCTGGGAGAGCCATTCAGCTGGTGAGGGAGCTGGTATTTGCACACCAGTATATGAGACTCTTAAGCACTACTTGCAATAACTTTTCTAGAGACTTCTTAGTTCATTGAAGGGAAAGAACAAGTCAGATGTGAAGACATGTGTGACAGAAAGCCGAGGACAGGGCTCTCTGACACTGAGGAGGTGTGATGACTTTGCTTCCCCAGGAGGGAGGTGAGGGACTCCTCCCTTCTTGTCCTTCTGGCACTCTAACCAACTGCTTTATAAAGTACCCATCAGCAGAGGGTACTGCCTTTCCCACACTATTTTTTTTGGGGGGGGTGCGGTAAGAGATGCCTCTATTGAAGGCAAGCAAGTAATTTCACATTGCATAATGAATATCTTTCCAAGCAGAAGCAGCTACCAGGGCTCAGAGGTCCTGGGGCTTCAGTTTACTTAAGTGGGGAGGAGGTTTCAGTGAATGAGACCTGGAGGCATTGAGATAAAAGGATCATAGTCTTACTGAGATATTGTTGGAACTAGCATAATCAAGTTTGGTATCAGTTAGACTGAAATAATTCAAAATGTTGTAGGGACCATTGTAAAATGGACACTTGTAATAATCCCTATTTCATAGGGTAGTTGTGAATTGAATTAATAAATGTAAAGCGCTTTGAAAAGTGCTGTAAAAGTGTAGCTGTTACTCTGGCTGCTATTAATCCCACCATGGTTATCACCACTGTTATCATAACAATACTCCACTGCTGCTACCACCACTACGATTACTATACCACTGCTACTGGTACTACCACTATCACAGTTACTTTTACTTCTATTACCATTGAATACCCTTACTAGTATCACTATTATTTCAGATTCTACTATTGCTACTACAATACTTATTACTGTCACTACCACATTGTCAATGTCCTGACATGGCAAATGCTTCCATCATGATAAATATGCAACACCAACTTCTGTGCCTTCCAAAAAGCGTGACTAGAGCAAATTCTCAGGTCCTCCTGGCTTTTTGCCTGGAAAGACTTTCTTGTCTGGTTCATTTTTGGGGCTGTTGCCATCTTTTTGCTACTGCTCAGGCATGGACAAAGTGGCTATCACTGCCCTGAGCTCTCTGAGGCAGCAATTCTGCTTGCTTCACTAATCCTTGTCAGTGACAAATGCTCCTCAAATCCATCCCCAATGGCCCTTTGAAGTGGACAAACAACTCCACAGCCATGAAATATCATGTTTTAAATAAAAGACACTGTTTCAAATGTCATCAGCACCTCAGCCAGAGGGCTGCTGATCTCAAACGGATGCAGATAGTGTGGAGATAATAAGAACTAATCTGTATTGAGTGCTTATCAGATCTTTTCAAATGCTTTTTGAGGCACTAAACACAGATTGACTTCTTTCGCCCCCCACAAAATTTTGTGAGGTAGTTCCCAGTATTAATCACAAACAAGAACAAATGAGAGCACCGAGGCACAAGGAAGTTGAAGCACTTGTTCAAGGTAACACAGTAAGTGAGAGAGCTGGGTTTTGAACTGAAGAAAGCTGAGTGCCGAAGAATTGATGCTTTTGAACTGTGGTGTTGGAGAAGACTCTTGAGAGTCCCTTGGACTGCAAGGGGATCCAACCAGTCCATTCTGAAGGAGATCAGTCCTGGGTGTTCTTTGGAAGGAATGATGTTAAAGCTGAAACTCCAGTACTTTGGCCATCTCATGCAAAGAGTTGACTCATTGGAAAAGACTGCTGCTGGGAGGGATTGGGGGCAGGAGGAGAAGGGGATGACCGAGGATGAGATGGCTGGATGGCATCACTGACTCGATGGACATGAGTTTGAGTGAACTCCGGGAGTTGGTGATGGACAGGGAGGCCTGGCGTGCTGGAATTCATGGGGTCGCAGAGTCGGACACGACTGAGAGACTGTACTGAACCGAACTCCGGAAAAGACGCTGCTGGCCCCAGCAGACCCACATGCTGCTTTTACATACACAGGATTCTAGTCAAAGGAGATCAAGACCTGGTGAAGACAGGTGCTCAAAAAGTCCTAGACCAGTGAATGAATGAATGAACAAGAGGAAGAAGGAAAGTATCATAACACATCATTTGTGTGAGTGAAGAACAGGAGACATTATGAGTGTTATAAACCAAAGGGGCAACTCAGTTATCTGCAGAAAGATTGGAAACAGAGTCACAGAGGTCAAGAAGAAATTGATGAGGAGGTACTACTTTGAGATCTACCTTGCTGGAGATCTAGGCAATTTGCCACTAAGTTCTTAGCCTCTATGGATTTTCCTGGGCTCCCCAGGTCTGTTGCTGTCTGCAAGTAGACGGCAGCTCACTGGTGGGAGGGCTTCTGAACACTTGACCTTCACCTCACATAGTATGGCACACAATATGGTACCATTCTCTACAAGCTGGTACCTTTCTTCCATGCGGAGAGTGATTTGTTTGCTTCTCTTAGGTATTAAATAAGGGGCTTCCCAGGTGGTGCTAGTGGTAAAGAACCTGCCTGCCAATTCAGAGATGTAAGAGATGTGGGTTCAATCTCTGGGTCAGAAAGATCCCCTGGAGAAGGAAATGGCAACCTACTTTAGTACTCTTGTTTGGAGAATCCCACAGACAGAGGAGCTGGCAGGCTACAGTCCATAGGGTTGCACAGAGTCAGACATGACTGAAGCGACTTAGCATGCATGCTTAGGTATTAGATATTGCGTGCCATAAAATTTTAGTGCTGAAGAACGCCTTGAAGGTCAACTCCTCTCATTTTCCTCATTAGGAAACTGAGTCTCATAGGCATCAAGTGAATTGATGAGGCCGCAACACCAGCAAGGAGCAAGTTCCCCTGCTTCTCCAGGCACTAAACCACATCTTTAATTATGGTTTATTCATTTGTTTGCCCTGATCTGGTGACAGTCCCTTGTGCTGACTTAAATGTCTTGGTGTTTCAGATAAAATGGTTGGCTTGAGCCAGGGCCTCAGGCACACTTTGCCTTCCAAAGCACTGGATACAACAAAGACCTAATTAGCTAATTAATCTACACTCCATTCCCTTGATACAAGGTCATACAACTTTCATCTTTAAGATGGACAAACTAAAGTAGTTTGCATTTTCCTTCATTTAATATTTAGAACCTCTTTATAGGGGAAATGGCCCCAAAGAATTCTGTTTGCACTTATATTAATATCACTTAATTAAAAACATTTTTCAGCATTATAACAAATAGAATAACTACCTTAGCTATAATATATGTTCTTTTGGCAGCAAAATTTTGCCTCTTTACCTAGTTAACAAATATGAGCATCATAAGACTATAATAAATTATTTAGAAGATATTTACTTTTAATTATTATTTTCTCAATAAATTCTAGAATTCAATTCCAAAGGAACTAAGATAACTTAGTTACATACCAATGTTTCACACTGGATGCATTTCGGCTTTCTGGAAGCGACCACATTGCTTTATTAAAGATTTCTTTTGTCTTTAATAAGGAAGCATGGGAGAGACCACTGTGTCATTTAATCGCTCACTCTGTCCTGCCTAGCATGTTAACTTCTCTGTAATTGTGCTTTCTCATAGTTCTTCCACCTGAATAGAACATATTAAATCCCCTAATAATTACTCCTACCTGACATAAAAGGGTGATTAAAATAACTCATGTCTAGAACCAATTTGATATATGATAATACAAATTTCTTGTCAAATTTCAGTGTGATCTGGGTGATTTAGGTGTATACATGTAGCCTATTATTGATTCTCCCTACTTTGATAATTCAACATTACTTGTCTTTAGATTTTCTCTAGCTCGAAAGGGGAAAAAATAGCCATTTTTATTCTTATTTTCACCACACATTTTTATTTATAAATGACCATTCAGTAGTAGTATATTCTGCAGTGTCATACTCCAGATGAGTAATCTAGTCCTAATAGCTTTCAGTTTTCAACACACAATTTCAACACAATTTCAACACAATTTTGTTGGTTCAGTGGCTTACACTTCAATCTGAACCCAAGATATTCTCTAGTTCCCTTATTTCTTTCACTTGTCTCTTCCATTATTCCATTATTTGAGTCATTTGGGGTTAATATGAATTAGCACAGAAAATGAAACTTAAGCCTTTGGTCTGAAGCCCCTTTCTTCCTTTGCGGAGCTCATAGCAAAGACAAATGTGGCTCTAGGAATCTTTCCTCCTTTTATTTGTGACCTTGCAAAGAGCCACTCTTATTTTTCCGTTTTATAGATGGAGATATTAAGACAGAATCAGCTTGGGGACTTGCTTCAGGTTATAGAGTGAGTCAAGGTTGCAATCAAGAAGAATAAAACATAGGAATAAAACTCGGTTAAATAAAGAAACACATTGCCCCATGCACATATTAGCTGGAAATGCCAGCGTGAAAGTCAAGGAGGGTTTAGGTGAAGTTGTGGATGACAGAGCCTTAAGAGGAATTTAAGGACATTTAGGAGTTGCTTCTAAGCTTGGGAGGCTGTGATTATGGAGGAAGTTTCCACTCTTTCCTACAAAATGTCTCTTGGTGCTATTGTCAGATACCTTGTCTAAGCCAGTGTGGCAGTGCTTATTTTGTTATGTTTCCCCAAACCCCTTTTGGTGTTTTATCTACTGGAGCGTTCATTTGAGACAAACAGCTTATGTAGTCTTTCTAGCCAAGCAGAAATCAGAATGAATGAGAAAACCGCCTAAGAAAATCTGTCCTCCTGATTTCCCACATGAAGCTGGCTGGAGAGTTGCTGTTCCCCTGACAGAGCCTCCACAGTACTTGTCAACTGCCTGGCTTGTTGTGGTGATGCTAGCAGCTGCTGCTTCTGCTTCCTCAAGATAAAGACCGCAGATAAGTGTATTCAAAAAGTGTGTTCATCCTCGTTTTTCTTTCCAGCTGTTTTCCTGGAATTAGATTAGCGGTGTAAGTGAAATCTTTTCTGAACCTCATTGAAATCCAGACTTGCCTAGTCAGTGGCTTCATTTATTTTTATTATCTGTGTTCTTATTTGTATACTTTTCTTATTTTTATGAACATTTACTATATACCAGAAACTGTACAAAAAGCTTTATATGCTTAGTTCAGTCTGCTGTAATCACATACCATAGATTGGGTGGCTTAAACAGTGGAAATGTATTTCTCCCAGTTCTGAAAGGTGGGAGGTTCAAGATCAGGGTCCCAGCAGATTCAGTGTCTGGTGAAGACTCTCCTTCTGGTTTAAAAATAGCTGCCTTCTCATTATATTCTCATGTGGCAGAGAGAGTGAGCCTCTTAGCCTCTGTCTTTTCTTATAAGGACATTCATCTTGTCATGGGAGCTCTACTTTCATGACCTTCTCTAAACCTGATTACCTCCCAAAGGCCCCACCTCCTAATACCATCACATTGAGAATTAGGGTTTTGACATGAATTTTTTTGAGATACAAATGTGCAGTCTATAACACATATATCTCATTTAATCTCAAAGTAGCCCTTCAAAGTGGATGTTATTACCCTTAGTCTACCAGGATGTGATTACCCTTAGTTTGTTTATTAAGTAACATGTTGCGGTCACCCAGGTGGATGGCACACTCAGGTCCGGTTGACTCCATGGCCTATGTTCTTAATTAGAGTGCTCTATGCCCCCAGCTGGGGACTTCATTGTTTTGCAGAGTTGAGTCCCTTCAGATGTCCTTGTAGATGCACTGCCTTGAAGATGTGTTCTTACAGAGCCACTGGCACTTATTTTCTGTATATTTCCTACGGACTGGTTGTAATGACTCAAGCTTTCTGTGAACTCAAATTTCATTTGCCAGTTTGGCTTCTGTGAGAACTGATCTGGCCCCAGCCCTTCTGGTTTGCGTGTGTGTGTGTGTGTGTGTGTGTGTGTATGTGTTTTCTTTGTCTTGAAGAGTCAGCAAATACTGAAGATTAGAGCTCTTGCTGTTGGTGATTAGTCTCTAAGTGTTCATGTTCGACCCTTGTGACCCCATGGACTGTAGTTGCCAGGCTCCTTTTCCAAGAGATTTCTCAAGCAAGAGTACTGGAGTGGGTTGCCATTTCCTTCCCCGGGGGATCTTCCCGACCCAGGGATTGAACCTGTGTCTCTTGCACGGGCAAGCAGTTTCTTTACTGCTGAGACACCAGGGAAGCCCAATCAGAATTCTTAGTATTCCTTTATTCCAAGGTCAAGTTGAGTATGGTAGTTCTCCCAGAGATCCTTCCCTCTCAATTCAGCAAAGACAAGTGGGATGGGATATTTTAGCAGGACATAAATGGAAAACAATCAACACCAACCTCCAAATAACTACATACATGCACCCTAAAATATATGCAACATGGAGATGTGTTTTCAGAGTACAGATTATCTAAAGCAGACTAAACGGATCGTTTCTTGTTGACATTGCTGAAACTTACTTCTGAGCTTTTAATTCTGCACGTGAGCCTTATCACTCTTCCCTTTGTGGTTAGGCTCTCCTTCATCTGTATAGTCACTCAGGCAAGTCTTTCCTGAATGGAGGAGGCTCTTCTCTCTGTGGTTTCACAGTCTCTTCCTGGAATATTGGCTATCTAGTGCTCTCTCCCCTTTCCTTGTTCATATACTCTTCATTTGCGGCTTTCAGTGACGCTTAAGCTTCTTTACTCTTTGGGGTTAGGGCAATGTCTGGGCTTGCTTTCCCTTAAGGTTCTGGAGCCTCTATAGTTGAAGGACCCTTCTTAGGAAGGTCATCACTCTAGTTCAGCTTCCTGTTAGGGTAAAAAGCCTGCTCTTCTTCCAGTCTCAAAACTTTGCCTCCCTTGTTGGATTTCTTACTTTGTTTCAACTTCAGTCCTAAGGAATATCTATTGGGCTTATTTTCAGGGATGGGATTACTGAATGTTACCAATCATTTCACTTTCCCAGTTACTACTGGGAATTCACCCTATCAGAGGGACAGGTAACAATAGAAAAATGCCTCACGGAGAGTGGCAATGACAAACATATGAGAGAAAGGGTATTATTCATTTTCTGTATGTCTTTCTCATATTATTACAAGACATAAAATAGGAACCTAGAATAATAACGAACTTTTTGGAAGGCATAGTTTTTTTCCCTTAGGCTGTCTTCCCATTCTGGGCCTCATTTTCACATTCATGGAAATCCCACAATGATAGATATCAGTTGTGATGTTTGGGTTGCATTTAACAGAGATCAGCTCTGACTCTAAAGCAAAGAAGGGACATATGGAAAGCACAGTGAAGGTTGGGAGACCATATTTGGAAAAATGAACATGAACTAGAGAGTTGAGAGCATGGGAATCTGGCCATATCATTATTGTGACATGTTGCTGCCATGAGTACATTTAACCAACCCTTTAGTTTTGCTTCACTTACTCAGAGTTCAGATGGGTGACAACATCTGACATGCTGAGCCTTGACTATTAGCTGGCACTGCCTACCAAGTGGGTGGGGAGGGGAAGGATGGAGCCTCCATAGCTTCCTCTGTAGGAGCTTCTGGGAACCCTTTAAGAGAATACTCAAGGAGGTGAGAGGTAGGTATTCCTCAAA
The DNA here is from genome assembly GCF_001704415.2 of Capra hircus. Classification (NCBI taxonomy): domain Eukaryota; kingdom Metazoa; phylum Chordata; class Mammalia; order Artiodactyla; family Bovidae; genus Capra; species Capra hircus. The sequence goes on from NC_030813.1 coordinate 73,171,500, forward strand.
ATCAGGACAGGAAGGGGGCAGGTTGATGGCTATACTGCCATCAAAAAAAAAAAAAAAAAGACAAAGGACTATAATGGGAGAAAAAAAATATGATGATGAGTCCAGTATATTTTCTCAGTGCTGTTTTTTAAAAAATCTCAATTAGTATTCTTAACACTGTTCTCAATTTCTATTGCCCTCCCTTTTGTTTTCTTTCTCAAACACATAGTTTTTAGGTTAGCAATTGCCTTAATACTGTCAACATTTTATACTGAGACCATACAGTAAGCTGCTAAAGTGTGTTGTTAGAATTGGATTCACAAGATTGATGTCCTCTTCAGGCTGCGGACCATCTGATTACTAGATCTCCTTTGGGCAATGAAGCTGCCTCCTTTTTCTCCTCTCTCGACCATCAAGCTTGCACCACAGTAATAATATTTAATAAGAGTAGCAGTAAAACTATGTCATTGCTTCTCTGATAGTCAGGGTGGAACGCAGCTCCAGATAAAACTGGAGTGATAGTTATAGAGATAATACAGTTGTTTTAGTTCTTTCACCTTGGAAAGGATGAGGTAGCCTGAATGTTGATTGATGCTTGTCTCTCATAGCCTACTGGAATTATACATTAGGTGTTTGGGTGAAATTGTGGGGTACACTTGATCATGTATTAAACATTTGCAAGCTATTTGCTTCTATTTGTTCTGACTGGATCTTGAAAAACAGCTTTGCTAGTTCAGGATAAAGGAGATGAAACCTTTGTGTTTTTGCCTGCTCTGCCTGAATCAGGTGACTTTTTGTGAGGATATCCAAACACTTTGCCTCATTCCTCTGCCTTCTTCACAGAATAAGTGAAAGATAAGAAGAAGATTCAGGGGAACCTCATTAATAAAACCTTCTACATACAGAAATCAGTATTTACAAAATAGAAAAAGTGTGGGGAAGTTATTTACATTAGGGAAATTTTTCTTTTTGGTTTTATAACAGAATTCACGTTAGGATTTCTTTAAATTGCAAAGTCCCTTGCTGGATTAAGGACATTACTGAAACACTCTCAGAAATACATCTACTATGAAAAGAAGCCATGTTTTATAACATCTAATTGTATAACTGAAGAACTAGGAATAATTCAGAAAAAAGGTATAGAAACTGTCTGTAGCTCTAGAAAGAGGAGGTAAGATACCTGATTTTCACTCCCTTACTCTCCTAAAAAGAGAATAGCTCTCACAGAAGTAAAAACTGAGACTCTTCTTTCCAAAAACCCAGAGGATTCCTGCATTAAATCATAACATAATTATGAGATCATTCTACTATTAACAGTAACTTTTAAAATTGTGTTGTGAATAAGATAGCATCTTGATGGTTTGAATTTTCTGCTTTGGAGAAAAGAATTCCAGCAAGTTTGACTTCTAAAAATGAGATACATTTCAAGAAAATACTGTCTTCAGAATTCTTGGTTTGTATTTTAGGGGAAGACATTTCATGGTAACCTTTCTGGGTCTTACTTTCTTTACCCGCAAAATATTTTTTTTTAAACACTGAGGTATAATTGACATATAGTATTATACTAGCTTTAGGTGCACATCACAATGATTCAATGTTTGTATATATTGTGTCATGATCACCACAGAGAGTCTCACTAACATCCAAAAGGAAGGTCTTGCACTAGATAATCTCTGAGGACTTTTATAGCTCCCAAGTTTGTTACTTAGTTTTTATGAGTGTCATTAACCCTATAATTTTGAGATTCTATCCCCTTTCCTTTGAATAGTTCAAATCTTACAGTAAATCACTCATTGAATTATTCTATGCTTTATCTGCTCATCTAATACTTGTGTGTGTGCGCTCAGTTGCTCAGTCATGTCCAGCTGTTTGTGATCTCATGAACTGCAGCCTACCAGGCTCCTCTGTCCATGCGATTCTCCAGGCAAGAATACTGCAGTGGGTTGCCATGCCCTTTTCCAGGGGATCTTCCTGACTCAGGGACTGAATCTGTGTCTCCTGTGTCTTGGGCATTGCCTGGTGGATTTTTTTTTTTTAAACCACTGAGCCACCTGTGAAGTTACTCACTTAGTATTTTTAAAGCCTGAGTCCAGACTTGTAGCCAGTTAGAAGTCTGTAGAACAGTGCAAAAGAATGTTAGATTCCCTTTTTATTCCAAAGAGGAATAAAAGCTTAGAAAATCTTAAATTGTTTCACAGTGGCAGTGCAAAAAGAATAAAAATGTAAGGGAAGAAAACTCACAGAGACAATGAGCAGAGATTCCCATCTGGTGAGGGTCTTAGAGCAGCTGCTGTGGTTCAACATTATCCTGAAGGAACCCTGAGTCTTCTGGGTTATAGTAAGATTGCATGGGCAAGTGGAATAACAACACATGGACACAGAAGCCGCAGTCTGAAAATACTGTTGCTCATGAAAGCCATGTATGTGATAGTTGGTTCTGAATCCTGTAAATATTCTTTTAGCCAATTGGAGAGATGAATATAGGAGTTTCCACATAGCCTTGAGCAATGACTTCTGATACTAATTGCTCAGACTTAGGCCAAACTTCACAGGTTAAGGGCACAGTTCTTCACAAGACTTCTCTACTTCAGACACCAATCACAGGCTAAGGGGTTCCCAGGCCAGGCTTACTTATGACAAATTGGCTACAAATTTGCAGTGCTCACTAATTTGGATAATTTGCTGTAATGACTCACAGAACTCAGGAAAGTGCTATATTTAAAACTACCAATTTATTATAACAAAAAGGATAAAAATCAGAACCAGCCAGAAAAGATGCATAGCATGACGTTTCCGCTTCCCCTGAGTCAGGGGTTCACCAGTGTGTAACAATACACACAGGGTACTGCTAACCAGAGAAACTCACTGGAGCTTCTGTGTCTGGAGTTTTTATTGGGACTTCCTCATGTAGACATGATTCACTGAATTATTGGTCAAAACGAAGAATTCAGGCTCTGGCTCCCTTTCCCAGAGAGCCAGATAACACTATGGTTCAAAGCCCCAATCCTCTAATCAAATGGTTGGTATTTTAGGTGTAGCCGGCCCCCCTCCTGAGTCCTGTCATTAGCTTAAACTCTATAGGGTTCCCCTTCAGTGATCTTGTTAGCATAAACTATCAGGATCCACTAAGAATAACAAAGACACTCCTATTACTCTGGAAATTCCAAGTATTTAGAGGTGTCCCTCCAGGAACTCAGGCCAAAAACTACCCCAATTCTTTATTATATGGCGTGCAAAGTTGCTTCAGTTGTGTCTGACTCTTTTGCAACCTTATAGACTGTAGCCCACCAAGCTCCTCTATCCATGGCATTCTCCAGGCAAGAATCCTGGAGTGGGTTGCTATTTCTTATTCCAGACACAGGGATTAAGCTCAGGTCTCTTTCTTCTGAATTGGCAGGTGGGTTCTTTACCACTAGCGCCACCTGGGAAGCCCTCTTTGATATGTAACACCTTGCTTTTGCTTTTGTTGGTTCTGCAGTCTTTGTAAGGAGTACAAGTGGCTAGTTCTATCCATCTCTAACAGGGACTTCAGGACTGGATTGAGGTCTCTAACTGGGTTACAGACCGGGTAGCAGAATGGTTAACAGCAAGGACAGTTTTGGGTTGTTGCCTCTTTGAACCTTGGCCCCATTGCTGCCTTTTGGCCTTACACTGGCTCCTTCATAGTCCCCACCCATTGCCTCTGCCCTGGGCTGCCCACAGGCCTATAAACTCGTGGCTGCATTTGCATAGATCACTACCCAAACCAGAGCACAGGTGGTCCTGCCCCTGTACCTCCATAGGGCAAGAGGAGGATGCTTGGTGTCCCATACCCAAATTAGCCCTTGGGGTGAGCTGCAAGCACTCTGAACTGACTGGATTGCGGGTGGCTGGCAGAGTGTGAAATTGTCTGCGAGGCTTGGGGTGTGCCTGAGGTAGCATGAGCCATAATCCTTACTGACAAGTCCAGGACAAAGGACCTCTGATAACTGAGTATTTCTCATTCCAGCTCTCTTCGGCTCACCTCAACTCCCACGAGATCCTGCGAGATCAGGCTGTGTCTGGCAAGAGTAGGTGGCAGTAACTCGGACCTTGTTTCCCTACCTTTACTTTATCCACTGCCATCTTCTTCCTGCTTCCATGTCTGGACTCAGCCATGCTTTCCATATCATCTCCTGTAGCCACAAAGTGTACCTTGGAGGCTGCATCATGCTCTGCTTCTCTTTGTGGGAAAACCCACATTTCACCTACTTAGACTAGGCCCCCAGAAGAAAGCATTCCTAACTGAGGGGCTTGGTGAAGAAGCCTGCCCCATCATAGTGTGCTGGCACTTGCGCTGGATCAGAAAGAGAGAGCATGCTCTGTGGCTGTTCAGCAGTGGAGACGGGCCAGGTATTGGTAGTGATGGTCTCCTGGGATGACTTGTTTGCCAGGCCCTGCTGGGATAGCTGACCCCTGCAACAAAGAAATGGCGTGTTTTGAGTTGCTGCGGCTTTGGACCTTGGCAGATGTGGGATTGGTACCCCAGGAGCCTGCCTATAGCCTCTAAGAAAAAAAGGGAGTGTAGGCTGATTGGTTTTATCTTGGTTCCACCACTCACCAGCTTGATGATCTTGGGCAAGTTGCTTATCTTTTCTAAGCTTAAATTTCCTTATCTGTAAAATGGCAATTTACCATGATGCAATAAGTTAATGCTTGTCATGTGCTTACCTGCTTACCGTAGGGGTGGGCACATAGGAAAAGCTCAGGTTTGTCATTAATGATTATCTTTGGGATTTTGAGGGCCTCCCTGGAAGCTCAGTGGTAAAGAATCTGCCTGTCAAGCAGGATATGCAGGTTTGATACGTGGGTTGGGAAGCTCCCCTGGAGAAGAAAATGGCAATCCACTCTAGTATTCTTAGGAAATCATGTGGACAGAGGAGCCTGGTGGACTACAGTCCATGGGGTTGCAAAGAGTCAAACAGGACTGAGCACGCACATATAATCAATTGGGCTTTTGAATAACCACTGAATATTACTAAACTTTTTTTTAAAGGTGGCACAACCTAAATATTGCCAGATCAATGGCAATATTTATCAGATTTTAAAAAGTTGATCCCTTAAGAAAATCCTTCTCAAAACCCTGATCTATAAAGCTGATAAAAATCTATGTGAAGCTGAGCTCCTCTGCTTGAGAAGGGTCTGGCTCACCTAACCATCCTTTTACCTTCCCAGTTTTGAGTCGTGTTTGATGAAGTCGGCTTGAAAACCAGTCTACAGCACTGAGAGTCAGGCTCCTTTCCAGGTTTCCCCTGGCTACCTCCTGCAAGAGGGTTAATAGAAGCATCTCTTAACAGTGTCAAAGTCAGGCTATAATTTTCTTATTTCAGTTTCTCCATGTACAAAATGGAGAAGATAATGGCAGCTTTGTTGTGACAGTGAATTAGATAATGTCTGTGAACTATTTTGAGCTTTTAGGGATCAGCTTTAGGGGACAAAGACCCTTGTTATCTCTAATTTCTAGCTTGTTTTTTAAATATGGCATTCTAAACACACTACTTAAAAATGAGTCAAACCCTTATTTCTGTGTAATCTCAGAGTAGAATGGGAGAAGTGACTCAACCATCCAGAAAAAAAAGTACTCTAGTTAATTGAGAAGAGATTTTGAATGAGAGTTATTCAGAAAATCTGTTGGGAAACCAGGAAAGAGAAGGGTATGTGGCAGATCTACAGAAAGCTGTCTATGAAGCTGCAGTGTGATCTCTAATGTAGCCTTAAAACATTATAATATGCTGCATTTCTTATTATTTTATGTCCTTTGCTGAGGCCTGAGACAGGCCCTTTATATTGGCTCCCTATTCCAGTCTGACTAGTTTCACAGCCAGGCCTGAAATAATCATTCTGCAGTGTGGAAATGGGAAGTGAGAAGGCAGTCGTGTTATCAGAATACATTCTGTTGTTAGTCTTGAGTTTGGTCCTGTTTCCATCACGTCAGAGGAGAGTCTGTAGCTTATTTGAGCATTGGAAGAATGGAAATAATAACACCTATATCAAAGACTTGCTACAAAGATTATATGAGATAATACATAAAAAGCATAATGTGTGATAGCATAGTAAGTAGTAGATAACTATTTTAAACATCAGTATTTATTAAAATTTCTAAAAATCAAATTATAATTGACATTGTTTTTAGGGATTCAGTGTAATGTTTCCATATTTATATTTCATTTTGCATATATACGTATTACAAAATGATTACCCCAATAAGTCCAGTTAACATCTATTAACATATATCATTACAAAAATTTTCCCCATGTAGTGAAAACTTTCAGGATCCTCTAGCTAGGTATCTTTCAAATATTCAATATATTAATAATATTATTAACTTCAGTTACCATGCTGTATACTACAGTCTCGTGACTTATACATTATATAACTGAAAATGTGTACTTTTTGATCCCTTTCATTCATTTCATTGACAACCCCCCACTCCCTGTCTCACTTCAGGCAACCACCAATCTGTTCTCCATATCAATGAAATTTGTTGTTGTTGGTTTTGATTCCATATGTAAATGAGATTGTATGCTATTTATCTTTTTCTGTCTGACTTATTTCACTCAGCATAGTGCCTTCCAGGTTTTTTCATGTTGTCAGAAATGGCACAACTTCAGTTTTTTTAATGACTGGATAATATTCCACCACACACACACACACACACACACACACATGCCACATCTATACACGTGTACCCATATATATGTATACACGCATATATACTAACATACCACATTTTCTTTATTCATTCATCATCAATGGACATTTAGTTTTCTATGTCTTGGCTATTATAAATAAAGCTACAGTGAACATGGAAGTGCATATAGCTTTTCAAATTGGTGTTTTCATTTTCTTTGAATAAATACAGAAGTGGAGTTGCTGGTCATAAGATAGTTCAATTTAAAATATTTTGAGGAACCTCCATACTGCTTTTGATATTGGTTGCATCAATTTACATTCTCACCAGTGGTACACAAGGGTTCTGTTTTCACCACATCCTCACCGGTGTTTGTTATTACTTGTCTGTGCTTAGTCACTCAGCACTCTTTGTGACCCCATGCTGTAGCCCACCAGGCTCCTCTGCCCATGGGGATTCTCCAGGCAAAACTACTGGAGTAGGTATTACCATCTGAGCCACTATTTGCTTTTTTGGTAACAACCATTCTAACAGGTTGTAGCTCAAATGGTAAGGAATCTGCCTGCAGTGTAGAGGACCGGAGTTTGATCCCTGGGTCGGGAAGATCCTCTGGAGAAAGGAATGGAAATCCACTCCAGTATTCTTACCTGGAGAATCTCAAGGACTGAGGAGCCTGGAGGGCTACAGTCTATGGGGTCGCAAAGAGCTGGACACGACTGAGCAACTAACACACACACACACGGGGTGATATTGCACTGTGGATTTATTGTGTGTATGTGGGTGATTAATATACTAACTTTATTTTTTTAATTTTTATTAAAATTATTTTATTTTATATTGGAATATAGTTGGTTTACAATGTTGTGTTAGTTTCAGCAAAGTGATTTACTTATACATATATCTATTCTTTTTCAGACTCTTTTCCCATATGGGTTATTACAGAATATTGAGTAGAGTTCTCTGTGCTATACAGCAGGTCCTTGTTGATTATCTGTTTTATTATAGTAGTATATATCTGTTAACCTCAAAGTCCTAATTTATTCCTCCTTCCCCCATTTTCCCTTTCGTAACCAGAAGTTTTTGACATCTGTGAATCTGTTTCTTTTTTTTAAAAAGTTCATTTGTATCATCTTTTAGATTTCACATATAAGTGATATCTTATGATATTTGTCTTTCTCTGTGTGACTTACTTCACTTAGTATGATCTCTAGGTCCATCCATGTTGCTGCAAATGGCATTATTTCATTCTTTTTATGGCTGAGCAATGATGGACATTTAGGTTGCTTCAGTGTCTTGGCTATTGTAAATAGTGCTCCAGTGATGCAACAGGCTGCATGGATCTTTTTGAATTATTGCTTTCTCCAGATATATGTTCAAGAGTGGGATTATTGGGTCATATGGTAGCCTATTTCTACTTTTTAAAGGAAACTCCATACTGTTCTCCATAGTAATTGTACCAATTAGCACTCCTACTGACAGTGTAGAAATGTTCCCTTTTCTTTATACCCTCTTCAGCATTTATTGTTTATAGACTTTTGATGATGGGCATTCTGACTGATGTGAGGTGATACCTCATTGTAGTTTTGCTCATTGTGGTTTTTATTTGCATTTCCCCGATGATTGGTGATGTTGAGCATCTTTCCATGTACCAGGTTGCCATCTGTATGTCTTCTCTGGAAAACTGTCTATTCAGAATCTCTGCATATCTTAAAAATTTTTTTTTTTTGCTATTGAGTTGAATGAATTCTTTATATATTTTGGGTATAATTGCTTATCAGTTATATTATTTGCAGATATTTTCTTCCATTCAGTAAATTGTCTTTTCATTTTGTTGATGGTTTCCTTTGCTCTGCAGAAGCTTTTAATTTTATACAGTCTCACTTGTTTATTTTTGTATTTGGTGTCAGATCCAAAAAGTCAATGCCAAGACTGATGTCAAGGAACTTATTGCCTCTGTTTTCTTCTAAAAGTTTATGGTTTCAGATCTTACATTCAAATCTTCAATCCATTTTGAGTTAATTTTTGTGCATGATGTAAAATTTGTTGTTGTTCAGTTGTGTCCAACTCTTTGTGACCCCATGAACTGCAGCATGCCACAGTTTCCTGTCCTTCACTATCTCCCAGAGTTTGCTCAGACTCTTTTCCACTGAGTCCGTGATGCTATCCTACCATCTCATCCTCTGCTGCCTTCTCCTTTTGCCCTCAATCTTTCCCAGCATCAGGATCTTTTCCAGTGAGTTGGCTTTTTGCATCAGGGGGCCAAAAGATTGGAGCTTCAGCTTCAGCATCAGTCCTTCCAATGAATATTCAGGGTTGATTTCCTTTAGGATTGACAGGTTTGATCTCCTTCCAGTTCAAGGGACTCTCAAGAGTCTTCTCCAGCAGCACAGTTGGAAAGCATCAATTCTTTGCCACTCAACCTTCTTTATAGTCCAACTCTCACATCTGTACATGATTACTGGAAAAACATGGTGTAAGACAGTGGTCTAATTTTGTTCTTTTCCTTGTGATTATCCAGTTTCCCCAACATCATTTATTGCAAAGAACATTGTACGTTCTTGGCTCCTTTGTTATAAATTAATTGACCATGTTTATGTATTGGGTTTATTTCTGGGTTCTCTATGTAGTTTCACTGATCTATGAGTCTGCCAGTACCATGTTGTTTTGATTGTTATAGTTTTGTTATATAGTTTGAAATCAGAGAATGTGCTATCCAGTGTTATTAATTATAAGTTTGTCATCATGATGCTAAATATCTATATCTGTGGCCTGGGCCTAAAATTCCAAGTTCTAAAATCATAAAGATGAGGTGAAAACTGAAAAACTGAAAAACCTGAAGCTGGGAGAGATTTTGATTTGTTCAAAGGTAATCTGGGAGTCCTTGTTATTTAAGTCTTCATTATCTGGGCCTTTGCCTCCCTGGTGGCTCAGAGGTTAAAGCGTCTGCCTCCAATGCGGGAGACCTGGGTTCGATCCCTGGGTCGGGAAGATCCCCTGGAGAAGGAAATGGTAAACCACTCCAGTATTCTTGCCTGGAGAATCCCATAGACAGAGAAGTCTGGTGGGCTACAGTCCATGGGGTCGCAGAGAGTCGGGCACAACTGAGCAACTTCACCTTCACCTATCTGGGCCTTTGCAGTTACGAGCTTTCTGCAGGAGACAGAGTTCCTTTTGCTCCCCTACAAATGAAGTGCTTATAATATTAATCCCATTTCAATATCCTTGGGTAATATTAGCTTCTTTTTTAAAATTTTATTTTTATTTTTTAACACCAAAAACATTTTGTATTGGGGTATAGTTGATTAACAATGTTGTGATAGTTTCAGGTGAACTGTGAAGGGACTCAACCGTACGTATAAATGTATGCATTCTCCCCCAAACCCTCCTCCCATCCAGCTGCCATATAACATTGAGCAGAATTCCAAGTGTTATACAGTAGATTTTTCTTGGTTATACATTTTAAATATAGCAGTGTGTACATGACCTTCCTTGGGTAATACTAGATTCTATCTCTGCTCATCTTATTAACATCATTTGAAACTAGTCTCTTGTTGATTGCCTTGTTAACTTCAGACAGTATTATATACATAAAAAAACAGTTGCAGGGTAAGGTTGCAAATCTCATAAAGAATGCAGGATTTCATGAAGGTAACAAAACTGATATTGCAGAACTGTCAAGTCAGCAAGTATTTATTGGGCACCTCCCACGTAGCAGGTACTAGGTATTGCAGACTAGCCCTGAATAAATCAGATAAAAATCCCAGCCTTCATGGATCCAACATACCAAATTTACACAGAAACAATGACATATAGACCTGACAGAATTGAACCATGCTGCAATCAGAATAGAAAATCAACAAGGAAGACATGATAGATGGTTTTGGTAATCTAAAAGCATGTTCACAAATTCTTTGACAGGCCTCTTAAAAAGGTAGTGCCTACATCTTCTCCCCTTGAAAATGGGCTGGCTTTAGAGGTTTGCCTAAGGAATATAGTGAGGCAGAAGAGATGCTGTGTCACTTCCCAGGCTAGGTTATGAAAAATGGTACGGCTTCTGCCTTCTCTTAGGGACCTTGAGGTTTCATGTATATAATTCAGCTATCTGAAGCCACTGTGCTACAAAGACATGTGGTGAGATCAGGGTGAGTGAGAAAAAAGCCTGAGGAGCCCTTGCTGTTTTGGCCTCCAGCCAAGTGTTTCCAGCCCAGGTGCCACACATATGAATGAGCAGGCTGGCAGATGATCTCAGCCCCCAGACGGCTCCAGCTGATGACAGGTGAAGAGTGACAAGCTCTTCCCACTGAACTCTACATAAGTTGCCCATTTGTGAACAAGCTGCTGCTGCTGCTGCTGCGTCGCTTCAGTCGTGTCCGACTCTGTGCAACCCCATAGATGGCAGCCCACCAGGCTCCCCCGTCACTGGGATTCTCCAGGCAAGAACACTGGAGTGGGTTGCCATTTCCTTCTCCAATGCATGAAAGTAAAAAGTGAAAGTGAAGTCGCTCAGTCATGTCCGACTCTTAGCCACCCCATGGACTGCAGCCTGCTAGGCTCCTCGGTCCATGGGATTTTCCAGGCAAGAGTACTGGAGTGGGGTGCCATCACCTTCTCCGTGTGAACAAGCTAGGCATTGTTATTTTAAGGTACTAAGTTTTGGGGGTAATTTGTTATGCAGACATAGCAACTAAAACAATGCCTCAATAGAGAATGATATGAATATCAAAAGAAAATAGAGACCCAAGAGATACCGGAAGAAACCTTTAATATTTTTGGAAAAATAGACCTCTTTATGACCATTCTTTATAGGTCAGAAGGGAGTGATGGATCTGAAATTGAGTAGTCATTCAATTATTTGGGGGGAAAAAATGGAAAATCTTCCACATTAAGACTTAATATGTAAACAAAATTTAAAAAAGATAATATATAAAGATGTTTAGAAGCTTCACTGTGTTAAATATGATATGCACATATTCTGTTAATACACATTTTCATTTTTTTTAAATCTAATCAAACTCTCCCTGCCCACCTTGGATTACTCTTCAGATTTGCCCTCCATGTTAAGTGGTGTCACATTAATTGGTCTTTTTTCATTTCCCTGTTTTCTTGGGACATCCTGAAGCAGTGATAAGAAGTGAAGTGGGACTGGTGAGCAATTTGACTTATTATGGTTGTTTTACAGTGGCTTTCTTCTGGTGAATTCTGGAGATAGTATGGAGCACTTTCTTAAGTTCAACCTGAAGGATAAACATTGAATCACTGAAGAGGGGGAAGAGTACATGCAGGGTCATCATTGTATTTTAGGTGTTGTAAGGAAGTGATGGTCTTATCGGAGGGTGCTATAAACCTAACCTGTCCTTCCTAAAGGTTCCTGTAGCAAAGATTCCCCATTTGGTTACCAAGGCCTTACCTGATATCAGGCTCTCATATCACAATCCATGGTTCATTAGAACAAGCTTTCACTTTGAAAACCAAGATGTATGAATATCTCGAAGAGGGTGCCACACAGAGAATAAGAGGTCAACCATTTAAGTTTTGGTGCTGAACCGTTTAGACTTTTTGTTTTGCAATTGGGATCCCTTAGGATGAACCTGGTGTTTTCGTATCGATTGCTTTCTACACTAAAGTAGTTAGGGGGAAGAGAGGATTTTTGCAGAAAGTGGAATTTAGCAGAGGGAGAATGTGTTAGACTGGTTGCCTGTGGGCATGGTTCGCCCCTTGAAGGTTAGAACCGAGGGAATTCTCTATCTTTAAACATTTTCATTTAGGGCACTCAAACACCACAATTTGCAGTATTCAGCTTTAGGGACTCTCCTACTTCAATAAAGAGGATGGTATTTTATTATCTCCTCGGGTTGTTTTTGGAACTTTGAACAAAAAAATCACACAAACACTCACACTGATGGGATGACTATAATGGGGCAGAACAAACCACTCGAGTCTAGTTTCACTTAGGAAAGTAATTTGTAGCAATGATACTACTACAAGTAAGGTTTCGGATTTCTTAGAAGCCTCTTCTGTAAGTAGCCTGCACTTTGGTTTTATTGAGTGCACACAGAGGGGAAGTGGCAAGTCAAAGTGATTGTTCCTGGCTCTAGAACTTTGTTTTCCAAACTCTAATTGGCAGCACAGGGCAGATCTATCCTCTATGAGATTTTTTTATTTTAAAAAATAAACCTACTTCTGAAGTCTTGTCAAGGTGAATGTAGAGAGATCTGTGGATGTGCCCGAGTGTGGGCTCAGCAGTTTCCATCCCAGCCATGGCTCTCTGTTAAAGACTTGTTGAGTCTTGGTTTCCGTGTTTCTCAACTGGGAGTAAGTAATAATTTCCTTGCAGCTAGAATCAGAGGCTTATTTGAGGTGGCTTTGTAGAGGCCTCAGATATAGCTGACATGGAGTAGGTGCTCTCCGAGTAGTAAGTAGCAGTCTAAATGCTCCTCTGAACCTTATCTTTATCACTCTATCAGGAGGTTGTGAGGATGAGATGTCTGTGACAGGGAAACTGCAATGCAAGAGACAAGTATAAGGCAAGTGGCTATTTATTTCCATCTAGGAAGTAAGAAACGTATCAGCAGTGGATATAAAGGAGCTTCCCCTGTGGCTCAGTGGTAAAGAACTCACCTGCCAATGTGGGAGATGTGGATTTGATACCTGGGTTGGGAATATCCTCTGGGGAAGGAAATGGCAACCCACTCCTGTTTTCCTGCCTGGGAAATCCCATGGACAGAGGAGCCTGGTGGGCTACAGTCCAAGGGGGACTACAGTCCAAGGGGCTGGACATAATTTAGCATCTAAATAATAGCAACAATGGATATGAAGAGGGTGCCTGAAGGAGCAGTCTTTGGGGTGATGAGCAACAGCCAGGAGCTAGGTTGCTGGAAGAGTCAGTCATCAGGTTGTTAGGATCTGGGCTGAGGACTAACTGTTCCCACCACAGATGTGGGCCCTATCCTTTGACCTTTAGGCAGAAGGAAACATCACTGTTACTACTCAGAACTGGGCTTGTCATTTTTGGGACTGTGGGAGGTTGGTAGTTCTCACCTCACCTGAGCACCGGCTGGAATGTTTGGGCACTTGTCTCTAATTTACCTTGGAGCAGTCTATAACCTCAAGCCCATCAGTGAACTCCAAGATGACCAGCACTTTTTTTTTTTTTTTTTTTGTGGCTCAGGGGCTGTTAACAGCAGCGAAAGTAAGATGCTGAGCTGTGAATACTCTAGGAGACCCAGATGAAAAAATGCCAAATCCCAAACCAGGTGCACAAGCAGGTGCTGTTGTGCAACGAGAATGGCTTCTTCACTTGGCAACATGGTTCTTCTAAACAAGACTCCCTCCCACCCCATACACACATACATGATTATGTAACTGATGTGCATTGAGGACTGGTGCAGGAGAGGGCCTGCTACCAAGAAGGGAGTTCAAGGTCAGCCAGTTGGGGGAAGAGAGAATTTAAGTTATTAAAATCAGGTTGGTGCTCAATTTGGGAGGCAGTTTACCTGTTGCCTCCATGGAACAGATGTGAAACATGTCTCGGCTTTGAGTTTTCTCCCTGGCTCCCCTCTCTGATTTTGTCTCTATCTTTAGCCCTCTGTCTCTTTGTCTCTGATTCTCTCCCAGTCTGCGTTTCCCGGTTCCTGTCTCACTGCCTATGTGCCATCTCTCTGCTGCCTTTCTCTTTTTCTGTCCTTCAGTCTCCGTCTCTGTGTCTCTATCTTTGTTGGAGAGAAAGGAAGTTTCCATTTTCACTCTTTTTTTATTGGATACAAAAAATAAGTGAATAAAAGCAATTTATCTTCATTGTCTAAATGAGAGTTGTTGGATCCTGACACCACCTTCCTCTCATCTTGGCAGAGAGGGTAACCTAGCCTTTTGAGCAGAGCCCAAACAAGGGTCCTTCTGCCCAATGTCACTTGCACCAGTAGAAGCCTGAGTTTGGTTCAGAAGCAAAGGCAAATTTTATTCTTTGATTAAAGAATGGAGAGTGTGAGCGCGCTTTCCTTGGAAGGTAGCTGGAACATATGCTTCTAAAACAGGGGCCTCTTCCTCCATCTCAGAGATGGGGTCTCAGGATGGAGATGTTCTAACCTAGGCCTGTCTGGTCTGCTCTGGAATATAAGATCTGGATCCAGGTTTAGAGTGCTGACTCTAAGGGTGCCGACTCCAGCCTTTTTACCTAAGTAAAGTTAATGATAAGTTGGGTGGGTTGGCTGTGCGGGGTGGGGTGGGGTGAGGTGAAGAAGGGGGAAAGTGAAAAATGAAACTTATATCTTAAGGGGATATGTGGAAGGGTGTGTTTAATTTCATGCAAGCTGGAATCAAATTTCTTGGTTTCAAATCGCAGCTTATACCACTAACTCACTGTGTGATCTTGGGCAAGTTACTTAACCCTTCTGAGCCTCCATTTGCTCGTATGTAAAACAAGGATACTTATGTTATTACGTAACATACATACATACATTACATATATAACATAATTACATAAGGTTGCTTGTGAGCATAAATGAGACAGTCCATCCTCAAAATGTCTAGTGCAGTGAAGCCATCACTCATGATGATGAAAAGAAGCCCCCCTTTTGTGTGTGTGTGTGTTTTAAAATTTTTAATTGAAGGATAATTGCTTTACAGAATTTTGTGTTCTGTCATGCATCAACAAGATTCAGCCGTAAGTTCACCCAGGTCCCCTCCCTCTCGGACCTCCCTCCCACCTCCCGCCCCATCCCACCCTTCTGCCTGTCGCAGAGCCCCTGTTTGAGTTCTCTGAGTCATACAGCAGATTCCCATTGGCTGTCTATTTTACATATGGTTTTGTGGATTTCTATCTTATTCTCTCCATATAACTCCCCTCTCCCTCCTCTCCTCCCTCCATCCATAGGTCTGTTCTTTATGTCTGTTTCTCCATTGCTGTCCTGAAAGTAAATTCATCAGTGCCATCTCTTCAGGTTCCATATATACGTCTCAGTATATGATATTTATATTTCTCTTTCTGACTTTTTTGCCTTTAACATTAGCGGGGGCTGGTGCTAACCCTACAAGCTGCCTCCTGAGTCATTGTATTTAACGAGTGCTTCTATCAGCTAGATATGGTGCTGCGTTCTACAGAAACGAAAATGAACCTATTTTCTGATCACAGAGCTATTACTGCCTATTGGGTGAGAAACACCACCATGTTCCAGGGCCATTTCAATACAGTGTGACTGATGTGTATTGAGATGAGGTAAACACAGGTTGGTGTGGGAATCCAGAATGAGGCATGTAAAGGCATCCAAATTTGGACCTTGTACTGCTCCTTTCAGCTGAGGACCCCAGGCATACTCTGTGCAAGACCTTCCTGCCAGCAGATTTAGTAGGCAGGAATCACTGATGAGAAAGGGAAGTGTGGGTCACTCTGTAGGTAAAACAGACAGACACCTTGTGGGACAGACACCACTGCTGGAGCATCTGGGCCTTCCTGGAGCTTAGAACATGAATGAAAAGGGAGACCAACCCGTTCCAGCCATTTTGTTTCCTCTTTTGTGACTGCCTCTCTGCAACATGCTCTGCAGATGGATATGTTTTAGCAGTGGGGAGAGCAAGCAGTGCTCCCCGCTCAGAAGGGCCTCCTATCAGCACAGTCAGCAGTGGCAGGCATATTCACATTCTATGGGTACAAAAGGTATTTTAAACAGGCCTGTGTCTTCCAGCTTTATCGCCGTATGAGTCTCTTCTCACAATAGTGTTTACAGAAAAGAAACGGCAGGGTATAGAAAAAATGAAAGTCACGGCTTGTTCTCCAGAGGCAGGCAGGGCGCAGTGGAACAGCAGTCCCAGTTCCGCGTGGGCAGCATCAACAGTCGTGATGCCGCTGCCCACCTGCTGGACAGTGGAGGCCTTTGCTGCTCAGGGCAGAGGGGACAGGTGTCCGGGCTGCAGCAAGTTCTCTGCGGCTTTTCGTGGTCTGCAGTATAGCATTGCGCTTCTATTTGTGTGTTTTCTCTTCTTTGGGAGCAAGAAATTTTCTCAGGTTAGAATAACAGTTTTAAAAGGAATTACTGGCATTGAAACATAATGATGAGGTGACGACCCCTCTGTGATAAGATGAAGCTTTGGAAGGAAATTCACTGCTGCTGCTGATTTCTTTTTATCGTGTTCCATCATCATACGATTCACTACAGCCTCCACACATCAGCCTTAGGCAGGGGAACGGAGTGGTTTACAAACACTTCACATGCTCTGGCTCCACTGTCTACTGTGTGACTCTGTGCCAGGGCCTTTGGTGCTCAGCTTCAGTTTTCCTGTCTGTAAAATGGGCTGCTCCAGAGGGCTGTCATACGGATAACTATTGAAAGCAGTTCCTGGCTCACACAGTGGATTCTATATAAGGGTTTGCTGTTAATATTACTATGAATATACAGCCAAACTTCATGATATTCCTTGTGGTGAATTTAAATATATTTCATGTAGTAACCAACCTATTAGTACTGGCTCTGGGGTCAGTTGATGGCTGAGAACCCTGGTTTAGTATTTCCTAGATGTGGGATCTTGGTCAAATTATTAACTTTTTGTGTTTCAGTTTTCTCGTCTGTAAAATGGGGACAAATAATGCTGATCCCCTCAAAGCAGTATGGTGAGGTTTAAATGAGATAATATATGAAAAATAAATTTCAGAACCTCTCTGTGCCTCAGGTCCCTTCAATGCAGAATGGGGATTATTATGGAATAGTTTGTGGGACTGTTTGATGACTGAATGAAGATTAGCTACAAATAAGGTGCTTAAAACAATGCTTTGGAAATAGTAAGCACACACTACTCTAGCCGTCGTTTTTATTACCTGACTACCACCGCCATCACATCATCATAATATTACTACTGCCAGTTTTTCAGTGTGCAGTGTACTTAAGATACAATGATACAGTGACTCACGTATTCCAACTTGTCTCATCCTGTGTTTCCTTGGGAATTGGCAGTTTTCACCCCCTCCCACATTTTGGCCTGTTTATCCACTCCGATTCTTTATCCACTCTGACTCAATTACTGCTTTCCTGAGTACCATCCACACACGCTAATTTAATGGAATGTTATTTGCTGAGTGAGGCTTTTTCCCCCATTTTGCTTCAGTCTGTGAGTGGTCTCTTGAGTTTCCTCCTGACAATAAAGGACTCAGGTGTAATGTTATTAAAGCTCCCAGTGGATTCCTAGTGTATCCCAGTTTTGTGACTAACTGCTTTTAAGCAGTTTCAGAATGTTATTAGCCTGAGGCCTTTGCTCAGGCAGGAAGAGTTAGCATTAGTTAATTAATGCTTCTAGTCTTGGGCTCTTTGAAAGTTTTGTATGGGTTACCTTCTGTGGCGGTTGTCAGAACAGATAAACTCGAACTCATATAATTAAATCGTCAACTTCCTCAACTCCTTTCTGGAAGTGACAGAATGTTAAAAATGAATAATAGCTTAAATCTGCCTTGCATCATTCATTTATTCATTCACAATTTGGAGCATTCATTGAGTGGCTACTATATGTCAGGCATGGAGGAGAGGAGTAAAGGTGAACATGAGAAGGCCTAGTGGAAGAGGAAGATGCCACAGAAAGGCCCAGACCCATATCTACAGTATAAAAAAGAATGAATAGATGAATAAGAGTAATAATTAACCTTTATTGAGCTCCTACTATTGTGCATGCTTCACCTTATTCCGTCCTTGAGACCAACTATCATTATGCCCATTTTCCAGAGGTGGAAGCTGAGGCTTGAGAGATCAAGAACTTCCTCAAGATCATGCTGCTACAAAGTGGCAGAACCATCATTTAAATTCAGGCCTGTTTAGGTCAGAGCCCATGATCTTGAATGCTACACTTTATTGCCTCGCCACTGATCAGCTATGCAGCCGAAGCCTCAGTGATCTCTATTATCATCCATAAGGGAAAATGAACTGCTGAGAGGTCTTGCTGGTTCCTGTGTCTCCCTAGTGAGAGGACAGTCACATCAGATGCAGAAGAGCGAGCTCCTGCTGCCTCCGCATTTACCCGTGTGCCAAGGTAGCCTTGGGAGTAAAACAGCCCTGTCTGATGGCTTTGCTGCTTGGGACTGGTGCAGTGTGGCCTAGCTATGCTATTTAAAACAACATTGATGGCAAGAATAATAGCCCATAATTATGCAGCACTAACTAGGTTCGCTTCTAAATTATTTATTTAATAATCACAGTAACTAATGCTAGTCTCTGTTGGTTTTCTCAGAAGCCTACCCAAGACTAGTATTTGGTATCAATAGTTTATTTGGGAGGTGAAGAAACCTCAGTAAGGAAATGGGAGAGCGAGATGGGAAAGGGCAGGCAATCAATAAAAGGTGGGTATGCATACACCAGCTCATGTGTGTCTTGGACTGGCTAAGGACCTCTCCTGGGGAAGATTCATTCTCAGGAGCTTCCGCTTTGTGTGGCAGAGGCAGAATGACTTTGGCTGCCAGAGAAAGCCCTCAAAGAGCTGAAGTTCTGGCTTCTTGCCCCACATTGGCAAGGCCCAAGAGCATGTGGGAGTGCACCGACACTGAGAAACCAGAGGTCCAGGGAACTAGAGGTACAAGTGACTTGCCCAGGGTCACATGACTTAATGATCTTATGGGTTGAATTGTGTCCCTACCTCTGCCACTTCAGTTCATAGGATGAAGAACTAACCCCCAGGACTGCAGAATGTGACCTTATTTGAAAATAGAGTCACTGCACGTGTAATCAGTTAAGACGAGGTCATTAGGATGGATCTTAATTCAATATGACTGTTGTCCTTATGAAAAGGGGAAATTTGAACACAGACATGTACATACAGGGAGAGTGCCTAGTGAAGATGAAAGCAGAGATCAGGGCAATGCTTCCACAAGCCAAGGAATGCCAGAGATGGCCAGCAAAACACCAGAAGCCAGTGAGAGGTGTGGAACAGATCTCTCTCACTAACTAGGTTCTCTTCTAAATTATTTATTTAAGACTAGTATTTGGATCCAGCATGATCCAACCTTGCCCGCCCCTTGCTCAGACCTTCCACTTCCGGAACTATGAGACAATAAATTTCTGTTGTTTAAACCACCCAGTTTGTGGTACTTTGATAGGGTAGCCCTGGCAAACTGATATAAGTGGCAGTTGTTACTTACAGATTGTGATTTCCAGCCCCAGTCAGTTGAGTGCAAAGGACACGGTGTAGGAGAGGCAGGAGGAGGATGGGAGCCAGCAGGTACCATCAGAATGTTAGAGTCCTTGCTTACCTCTTCTCGCTTCTCCTCCTTCTCACCACCAAACATTTATTAAGTGTGCTGAGCTCTTTACATGCATCATTCTGTTTAATCTCCATGTAGCCTGAATGGGAGGTAATATTGGTATCTCTGTTTCACAGACAAGGTGACGGTGGATTCAGAGAGGTTAAGTAGCTCAACTAAGGACACGGAGTATGCCAGTGTTGAGTCAGCATGCAAACTCAGGTTGTCTGACTTCTGTTCTGCCACTTCTGCCCTTGCAGCCAGACTGGCTCACGTCCAAAGAACAGACATCTATCTTAGGACCAACTTAGGGACCAGAGTTGCTGCAGGGGAGTCCTGATGTACAGGGATGGGAAGAGTCTCTCAAAGAGAAACACTAAACAACAGAAGATGAATCAGCACCAGAGCACAAAGCCCTAAGTGGACTATTTGAATATTATCTTCTATTTTGGGTACTTAAAGGTGTTCTCCTTTCTACTCTTTGTGAGGATCTGTAGAGAGAAGAAGGCATTTTGACCCTATAGAGGTGTCCTGTGCACGCTTTGGGCATGGCATTAGAGTAACTGAGGACGTGGTTCTGCTGAGCTGCACTTGTTCCCTGTCCCTGCCTGGCCCCTCTCCCCCTTCACTGTTAATACTGCAAGGAATTTGGTTCTTCTGCTGTCAGTTTTTTTTTTTTTCAACCAGAAAAATGTTCTGCCATGTGTCTTTTGTTCTTTTTTTCTGAAGTGGCTGTGAAGTTATAATTTACTGGCATATAGAGAAAAGTGGATTTTTTTTCACTGCAATTCCGTTTCCCCCATCCTTTGGGATTCTTGGGAAAACTTGATTAAAATGTCAGCCAGAAGAATGGCTGGTGATTCTTTAAAAGGACTGATTAAACCAGGATGACCCACAGCACTAACAGGAGAAGAAACCCTGTGGGGATCTGAGCATTTACTTTTTAGTTATTTGAGTATAGTAAAAAAAAAAAAAAGTCAGAAAAAAAAGAAAAAGCTTTGATGGAGAGGAAGGGTGATAATAAGGTAGTTATTAGCAATGGTAATAATAAGCGCCACTCGAGTAAGTTCTGTCCTTGGCCCTGTCCTGTGCCTTTGTCTGTGTTGTCTTTAACACTCACATTCCTGGAAGTATTAGGATCACCCCATTCTCCGTAGAGAGTAATTCATGTGCCTGCCGTCAAACAGCTGGGGCCTGTCTCCTGGGGTGTGACGGTCACACTGAGGGAGAATCCTAAGACCTTTAATAGGAGATGGTCACTCCAAGGATGGGGCTGCATCATGCCTGGAGAACTAATTCCTTCTATCTGAATGTAAGCAGTAACTCCTTCCTGCTTCTCTAGGACCCAGCCTTTTGGCCCTGATCTTGTACCTGCTTTATTTCTTGCCAATTGGTTCCCATTTAAAATTCTTCCTTTGGAGGAAAGCCAATCACGAATACATGCATAGAATCATCTGGTTCAATAGAAAAGGAAAAAAAAATAGAAAAGGAAAAATGTGTTGACTTAACCGCATTATTTTAATTGTGTGTTTTCTGAGAATTGGATTCTACATGCTGAACAATCCAATGAGGGAACATTAAAGTGGGACAGAAACCTGTGGCCCGATCCCCCCTGAGGTTATTTGGGGCCCCTACTATACCCTGTGGCTGCACTGTGGAAGGGGACCAGTGGAGGGACAGACTGTTGTCTAGTTGATTTTGGCCAGGCTTATCTAGAACCTGACCCCACTAGCTTCTCCGTTTCTTCTATCATTCAGAGCCCAGTCCAGTTAAACCACACAGAAGCTCATCTCAGAATCCAGTGCTAACTCTGCTTGTTGTTTTTAGTGGCATGAAGCACCACATTATGTTACTTTTTAATTATTTTATGATGATAGTCTTGTCTTCCATCTCGGTACTGATCATAGTGCTAGGCATGTAGAAAGTGCTCAGAATCTACTCCTGAATGACTACTAAACATTTTTTCTTAGAGTGTCAGTTTCTAAAATAAAGCATTTATTCTGTAGAATGAAGAACTGCTCCATTATCAGGGTTCAAGTCGGTGTGGGTAGCATGAAAGATGAAATGTCAGGAATAGGAACGGTGACCTTATAGATACTTTTCAGCCCAATGTTGGGGAATATCCTTAAAAGATCACTTGAGCTATCCCTGTACTGGCAGGGAGTGAATAGTGGTAATTATTGGCGCCTGTTCTTTGTTGTGGTCCATCTGGGGACTCCTTTCCAAAACAGACTACATATTGGCAACAGGGAGGGGAGTGTGTGTTACCTGAAAAATCACAAACTCAAAACTTTGTTTATAGAGGAGTGGGATAGGTCTGCCCCTCCATCTCAGATGAAATAGCATGTCGTTGTTGGGTATTCCCATGGGTCCCCAATCTCTGTGCTGAGGCAAGTGCAAACAGGGGTGAAACACCTTCTTTGCTCTAAGAGTCTCCAGGGCAGCTTTAGAGTTTTCTCTTTGTAGAGCAGAGGACCATGCTCGCTGTCTTCACCCAGTTACGTGTAGGACCCCTGGACTATTCATGCAGCTAAAGAATCACATCTTCTACTGAGGACAGAGGTAGCACAGGAAATATCTTGATTTTACTTTAGCCCACATTTAGAAGACATTTGGATCCTACAGTTTTTTCATCTCTGTAAAAAATACAATCAAAGTGTTTTCTTCCCTGGAGGGAAGACATCACTAATTTGTGTGGACCCAAGAACATGCATTCTCTCTCTCTCTTTTTTTAGTCTTTTCACACATGCTTCCTACCTTCTTATCGTACAGGAATCAAGAGACTATAGAAAAAAATCTCAGCTATCAGTCATTTGCTTCCTGTTTTTAATCCTCCCATGTTTTTGTTTAAAAATCTACCCCAAAGGGAAGAACTGAACTAATTTTAAGCAGATTTCTTAAATGCAAAAATATACACAAAGGAGCAAAGGGCAAGAATTTAAATTACGTGAGATGATGAGTTTTTTTCGGATAATACAGTCATTTGATAACACTGCCTTGTCCTGAAATTTCTCATTTGCAATAGATGTATGCAGCTTTTTTTTTGTATTCAGGAGAAAATGTTACCAAATAGACTCATGGGGTTTAAAAGATTTACATTAAAAATGAAACAAAAGGAAAAAAACAAAACCCCAAACTAGTGGTGTTTAATTCACTAGGGATAGGGAACTGGAAATAAGACCCTGGTTTCTTAAGCATCTTTGTGAGGATTCACAGAACAATGGTATTTCATTCGGGGTTGGCAGAAGCTTGGATTCGTATCTAGTCCAAATACCTAGAGCTTGAGTCCTTTCTTTGGTGTGTGTGTGTGTGTGTATGTTAGTTGCTCAGTTGTGTCCGACTCTTTGCAGGCCCGTGGACTGTAGCCCACCGGGCTCCTCTGTCTGTGGAATTCTCTAAGCAAGAATACTGGAGTGGGTTGCTTTTCCCTTTTCCAGGCCTTTCTTTGGTGTCTCTACTGAAAGGTCACTAAGCCTCACTGGAATAACTCCAGGGATGAGGAGCTCATTATCTCCTGAGGTGTTTCACTTTATCTATGAATGGATATATAGGAAGCTTCCCCCCCCCCCCCCCCCCGCCTACCACCCCACCCCGTTCCAGGTGCATGCTTGGAGAGTAAGTTCTTCAACCAGGGATTGAATCTGAGCCCTTGGCAGTAAAAGCACAGAGTTCTAATCACTGGACTACCAGAGAATTCCCATGTAGGAAGTTTTTTATGTTGAACAAAAATCCATTCAAACATATTTATTGAGTGCATACCATGTTCCAGGTGCTAGATATTGTTTATATTCTGAAGGTATAGCAATGAACAGAAGAGACAGAGATCCCTGTAACTCTTAAAGCTTGCTTTCCGTGGAAGGGTGAGAGTGAATAAAAGCATATAAAATGAAGAGCATGACAGGAGATAAGTAAGAAAGGAAGACAGTGCAAGGGTGGGCGCTTGCAGTTTTAACTACGGTGGTCAAGAAGGGCGTCACTGACAAGTGACTTTCAAGTGAAGTACTGAATAAGCCATGTGAGTATCTCTGGGGAAAGAACATTTCAGGCAATAGAAAGAGTAAGTGCCAAGGTCCTAAGGTAGAGGTGTGCTTGATGCGTTCATGGAGTAGCAACAAGACCAGTGTGGTTGGAGTGGGGAATACAAAGGGGACAGTGGTGGAATGTGAGGTTAGAAAGGGAATGGGAGCCAGGTCATGTGGGTCCTTGTGGGTCATTGTAAGGATATTGGATTTTACTCCAGATAAGATGGGGAGTCATTGGAGGGGGCTGAGCTAGAGACTAATATGATCTAACTTATGTTTTAGAAGATTTGCTCTGCAAAGAGACTGTACAGTGAAACAGGTGGACTTAGAACAGTTTGGAGGTTGTTGGCCATAGTTCAGACAGGAGACGATAGTGTTTTGGATGAGGGGAGATAGGAACGTGTTTGGGTCCTGGACATATTTTGAATAGTGCTCTTGAAGTTTGACCTGTTGATTAACTCTATCCCTGGATCCCTGGAGTGTTTTTTTTTTTTTTAACACATGTCATCTTTCTTCATACATTCAGAATAAAATAAAATAAGACAAATCTGTCTTTGACATAACACTTTGCTCCCCATGCTTCCCTTGTGGCTCAGCTGGTAAAGAATCTGCCTGCAATGTGGACAGATAGACCTCTTTCTATTGCCTGAAATGTTCTTTCCCCAGAGATACTCACATGGCTTATTCAGTACTTCACTTGAAAGTCACTTGTCAGTGACGCCCTTCTTGACCACCGTAGTTAAAACTGCAAGTGCCCACCCTTGCACTGTCTTCCTTTCTTACTTATCTCTTGTCATGCTCTTCATTTTATATGCTTTTATTCACTCTCACCCTTCCACGGAAAGCAAGCTTTAAGAGTACAGGGATCTCTGTCCCTTCTGTTCATTGCTATACCTTCAGAATATAAACAATATCTAGCACCTGGAACATGGTATGCACTCAATAAATATGTTTGAATGGATTTTTGTTCAATGTGGGAGACCTGGATTCTTCCCTGGGTTGGGAAGATCCCCTGGAGAAGGGAAAGGCCACCCACTCCAGTATTCTGGCCTGGAGAATTCCATGGACTAGTCCTTGGGGTTGGAAAGAGTCAGACATGACTGAGTGACTTTCACTTTGCTCCCCATAGGCAAGCTTTCTAATATGTGGGATATGTATCCTTCTGTTTGCGTGACTTCTTATAAATCAGGCATCATTCTTTTGTAATAGATTTTTAATTTAAATAGTGGCATTGTGGTACAGATCACATTTTGTTTCTTCCTATATTTTAAAGATGTATCTGTGTTGCTGAGTGTTCCAAGATTCTGCTGCTTCTGGCTGAACCGACTTCCTCAAATGAGACCATTGAACTGTGAAAAGACTATGTTAAATTAATAGCATGGTTCCCTGAGGTTTTTCCTCTCCATTCCAATCTGCCTACCTTTTCCAACTATCCCCAAATAATATGGCTTCGAGCTTTCCTGCGGTCTAGCCACTCTTCTCTGAGCCTGCTATGACTTATCTCTGCTCACTGACCTGGGTTTCTGAGAGCAACATCTATGCCTGGAGACTTCTTCCCATTTGCCATATGTGGAAACGAAGTTTTGTAGCTGAGAAATGGGTGTAAGGACTTCGGCGCTAAGAAAATAGAAGCCACAAGATAAAGAGAGACCCAAGATTCCACATGTGTCCAGGGTAGACCCTTGCCTCAGTTTTCATGGGCACAGTAGAATAATGGTTAAGAACTTGGGCTCTTGGATCTGATATACGGAGTTTTGCCTTCTAGTTCTCCTTCCTGCTGGTTACGTGAGTTTGTATCAATTGCTTAGCTATTCTGAGCTACATTTTCCCCCATTATAAAATGGTGATATTCATAACACTGATTTCGAAATTGTATTTTTAGTATTAGATGCAATACTCTCTTACCTTTTGACATAAAGCCTGGCACAGAGTGGGTCTTTGGTAAATATTGGCTGTAATTTTAAGCTTAAATTCATACAAACCCAGATTGTCACAAAAAATAACCATGGGTATTTATTTACATTGCCAAAGATGATAAAATAGTTTTCTTTTAATAGCAGTTTTTCTGGCATACTTGCGGTGTGCTTTCTGTGTCTGCTCTCAGTCGCTTCAGCCATGTATGACTCTGTGAGACCCCATGGACTGAAACATACCACCCCCTGCTCCCCCACCCCCCGCCCCACCCTCCCCCCACCCCCCGGCCCACCACACTGCCACAAACACACACCACCAGGCTCCTCTGTCTATGGGATTCTCCAGGAAAGAATACTGGAGTGGGTTGCCATTTCCTTCTCCAGGAGATCTTTCCAACCCAGGGATCGACCCTGTGTCTCTTGTGTCTCCTGCCTTGGAAGGCAGGTTATTTGCCGTGAGCACCACCTAGGAAGCCCAGCAATGTGCTTTCAGTGACCCAAATTGGGTTATACATGGCTTTTCAGCAGTATAGACTGTATAAAGATTGGTTTACTTGTATGATGACAGTGTGGGAGATGCACTGTATGACAGTAAGAGCCACATTGAAAGCTTCCTGGCAAATACAGACATGATGATGTTATTGAGGGTTCTCTCTTTCTTTCTCTGTCTCTCTTACATTCTGTACAATTGTAGTCCTAGCAGTGGGGTATACTTTTTAAAAGATCTTGAGTATAATACTGCATGTTCAGAAGTGAGGTAGCCTATTTTTTTCCAGTGAAAACCTATAATAAGGAAAATATAGAAGATGAGAACTTGAAGCGACTGAAAGAATTTAGTGTCACTGATATTGCAAGATTGAAAGACAACCCAAAGGTCATCGAATGTTCCCTTCTTTTTCCACAGATGAGGACAGTGAGGATTATAGAGGTGGGGTGACTTGGTCAAACTCATCCAGCTTCTAAATGGCACAGCAGGGACTCAGTTTTATTGTCCAGTATTCTTTCTTCTACAAATGGTTCCTAGTAAGGGTTGGATTCAGAACACTCATTTTGAGGGTTATTTTTGTCTTGAGTACTCAGGGAATGGAATTTGTACCTTTCCTTGATAATCTATCCCAGAAAGAAAATTTTTCCTTAAACACAGTCCAACTGTCTCTTGGAATAATTTAAATATACAAACCCAGGCCTGCTGTGAAAGTATCATGGTACCATAACATTTGAATATAGTCAAGAGAAAAAACCAGAGAAGGCAATGGCACCCCACTCCAGTACTCTTGCCTGGAAAATCCCATGGATGGAGGAGCCTGGTAGGCTGCAGTCCATGGGGTTGCGAAGAGTCGGATACAACTGAGCGACTTCACTTTCACTTTTCACTTTCATGCATTGGAGAAGGAAATGACAACCCACTCCAGTATTCTTGCCTGGAGAATCTCAGGGACGGGGGAGCCTAGTGGGCTGCTGTCTATGGGGTCGCACAGCGTCGGACCCGACTGAAGTGACTTAGCAGCAGCAGCAGCAGCAAGAGAAAAAACACATTTTAGGCTAGGCATATTTAGTATGCTTTGTCCTCCTTTTGCCCTGACTCAGGCATCTCAACGACTCTTCCTTACTTTCTTTCCTCCTGTATTTAATGTCTCTCCCACCGCAATGTGAGCATCATAAGAACCAGGGTCTTTATGTGTTTCATTCTCAGTTGTATGAATAGTGCTTGGTACAAAATAAGTGCCAAGTGGATGTTTGCTGAGGGACTAGTATGTCTATTGAGTGCCTACTATGTGCCAGGCACTCTTCTTGGCACCCTGGATGCATAGCCTCCCTCAGTACCAAGAGTAGGGAAGAGGAGCGAGAAAACACATCTGACTCTGATAGAGAAGTGAGGTTTAAAGTCATCCTGCCTGTCCTTGGCAAATGCAGAGGGAATATTTTGACTTAAGAACAAGCAGCTTCTTTCCCTGACCCTCACATCACTGTAGTCGCTCCATGCCTTACCACACTACCACAGATCACACCCGTGTCTCCTGGCACACACACCTGTGGGCCAGTTTGAAATGGCTCAAGTTGCACCTGAATTACCGAGTATCTCCCTAATGTTTGTTTCTCATACCCTTGCTTGGTACCTAAGATCCCCACTGTTGAATGATTCTCTGTGTTAAGGAATGTCTATAGTAGATCCATTTTAAATAATAAAAATTTTCTCTAGAGACACCAAGCATTAACCATAGGCAACACCAGAACCTTTACATGAATTATTTTTTTAGGTTAGTCATTGAGAAGAGTAGAACTTATGGGAAATGAGCATAAATAGTTATGTTCTATTGAGGGAAGAGAGAGAAGAGGAAGCTGGGCATGTTCTAGAACACTGCTACTCAAAGAGCAGAATGGGGACTGCCCCTGGTCTATAATGTGATTAGTAGCTTGCAGGGCCACTAAGCACTCTTTTTAATTAAAATGGTTTGGTTTTTGGTATTGCGACTTTTCTAATTGAAGGAAGCAGCGTAATTCACATTTGTTCAAGTACCAACCTCTTATTTTGTCATTGTCTGCTAACAAACAGCTGATGGACCAGCTGTACAGGAGCACTGTTCTGGAAGCTTGGCTACTGTCTGGGTAGGTAGTCCTAGTGAAGCATTGTGGGAAAATCCCAGGGCTTGCAGGGGCAATGTGAAGATTCTGTTCCCTAGATGTGGGCATCAAGGATAGAGGAGATCAATTTTGCTTATTATGTCACAGCTTTGCCTAGGGTCGGGTATGACTAAGTTGTTTTGTTTTGTTTTTTTCCCCTTCAGCATCTTGGCAAATACATGCTAAGGGGGCACAACACCTTTAGTTTGTTGAGCACCAATGTGGTACGATGGAAAGAACAGTCAAACAGAAAAGAGCTCAGATCCATGGTTCTCCATATATTAGCTTGGTGATTGTGAACAAAGTTCTTAACTTTTCCTGTTTCCCCTTTTCTAAAGGGGAGCTACCATAGGAGTTTTATTATAAGCATTAAGTGTAGAGCATCCCTAAAAGCACAGTGTCAGGCATAAGAATGCTTCTTTGAATAAATGAACGGATTGGTATTTCCCACACTCTATCACATTTACTCCCGTCAACAACTCTGGGAGCTATTATAAGCCCATTCTATAGATGAGGAAACAGAGGGTTAAAACACAAAGCCTAAGAAAAGTTAAACAATTTACCTAAAGTTGAGACCAAAGCTAGAATGACTCATAGAGCTAAAGAACGGCTCTAAAGCAGCACCCACAATTTTCCTGAAGGCGTCCTTTTTTTATCTGATACTAATCACTTGGCTGTGTAGGCAGTGACTTGAGAAAGGAAACTGACATGAATCATTAAGCCTCCAAGTTATTGTCTCCACTTTACAGACTATGAAAACGACTTGGGTGAGGAAATCCTATCAAGCACTTTAATATGGAGAAAAAGAAAAATAAAAAAGGTGAGATCTTGCTCAGGAGTTTTGGAAAGGTCAATAGGATTAACATACCCTTTGAACATAGTTATTTTAGCTGAAATAAGGAAATGGCATGGGGGAAACTTCACAGACTACTCATGTAATAGAAGTGTAATGTATTTACCCTTTTTCTCTTCACCCTTTTTCTCTTCCTTTGTGGCAAATGTGGGATTACTTGAAGCAAACTGGTAGAATAAATGGTTATACCCAGAAGTTGTGTTCTGGAAAAGGGTGGATTATCTGTAAATGTTATTTTATATTCTCAAATTCATCAAAAATCATCAACTCAAGGTACCTTGAGAAGAATGAACAGATAATAGGCAACTAAAATTGATGGATTGGGAGCCCGAAGAAAACGTGTGCTCTTGGGGACATTTGCAATTGCCTCCTAAGTTCTTTATAATTTAAACAAACTACCTCTAACTCACTTTATAAGTCAGACTTCATTTTTAACCTCCTGTGAAATGAAAATTAACCTTGAAGTAAATTCACAGAATTTCCCAGGTAGAAATGAGAGTCCTAGCAGACATTAATAAGTGTTCTCAGGAAAAAAAGATTGTGTAGTTAAAAAGTTTTGAAGCTACTGGGTTCAGCAGAGGTTCATAGATTTCTTTAGTGCAGGACTTCTCAGAGCCTCTAAGTTCTAATGTGGACCATAAGCCTCTTAGAGGGCTGCAAATAGCATAAACTTATTTGACTATCCCTGCATCCCCCTATATATTTTTCCCCACAGAACACTTTTTAACATCTTGTGAGGTTAGTGTCCCCAGGAACATACTTTGAGAAATATTGATCTCTGTGCGTGTGTGCTAAGTTGCTTCAGTCGTGTCTGGCTCTTTGAGATCCTATGGACTGTAACCTGCCAGGCGCCTCTGTCCATGGCTAGCATGCCTCCTTTCATAGTTTCACAGTTATGTGCCCTATATTTAATGTCTTAGTTTTGTATCTGTTTATGAGGTATGACTCTAAAGCAATACAATTTTAATTTTGTGATCATAAAGATATTGCTTGGAGATGAGTGTTATCTTCACAATAGAACCCTTGGGTGTGTTTATTCTTAAGTGTCTTGATGACTGTGCCTTCATTCAAAACAGCTTCAGAGCTTTTCTTTTGGTTATTGCTGTACTCACATTACCAGACCTGCTCATAAGAAATCAGTCTCAGGACTGCACAGCAACAACTGACTGGTGTTCTTGTGGTAAGAAAGAGCACTGGATTAGGGCATTAACAAAACTTTGGTTCTTTTAGCCTCTACTTGACCACTAACAAGTTAAGAGACTTTATCTCCTAAACTCTCAGAGCCTAGTTTCTTCATCTGTAAATCTTGTCACTAGAATAGCTCCTTTGTGGGGCCCCTGTTTGGATTAAATGAGATAATGCTTGTGGAGATCTTTTATAGGATATGTATTAATTGGGTAGGCTCTGGAAGTTGACTGCTTGGGTTAGCTTCACACCTCTACTGTTTGCTAGCTTTCTGGCCTTAGGAAAATTATTTTACTCCATTTCTGTCTTTTAGAATCATAAGAAACATAAGAATTTCTACCTAATAGGATTGTGTGGACTAATAGTTTATGTATAGTGCTCAAGCAAGTGCCTGAAACATAATAAATGTCCTATAAATACTATATGCTATTAATCTAACCTGTAAAGAATTAGGTGGATTTTAAAGTACTTCCCTTTCAGGGGAGCTCTTGATTTTGTTAGGAGTGAATAGGTGGGAAAGCAAGGTAAAGAAAAGATAATTAAGAGGACAAGATTTGAGAATGATATCTGGGATAAAAAACATATTGGCTAATCCTGGGTCAGAACGATCTAAGTTTGTGTATTAGTTATTTTCTGTGGTGTAATAATAGTGTCACAAGCTTAGCATCTTAAAACAACACACACTTATTATTTCAGTTTATATGGGTCAGGAGTATGGGCATGGCATATTTGGCTCCTCTGCAAGGTTGCAGACTATTAGCCAGGGCTGTGATCTCATCTGAAAGCTTGGCCGGGAAGGGTTTATATACAAGTTCACATGGTGGTTGGCAGCATTCAGTTCCTTCCAGAATGTTGCCTCGGGGCTTCAATTTCTGCCTGGCTGTCATTTGTAAGCCATCTTCAGCTTCTTACAGTATAGACTTTTTCAACATGATGACTTGCTCCTCAAAGCCAGCAAAGGAGACAGTGTCTACTAATCAGATGGGTTATAGCCTCAGGTAATATAATCATGGGCATGCAGTTTTGTATATACTGCTGCTTTTACCATATTCTATTGCTAGGAGTGAGTCGCAAACCCTGCCCACACTTGAGGGAAGGGGATCACCCTAGGAACACAGAGGGGATGAGCTCATGGGGCACCCTAGAATTTGCCTGTTGTTGCAGATTGTTTCCAAAAATCAAGCCCAACTTAAAAGGATGAGGATCACAGAAAGTACCCCTGAAACCCTTTTAAAACATGACATTTTGGGAAAAAAAGCAGTGTAGTTGGAATATGTATAGTCTCCCAAGATGATCACTTTGAAAGGACAATAACTATTTCAATCAGAATTTACATTTGGTCATGCTGTTAGAAGCTGTTCATGTTATTTCATACTCAGACTTCATCATTTCCCATACTAAAAAGATTTTCCTTATAATCTTCATTTTTTAATACACTTTAAATAACCCTTTGGCATTCTGCTTTGCATGGACTTTCCCCTAAAGATTTGCCTAGGCTAATACATAGGTTGCCTAGAGGTGCTTTTGTTATGTAGCAAATCTTAGATATGACTTTTTATTACCTACAGAGATCTGAAAAGATGAATCTCCCTTTATTGAAATTTCCTTGATTTTGTATATTCAAGGCTCTGAATTTACCACTAAATTCAGAAAAAGTAGTTGCTTTTGTTTGGCTGTATAGGCCTATAGGAGTTTGTGTTCAGTAGCTCCAGTGGTCTTTATTATAATTAGTTACGATCGCCAAGATTTTGTTATTGAACCCATGACATTGGAGAAGCGTCATGTAGATCTATCTTATGCTCACCTACATGGTAATCACCTTACTGGAGAATGACACACATAAGCATCATAAAGAAACTGGGACTTGGTAAATACCTTTAGTGAAAATAATCTTAGGGCAAAAGGTCATCTTAACTTTCAGGTACAAGGAAGCTACAAAGTCAGCAAATCATAGGATATGAAAATCTCTTAATTTAGTGTGATGAAGACAGATTTTAGGTTGTGCTTGAATAAGGGAATGTGAGATAACAGCCAACCACATGACAAATGGAAGTGGACAGGAAGGACCTTGCTCAATTTCTGCTCCACAGAAATCGCAGTGAGCCAATAATAGATGCATTTGGATGCTGTGATTGCTCCCTGGAAGAAAATCTGCTGTGAAGATTTTTCAAAACTCTGATCCATTTCCAGAATTTTCCAGTCATGTTATTGATTCATTATTTTCTCTTCATTCGAAACATTATTTATCAGTGACTTTGGTTTGTGGTTGAGTTCTACTGAGAATAAAATCAGCAAAAGGTTGCTACTTGAACTTCATTTTTATTTGGATGTTTTTGATAGAACCAATAGAACCTGGAGTGTTTCTGTCACAGGCAAGCATAGGCTTGTACGGAGTAAAATCTGATATAGTCATCACTGAAACTTTGGGTCAAGGTAGAACATGCTGGCTGTACAAGTAAATGAAAAGTTTCTTTTAAATATTATTATTTTGGCAAATTAATACTCTTAGGCTCATACTTAAAAATCACATTCCTGGAATAAATCAGCTCAAGATCCCTATAGAGAAAAACTAACCATATCTACGACAACATCACTGAACAAAAATGGATCTCATCCTCACGTTAGACTTTAGTCTAAGTTCTGCCCTATATATGACACTGGGGAGTTCACCTAACCCCCGACTTGGACATTATTATTAAGGACTTTGAGATCTAGAATCTCATAAGACCTAGGGAGACAGAGGCGCAGAAACTTTTTACAAAGAATGTCAAATTTCCAACTTCTGATCTTTTAGTAGTTTCAAGGCATAGCTGAGGTCACTGATTCCTATGAGCTGATTCCTGTGCACTGATTCCTATGAGCAGGTGTGAGAAAGGAAGTACAGGGATGATAAAAGGATAACTATCAAGTCCCAGACAGTCAAAGGGCAAGTGTTATTGATCAGTGGAGCCACAGGTATTGAGCATTTTCAAGAGCAAAGTGTAATGCCAGATATTGCAGAGAGTACACAGAGGATTAAGACATAAAATTGTTTAAAATGCTCTAAGATAGAGGAAAAATAAATACTGATAAGCAAATAAAATAAGTGAAGGCAAGTCAGGGTATAATGTCACAGAAACTGTTCAGACCAGGCATTACTGAGGTTTATATGGAATGATCCTGTCTAGTTTGGATGGAATGGGCCCATAAAAGTTTTCACTGAAAGATGACATTTGAAATGGACTTTAAACAATGGAGAGGAGGTTGCCTGATAAAAAATGGAGGGACAGAAACTTGAGGTGGAGGGAGATGCAAAAATCTACAGCTTGTAGAAGAGAAGACATGGGCTTTGGGGATAAAATTGAATTAAAATTAAACCATCCATTTGGTTGGAGAATGGGCAGTTGTGTTGAAAGAGCAGGCAATGGGCTCATGACTTTATCAACAGCAAAAGTATGAAAGCCTAGATGGGTTATGTGATTGGGCATTCTGGCTCAGGCAGCATACTGGCCTTCTGAGACAGACTCATTTTTATCTTTATGCCAGTAGAATGCATTCAAAGGATACAACTGTCATTCCAAACAATATCACATCTTTTGCACTGACCTAGTGTAGTTATTGGAGAAGGCAATGGCACCCCACTCCAGTACTCTTGCCTGGAGAATCCCATGTATGGAGGAGTCTGGTAGGCTGTGGTCCATGGGGTCGCTAAGAGTCGGACATGACTGAGCGACTTCACTTTCACTTTTCACTTTCATGCATTGGAGAAGGATATGGAAACCCACTCCAGTGTTCTTGCCTGGAGAATCCCAAGGGCGAGGGAGCCTGGTGGGCTGCCGTCTATGGGGTCGCACAGAGTTGGCCGCGACTAAAGTGACTTAGCAGCAGCAGTGTAGTTATACAACTTTTATCTGTGTAATGCGATGCTTTCTAATAGCACTAGAGACATAGCTAACATCTTCATTATTCAGCAACATCAAGCACCATACAACATTCATTTAGTCAGGAGCATAAAAAACTCTCCCAGGCTTCTATGTGGAGAAAACCACTCTTTGTTTAGTGTATCCTCTTGAACATGAAAATGGTCTGGCGCTTGTAGGGACTATTTCTAAACTTGGCTAAAAAATGTTGTACCTATTTTATTTTTTATCACCTGCTTGCTATCACATTGACATTGCTTTTGGGTATAACTGTTCTTTAAATATTTGTCTTGACTTCTTTGGTGCACCTACATTTAAAAAATTCTATTTATTTATTTTTTCATGTTACTGAATTCCATGCTAGCTGCCTGCATTGTCAAAGGGCCACGTAAAGATATGTAAGGGATGAGTTGCTCTTGTGCAGTTTGCCTTGTCTTTGTCAACTGTAGGCACAACTCTCATGAATTATGTAAACTTCTGTCCTGGAGGGAGCCCAGTAGTGCCTCAAGTATTCATAAAGAAGCCTCTCAAAGCTTCCCTGAAGGAATCACAGTCTCAGTGGTAGTGAGTGAAGTGAAGAGGCAGCAGCAGTTGTAAGGCTGAAACAAACACTAGGCCAAAGTCCTGAACAGAAATTTGGGCATTTCCGTGATCTATGTCTGTTGGTGTCTAACATCAAAGTACTTTTATAAATGAAAGAGGCTGATCAGCGAGGAAGCAGAGCCAAAGTAACAACAGCAGCAACTTTAGCAGCAAAAAACATTTTCCAGGCACACGCGCCTACATGATCAAATTCTAAGTTTCAGAAACTAATGTGTGCTTTTACTATGTGCAATGCCTTGTGATTTCTCCTGCCCACTTCATTCCATTCCATTCCCTTTCCAAGGAGATACCAATCTAAATGTCTCTGGAGGCTCGTTGTCTTTCTTTTTAGCTTAGTAGAGAGCTGACTCTGTAGCCCTGAGTCACTCATAGGAAGAACAGGGCTGTGCTCTGGAGTCTCCCTATCATTTCTGGAAGCAGGAATTCCCTGCAGTGAGCTATTCCCTCTGTGTAAGTAAGGGCTTCGTTGATAGCTTAGTTGGTAAAGAATCCGCCTGCAACGCAGGAGACCCCAGTTCAATTCTAGGTCAGGAAGATCTGCTGGAGAAGGGACAGGCTACTCACTCCAGTATTCTTGGGCTTCCCTGGTGGCTCAGCTGGTAAGAAATCTGCCTGCAATGTGGGAGACTTGGGTTCGATCCCTGAGTTGGGATGATCCCCTGGAGTAGGGAAAGGCTACCCACTCCAGTATTCTGACCTGGAGAATTCTATGGACTGTATGGTCCATGGGGTCACGAAGAGTTGGGCAGACAGAGCGACTTTCACTTTCACTTTCAGGGTAAGTATGTGGATCCCTCTGGACTGATTTGCTTTCTCTCTGCATCCAGTCTCATCAAGTCAGTAGGGTAACGAGTGCTTGGTGATCTTATGCATGCTGCTTTTTTTCTACTTATCAGTCATCTTCCTACAAATCTTATTTTATATTTACTTTGCATGGTGCTGGGGATGTGTGTTGATGACCACATATCCCTCACTTCCCCCAAACTAAGAGACACATTTGAACTGGTGGGAGGTGGTATTTTGAAAAAGCTTAGCAGGTATCTCTGGCTCTTGCCTCCCCACACCCAGTGATGAGAAGCCTTGTTGTAGAGCTATAGAACACTGCTATGGCCTGAGAATGTACAAATGGTGTGGAGTGAGAAAACTGTGGTGCTCAGGTGTGTGTGTGGGGCATCAATGTTCATAAACAAACTGGGGTTTTGGAAAAAAGTTCTCCATTTTCTCCTCACACTTTAAGTGCTTCAGGAAGGTACCTTGAAAATATGTATGTCAACCCTGCGCTACTGACATGTGGGCTAGGTAGTGCTTGTTGTGGGAGGCCTGTCCTGAGCATTGTAGGATGTTTAATACCATCCCTGGCCTCTATTCATCAGATATCAGTTGCCCACACCCCTGCCTCTGAGTTGTGACAATCAAAACTGTCTCCAGACATTGCCAGATGTTCCCTGGGGACCAAAATCATCCTCAGTTGAGAATCATTGCTTTAGATGAAACGTAAACATTAATGCTCTCCTGTATACCTGTCATATTAATTGTTTTGTGAAAGGGTCAAAACACTTCTACTTTGAACACAATAATGTTAAACATTTAATAGTGTTCCTGCTTAGTTTGGATATATGTGGATATTACATTTTCATATATAGATGTTCAACATATTTTTACAGCGGCCATTAAAATGCTGTAGACTACTACTCAGTATAGCAGTAAATATAACTCCTCCTCCCACCCTTCCTTTGATCTATAGGGTCACCAGGGAGAATACTATTAGAAGGACTTACAAGGTAATGAAAAATGGAGGTTCTACTAGATATTGATTAAAGAGCAATGCCTTAACAGTAAGTCCCATGGTTAATGCTACAACTTAATAATAAATAAGCTCAATAAAATGTATTAATAAGTCATAGGAGTTTCCAAGGTTAATGTTTACAATGGAGTTCACAGTGAGCCCTTTTCAGAAATGAAATACAAAAAAGTTCATATGGTGTCATTCTAGCCACATTGGCAATCTAGTGTCAGCTTGCCCCACTGCCTGTTCTGTTCTTGGCTATCTTTCTCTTTCTTCCTCTCAGTGTGTTCTAGGAAATGAAAAATACCTGAACCTAAACAAAACATAGGAAGGAAAGGGAAGCAGCTGGGAAAATAATAATCACACCACACATTCCAGAGCTTTTGGCTTTTCTGGTCTTTTGAATAATCCCTCCTATAGTGCTTCTCCTCTAGCAGAATGATTGCCTGCTGATCAGGGGAAGGTGTTTGCCAGGCTTAGGAGAAGCCCAGAATCACTCAGAGAGAATGCAATGTCCTTTGTATCCAAGAAACAAACAGTAGTTAGCCTCGCAGCATTTAATATCCACAGCAAGGCGGAAGTTACCAGAGAAAACTGAGAAAATACTGTAGGACTTGCTTGTGAAACCTCAATTACCAGGGCTGTTTGGCTTATAGAAAAAGGAGCTAATTGTTTTTGAGCAGAGTTATTTTTCTTTTTCTCATTGTTCCTTCTTCATTGTCTTTTATTTGCACTCATTCTTTTTGTTGCCCCGTTGTTCTATGAAAGATGTACATGCATGTGTGTTCACACACACATAAGCATATACACACAGAAATACCCACACAATGACATTTCTACTGGACCTGCATTTCATTTCCTGAAAGCTACGGAATTGGAAGGGAGACTCGCCTTTGCACAAGTTCTCTTAGCTTTAAGTATCTCTTTGCCTACATTTTGCTTACTTTTGATATCTCTGTTGCAAAAGAGAGCAGGAAGTTGAAAATATATTTCAAAATAATTTTTAAAGGGCTTTCTACAAAAAGCCTTTGACAAAATTCAGCACCCATGATTATGATTAAAACTCTTCAAAAAATGGGCATAGAAGGAACCTACCTCAACATATATGATATACCTACAGCAAACATTATTCTCAATGGTAAAAAGCTGAAAGCATTCCCCCTAAGATCAGGAACAAGACAAGGGTGTCCACTTTCACCAATATTATTCAACATAGTTCTGGAAGTCCTAGCTATAGCAGTCAGAGAAGAAAAGAAATAAAAGGAATCCAGATCAGGAAAGAAGAAGTAACGCTCTCACTGTTGCAGATGACCTGATACTGGACATAGAAAACCCTAAAGATAGTATCAGAAAATTACTAGAGCTAATCAGTGAATTTAGCAAAGTTGCAGGATACAAAATCAATACACAGAAATCACTTGCATTTCTATATACTAACAATGAAAAATTAGAAAGGGAAATTAAGGAATCAATCCCATTCACCATTGCAACAAAACAATTAAATATCTAGAAATAAACTTACATAAGGAGACAAAAGAACTGTGCACAGAAAATTATAAGACACTAATGAAAGAAATCAAAGATGACATAAACAGATGGAGAGATATTCCATGTTCCTGGGGAGGAAGAATTAATATTGTGAAAATGACCATACTACCAAATGCAATCTACAGCTTCAATGTGATTCCTATCAAATTACCAATGGCATTTCTCATAGAACTAGAAGAAAAAGTTTCACATTTCTTATGGAAACACAAAAGACCCTGAATAGCCAAAGGATCTTGAGAAAGAAGAATGGAGCTGGAAGAATCAATCTTCCTGACTTCAGGTTATGCTACAAAGCTACAGTAAACAAGACAGTATGGTACTGGCACAAAAACAGGATTATTGACCAATGGAACAAGACAGAAAACCCAGAAATAAACCCATGCACCTATGGGTACCTTATTTTTGACAAAGGAGGCAAGAATATACAATGGGGCAAAGGCAGCCTCTTCGATAAATGGTGCTGGGAAAACTGGACAACTACATGTAAAAGAATGAAATTAGAATACTTCCTAACACCATACACAAAGATAAACTCAAAATGGATGAAAAACCTAAATGTAATACCAGAAACTATAAAACTCTCAGAGGAAAACAGGCAGAACACTCAATGACATAAATCAAAGCAAGATCCCCTATGACCCACCTGCTAGACTAATGGAAATAAAAACAAAAGTAAACAAGTGGGAGCTGATTAAACTTAAAAGTTTTTGCACAGGAAAGGAAACTGTAAGCAAGGTGAAAAGACAACTCTCAGGGAGAAAATAATAGCAAATGAAACAACTGACAAAGGATTAATTTCCTAAATATACAAGCAACTCATACAACTCAATACCAGAAAAACAAACAACCCAATCAAAAACTGGGCAAAGACTTAAACAGACATTTCTCCAAAGAAGACATACAGATGGCTAACAAACACATGGTAAGATGCTCAGCATCACTCATTATTAGAGAAATGCAAATCAAAACTACAATCCCCTCACACTGGTCAGAATGGCTGTCATCAAAAAGTCTATAAACAATAAATGCTGGAGAGGGTGTTGAGAAAAGAGAATGCTCTTGCACTGTTGGTGGGAATGTAAATTGATACAGCCACTATGGAAGACGGGATGGAGATTCCTTAAAAAACTAGGAATAAAACCACTGTATGACCCAGCAATCCCACTCCTAGGTGCATACCCTGAGGAAACCAAAATTGAAAAAGACACAAGTATCCCATTGTTCATGTGGCACTATTTACAATAGCTAGAACACAGAAGCAACCTGACAGATGAATGGGTAAAAAAGTTGTGGTACATATACACAATGGAATATTACTCAGCCATAAAAAGGAATGCCTTTGAGTCAGTTCTAATAAAGTGGATGAACCTAGAACCTGTCATGGAGAGTGAAGTAAGTCAGAAAGAGAAAGATAAATATTGTATTCTAATGCATATATACAGAATCGAGAAAAATGGTACTGAAGAATTTATGTACAAGGCAGCAATGAGGGGAGAAGAGAGTGAGATGTATGAAAGAGAAGACAGATAGAGAGAGAAGGGCAGAGTGAGACAGATACCTGTGTATATTCCTACCACCCAAAGGTGGCCATCAGTAGTCTTCTGAATAACGTTATATAAAACCCTGTACAATCTTTTACAGTTGTTACCTTGTAAGGTCCACAAATGAGAAAGAAGGCCAGGCTGCATTTATCTTTGTTCTCTTTTTATTCCTAGCAGAGCTAGCACAGTAAATATTTGCTGAATGTTAATGATTTTAACTTTATTTTGAAGTTACTCACAATATGTTGGTGAATGAAGAGAACTGGCCAGCAGGAAGTGAAAATCTGTGGGATCATAGAAGCTGCAAGCAATCATTCTGGCTGAAGTTCTCATGTTACAGATGAGGGACATAAAGCTCAGAATGCTTTAGGAACTTGCCTAAGGCCTGTCAGCGGCAGAAACAGGAGACAACCCTGTTGTATACTTTGATAATCTAAAATCCTTTTGATTGAAGTTGCTCAGAAAAGTCCCACAATATTTATTTATTTAAAAGTCAATATTTTCACCATGAACAAAGTGAAAAAACAACCTATTGAATGGGAGAAAATATTTGCAAATGATGCAATCAGCAAGGGATTAATTTCCAAAATATACAGATAGCTCATACAGCTTGGTATCAAAAAAACAAACAACCCAATCAGAAAATGAGCAGAAGACCTAAATAGACATTTCTCGAAAGAAGACATACAGATGGCTAACAGGTGCATGAAAAGATACTCAACATCACTCATTATTCAGTTCAGTTCAGTTCAGTCCCTCAGTCGTATCTGACTTTTTGTGACCCCATGAATCACAGCATGCCAGGCCTCCCTGTCCATCACCAACTCCTGGAGTTCACTCAGACTCATGCCCATTGAGTCGGTGATGCCATCCAACCATCTCATCCTCTGTCATCCCCTTCTCCTCCTATCCCCAATCCCTCCCAGCATCAGAGTCTTTTCCAATGAGTCGACTCTTCGCATGAGGTGGCCAAAGTATTGGAGTTTCAGCTTTAGCATCAGTCCTTCCAATGAACACTCAGGACTGATCTCCTTCAGAATGGACTGGTTGGGTCTCCTTGCAGTCCAAGGGACTCTCAAGAGTCTTCTCCAACACCACAGTTCAAAAGCATCAATTCTTTGGTGCTCAGCCTTCTTCACAGTCCAACTCTCACATCCATACATGACCACTGGACAAACCATAGCCTTGACTAGATGGACCTTTGTCGGCAAAGTAATGTCTCTGCTTTTGAATATGCTATCTAGGTTGGTCATAACTTTTCTTCCAAGGAGTAAGCATCTTTTAATTTCATGGCTGCAGTCACCATCTGCAGTGATTTTGGAGCCCCCCCCCAAATAAAGTCTGACCCTGTTTCCACTGTTTCCCCATCTGTTTGCCATGAAGTGATGGGACCAGATTCCATGATCTCAGTTTTCTGAATGTTGAGCTTTAAGCCAACTTTTTCACTCCACTCATTATTAGAGAAATCCAAATTAAAACCATAGTGAGGTCTCACCTTACACCTCAGAATTGGTGATCATCAGAAAGTCTACAAATAATAAATGCTGGGGAGGGTGTGAAGAAAAGGAAACCGCTCTCTTAAACTGTTGGTGGGAATGCAAATTGGTGTAGCCATGTGGCAAACAGTATGGAGGTCCCTTCAGTTCAGTTCAGTTCAGTCACTCAGTCATGTCTGACTCTTTGTGACCCCATGAATCACAGCATGCCAGGCCTCCCTGTCCATCACCAACTCTTGGAATTCACTCAGACTCATGTCCGTTGAATCGGTGATGCCATCCAGCCATCTCATCCTCTGTTGTCCCCTTCTCCTCCTGCCCCCAGTCCCTCCCAGCATCAGGGTCTTTTCCAATGAGTCAACTCTTCGCATGAGGTGGCCAAAGTATTGGAGTTTCAGCTTTAGCATCAGTCCTTCCAATGAACACTCAGGACTGATCTCCTTCAGAATGGACTGGTTGGGTCTCCTTGCAGTCCAAGGGACTCTCAAGAGTCTTCTCCAACA
The DNA here is from genome assembly GCF_001704415.2 of Capra hircus. Taxonomy (NCBI): domain Eukaryota; kingdom Metazoa; phylum Chordata; class Mammalia; order Artiodactyla; family Bovidae; genus Capra; species Capra hircus. The sequence goes on from NC_030813.1 coordinate 73,213,306, forward strand.
CCACAGTTCAAAAGCATCAATTCTTTGGTGCTCAGCCTTCTTCACAGTCCAACTCTCACATCCATACATGACCACTGGACAAACCATAGCCTTGACTAGATGGACCTTTGTCGGCAAAGTAATGTCTCTGCTTTTGAATATGCTATCTAGGTTGGTCATAACTTTTCTTCCAAGGAGTAAGCATCTTTTAATTTCATGGCTGCAGTCACCATCTGCAGTGATTTTGGAGCCCCCCCCCAAATAAAGTCTGACCCTGTTTCCACTGTTTCCCCATCTGTTTGCCATGAAGTGATGGGACCAGATTCCATGATCTCAGTTTTCTGAATGTTGAGCTTTAAGCCAACTTTTTCACTCCACTCATTATTAGAGAAATCCAAATTAAAACCATAGTGAGGTCTCACCTTACACCTCAGAATTGGTGATCATCAGAAAGTCTACAAATAATAAATGCTGGGGAGGGTGTGAAGAAAAGGAAACCGCTCTCTTAAACTGTTGGTGGGAATGCAAATTGGTGTAGCCATGTGGCAAACAGTATGGAGGTCCCTTCAGTTCAGTTCAGTTCAGTCACTCAGTCATGTCTGACTCTTTGTGACCCCATGAATCACAGCATGCCAGGCCTCCCTGTCCATCACCAACTCTTGGAATTCACTCAGACTCATGTCCGTTGAATCGGTGATGCCATCCAGCCATCTCATCCTCTGTTGTCCCCTTCTCCTCCTGCCCCCAGTCCCTCCCAGCATCAGGGTCTTTTCCAATGAGTCAACTCTTCGCATGAGGTGGCCAAAGTATTGGAGTTTCAGCTTTAGCATCAGTCCTTCCAATGAACAGGACTGATCTCCTTTAGGATGGACTGGTTGGATCTCCTTGCAGTCCCTTATAAAACTAAAAATAAAGTTATTGTATGATCCAGCAAAACCTACTCCTGGGCATATATCTGGAGGAAACTCACTTGAAAAGATACATGCATCCCAATGTTCACTCCAGCACTTACAATAGCCAAGACGTGAAAGCAAGCTAAATGTTCATCAAAAGATGAATGGATAAAGATATGATGTGTGTGTATTTACACACACACACACACACACACACTGGAATGTTAGCCATAAAAAAGAATGAAATAATACCATTTGCAGCAATATGAATGAACCTGGATATTATCATACTAAGTGAAGTAATAGGTCAGATAGAGAAAGACAGATATCATTTGTTATCACTTAAATCTAAAAAAAATGCAGAATCTAAAAAAAAAATGATAAAAATGAACTTACAAAATAGAAACAGACTCACAGAGTAGAGAATTAATATTTTGTTACTAGGAGGGAAGGGTATAGGGGGATAGATTGGGAGTTTGGGATTGACATGTAGACACTTCTATATTTAAAATATTAATAGGTAACCAACAAAGATCAACTGAATAGCACAGGGAATTCTGCTCAATATTCTGTAATAATCTAAATGGGAAAAATATTTGAAAAGAGAATAAATACCTATGTATGTATAACTGAATCACTTTGCTGTACACCCGAAACTAGCACAACATTGTTAATCAACTATACTCCAACATGAAATTAAAAATAAAGTAAAATCACATCTGATTAAATTAAAAAGGAAAGCAGCCTAAGTGTCCATCAATGGATGAATGGATAAAGATGATATGTGTGTGTATATGTGTGTAACACACACAATGGAATGTTACTCAGCCATAAAAAAGAATGAAATAATGCCATTTTCAGTAACATGAATGGACCTGGAGATTATCATCCTAAGTGAGGTAAGTCAAAAAAAGAAAGACAAATACTCTACGATATAATTTACATGTGGAATCTAAAAACTGGTACTAATGAACTTATGAATCAGAAATAGACTCACAGACATAGAAAACAAAATTATGGCTACCAAGAGAAAGTGAAAGTCACTCAATCATGTCCGACTCTTTGCGACCCCATAGATATAGTCCGTGGAATTCTCCAGGCCAGAATACTGGAGTGGGTAGCCGTTTCCTTCTCCAGGGGATCTTCTGAATCCAGGGATCAAACCTAGGTCTCCCGAATTGCAGGTGGATTCTTTATTAGCTGAGCCACCAGGGAAGCCCAAGGTTACTAAGTTGGGGAGGGGATAAATTTGAAATTTAGTATTTACAGGTACATAAAATAGATAAGCAATAAGGACCTACTGGGAAATATATTTAATATGTTGTAATAACCTATAGTGGAAATGAATCTGAAAAATAATATGTATATGTATAACAATCATTTTACTGTATACCTGAGATGTTGTAAATCATCTATACTTAAAAAAGTCAATTTTTCAGTTTAAGATTTTTGAAGACTTTGAACATTTATCTTTGAATTTCTCTTTATTGTTGGCTTTGATCCTGAGAGTACATGCTACTCACGCCTGTGGATGTAAAAAAAATTTAGACCCCAAACCCCATCCAGATTCAAAATGTCTAGAACTTGGACACTGATATTTAGCAATAATTTCTACAGATGATCCTGACGTTCAGTGATACTGGGAACAATTGCTCTGGATGGTGTACTTTTCTTCTGTGACAGTATTTCTAGAGTCCATTTCTCACAGAGCTGAATTTGAGGCTCTCATTGTTTCTGAAGTTTATATCATTATAAACATGGCTATGATTTTCTACCACCCTAGTAAATTATTAGTATTAAAATTTCAATTTATGAATGGGAACTTATATTGATTTTCTTTTTTTTGGAAGTTAACAAGTGTTGATCTCCAGTATCTATTTCATTTTCCTCCTCTTTTCATCACAATAGAATTTTTCTGCTGCTTTACACAGCTGCTCAGCAAAAGACCACAATTCCCAGTCTTTTTTGTAGCTAGCCCACATGAATTGGTCTGGCCAATGGGATGTGAGAGGAAGTAATACGTATAAATTAAGATCATTCCTTTACAAGGAAAGAAGCTTGTCCCACGCTTTCTTTTTTCCTTTCCTGCTGGAGTGCCACCATATTGACTGATACAAACCATCATGTGACAGAGAAATAAAGCTCTATCTTGTTTAAGCCCCTATATTTCTGTCTTTTGTTACAGAAACTCAGCTAGCACAACAAGGCTGATAACAATCTAAATTATATATAATAAAAATAAAAATTATAATACTAGTTTCCCTGGATCTCATTTCTTTTGCTTATTATCCACACCACAGCACAGTCTTTCCACAATGAGGTCCTTCTGAGCTGGGATCAAGTCTTATGCATTCTTTCTAATTCTGAAAGTCTGGTATTGCTAGCTACACCTGTCTACTCAATAGCTATATGTTGAAGAATGCCAATCTGTCTACACTCTAAAATAGAAAAAAGAGGATAGACAGTTTCATTCAGAGACAACTGAATTTTGCATTTGCAAAGTGATAGAATCACAGAGGAACATAATGACTGAGGATCACACTTGGTTGTGAAAACTCATATTTTCTTCTGGGGCACACTGTTGGCTTACATCTTTTAGGTTTCCCAGGAGTTAGGTGTAGTCACATGACTGAATGTTCCATTCTTCTGTTAGCTCATTCTGTCTTTGAATCTCCTTATTTGCCTTCACTCTAACTTCTATTCCTGTATTTTTCTCTTCTCATGCTAACTTCCCTTTATGTGTGTTAGTTGCTCAGTCGTGTCCGACTCTTTGCGACCCCATGGACTGTAGCCCGCCAGGCTCCTCTGTTCATGGGATTCTCCAGGCAAGAATACTGGAGTGGATTGCCATACTCTTCTCCTGACATAGGATCTTCCTGACCCAGGGATTGACTCCTGGTCTCCTGCATTGCAGGCAGATTCTTTACTGTTTGAGCTATAGGGAAGTCCTAGACTCCAACTTCCCTTGGAGTCTAGTAAAATCTGGGTTCTCAAAATCTATCTCATGCTTCTTCTCAATTGAGAAACAGTTTTTTCCTTTGCTTCTTCTAACCCTATTACAATTTCTGACCATGCCCAACATTTATCTTGCAGGTTGCCTTTAGAGAGAAACTTGATTTAGAAAAGTGAGGTCGCACTAAGTGCTTGCTTTCTGCTTCAAGTGAATTTCTGTTTTGTTGCTTCCTTCAGTATTGCTTTTATGTACTTGTTATCTTCAGTCTCTTTTGGACTGTGTTCCACATTTCTGGACTGGGGAAAAGTATGCCTGAAAGAGCACAGTAATATCTTTTATAACATCCCGTTTTCTCTGACAGCATAATGCCAGCTGCAATCTTTGTTTTTGTTTGTTCCTCAGTTTTTCTTATAGTAGGAGCACTTCTGTATTCCTGACTCGGTCGGCCTTGTCCATTGTCAGGGGCTAATTATAGCATTTGTCCGTGGAACTGAAACTAACGCACATTAATGAGCCAGTGAGTGCTCACTAATGGAATGGCAAGTGCAAAACTTGAGGCATGGACATCATTTCAAGAGGCTTACTTCTTTGCAAAATAAAAGACTGATGGTGTAAGAAGATTCTCATGTGAATGTCCAAAGTTCAGTTTTGAATGTCACATGCTCATATGGGTAGTCTTCAAAATATATTGTACCTGCATACTGTTTGTCAGACTATGGATTTGCTTGGATTTGCTGCTAACAGAAGGCACCTCAGCTCTTTAATGTGACTCACCTCAATTCAACCTAGCCACCATTTAGGATTCCAGTCAACTCCCAGTATATTCCCTGAATACGTCTCTATTCATCTTTGCCTGAATATGCTACCTGTATTCAGGTAACACAAGCTCCTGTGACAAGTAGACCCAGAATACACAATGAGTTCAAACACAATAGAGGTTTGTATGTTTCTCATTCACTGAACTGTTCAAGGAGGGTGTTCCCACTGGGTAACAGGGATCTCCTCCACGAGGCCATTCCTAGTTTTGAGCTGTGTAATAACAGATACCTATCATTTTAACATACCATACAGAATAATTTCACTGCATTGAAAATTCTTTTTGGTGGATGTATTCATCCCTCCTCCACCATTCCATCCTTAGGAACCACTAATCTTTGTCACCATAGCGTTGCCTTTTCCAGAATGTCATATTGTTGGAATTAAGCAGTATGTAGTCTTTTCAGATTGGCTTCTTTCACTTAGTAATATGCATTTAAGTTTCCTCTGTCTTTTCATGGTTTGATAACTTAATTTATTTTTAGTGCTGAATAATATTCCATTATCTGGATAGACCACAGTTTCTTTATCCATTCACCTACCATCTTGCCCATCTAAGTTTGGGTTATGAATAAAGTTGCTATAAATGTCTGTGTACAGTTTTTATGTGGATATAAGTTTTCAACTCCTATGGGCAAATACCAAGAATCACAATTGCTGGATTATATGGTAAGAGTTGGTCTTTCCTGGTGGCTCAGATGATAAAGATTCTTCCTTCAATGTGGGAGACCTGAGTTTGATCCCTGAGTTGGAGGGATCCCTTGGAGAAGGGAATGGCACCACTCCAATATTCTGACCTGGAGAATTCAATGGGCAGAGGAGCCTGACAGGCTAGTCTGAGCATATTTAAATTTATATTTTTTATTTTAACAAACTTTTAACTTTAGAATATTTTTGGATTTACAGAAAATTTGCAAATATACGTAGTGTTCCAGCATATTCTTTACCTAGTTTTCTTCTATGAATTTTTTTTGGTAACTATGCTTAATTTTGTAAGAAACTGCCAAACTGTCGTCCAAAGTGACAATACCATTTTACATTCCCACTAGCAATGAATGAGAGCTCCTGTTTCTCCCCATCCATACCAGCATTTGGTGTTGTCAGTGTTCTGGATGTTGGCTGTTATCTAACAGGTGTGTAGTGGTATCTTGGGCTTCCTAGGTGATGCCGTGGTGAAGAATCTGCCTGCCAATGCAGGAGATTCAAGAGATGTGGGTTTGATCCCTGGGTCAGGAAGATCCCCTGGAGTAGGAAATTGCAACCCACTCCGGTATTCTTGCCTGGAAGATTCCATGGACAGAGGAGCCTGGAGGGCTACAGTCTATGAGGTCGCAAGGAATCAGACACGACTGAGCGATGGAGCACAGTGGTATCTCCTTGTTGTTTTAGTTTGCCTTTCCCGCATGAGAAATAGTGTGGAACATCTTTTCAGATAATCTGTGTATCTTTGATGAGATGTTTGTTCAGATCTTTCTCCCATTTTTACAACCAGGATGTTTGTTTTCTTACTGCTGAGTTTTAAGAGTCCTTTTTATATTTTGGAGAGCAGTCCTTTATTAGATGCAATAAATAAATATTTTGGAAACTTTTTTCTTGCTCTGTGACTTGTCCTCACATTTCTCTCCTCTCTTTTGATCATTTGTGCTTTTTACCTAAGTTTAAATATAAAAATGGACAAACTGGGGTGGAAAAATAAATATAACCCGTATCCTAAACATGATAATGAAATTCTTCCTTTACACAGTACACCTGGACATGGCTGTGCTCCATAAGACCTTACATGAGTTGAGCCAGACAGTTTCTCTGTCTCATATGCACTGCTCTCCCTCTCTCCCACTCAGTTGCAATTCCTGGTCTTCTGGATATCTGTTAGAACACTGGGCTAACTCATTTCTAGGGCCTCTACTTATACTTATACTTCCCCTAGGACTCTTTTCGATCTCATTCTCTTCATACCATCTTTTGCAAAGCAGAAATTTTATTTTTAATGAAGCCCAGCCCATCAATTATTTCCTTCATGGATTGGGCCTTTGGTGCTGTATCTAAAAGGCCTCTCCAGACCCATAGTCATCTAGCTTTTTCTTTATGAGATCTTAATTACATCACTTTCCTGTCTTTTCTTCATTTCCTTATCTTAAAAATGGTGGAAGTACTGCATAATATTGTGAGGTTAACTGAGATAACATATTTGGAATTTCCTGTCAGGACCTTCTATACAGTAGATACTCAATAAATGTTAATGCTGCTGCCTTTTGTCTCTTCCACTATCCTCTTCTTAGTCAATATAAAAAAAGTTGCTGAATTGAACTGTAAGCCTTCATAGCATTATAGTAATAGGACTTCAAGTTAACAGTGTGAACTCCTGGTATATGTAGCATGAGCTACAGAGACCAGGACAGAAGGCCCGCTTGAAATAGTGTCAGTATGTTGGCTGTGCAGGCAGTCTCCAGGCTCTAGAGGACTCATCGCCTGTTTAACGAAATGTGTTTAACTCTAGCCAAGCTTGCAGCTGCCTCCGGCGACCTCTGAGAATTGTGTCACACCATGCAATGGCTGCTTTGTCGCAGATAAGGCCAGAGGCAGCAGGCAGAGCTCAGGCCAGTGCTGTGTCCCTACCTGACCCACTTAAGCCTCCCCCAAGGACTACTGGGGTACTGAGGTGAGAAGAGAGGGGCTAAGGAGAAATCCAGTATCAGAAGAATGGCCTAAAATATGTAATATGTGGTGCCATCAGTATGGGTTTATTCAGATACCTACAGCTTTTCAGGTACTTGGGGAAGTAAGATTTTTCTAGCCATGGCCATTTACCTGTGTGAAATGGAGAAAAGGAAACCAAGGAATGTAGACTTTTCACTTATTATTATTCTTGCCTCTTGACTTCTCCCCCAGTGGAATATTATCACTGTCACACTGGAGTGGGGAACCAGCCTGGCCTGAGGGACCATGTGAATAATGATTAAGGACGAGGCCTTAGGGCCAGAGCATCCTCAGAACTTGCTTCTCGTGTGATTTTGAGTCACCAAATCTCTGTGTGCCTCAGTTTTCTCATGTGTAGGATGGGCCTAATTACTGCATAAGGCTCTTCTAGGATTGCATGAGTTAATATATATAAGAGCCTTAGGACAGTCTCAAAGGGAGTTTCCATGTAAGTCTGTTAAATGAATAATATTCATATATGTATAGAGCTGAAAAACCACTTTCCTTCCTTCCTCACCAGGCTCCACAGTGTATTTATTATACTCATGGTAGGTGTGTGCACGCATGCTCAGTTGTGTCTGACTCTTTGCGACCCCATCGACTGTAGCCCGTCAGGCTTCTCTGTTCATGGGATTTCTCAGGAAAGAATACTGGAATGGGTTGCCATTTCCTCCTCCAGGGCATCTTGCTGACCCAGGTATCGAACTCACGTCTGCTGTGTTTCCTGCATTGGCAGGTGGATTCTTTACCACTGCGTCATCATCACCTGGGAAGTCCCCATGGTAGGTGAGGCGCCTCCAAACCCTTTAGCATTTACCACAGTTTGGTTCAGACCCATTTGGTATGTGAAATGTACTTAGTAAGTAAGTAAGTGTTAGTCGCTCAGTCGTGCCCGACTCTCTGCAACCCCATGGACTGGAGCTCACCAGGCTCCTCTGTCCACGAGATTTTCCAGGCAATGATACTGGAGTGGGTTGCCATTTCCTCCTCCAGAGGATCTTCCCAACCCAGGGACTGAACCCAGGTCTCCTGCACTGCAGGCAGATTCTTTCTGACTAAACTGAAACTATATCTCAAAAAAGGTATTGTGGGGATGGGGTAGAAATTTGAGAGAGAATTTACCACAAAGAAAGAGTCTAGCTTATCTAGGAAGACAGATTTCTGAGGTTTAGAGAGGAGTAGATTCCAGGTACAGGATGGTGGCTGGGAACCAAATGTATCCTGCCTGCCTATTGTGGCAGTGTATCCTTGCCTTGGGAAGAAACAAACTGTGTCTGAAACCAGACACATCCCCCATTAATGGAACAAAATGTAGAGCAAGAGAGAGCCTTCCTTTATTTCAGAGGACTGTGGAGCACTCACAGGGCATTGATGACTGAGGGACTGGTTTCTGGGATGACCACAAGAGATATGGATCTCAGCATGGTTAGAGGAAGAAGATTGTGCTGAGCAATTCATGCCCTTTGGGCCAACTCAGGTGCTATAGATAGCCAGGATGACTTCCTGTCACTGGCTGGGTTCTCTGGAAGTAGATGCTGGGGTGGAGTTTGCTATGCAGGAATCAGTGCCTGCGGAGGGAAGTGGCAGGAAATAGGATTGGGCAGATAGAGAAGTTAAACTGATGGAGGCCACACAAAGCCTCGGTCAGTCCTATTGGGAGTTCTGGGTTGCACATGGTTCATCAGAGTTGTCTTGAGTGGGCTGAAGTGGTCGAGCCTTTACATCCCTCCTTAATCTGCCACCAGGCTTCCCTGGTGGTTCAGACAGTAAAGAATCTGCATGCAAGGTGGGAGACCTGGGTTTAATTCCTGGGTAGGAAAAATCCCCTGGAGAAGGAAATGGCAACCCACGCCAGTATTGTTGCCTGGAAAATCCCACAGACAGAGGAGCCTGGTGGGCTATACTCCATGGGTTTGCAAAGAGTCAGACATGACTGAGTGACTAACATTAACTCCACCAGCTGCTGGGTGTAGGCTGCCTTGGGAGGAGTGTGCCCTTGAGTAACATGGCTCTTTGCAGCTGAGGCCAAACCCTGATGGCAGGGACAAACCCTGCCCTGAAAGGGACACTCTTCGTGTCCACCAGAATTCATACAGGTGGTGGAGAAGGGGATTCTCAGAGATCTGGGAGAAGGAATGGGAGCTCTGCCAGGGACTGGTGCTCCTATATTAGCAAGTAGGGCTTTAAAGCTGATGAAATATGTCCAGTTAATATTAATATGACCTTGTTCATACCCATGACCTGGCGAGATCTGGGACATTCAAGTTACATATGTTGACTGTACACTTTTATAATAAAAATAATTGAAATAATGAAAAAATGATCTAAAATTCCACCACTCTCTCTAGTCACCTGTTCCTTCTGGTCTTTATCAAATATGTCTGTAAATTTTATAGAGTTCAGTTTTATCTTGTTTTTATGCTAATTTGAAGACTTAGATCTATAAGTCTAAACACTATGTGGGAAAAATGGTGGTAATGAAAGAGGTGTAACCTGGACAGTGTGGGCGAGGAGGTGTGGCATATATCACTGCTCAGCTCAGGCATCAGGTAAAGAATTGGCCTGAGGAATAAATACTCCTATAGCTCTGACTACGAACTCCAACCACCTTTTTAGAAAAATTAATCTTTATGATTAAGTGGTGGTGTTGATATCAAGAGCAATGTTCTTGAAGTCTTATAGCAGCCTGTTTCCTCTGAGTCATCAGTACAGTTTCCCTGAGCTTGTTAGTTTTTGCATGTTGGCCTCATAACAGGCAGCTGCATTTTGGGTTGATTATTTTCATTTTAAAAAATAGGCTGCTCACACTGCATTAAATTTTTATAGCTACTGTGTTCATTGATCAGATCACTCTGTTAGCAGTTACTATTCCAGCTGTATATTTTAATTACACTTGAACAATCAGCCTTTCTTTAGTCCTTGAGTAATTCGCTGAGTTTAATTTGTCCTTTTGTCTAATTCCAACTTAAATTATTTCATTAGTGTTGGCAGTCTTCTATTACACACCCTTCCTAGTCTTTTTCAATCAATTTCTTGCCGTTTTAATTATGCAGAACAGTCAATAAAGTTGATGCCAACAAAAGAACTATCAAGGCAAATGATTATGAAGAATATGTATGTATAAGATATATTTTATTAATGACTATCCATTGCATTTATGCCAAAACATTAGCTAATTAATTTATATCGTACCCCATAAGAATGGTCAGCAATTTAATTTTTTGTTTAGTTAATGACAAACTGTGGCACAGAGAAACTATATAAACTGTTGGAAGCTGCACAACAAGTGTGAGGAAAATGATTAGGTATTTCTGGATCATGGAGGCGTTGAAATATATGATTTATTTGAAGATAGTAATAGCTGGTAAAAATAGTAATAATTAGTAATAATAGTAATTAGATTTGGATCAAAACATTGACTTCTGATAACCATTTATTTTCATATCTATTAGAGACTACAGACAGAGAAGGCAATGGCACCCCACTCCAGTACTCTTGCCTGGCAAATCCCATGGATGGAGGAGCCTGGTAGGCTGTGGTCCATGGGGTCGCTAAGAGTCAGACACGACTGAGCGACTTCACTTTGGCTTTTCACTTTCATTGGAGAAGGAAATGGCAACCCACTCCAGTGTTCTTGCCTGGAGAATCCCAGGGACAGGGGAGCCTGGTGGGCTGCCATCTATGGGGTCTCACAGAGTTGGACACGGCTGAAGCGACTTAGCAGCAGCAGAGACTATAGAAGGAAGGGACCTAAGCTTCAAGTTCAGAGGTTTTAAATTGTCTGACTATGGGCTGTATCTGACTCATAGTTCTGCCTTTTGGATCTACACTATTATGTGCTTTTTAAATTTGTATTTGAATGCCTTTAAAAGGAATATGAACTCTCCAGTTTCCTACTTCTGCCTTGCAGTCTTGTATTTGGCCTGCTTTGCACATTTAAGTTCCTGTCCTGATCCTCTGGGGCTTCCTTGGTTGCTCAGATGGTAAAGAACTCTCCTACAATGCAGGGGACTCAGGTTTAATCCCTACGTCGGGAAGCAAGAAAAGTATTTCATTATCTTTTTGGATTATGGAAATAAAGACTTAAAGCTATAATATAGATCCATGAGGGACATAATAAGTTTCCTAACACTTAGAAAGTGTGTTATTTTGGTATGGGATAGAAATATTAGCTATGAGCATAAAGTTGCTGTTCCAGTCTCAGCTATGTCAGTAACTAGAGACTATTTGACTCCATGGGCTTTGGTTTCCTCAGAGTATTGTGTTAGATAAGCTTTAAATTCCCCATTAGCCCTAGGATCCTACAATTCTTTCATGAACTCCAATTAAAGAATATACAGTAGTAGAAAGATAAGCCATTAGAGTAAAATTCTATTGTTCTAGGCAATTGGTTGTCTTCTGGAAGCATTTTGAAATTAAAGTTTGACATCCTCATCCATCTTTTTAGTTGGAGAGGAAATTTGGAAATATAGCATCTAGGGACGTAAGTGAAAATTGCTCAGTTGTGTCCAACTCTTTGTGACCAATGGACAGCAGCCTGCCGGGCTCCTCTGTCCATGGAATTCTCCAGGCAAGAATAAAGGAGTGGGTTGCCATTCCTTTCTCCAGGGGATCTTCCTAACCCAGGGATCGAACCCAGGGACTCCTGCATTGCAGGCAGATTCTTTACCATCTGAGCCGTCTAGGAAGGTAGTTATTAGTAAGTACACTCATAAACACGTAAAAGATCTCTAGGCAAAACTAAATGGATAATTCAGAGATCTTGAAAGTCTCTTATTGCTTTGAGAAGGGTGTTGCCAAGACACTGATGTCATGTCAGCTAGACTATGAGCTCCTTGAGGACAAGGTCTCTCTTTCTTTCATCTGTTTTCTGTGTGCTTAGTATGTTGTCTGATACATAGTAAGTGTTCAACAGATGTGGACTAAATTTCAGTATTCAGAGGAGGACTTCAGAGTCCTTGTGTTGGGAGGAAACTTAGAAATCGTGTCCAGCCTCTCTTCCCAATGCAGAAATTGTCTCTACGATATCCTTGGAGGTTGCTCAGTAGGCTGTACTAGCTCACCCAGTCATTCATTCCATGAATATGTTGTGTTGTTTGGATCACAACAAACTGTGGAAAATCCTTCAACAGATGGGAATATCAGAATACCTTACCTGTCTCCTGAGAAACCTGTATGAAGGTCAAGAAGCAGCAGTTAGAACTGGACATGGAACAACAGACTGGTTTAAAATTGGGATAGGAGTATGTCCAGGCTATATATTGTCACCCTGATTATTTAACTTCTGTGCAGAGTACATCATGTGAAATGCCAGGCTAGATGAATCACAAGCTGGAATCAAGATTGCCAGGAGAAATATCAACAACCTCAGATATGCAGATGATACCAATCTAATGGCAGAAGGTGAAGAGGAACTAAAGAGCCTCTTGATGAAGGAGAGTGAAAAACCTGGCTTAAGACTCAACATTCAAAAAACTAAGATCATGGCATCTAGCCCCATCACTTGTTGGCAAATAGATGAGGAAAAAGTGTAAACAGGGGCAGATTTTATTTTCTTTGCTCCAAAATCACTGTGGATGGTGATTGCAGCCACAAAATTAAAAGATGCTTGTTTCTTGGAAGAAAAGAGATGACAAACCTAGTGTACTAAAATGGAGAGACATCACTTTGTCGACAAAGTTTTGTGTAGTCAAAGCTATGGTTTTTCCAGTAGTCATGTACAGATGTGAGAGTTGGACCATAAAGAAGGCTGAGAACCAAAGAACTGATGCTTTTGAACTGTGGTGTTAGAGAAGACTCTTGAGAGTCCCTTGGACTGCAAGGAGATCAAACCAATCAATCCTATAGGAAATCAGTCCTAAATATTCATTGGAAGGACTGATGCTGAAGCTGAAGCTCCAGTACTTTGGCCACCAGATGTGAAGAGCAGGCTCATTGGAAAAGACCCTGATGCTGGGAAAGATTGAGGGCAGGAGGACAGAGGATGAGATGGTTGGATGGCATCACCGATGCAATGGACATGAGTTTGTGCAAACCCCGGGAGAGAGTGAAGGACAGGGAACCCTGGTGTGCTCCTGTCCATGGACTTGCAAAGAGTCAGATATAACTTAGTGACTGAAAAACAATGTATTGAGTGTCTCTATGTATAGGAATGATTCTAGAATACAGTAGTGAATCAAAGACGTATAGGCCCTATACTGGGAAGCCTGCCATTTCAACTGGAGCATGATTAGTGATGGGTATACACTATGTGTGAATGCTCTCCACTCCTCCAGTGACCAACTCTCAGTTCTAACAAACTTCTTCTCTGATGATACCAGCATCAGATCCCCCTGGGACTTTCCCTGTGTCCCAGCACATTGTTCTAGGACCTCCAGTGTTCCTGAGGTTGTGTGCACTTATGCCATTTGTCACCCAGCCTTTACCTTGAACTCAGTTTCAGCTACCATTTAACATCTCCTGAACCACCAGCATGTGGAAACTTACTTATGCCAATGGCCACATTCACCTTCAGAGCCACCAGGCTTATGCTTGGTCCTGGGAGTAGGGGCAGGAGAATATATTCTAGTCTACTCATACCCTTCTTGGTTGGGCAGAAAAAACCAGTAATGGCAGTCATATTGGGGAACACTGCCTTATAGCTCAGCTTCCTGGGGGGTTTTCTCTCTTGACAGAGGCCATTCAATCCTTTCTCCAAAGTCTCAGGGAATACCTGGTTGAAAACTTGGTAATATCTTTTTGGAGTCGCTATTAAGGAAAATCTGAAATGATTATGGATAGGGAACAATATGGCTGAGGGGCGGGCAGGGCCTGAACACAGAATCATGAAACATGTCCAGTTTCAAGAACACATGGTTCAAAGTCTTCAGCCGCCACTTGCATCCTCCACAACTGATTGTTCAATCAAATATAGCTCTTTAGAATGGCATCCTGGCTCTCCATGTTTTGCTCATAAGTACCTTTCTACCTTCATCTCCTACAATTTGCTCTATAGCCTTTGCTTTGGTTAAACAGAACCTTCCACTATTTACTTAATCATCGTCATATTTTCTTCCTCCTATTCTTTGCTTAGGCTTTTCTCTCAGTTTGGAATCCTTTGCCTTTACTTAGAAGATCTTTCTTTCCTTCCTCTCTCTGCATATCCAAAGCCTACCCATCATTTAAAGCCCATCTATGAAGCATTCTGTAATTCATAATGGTTTTCTGTTTCCTATGACTTCCTTCCCAGCTGTAAGTCCTCTGTCCCTATTCTGAGCTTCTACAGAGCCTGATCTCTGTTTCTCTTTCTGTATCAGCTTTCAAATAGAATATAATTGTCATAGTCATTAAATGGTAATTATACCAGCTTAAACTCCTTGGAAACAGGGCCCTTGTTTGACATCTTTAAATTTTCTACAGGGCAGGTTGAGTGCTTTGCACTTAACAAATACTAAATACATTGAATAAATTACTCTAAGGAAAAGACCAAACAAATATAAATATCTAAACATGACTGTGTAAGATGAAGTCACTGTATAGGCCAGTTTCAACCCAGGCTTTAAAAATTAAAGACACTTGTCTGCAATTTCAAAAATACTTGCAAAAAGCAATTTTAATCTTTAAACAAACAATCTCTCAAAAATACAAAGAGCAAGGCAAAGAGCAAGCACAAAACTAAAAAGAGATTTACCTTTACAATGTACAGCATAACTTCTTAGAATCATCTTTTTCCATCATCCTCTTAAAAAATATCTTAAAGGCTTTTACCTCCACACCCTAATTAAAAGAGAACACAGGAGAACATACTATGGTGTTGGTACCTGATATCCTCTTTCTGAACCGGGCCTTTGGAGCAGACAACCTCAAGTCAAGGCAGTGCGCCCCAGGACAGTTAGGTGAAACTGAGTCCTGCTGCTGGTTGGCAGCCATTAGCTCTCAAGCTACAAGCAAAAAAATGAAGAGCGAGAGTCTCCTGAGCCATTTACTACCTGTGATGACAGGCCTCCCCATCCCCTTGTGTGAGGTGACAGTAAGCATTTTTCAGCTTGTGCTTTCAGAATGTAACTCGCGTAGTATTTTTTATTCCAGCGCTGCTTGGCTTGCTTCATTTGCTTTTATGACAGTGCTTGGGTACGATTAAATGACAATTTAATGTGTATAATAACTCATTTAAAGTTTTAGCGAGGGCTTGAATGAAGGTGATGGGGTTTGAGCACATATTCAAGAAAATGGTACAATTTAAACTAAGCTAGGGGCAACTTAGAACCATTACTTATTTTGACAGAAGAACAGCTCCATTTTCTACATTCTTTCCCTTCTCCTTAGTGTTCTCTCTCTCACTCTCCGTTTTTATATATAGTTTCTACTTTTTGATTGTATAGGGGACAATGCTGGGAAATCTGGGCTTAACATCATTCTGTGTACTTTAGTTTTTTCCTGGGATTCATAAGCTATTTGAAGAATATATTGTCACTGAAACTCCTCTTATCCCAAGGCTTTATGAACCAGGAAGAATATGAGGTGGTGGGAGTAAGAGTTCATCAGGTCTGGAACATGGGCAAAGGGTCCAGAATCTTTTTCTCTTCCTGTCAGAACATGAGGAGAGTGTAACTTGTCATCTGTTTGCCTCATACATGCCTCCTGTGGATGGTCAGATGGTGTTTGATGACTTTGCTACCATTCAACGAGCAGTTGGTGGAGAAGAGAGGTGAATAGGAGTTGGGTTCACCATCCTCTGCAGGAGCTTCTGGCTGAACCCAGGGGCTTGGCTGATGGGAGCAGGCAGGCACCAGGACTCCAGATAGGATGACTGATGCCTGCTTCAGCTAACTACTCTGGTTGTGGCCTAGGAGGAGTGGGGAGCAAAGAGAATCCTGACCCAATACGTTTTTCCAGCTTTAAATATTCCCTGCAAATGGAAGTGCCAAAAAAACATCTTCTGAATAGATTGGAGCCATAGCTCCAATCCACAGCTTTTGGGTCTTAAACTCTTACCAGTCTGCTGATGACCGGGTGTCTGTACTAAGTTTGGTAAGAACATGGCGACCTCCAAGAGGCTGTGGACCACCAAGTTGCCTAAGGAGGGATGAGCTGGCCCAGATCGGAAATGGAGCAGGTCAAAACTCTCATGCTGTTCCTGTGGTTGTTCTTTTACAAATTTATGAGAAACCTCCACACAGTTTTCCATAATGACTGTAACGACTTGTATTTGCATCAGTAGAACATAAGGATTTCCTTTGCTCTCCAGCCTCACCAGCACTAATTATCTCAAGTAGTTGTGATCAAACTACTAACTGGTAAGAGTTGATGTCTCATTGTGGTTTTGATTTGCATTTCCATGGTGATTAGTGATGTTAAGTTCTTTTCTTGTTGTAATTCAGTGATTCAGTTGTGTTCGACTCTGTGACCCCCATGGACTGCAGCATGCCAGGCTTTCCTGTCCCAGAGCTTGCTCAAACTCATGTCCATTGAGTCGGTGATGTCATCCAACCATCCCATCCTCTGTCATCCCCTTCTCTTCCTGCCTTCAATCTTTCCCAGCACTAGGGTCTTTTCTAATGAGTCGGCTCTTAGCATCAGGTGGCCAAAGCATTGGAGCTTCAGCTTCAGCATCAGTCCTTCCAGTGATATTTAGGACTGATTTCCCTTAGGATTGATTGGTTTGATTTCCTTGCCGTCCAAGGGACTCTCAAGAGTCGTATCCAACACCCCAGTTTAAAAGCATCAATTCTTTGTTGCTCAGCCTTCTTTATGGCCCAACTCTCACATCTGTACATGACTACTGGAAAAACCATAGCTTTGACTATATGGACCTTTGTTGGCAAAGTAATGTCTCTGCTTCTTAATAAGCTGTCTAGATTTGTCGTAGCTTTTCTTCCAAGAAGCAAGCATCATTTAATTTCATGAGTGCAGTCACCATCTGTAGTGATTTTGGAACCCAAGAAAATGAAGTCTGTCACTGTTTCCATTGTACATTTTCATGTACCTGTTGGCAATTTGGATGTGTTTGGGAAAATTCTACTCAGGTCTTTTGCCCACTTTAAAACTGCATTATTTGTGGGTATTTTTGCACTTGAATTGTATAATTTCTCTCTATATTTTGGATAGTCACCTTTGTCAAATGTATAGACTGTATATTTTCTCCTATTCCCTGTTTGCCTTTACATTTTGTTTTTTTTTTTTCCTTTGCTGTCAGAAGCTTTTTGCTGCTGCTGCTGCTAAGTCGCTTCAGTCCTGTCTGACTCCATGCGACCCCATAGACAGAAGCCCACCAGGCTCCCCTGTCCCTGGGATTCTCCAGGCAAGAACACTGGAGTGGGTTGCCATTTCCTTCTCCAACGCATGAAAGTGAAAAGTGAAAGTGAAGTCGCTCAGTCGAGAATGACTCCTAGCGACCCCATGGACTGCAGACTACTAGGCTCCTCCGTCCATGGGATTTTCCAGGCAAGAGTACTGGAGTGGGGTGCCATTGTCTTAGTTTGATGTTAATCATTACATATTAAAGCTGTGTTTTAATTTTTAAGTTAGTCCTGGGAAAAATAGTTTTTTATTTTTTCCTTTCATAACTGTCTATTGGCTCTAGACCAATTAATAACTACAATTTAATGATTTTAACTTTATTAGCAGTCTGTATTTACTGCTGATCAGAATATTCTTGCAGAAGGTGGAGGAAGTCAGGTTTCAGTGGCTTATTTCCTTCCTCTTTTGGAGGTGATGAGTATGAGTGCCAGTGCCTTGACACAGCAGACCTTGAAGGGTGCTGCTGAGAGAGCTCTGGAGGGGAGTAAAAACGGCAAGGGAGGCTGAGAGTCTCCTTTCGGCAGAAGCCTTTCAGAGCCAACTGGAAATGAGTGTCTTAATTACATATGCTCTTTTCATGTTTTGTTTGTTTCCTACATGAGGAGGCAATTAATTTTCACAAAGCACAGCAACCATATTTTGGAGTGTCAAGTTTTAAAGTCATTTTGTTTGCATCTCAATGGCCATTTTCAAAATAGAGGCGAAGAGGGGTGGTTTGCACATTCCAAGAATAGCAGGGTAGCCAGAACATCAGTAGGGATGCCACTTTATAGGGCAATCAGAAGGAGAAGCTGAAATCACAACCTCTCATTTATCCACTAGTAATAATGCCGAGTGAATTACAGGGTGCTTTTCTGGCAGGAGTGTTTGTTTCTATAGAACAGGACTAGGTTTAAAAATGCATGTTGGGTTAGCAACCCTATTTCCCCTTGCCTGAGGGATGAACACTTCTTTTGTGCTCACTGGCTAATTGTGTGTATGTGTGTGTGTGTGTATGTATGTGCACACACACATACTCACACGTGTTGTCAGGGCGGCGATGGGTGGGAGAGGGTGATGCAGGAGCACTGTAGGAAATAGGTAGGGACGCACATGTGCTCCCAGTCCCACGGCTTTTCTTTCTGTGTCTTTTCCTTGGTGCCAAATCTGAGCAGTAGGTGTTAGGAGAGAGAAATGGGCTCATGGTGGAAGAAAGATGAAAAAGACGGAGGACGACAAGGGGGTTGTCTGCTCTTTGTCTTTATCACCAGGGGCCTAACACTTGACTCTGAATGCTAAATTTCAGTACTTAAAAAAAAAAATTCAACTTCATTTTAATTTCTGTCTTAGAGGACTTAGCTGAACGCTGAACGTTTGATCTAATCAAGATTACGCTCAGCACTGCTTTCAGTCTTTGCTGAGAGCTCTGTTGAGTTATTTATTAACTCAATGGCTTAAACAGAATTAAGAGGGCAGCCACAAATCTAAGAGAGTGAGTCTAGACCCAGGCAGGCAAGGGGAAGAGAGTGGGCCTGTTTTATCTTGGGGCTAGAGGGCCCTGGTCAGTATGACAGTGACCTCTAGACTGAGGGATGTTTTTGATGAGAAGTATGAGGATCACTGTCATCAGCGTAGAATGGACAAATAGTTCGTGAGTTTTAGCAACAGTATAAAAGCTATTCCTCATTAGGAAGAACTTGGCACTTGGGGGCATGTGCTCCCTTTGGAACAGTGGAGGCCTCTGAAAAAGAGTGTTCGCCTCATTACTTGCCCCCATAGCAAAACATTACCTGCTTACACATGGCTGCATCTAAGGTCCAACCCCGCCTTTCCTGAGATGTGTGACCCAGGAAGCCTGGGCCAGGTAGCCTTAGACATGAAACTGGTAAGAGGACGTCCAGTTATTGGCATGTGAGGAGATCTCTGATTTCTATCAAGATAGTAGTACTTAAGGTGATTTCTCTGAGTCTTATTTTCTTGATAATTCTTTTCTGAGCCTCTTACTTCTAACTAGAGCTGGTCATATCTGTGTACCATTCTCTTTCCTTTCCATTTCTGATAACGCTCTACTGTGCTGTGCTTAGTTGCTCAGCCTTGTCCGACTCTGCATGACCCTATGGACTGTAGCCCACCAGGCTCCTCTGTCCATGGGATTCTCCAGGCAAGAATACTGGAGTGGGTTACCATGACCTCCTCCAGAGGATCTTTCTGACCTAGGGATCAAACCTGCGTCTCTTACTTCTCCTGTATTGGTGGGTGGGTTCTTTACCCCTGGTGCCACCTTCTGATAATACCTTCCTTTAATTTTGATGCTCTTCACTGTGGTGAAGGGACAGATAGCAAATGCTCCCTTCTCTCTAACAGTCTGTGGCTCTGTCACTCCCAGCATCTCTGTGAAGCTGCAGCTATCGTGGCTTATCTGGGGTGAGATGTGATAACTGGATATGATAGCTTCTGAATCCCCCAGTCACATGCTCTGGCCCATGTAAGTATTTGGTTATAGCAGTTAAAATCTCAACATATGCTTGTGTCCTGTGTCCCCAGAAACAGGAGCTGAAGTCCTAGATGTTTATACATTAGTCTGTGGCACCAAACATGTTCCAGAGTGGAGGGATGTGCAAGTGTCTGTTCAGTTGTGTCCAACTCTTTGTGATCCCATGGACTATAGCTTGCCAGGTTCCTCCTTCCATGGAATTCTCCAGGCAAGAATACTGAAGTGGGTTGCCATTTCCTACACCAGGGAATCTTCCTGACCCAGAGATCAAATTCACATCTCGATCTGTGTCTCCTGCATTGACAGGTGGATTCTTTAGCACTGAGACACCTGGGAAGCCAGAGTGGAGGGATGCCCAGGGTTAAATCACAGCAAGTCTATCATGTTTTCCTCTGAGCAAATCAGCCCTTCTTCCAGCAAAGTAGGCTAGGTAATTGTTTTCATTTTCAGAATGAAATGACTGATTTACAAACCAGTCCCTAAGCTTCCTAAATCCCCCCAACAAAGCTCTTGACCGGGTATAGGTAAGAGGACACTGGGTGAAGGATGGCAGAGGGCTGTTGTCTTCTGTGTTTAAGGACAGAGCCATGAGGAAGAATATGGGCTGACAGCCTGTGCTTCAAGACAGTCAGTCTTGAGGAAGGGATGCTTTCAAAAACAAATCACAAGAAGGCACTGTTTGCCAAACTCTTCACCATCTGCACAAAATCCCATATATGCTGTAATCCTTATATATCCAGATGCTATGAGTCCTATTGCACATTGAAAAGCCAGCACAGGGGCTGAGTGAAAATCTAATGGCAATCCGTTAGGTCAAGTTATTCCGTTAGCATTAAACTCTGACACTCCTGGATCATGAAGGATCATGATTGTGTTTTGGGAACTTATTGGAAGCAGGGAAAATAGGGGTAGGACGGCGGATTTTGCTTTGCTTCTCCCCTTTCTCTTGTATGCTGCTCTCATGGTTGTCTAGGAAAGGTAGGGAAGCTGATTACAAAGAAAAGCAGCAAATTTCAGGGAATTGATACACTCTTATGAAAAGAAAGGCAATATAAAATGTCCCCCAAATGTAAATGCAAAGTGTAGAATTTGTCTTTGGGCTGTCTTCAAGAAACGGACTTAAATCCAATTGCTATGGCTACATGGGACTCATCTGATCAGCAAGGCTTCTGTTCCACAGAGGCTAAAACTGTTTTGTTTTCAAAGGGGAAAACATATCTGTGTTTGCCCTCCTTTGCTTTGTAAAATTGAATTGCAGCGAACTCATGAATAATAGAAAGAACACTAAGGACTGTGAAATTAACAGTCATGAAACAGAATTTCTAAAAGGGGAAGCTTTATTGGAGGAAGACACACTTCAACCTCCTTTAGACAGGGTTTTGGAAACTGGGACATCTTTGCACTGGAGGGTGAAATAAGAAGTCCAATTTGGCTCCTGCTTTCAGGAAGGTGACAGTTTTCAAATCCTTTCAGTTCAGTTTACTTCAGTTGCTCAGTTGCGTCTGACTCCTTGCAACCCATGGACTGCAGCCTCCCTGTATGTCACCACCTCACGGAGTTTACTCAAACTCATGTCCATTGAGTCAGTGATGCCATCCAGCCATCTCATCCTCTGTTGTCCCCTTCTCCTCCTGCCCTCAATCTTTCCCAGCATCAGGGTCTTTTCAAATGAGTCAGCTCTTCGCATCAGGTGGTCAAAGTATTGGAGTTTCAACTTCAACATCAGTCCTTCCAATGAACACCCAGGACTGATCTCCTTTAGGATGGACTGGTTGGATCTCCTTGCAGTCCAAGGGACTCTCAAGAGTCTTCTCCAACACCACAGTTCAAAAGCATCAATTCTTTGGTGCTCAGCTTTCTTTATAGTCCAACTCTCACATCCATACATGACTACTGGAAAAACCATAGCTTGACTAGATGGACCTTTGTTGGCAAAGTAATGTCTCTGCTTTTTAATATGCTATCTAGGTTGGTCATAACTTTTCTTCCAAGGAGTAAGTGTCTTTTAATTTCATGGCTGCAATCACCATCTGCAGTGATTTTGGAGCCCCCCAAAATAAAGTCTGCCACTGTTTCCCCATCTATTTGCCATGAAGTGATGAGACTGGATGCAAAGATCTTCGTTTTCTGAATGTTGAGCTTTAAGCCAACTTTTTCACTCTCCTCTTTCATTTTAATCAAGAGGCTCTTTAGTTCTTCTTCACTTTCTGCCATAAGGGTGGTGTCATCTGCATATCTGAGGTTATTGATATTTCTCCCGGCAATCTTTATTCCAGCTTGTGCTTCCTCCAGCCCAGCATTTCTCATGATGTACTCTGCATATAAGTTAAATAAGCAGGGTGACAATATACAGCCTGACGTACACCTCTTCCTATTTGGAACCAGTCTGTTGTTTCATGTCCAGTTCTAACTGTTGCTTCCTGACCTGCATACAGATTTCTCAAGAGGCAGGTGAGGTGGTCTGGTATTCCCATCTCTTTCAGAATTTTCCACAGTTTATTGTGATCCACACAGTCAAATGCTTTGGCATAGTCAATAAAGCAGAAATAGATGTTTTTCTGAAACTCTCTTGCTTTTTCCATGATCCAGTGGATGTTGGCAATTTGAGCTCTGGTTCTTCTACCTTTGCTAAAACCAGCCTGAACATCTGGGAGTTCATGGTTCATGTTTGCTGAAGTCTGGCTTGGAGAATTTTGAGCATTACTTTGCTAGCCTGTGAGATGAGTGCAATTGTGCAATAGTTTGAGCATTCTTTGGCATTGCCTTTCTTTGGGATTGGAATGAAAACTGACCTTTTCCAGTCCTGTGGCCACTACTGACTTTTCCAAATTTGCTGGCATATTGAGTGCAGCACTTCCACAGCATCATCTTTTAGGGTTTGAAATAGCTCCACTGGAATTCCATCACCTCTACTAGCTTTGTTCATAGTGATACTTCCTAAGGCCCACTTGATTTCATATTCCAGGATGTCTGGCTCTAGGTGAGTGATCACACCATCATGATTATCTGGATCATGAAGATCCTTTTTGTACAGTTCTTCTGTATATTCTTGCCACCTCTTCTTAATATCTTTTGCGTCTGTTAGGTCTATACCATTTCTGTCCTTTATTGAGCCCATCTTTGCATGAAATGTTGCCTTGGTATCTCTAATTTTCTTGAAGAGATCTCTAGTCTTCCCCATTCTATTGTTTTCCTCTATTTCTTTGCACTGATCACTGAGGAAGGCTTTCTTATCTCTCCTTGCTATTCTTTGGAACTCTGCATTCCAATGGGTATATGTTTCCTTTTCTCCTTTGCTTTTTGCTTCTCTTCTTTTCACAGCTATTTGTAAGGCCTCCTCAGACAGCCATTTTGCTTTTTTTACATTTCTTTTTCTTGGGAATGGTCTTGATCCCTGTCTCCTGTACAATGTCATGTACCTCCATCCATGGTTCATCAGGCACTCTGTCTAGCAGATCTAGCCCCTTCAATCTATTTCTCACATCTACTGTATAATAGTTAGGGATTTGATTTAGGTCATACCTGAATGGTCTAGTGATTTTTCCTACTTTTTCAATTTAAGTCTGAATTTGGCAATTAGGAGTTCTTGGTCTGAGCCACAGTCAGCTCCCAGTCTTGTTTTTGCTGACTATAGAGAGCTTCCCCAACTTTGGCTGCAAAGAATATAACAAATCTAATTTTGGTGTTGCCCATCTGGTGATGTCTATGTGTAGAGTCTTCTCTTGTGTTGTTGGAAGAGGGTGTTTGCTATGACCAGTGCATTCTCTTGGCAGAACTCTATTAGCCTTTGCCCTTTTTCATTTTTTGGGTATTAATTCTAGAAAGTCTTGTAGGTCTTCATAGAACTGTTCTACTTCAGCTTCTTCAGCATTATTGGTTGGGACAGACTTGGAGTACCGTGATATTGAATGGTTTGCCTTGGAAATGAACAGAGATCATTCTGTCATTCTTGAGATTGCATCCAAATATTGCGTTTTGGACTCTTTCATTGGCTATGATGGCTACTCACATTCTTCTAAGGGATTCTTGCCCACAGTAGTAGATATAATGATCATCTAAGTTAAATTCACCCATTCCAGTCCATTTTAGTTCACTGATTCCTAAAACGTCGACTTGCACTCTTGCCATCTCCTGTTTGATCACTTCCAATTTGCCTTGATTTATGGACCTAACATTCCAGGTTCCTATGCAATATTGCTCTTTACAGCTCCAGACCTTGCTTCAATCACCAGTCACATCCACAACTCCGTGCTGTTTTTGCTTTGGCTCCGTCTCTTCATTCTTTCTGGAGTTATTTCTCCAATGATCTCCAGTAGCATCCTGTAAAATCCTTTAGGTTACGTAGATATTTCTTAATTTACAAAGATCTTGTGTAACACAATGAAGCTATGAGCCATGCCCTGTAGGGCCACCCAAGATGCATCATAGTGGAGAGTTCTGACAAAACATGGTCCACTGAAGAAGGGAATGGCAAACCACTCCAGTATTCTTGCCTTGAGAACTCATTAGACAGTATGAAAAGGCAAAAAGATATGACACTGAAAGATGAGCCCCCAGGTTGGAAGGTGTCCATAAAGCTACTGGGAAAGAGCAGAGGGCAGTTACTAGTAGGTCCAGAAAGAATGAAGTAGCTGGGCCAAAGTGGAAGCAAGGGTCAGTTGTAAATGAGGCTCAGTTCTGGTGGTGAAAGTAAAGTCTGATGCTATAAAGAACAATATGGCATAGGAACCTGGACTATTAGGTCCATGAATCAAGATAAACTCAACGTGGTCAAACAGGAGATGACAAGAGTGAATATCAACATTTTACAAATCAGTGAACTAAAATTTCGGTATTGACCATCCAGTGATGCCCATGTGTAGAGTCTTCTCTTGTGTTGTTGGAAGAGGGTGTTTGCTATGACCAGTGCATTCTCTTGGCAAAACTCTGTTAGCCTTTGCCCTGCTTCGTTTTGTACTCCAAGGCCAAATTAGCCTGTTACTCCAGGTATCTCTTGACTTCCTACCTTTGGGTTCCAGTCCCTATTATGAAAAGGATGTCTTTTTTGGGTGTTAGTTCTAGACGGTCTTGTAGGTCTTCAAAGACCATTCAACTTCAGCTTCTTCAGAATTCCTGGTCAGGGCACAGACTTGGATTACTGTGATATTGAATGGTTTGCCTTGGAAACGAACAGACATCATTCTGTTGTTTTTGAGATTGCATCCAAGTACTGCATTTCGGTCTCTTTTGTTGACCATGATGGCCACTCCATTTCTTCCAAGGGATTCTTGCCCACAGTAGTAGATATAATGGTCATCTGCGTTAAATTCACCCATTCCAGTCCATTTTCAGTTCAGTTCAATCACTCAGTCATGTCCGACTCCTTGCGACCCCATGAATTGCAGCACACCAGGCCTCCCTGTCCATCACCAACTCCCGGAGTTCACCCAAACTCATGTCCATCGAGTCAGTGATGCCATCTAGCCATCTCATCCTCTGTTGACCCCTTCTCCTCCTGCCCCCAACCCCTCCCAGCATCAGAGTCTTTCCCAATGAGTCAACCGTTTGCATCAGGTGGCCAAAATATTGGAGTTTCAGCTTCAGCATCAATCTTTCCAAAGAACACCTAGGACTGATTCCTTTAGAATGGACTGGTCGGATCTCCTTTCAGTCCAAGGGACTCTCCGGAGTCTTCTCCAACACCACAGTCCAAAACCATAAATTCTTCAGCACTCAGCTATCTTCACAGTCTAGCTCTCACATCCATACATGACCGCTGGAAAAACCATACCCTTGACTAGACGGACCTTTGTTGGCAAAGTAATGTCTCTGTTTCTGTTTTTGAATATGCCATCTAGGTTGGGCATAACTTTCCTTCCAAGGAGTAAGCGTCTTTTAATTTCATGGCTGCAATCACCATCTACAGTGATTTTGGAGCCCCCCAAAATAAAGTCTGACACTGTTTCCACTGTTTCCCCATCTATTTCCCATGAAGTGATGGGACCAGATGCCATGATCTTCATTTTCTGAATGTTGAGCTTTAAGCCAACTTTTTCACTCTCCTCTTTCACTTTCATCAAGAGGCCTTTTGAGGAAAACAACAGAATGGGAAAGACTAGAGATCTCTTCAAGACAATTAGAGATACCAAGGGAACATTTCATGCAAAGATGGGCTCAGTAAAGGACAGAAATCGTATAGACCTAACAGAAGCAGATGATATTAAGAAGAGGTGGCAAGAATACACAGAAGAACTATACAAAAAAGATCTTCATGACCAAGATAATCACGATGGTGTGATCACTCACCTAGAGCCAGACATCCTGGAATGTGAAGTCAAGTGGGGCTGAGGAAGCATCACTATGAACAAAGCTAGTAGAGGTGATGGAATTCCAGTGGAGCTATTTCAAATCCTGAAAGATGATGCTGTGGAAGTGCTGCACTCAATATGCCAGCAAATTTGGAAAACTTAGCAGTGGCCACAGGACTGGAAAAGGTCAGTTTTCATTCCAATCCCAAAGAAAGGCAATGCCAAAGAATGCTCAAACTATTGCACAATTGCACTCATCTCACAGGCTAGCAAAGTAATGCTCAAAATTCTCCAAGCCAGGCTTCAGCAATACGTGAACCGTGAACTTCCAGATGCTCAAGCTGGTTTTAGGAAAGGCAGAGGAACCAGAGATCAAATTACCAGCATCTGCTGGGCATGGAAAAAGCAAGAGAGTTCCAGAAAAACATCTGCTTCTGCTTTATTGACGATGCCAAAGCCTTTGACTGTGTAAGGAGTACGTCAAGGCTGTATATTGTCACCCTGCTTATTTAACTTATATGCAGATTATATCATTAGAAATGCTGGGCTGGAAGAAGCACAAGCTGGAATAAAGATTGCTGGGAGAAATATCAATAACCTCAGACATGCAGATGACACCAGTCCATTTTAGGTCACTGATTGCTAAAATGTTGATGTTCACTCTTGCCATCTCCTGTTTGACCACTTCCAATTTGCCTCAATTCATGGACCTAACATTCCAGGTTCCTATACAATATTGCTCTTTACAGCTCCAGACCTTGCTTCTATCATCAGTCACATCCACAACTGGGTGTTGCTTTTGCTTTGGTTCTTTTATTTTTATTTTTTTCTTTTTACATGCGTTCCCAAACATGAACCCCCTTCCCACCTGCCTCCCCACAACATCCCTCTGGGTCATCCCTGTGCACCAGCCCCAAGCGCTTTGGTTCTTTCTTTTCATTCTTTCTGGAGTTATTTCTCCACTGTTCTCCAGTAGTTTAGTGGGCACCTACTGACCTGGGAGTTCATATTTCAGTGTCCTATATTTTTGCCTTTTCATACTGTTCATGGGGTTCTCAAGGCAAGAACCCTGAAGTGGTTTACCATTCCTTCTCCAATGGACCACATTTTGTCAGATGGCCATTAATGTCTACTACTGTGGTCAATAATCCCTTAGAAGAAATGGAGTAGCCCTTATGGTCAACAAAAGAGTAAAAAATGCAGTACTTGGGTGCAATCTCAAAAATGACAGAATTATCTCTGTTCGTTTCTAAGGCAAACCATTCAGTATCACAGTAATCCTAGTCTATGCTCCAACCACTAAAGCTAAAGAAGCTGAAGTCAAATGTTTCTATGGAGATCTACAAGACCTTCTAGAACTAACACCAAAATAAGATGTTCTTTTCATCATAGGACACTAGAATGCAGAAGTAGGAAGTCAAGAGATATCTAGAGTAACAGTCAAGTTTGGCCTTGGAGTACAAAATGAAGCAGGGCAAAGGCTAACAGAGTTTTGTTAACAGAGCATGCTGGTCATAGCAAACACACTTTCCCAATGAAACAAGAGATAGCTCCAGATGGTCAATACCAAAATCAGATTGATTATATTGATTGTATTTTTTGCAGCTGAAGATAGAGAAGCTCTATAGAGTCAGCAAATACAAGACTGGAAGCTGACTGTGGCTCAGATCATGAGCTCCTTATTATGAAATTCAGGCTTAAATTGAAGAAAGTAGGGAAAACCACTCAGCCATTCAGGTATGACCTATCAAATTCCTTATGATTATGAAATGGAGGTGATGAATGATTCAAGGTATTAGATATGGAAGACAGTGCCTGAAGAACAGCTGTGAGTGGAGGCTCATAACATTGTACAGGAGGCAGTCACAAAACCATCCCAAATAAAATGAAATGCATGAAGGCAAAGTGGTTGTCTTAGGACAACCATTATTTATAAATAACTGAGGAAAGAAGAGAAGCAAAAGACAAAGGAGAAAGGGAAAGATACCCAAATGAATGCTGAATTCTAGAGAATAGCAAGGAGAGATAAGAAGGCCTTCTTAAGCAATCAATGCAAAGAAATAGAGGACAACAATAGAATGGGAAATACTAGAGATTTCTTTGGGAAAATTGGAGACATCAAGGGACTATTTCATGCAAGAGGTGGCACAATAAAGGACAGAAATGGTAAGAACTTAACAGAAGCAGAAGAGACTAAGAAGAGGTGGCAAGAATACACAGAAGAACTGTACAAAAAGGTCTTAATGACCTGGATAACTACCAGAGTATGTTCACTCACCTGGAGTGTAAAGTCAAGTGCCTTAGGAAGCATCATTATGAACAAAGCTAGTGGAGGTGATGGAATTCCAGTTGAGCTTTTTCAAATCCTAAAAGATGATGCTGTGAGACTGCTACACTCAGTACGTTAGCAAATTTGGAAAACTCAGCAGTGGTCACAGGGCTGGAAAAGTCCAGTTTTCATTCCAATCCCAAAGGACAATGCCAATGATTGTTCAAACTATCATACAATTGTGCTCATTTCACATGCTACAAGGTTATGCTCATAATCCTTCAAGCTAGGCTTCAGCAGTATGTGAACCAAGAACTTCTAGATGTGTAAGCTGGGTTTAGAAATGGTGGAGGAATCAGAGATCAAATTGCCAACATTTGTTGGATCATAGAGAAAGCAAGGGAATTCAAGAAAAACATCTACTTCTGCTTCATTGAGTACGCTGAAGCCTTTGACTGTGTGGATCACAACAAACTGTGGAAAATTCTTCAAGAGATTGGAATACCAGGCCACCTTACCTGTGTCCTGAGAAACCTGTCTTCAGGTCAAGAAGCAACAGCTAGAACTGGACAAGGAACAACTGACTAGTTCCAAATTGGGAAAGGAGTATGTGAAGTATATTATCACTCTTCATTTTTAATTCCTATACAGAGTATATCATGTGAAGTATATTATCACTCTTCATTTTTAATTCCTATACAGAGTATATCATGTGAAGTATATTATCACTCTTCATTTTTAATTCCTATACAGAGTATATCATGTGAAATGCTGGGCTGAATGAATCACAAGCTGGAATCAAGATTTCTGGGAGAAATATCAACAACCTCAGATATGCGGATGATATCACTCTAATGGCAGAAGGTAGAGGGGAACTAAAAAGCCTCTTGATGAGGGTGAAGGAGAAGAGTGTAAAAGCTGGCTTGAAAGTCAATATTCCAAAAACTAAGATCGTGGCATCTGGTCCCATCACTTCATGGCAAATAGATGGGGGAAAAGTGAAACCAATGACAGATTTTTTTTTTTTCCCTTGGACTAGCAAATGACTGCACAGTGACTACAGCCATGAAATTAAAAGAAACTTGCTCCCTGAAGAAAAGCTATGACATACCATGACTGTATTAAAAAGCAGAGATATCACTGTTGCCAATGTCCAGATAGTCAAAGATGTGGTTTTTCACTAGTCATATATGGATGTTAGAGTTGGACCATAAAGAAGGCCAAATACCAAAGAATTTATGTTTTTGAATTATGGTGCTAAAGAAGACTCTTGAGAGTCCCTTGGACTGCAAGGAGATCAAACCAGTCAATCCTAAAGAAAATCAACCCTGAATATTCCTTGAAAGGACTGATACTGAAGCTGAAGCTCCAGTGTTTTAGCCACTTGATGCTAAGTGCTAACTCATTGAAAAAGACCCTGATGCTGGCAAAGATTGAAAGCAAAAGGAGAAGAGGGCAACAGAGGATGAGATGGTTAGACAGCATCAAGGACTCAATGAAACTCAGTGAACTCAAACTCTCGGAGATAGTGAAGGACAAAGGAGCCTGGCGTGCTGCAGTCCATGGGGTCACAAAGTGATGGACACAACTTATTGACTGAACAACAACAAGGGTGGCAACTATGGTGGTTTATGGCTCCAATAAGGACTGTAAGTTCAACTGTGACCTTTGTTGATGGGAACCACCATCTTACTCTTTAATAATGAAGATAGCTAATTTTTATTGAGCATTAAGTACATGCCAGGCACTGTGCATTACAGTTTCTCACATAATCTCATTGTGATGAGTAATACCTAATACTACGGAGAAGCCAATGGCAACCCACTCCAGTACTCTTGCCTGGAAAATCCCATGGACGGAGGAGCCTGGTGGGCTGCAGTCCATGGGGTCGCTAAGAGTCGGACACGACTGAGTGTCTTCACTTTCACGCATCAGAGAAGGAAATGGCAACCCACTCCAGTGTTCTTTCCTGGAGAATCCCAGGGACGGGGGGCGGGGGGCCTCATGGGCTGCCATCTATGGGGTCGCACAGAGTCGGACACGACTGAAGCGACTTAGCAGCAGCAGCAGCAGCAGCAGGTATTACCTTATCTAGTAAGGTAGGTACAGTTTTCTCCATTGTCCAGAAGCAGAAATGGAGGTGCAGAAGGGTTAAGTCATACAGCTATTAAGACATGGAGCTGGCCTTCAACCCGAGCCTGAATGACTCTGGAGCCTGCCCTTTAACTACCACAGCACCCCTCTGTCTTCATGTGTCCTCCTAGCCCTTTATCTGCAAAGCCCTTGTACAACTTATTGTGATATTCTAGTGACCCTTCTTCCTTTCCCTTTCTGCTCCCCACAAGCAACACCCTGCCTTGTGTATTTCTCATGTTCCAGATTTTCTCCAGGTTGTCTTGGGGTCATATAGAATAAGCTGGGGAAGTGGGAGTATCCTGCAAGAAGTGCTTTGTTGAGGAGAATAGTGCTGTAGAACTGTTTCTACCCCAAGGTTACTACAGAATACTTTAAAGTATTAAAAATAGTAAAGCACTGAATAAATAATCTGAGTTTTGGACTCAGACAGATCTGCATTTCATTCATTCATTCATTTGGGGATTGTTTACTAAACCTCTGCTATATGCTAAGTGCTGTGTTTAATGCTAGATTTGAATTCTAGAGTCACTTCTAACTATGAACCTTGGGAAATTTATTCAACCTCTTTAATAATAATAATAATAGTTACCTCTGGGCTGTTCTAAGATTAGAAGCTGGCACATAGTAAGAGCTCAGTAAATACTATTAATAAAAAAATGAAAAAGTACTGTTTTGGGGCCAATGCCCACTTATATTTCTCCCCCTTTAGGGCTCTGCTTGCCAAGGTTTCAGTTAGCTAGTGTGCATCCCAAGGCCTGGGAAGTTAATGTGCTAAACTAAGCTGTTAGCCTTTGCAAAGGCCTTTTAGCAAGATAATTACTTAGCCCAAAGGAATACCTAATTTTGGGCACAATGGCAGACTCAAATGGAGGTCATCTCAGCCAGGAACTTGTATATCAAGCCATCAAATGTCTGCCTGCATTTTTGCTTTAGTAACTGTCTTCTGACAGATAAGAAGTGTTCCTCCTGTATGATCAAATGAATTGATAGTTGCTTACAAGTATGGATACATTTATTTTAAATAATGAGAGTATTTCTATTTGTCCTTCTAGGCATTGTATCTCACCTCTATTTAATGCATAATACACTGACGTTAGCATTTGAGGTTTTTCAGATGCCCTCAATAACACTACTTGGCTAATCTAATGTGATTCAGCTAATAGGTTTTCTATCAGTGTTTATGGACCATCTCATCCATCTACCTTTCTGCCTAAGAGAAGTGTGTGTATATAGTAGATCTGAGCTATTTTCTTTCCCAAAACAGTTAATTCTGTTTAATAATCAATATGTAGAAATTGTATGTCCATAGTATATTTTCTGAGACAGACTAGAAGCTAATTTCTCTCTTTCCAATGAGTTCATAAAGGAGTAAAGAATGAGTTGTGAAACAATCCTGTTTTTAGAATAAGGCTTTTAAAAATTATTTTAAAATAAAGCCTAAGGGTTAGTAGTAATAACTGCTTAAAGATGATTTCAGTTAGCAGGAAGTAAGAGTATTCCCCCTCTCTGGTTCAGTAGCCTCCATGGAGTTCCATCTCAAGTTTCAGCCAGACAGAGCCAGATTTTGGCTGCAAAGCCCAGTCCTATCTGGCCTCATGTTTTCTCTGACTCCATTTCCTCCTAGGCTCTCCTTGCCCACTTAGGTCCAGCCACATTAGCTTTTCCGTGATTGTTAGGCTTAGTCATGTTGAAGACGCTTCCTGCACAAGGTCACCTCTGCTTGGAGGTAAGTTTACCAGTGATGCTCTTTCTTATGTCTTGCTCTTTCTGTCCTTTACTGGCATTCCTTAACTCCTTTCCTGACTTTATTTTAATTCTTAGCCCTTATACCTTTCTCACATACTACATTTTTATTTAAAAATTAAAAAAAAGTATTTATTTGTGGCTGTGCTCTTTGGAGGGAATGATGCTGAAGCTGAAACTCTAGTACTTTGGCCACCTCATGCGAAGAGTTGACTCATTGGAAAAGACTCTGGCGCTGGGAGGGATTGGGGGCAGGAGGAGAAGGGGACAACAGAGGATGAGATGGCTGGATGGCATCACCGACTCGATGGATGTGAGTCTGAGTGAATTCCGGGAGTTGGTGATGGACAGGGAGGTCTGGCATGCTGAAATTCATGGGGTTGCAAAGAGTTGGACACAACTGAGTGACTGAACTGAACTGAATTGTGCTGGGTCTTGGAAAAGGCAATGGCACCCCACTCCAGTACTCTTGCCTAGAAAATCCCCTGGGCGGAGGAGCCTGGTAGGCTGCCGTTCATGGGGTCACCAGGAGTTGGACACGGCTGAGTGACTCCCCTTTCATTTTCACTTTCATGCATTGGAGAGGAAAATGGCAACCCACTCCAGTGTTCTTGCCTGGAGAATCCCAGGGATGGGGGAGCCTGGTGGGCTGCCGTCTATGGGGTTGCACAGAGTCAGCCATGACTGAAGTGACTTAGTAGCAGCAGCAGCAGTGCTGGGTCTTTGTTGCTGTTCATGCTTTTCTCTAGTTGCAGTGAGTGGGGCCTACTCTCTATTGCAGTGTGTGGACTTTTCACTGTGATGGCTTCTCTTGTTGCAGAGCACAGACTTTAGGGTGCAGAGCTTTAGTAGTTGCAGTGTTTGGGCTCAGTAGTTGCAGTTCACAGGCTCTAGGCCATAGGTTCAATAGTTGTGGCTCATGGGCCTAGTTGCTCCACAGCATGTGGCATCCTCCAGGACTGGGGATCAAAACCGCATCTCTTACATTGGCAGGCAGACTCTTTACCACCGAGCCACCAGGGAAGCCCACTACTTACTTTTAAAAAATTGTTTATTATGTCTCCCTCCAGCACAATGTAAGCTCCTTGAGCAAGAATTCTTCTCTCTTCTTTATTGTTGAATCCCCAGGGCTTGGAA
This sequence comes from Capra hircus, assembly GCF_001704415.2. Lineage (NCBI taxonomy): Eukaryota > Metazoa > Chordata > Mammalia > Artiodactyla > Bovidae > Capra > Capra hircus. The sequence continues at coordinate 73,246,967 of NC_030813.1, forward strand.
AGGTGCTTGGCATGTAAAATAATCACTCAGAAAAAACATGTTGAATTCAAGTATGATTGTGTTACTGAGTCCAAGCTTGTCTACTTATAGATATAGACATCACATTGCTGACAAAAGTCTTCATAGTCAAAGCTATGGTTTTTCCAGTAGTCATGTATGGATGTGAGAGTTGGACCATAAAGAAGGCTGAGTACTGAAGATACTTTCCAAGTGTAGTGCTGGAGAAGACTCTTGAGAGTCCCCTGGACAGCAAGGAGATCAAATCAGTCAATCCTGAAGGAAATCAGCCCTGAATATTCATTGGAAGGACTAATGCTGAAGGTCCAATAGTTTGGCCACTGATGTGAAGAGCTGACTTACTGGAAAAGACCCTGATGCTGGGGAAGATTGAGGGCAGGAGGAGAAGGGGGTGACAGAGGATGAGATGCTTGGATGGCATCACCGACTCAATGGACATGAGTTTGATCAAACTCTGGGAGATAGTGAAGGACAGGGAAGCCTGGTTTGCCGCAGTTCATGGTGATCATAAAGAGTTGGAGATGACTTAGGGACTGAACAGCAATAGCTATAAACATCATCCTTTTAGTAATTAAAGTAACAAAAGCAATGGAAAGCAAAGGTTAAAGCAAAAGAAATAGATCCAACATGGAGTCAGATTTTGTTCTTCCCTGTTAAAATTGTGGATGAATTATTTAGTTTGTTAAATTTCACTCTTGGTGTTTAGATAGAATAATAACAATATGTTACTGTTGTATAGAAACTTTGAGGTCCTCAAACACTTTTCAATCTTGGTTACTGAAAAGCCTGGATTAAAAAATATCCAGAAAGAAGCAAAAGTCTATCTGGGATTCCAAATATCTCAAAATATGGGGTTGTTGTAAAACCCAATGGAAGTAGAAATCTACATGCTAAAAGAAATCTACATATAAATGAAAAGCATATTAAAGACTCAGATCACAGGACTAAAGGGAGTCCAGGAAGAGAAAGCAACTGGTTTGCATCTAGGTTGCCATCTTAAGTCACTTTTTGACCTATAGCAGTTTTCCTAACCTCTGGAACTATAAAAATTTTTAAGGGAGAGATGACTTTTCCCTCTTTCTTTACTTTATTATCTTTTATTGTTTCAGCCATTTACTGTGAGATCTTTAAGCTGTGGCATGTTATTAGTAATGAGCTAAGGAAGGCACCTTGACTCCTTTGAAACTTCCATTATTGTTAAAACTAATGCAGCGAAGTTGAGCCCTCTTCTGGGGCTTTCTGATAGCCATTGCTTGCTGCTGGTAAATATTCATAAATCTGCTATCATGGAAATGAAATAGAATGCTTCAAAATTACTTTGGGGGCATAAGAAGGCCCTGAAGAGTGAACAAGGAGGCGCATTTCATTTTCAGATTTGTAATGAAGAAAGTATGTTTTTTGTCAGTGGATGATGCTCCCTGTCCTGGAGAAGTCCTGAGCAGATTGTATTCAAGGCAACAGTTGCATAGCATGTGGTGGCAGCGGTTCTATTCGCACCTGAGTTGAATACCTCTGAGGTGGCTGGTGGCAATTTCTTAGGAGTTCTCATCAGTAAAAAGGAACTCTTGGAATACACTTTCTTAAAACTCCTTGATGCCTTCTCATGCTCATTAGAGGATTTTCTTTAGGACAGTACACATTTTCTGAGTGCCTCCAGTGGGAGAGGGGGCTTATATCCTAGAAATACCAGCCCCATCTGTAAAGAGTTGATAAACTCATCAGCTTCTGATGGTGGCCATACCGTTAGGGCACCTTTAACTTTAGTGTTGAATCCTCTCTTCCTCTGCCCCTTTCATTCCCTACCTGTGGGCAAATCTAGGCTCTGGGGTCAAGGGCAGAATGAGTCAAAAATTTTGATGAATTGGTGGATGTGATATATTTAATCAGAGACTGTTTCCAGAGACACAGTCTTCTTTGGAATCACTTAAAGGAGATCTATAACCTAGAAAATTAAAGTCATCAGCAATATTTGCAGTTGTGGAACGTCAAGGTCAGGAGAAAAAAATAAAAACCTGAGAGGGCACTCTTGTCACTGATTTCAAAGGAGCTAATTCTTAGGGTTATTAGCTGCCTCAATTTACAACGCTACATACCCTTGAACACCAAATGCTCATTATAAAAAATTAAAGAAGCGTGGAGCTGAGATTTGAATTATATTTTAGATAATAGATTTTGGAACATGTTTCATATTGTTAAGATTGACCTGACCTTACAACTAATAAATGTGTCCAGTAGGCACAGAATCCCAGTTTATAATACCATATTTCCACAAGAATGAGAAAAGCAAGGAAAAACTCCTTTGTTTCTACTTCCATCATGGTACCCAGAAGTAGACAAAATTATTAGATGGGTCAAGCCTGGCTTTGGAATCTGCAGCCTTGGACTCTCTGGGTCTGAAAGATCTTAACCACCTACTTTATCTTAATCATTCTTCAGGAAGGAAACAGAAGCATCCTCAGTTTAAAAAAATAGACAGTAGCTTAGTGGGTTTTCATGAAGCCAGAGAAAAGTGTTCTACACGGTGGACTTTCAGGCTCTGCTATCTATACGGGAGGGACTGGAAGGCAGATGGTTATATATTGAGTCAACAGCAAAGCTGGCTCATCGCGATGACTCTAACTGGTCTCCTTAACCTTGTTTTCTTATTCCAAGCCAATCTACACATAAGTACTAGAAAATAAAAAGCTTCATTAAATCTGGTTTTTGTCACAAGTCTTAAATCAAGAGTGACTGCCTATCATACTGTCACCATCACAGACACATCTGTCTGGCTTCCATGATCTTTTACTGACCATTGAATTCTCCTTCCCTCTGTTAATAAAATCCTGGTTCTTTCATTTTTAACCCTAACAAACACATTTCTCAGGATCCTCTGGAGTTTTCTTCTTCAACTGAACAATTGTTGTCATGTCTCAGACTTGTAAAAAAATGGCTTCTGGGCCTCAGCCCTTGACATTTCACCTTCAAAGTGTTTTTTTGTCCCCTCTTCTACCACATATCTTTGTCTAAAAGCCTACTTCCCAGCCTAGCATATTCTGATCACATCTCTGGAGCAAGAGACTGACCAACTATTCATAATAATTTTTTAAAGGTATCTCTGAGCAGAATAAATTCCTTTGATTTGTCTAAATCAAAGCCCTTACTTTATGGTTTAAGTCCATGTGCTTTCCTTTTTTTCTTTTGTTTTTTTTTTAGGATATGATAAAAACTAGTTACCTTCTTTCATTGAAGAATTCTTCATAAATTTAAGCTTGTTAAATTGCCTTTTATCCTATTCTTCCAGCTAAGTACTCTCAGTTTTTTTCACCCCTCTCTTATCGGTGTGTTTTTCAAAGTTCTGATTGTTATCTGCAGCTTTCTTTTTATATCACATCTACACAGAAATGTCATATTTCATTGATTCTAAGAGGCACTTTTAGTCCTCAAGTTTTAACAGGTCAGATTTCAACATTTAGCAGGATGCATCTTAACAGTTGATGACATTTTATAATTATAAATGACAGTAGTTTTTTTCTTAGTGATTTAAAAAATTAAGGTATTTCTTGAATGATTAAAAAAGGCAGGAGGGACTAGTCTGGAAAAAAGGAGAATGAAGAGAAATGACAATCAAATGTATTGTGTAATTTCTTGATGAGATCTTAGATTGAAGACAAAAGCAAAGAGCAATAAAACTTTTACTACTTTTTGAAATTGCTTCTTCAACTTGCTTGAGGTATAATTAACAAATAAAATTAAAACATATTTAAAATATACAGTGGGGCTTCCCAGCTAGCACTAGTGGTAAAGAACCTGCCTGCTGATGCAGAAGAGGTAAGAGATTTGGATTTGATCCTGGGGTCAAGAAGATCCCCCGGAAGAGGGCATGGCAACCCGCTCCAACAATCTTCCCTAGAGAATCCCCATGGACAGAGGGCCTGGCAGGCTACAATCCATAGGGTCTCAAAGAGTTGAACATAATCAAAGTGACTTGGCATGCAGCAGTGTATACATGATGATTTGACGATTTGATATACATTACTTTGCAAAAGTATATGTGGATTTAGTTAACATATCCATCCCCTCACAAACTCTTTTTTTATTCATGGTGAGAACACTTAAAGTTCTACTTTCTTAGCAGATTTCAGCTGTATAATATTATTATCAATCATAGTTACCATGTTAAGTATTAGATTGTCAGAACCTTATTCATCTTATAACTGAAGGTTTGTACCCTTTGATCAGTCTCTCCCTATTCCCCCCACTCCCCCAGGTCCCTGTTAATCATCATTCTATTCTCTCTTCTTTGTATTTAATTTTTTTAAAGATTTGACATATAAGGATACCATGCAGTATTTGACTTCATTTGACTTATTTCATTCATTTAACATAATAGAGGAACCAGAGAGCAAATTGCCAACATCCATTGGATCATAGAAAAAGCAAGAGATTTCCAGCAAAACATCGACTTTTGCTTCATTGGTTATGCTAAAGCCTTTGACTGTGTGGATCGCAATAAATGATGGAAAACTCTTCAAGAGATGGGGATACCAGACCACCTGACCTACCTCTTGAGAAACCTGTATGCAGATCAAGAAGCAACAGTTAGAACTAGACATGGAACAATGGACTGGTTCCAAATTGGGAAAGGAGTACCTCAAGGCTGTATATTGTCACCCTGCTTATTTAACTTATATGCAGAGTACATCATGTGAAATGCCAGGCTGAATGAATCACGATTGGAATCAATCTGGGAATCAAGATTGCTGGGAGAAATATCAGTAATCTCAGATATGCAGATGACACCACCCTTATGGCAGAAAGTAAAGAGGAGCTAAAGAAGTTCTTGGTGAAAGTTAAAAAGGAGAATGAAAAAGCTGGCTTAAAACTCAACTTTCAAAAAATGAAGATCATAGCATCCGGCCCCATCACCTCATGGCAAATAGATGGGGAAACAATGGAAACAGTGACAAACTTTATTTTCTTGGGCTCCAAATTCACTGCAGATAGTGACTGCAGCCATGAAATTAAAAGACACTTGCTCATTCGAAGAAAAGCTATGACCAATCTAGACAGCATATTAAAAAGTGGAGACGTTACTTTGCCAACAAAGGTCCATCTATTCAAAGCTATGGTTTTTCCAGTAGTCATGTATGGTTGTGAGAGTTGGACCAAAAAGAAGGCTGAGTGCCGAAGAATTGTGGTGCTTTTGAATTGTGGTGTCGGAGAAGACTTTTGAGAGTCCCTTGGACTGCAAGGAGATCAAACCAGTCTATCCTAAAGGAAATCAATCCTGAATATTCATTGGAAGGACTGATGCTGAAACTCCACTACTCTGGCTGCCTGATCTAAAGAGCAGACTCTTTAGAAAAGACCTTGATGCTGGGGAAGGTTGAGGGCAGTAGGAGAAGGGGATAACAGAGGACAAAATCATTGGATGGCATCAGTGAAACAATGGACATGAGTTTGAGCAAGCATTGGGAGATGGTGAAGAATAAGGAAGCCTGGCTTGCTGCAGTCCATGGGGTCGCAAAGAATCAGACACAACTGAGCAACTGAACAACAAATAACCTCTGGTTTCATCTGTTGTCACAGTGGTAGAATTTCCTTCTAAGTCTGGATAATATTTTATTATATATATATGTATATATACATATATGTATGTGTATATAGATAGATAAATATATATACATACACACACACACACACCATATTTTCTTTATCCATTCATCCATTGCAGACACTTCGGTTTTTTTCCATATGCTGACTATTGTGAAAAATGCTGCTATGAATATAGGAACACAGATATTTTTTTGAGATAGTAATTTATTTTCTTTTGAGTATGTACTCAGAAGTGGGATTGCTGGATCATAGATTAGTTCTATTTTTAATCTCATAAGGACCTCCATACTGTTTTCTGTGGTGGCTGTATTGTCTACATTTCCACCAACAGTGTATAATGGTTCACCTTTCTCTATCCTTGCCAGCATTTATTATCTGTTGTCTTTTCGGTAACAGACATCCTACCAGGTGTGAGACAATATTTGATTTTTGTTTTGATTTGGCTCTCCCTGATGATTAGTGATGTTGAGTACCTTTTCATATACCTGTTGATCATCTGTATATCTCCTTCAGAAAAATGTTTAGCCAGGTCAGTTGTTCATTTTTAAACTGGGATATTTGATTTTGGCTATTGATTGGTATAAGTTCCTTATGCATTTTGAATATTAATCTCTGATCAGACATCAAACACGTGGTTTCCAAAATTTTCTCCTAGTCAGTAAGTTGTGTGTTCATTTCATTAATAGTTTCCTTTGCTGTTTGGAAGCTTTTCAGTGTGATGTAGTCCTAAGTGTTTATTTATTTATTTATTTTTTGCTTTTGCTTTGGTATTAACATAAGAAAATCATTACCACTATCAGTGTGAAGAAGCTTATCCCTATATTTTCTTCTAGGAGTTTTATAGTTTCAGATCTTATGCTTAAGTCTCTATTTGAGTTGTTTTTTGTGTATCATGTAAGGCAGTGGTCCAGTTTCATTCTTTTACATGTGTCTGTCCAGTTTCTCAACAAGTTTCTCTTGTTGTAGAGATCATCCTTTCCCCATTGTATATTCCTGGCTCCTGTGTTGAAAACTAATTGATGATATATTTTAATGGGTTAATCCTGAGCTGTTTATTCCATTGATCTATTCTATTCTACTGGTATCTGTTTTTATGCAAATACCATAATTTTTTGATTGCTATATCTTTGTATTACAGTTTGAAATCAGGAAGTGTGATGTGTCCAGTTTTGTTCTTTCTCAAGATCGCTTTGGTGATTCAGGGTTTTTTGTGTTCCATACAAGTGTTAGGATTGTTTTCTCTATTTCTGTGAATGCCTTTGGAATTTTATAGGAATTGCATTTATTTGATGATTGCTTTGGGTAGTAGTGTGTACATTTTAACAAGATTAATTCTTCTAATCCATGATCAGAAAATATCTTTTCATTTAGTTGTGTCTCTTCAGTTTTTACATCAGTGTTTTATAGCTTTTATTAATAGTTTAGAGACCTTTCACCTCCTTAAATTTATTCCTAAGAATTTTATTCTTTTTGATGCTGTTGCATATGGGATCATTTTCTTAATTTCTCTTTCTGATAATTTATTGTTAGTGTATAGAAATGGAACTATTTTTTGTATATTGATTTTGTATCCTGTAACTTTACTGAGTTTATTCTAACAGGTTTTTTGATGGTATCTTTTGGTTTTCCTGTATATTATGTCATATCATCTGCAAATAGTGACAGTTTCTCTTCTTCCCAATTAAAAAAAAAAATATTTCCTTATTTATTTGATTGTGCTAGGTCTTAGTTGTAGCACACAGGATCTTTGATCTTCGTTGTGGTATGCAGGATGTTTTAGTTGTGATGTGTAAATTCTTAGTTGTGGCGTGTAAATTCTTAGTTGTGGCATATGGGATCTAGTTTCCTGACCTGGGATTGAACCTGGGCCCCCTACACTGGAAGCCCAGAGTCTCAGCCACTGGACCACCAGGAAAGTCTCCTTTTCCAATTTGTATGCCTTTTATTTCTTTCCTTGGTGATTACGAATGGCTAACACTTCCAGTATTATGTCAAATAGCAGTGGCAAGATTGGGCATCTGTGTTTCTGTTTTAGAAGGAAAGCTCCCAGTTTTTTACCATTGAATATGAAGTTGGCTGTGGGTTTTGCATACATGACTTTTATTTTAAAGTGTGTTCCTTCTACACTGAATTTATTGAGGTTTTTATCATAAAAAGATGTTATGTTTTGTCAAATGCTTTTTCTGTGTCTACTGAGATGGTCATATAATTTTTATCATTCAGTTTGTTAATGTGGTATATCACATTTATTGATTTGTGTATATTGAAACTTTTTTTTTTTGCATCCCAGGAATAAATCCCACTTGATCACCAGAAAGTAATCTTTTTAAACATACGTTGAATTCAGTTTGCTAATATTTTATTGAGGATTTTGGCATTAACAAAAGTGTCCATCAGACATATTAATCTGTAATTTTCTTGTAGTGTTCTTTTCTGGCTTTGGTATCAGGGTAATACTCATCTCGTAAAATGTGTCTGGAAGTGTTCCTTTCTTTTCAATTTCTAATTGAAAAGGATTGGCATTAATTCTTTAAATGCTTGATAAAATTCATCAGTGAAGCCATCTGCTCATGGACTTTTTTTCACTGGGGAGTTTTTGATTTCTGGTTCAATCTCCTTGCTAGTAATAAATCTGTTCAGATTTTCTATTTCTTTATTATTCAGTCTTAGTAGGCTGTATGTTTCTAGGAATTTATCCATTTCTTCTAGATTAACTTGTTGGCATATGATTATTCATAATGGTCTCTTATGGTTTTTAGTATTTCTGAATTAGAAGTTGTAATATTTCCTCTTTCATCTCTGATTTCATTTGTTCAAATCTTCTCTCTCTCTTTTTTGTAGCCAAGCCAAAAATTTGTCAATTTTGTCTTTTCTAAAAAGTAAGTCTTAGTTTCATTGATTTTTTTTCTATCATCTTTGTGGTGTCTATTTTCACTCTGATCTTTGTTATTTCCTTCATTCCCTCCACTAAGTTTGGGCTTAGTTTGTTCTCTTTCTAGTTTCTTAAGATATAAAGTTAGATTGTTTATTTCAGATCTTTTTTCTTGATATAGGTATTTATTGTTATAAACTTCATTCTGCTTTTGCTGCATCCCATAAGTTTTGATATTTTGTATTTCTATCTTTGCTAGTCTCAAAGACTTTTTTCTAGCTTTTTCAAGGGATAAATAATGCATAACATTTAATAAAGTGTATTCATTGTCTACCCATCCATCATCACATATTTATCTTGTTTTGTGAGAACATTCCATTCAAGTTTTGCTGTCTTAGCAAGTTTTAATTATATGATGCAATGTTATCAGCTCTAGTTACCATGTTATATCAATAAATTAGATTATCAGACCTTATTCATCTTTTTAGCTGAGAGTTTGTACCCTTTTACCAATATTTTCCTATTTCCCCATCTCCCCACCAGCTGGCAACCACTATTCTATGCTCTGCTTCTATGAGTTTGACTTATTTTAGATTTTATATATAAGTTATACCATATAGTATTTATCTTTCTCTATCTGGATTATTCCTTTTAGCATAATACCGTCAGGCTCCATCTCTGTTGTTGCAAATGGCAAGGTTTCCTTCTTTCTCAGAGCTCAGTAATATTCTATTGTGTGTGTATATGTATGTCACACTCTCTCTACACACACACATGTACAAATATATGTGTTTGTGTATATAGATATACTCACCCCATAGGCTCTTTATCCGTTCATCTGTTATTGAACACTTAGGTTGTTTCCATATCTGGGCTATTGTGAATAATGTTTCAGTGAACATGGGATTGCAGATACATCTTCACTATCCTGTTTTAATTTCAATTGCATTTAGCCATAAGTGGATTTTCTGGATCATATGGTAGTTTTAAGGACCCTCCATACTGTTTTCCATATTGGCTACAGCAAGTTACCTTCCCACCAACATTGCAGAAATGCTCTTGTTTTTCCACATCTTCCCCAATGTTTGTTACCTTCTGTCTTTTTAGCCATTCTAACGGGTGTGATATTGTTCAAGATAGCTTTTGATTTCCCTTTTGATTTCTTCTATGACTCATTGGTTGTTCCGTAGTGTAGGGAGTGGAGCTGAATGTTCTAACCCTATAGTCATCTGACTGGATTTTTTTTTGGTGTCAAGCCCCCATCTTGAAGCTTTCTTGGGGGCTCTTCTACCAAGTACCATCTTACAAGCATATAAAGAACACTCAGAAGATTCCAAGTTCTTTATGAACTCTGTGCCAGGAACTGGGGAAAAAGACGAAATATTTATTTCTTATTATACCACAGTCCCATAATGTGAGTGGACACAAGAAGTTCTCAAAGAGTGGGTGGGATATGGTCTGAACAGGCATTCCCAATAGTCATTCCTGAAAGGCTTCAGGAAGACAGCAGAGGAGAATGAAGGAATTTACTTTCTGGAAGGATAACTGTCTTCAAAAATATTTGCTTTATCTGTTTGTGTGTTGCTGAGGACATGCTCCCCTTAAACAGCTCTACAGGATGCCTCTCCTTGCCTTATTATCTCCTGTCTTAACCAGCTCAGGCTATCATAACAAAATACAACAGATTGTGTGGCTTAAACAACAGAAGTTTATTCCTCATAGTCCTGGAGGTTGGGCAATGCAAAATCAAGGTGCCAGCAGGATAGATTGTGAGACCTCTTTTCTTCACTTTTAGGCATCCACCATCTTGCTGTCTGCTCACATAATCTTTTCTTTTTGTTTATGAGAAAGAGAAGGGAGGTGGGGAGAGAGAGGATAAAGGGAGAGAGGAAAGTAGGTGTGCTCCCTCAGTCATCTTTTCTTACAAGGACAGTAATCCTATGGGATCAGGGACCCAGCCCTTATAATTTCATTTAAACTTAATCATGTCCTTATAGGCACTATCTCCAAATAGTCACATTAGGAGTTAGGGCTTCAACATGTGAATTTTGTGGCGGCACACCATTCGGTCTGTAACATTCCCTAGTTTTAATACCACCAAAACCCTCAAGAACCCAAGGAACCTTGTTCCTAGAGAATTTGCTTTATAAAAGACCACCACAGGAGGAATTATTTAAGGGAATTAATTACTAATGGTGATGTTTCAGCTATCAGTAGGGAAGAGATTTTTGGGGATGAGGTTGGAAATGGGGATTTTGGAGGTGAAGTGAGAGGATCTATTAAGTTCAAAATCATGCTTTCTAGGCAACCTTATATTTTAACTATAATCAAGGCTAAGTCTGCCTCTTTCGATTCCCGGAAACTGGAATCAGTGTTCATTAAAATTCATTTTAAGGTGCTGATTTTCTTTTTCCTATTTGCCTAGCTTTTGGTTATTTTTTGAAACTATTTTTCGTTTCCTTGAAGAATTCTGTCATTAGAACAGTTTCTTAGCTCATCCCTTTGGGACACATCATGGATAGGACAGTCTCACACTTCATGTTTGTATATTTTTGTGTTAGCCCCATTTTTTTCTCTGGCTTCTCACTCTATGGGGCTGATTCAAGCACAGAGCTTCCACTGACTTAAAAGGGCTCTGAGGTAAAGTGAGAAATATTCTTACAGAAGTTTCGTAGAGATATTTTGGATTTATAAAAAAGCATAGGTATATTTTAAAATATGGATATTAGTCCCAGAAAATGAATGGATGTTATGAGTACTTGCCAGACAATGTCACAAAATTCTCCTTTGATAGTAGGGAGAAAACTCTTATAAATTCATAATACTTGGTAAATGCACTCATCCTTCTGGGGAGAAATTTTGAGTTCTGTTGTGGTATAAAAAGCATAAAGATGGAATCCTTTAAATCAGATTTCTGCTTTATAGATGCCAAATATCTACATAGTATTTTCATAATATGAATGTAAAAGTTGCAAGCTATTTTGAAAAAGATATATGGTATATACAATTTAAAGAAGATACTTTCTTAATTTCTCTAAACTCTCCAAATTTCTCAGAAACAGTTGTTTTAAATTTAATGTAAGATCTTGATAGTGACTAGTTGTATTCATAATATTGTTTTGCAGATTGGAGATTTATGTGAGACTCATTCAGGCACCTTTGGAAAAAAGAAAATGTAATATATAATGGTATCTGCAGACAGGAACCAGAAATAGGATCAGTGAGGCTCTGGAGACTGACTCTCTGCAGTCATGTTTTGTTGTGTTTTTTCTCCAAAGTACTTTTCCTTCAACTGGCCAATAGTAGACACCATCACTTACCTGTCTGGTTCAATAGTCTTTCCCCGTGTTTCCCAACATTTTCTGTTTCCTCCACTGGAGCAGCACCTCTGGCAGAACAGGTTAGAAATGATGAGTGTCCTGGATATTCCTCTCAATGCAGAGACAAACAGAATAGATGAGATTGAAAGCAGAAATAAAGAGAAATCCCAAGATTCCAGCCTGTAGAAAGAATGATGTGGGCATGAGAAAGAGACATAACAGCACTCAAAAAAAGAAATAGGATTCTCTGATTAGGAAGAAAAAAGATATCTTTCTTTGCTTATAGAGGTCTATTGTTTCTATCCTGATCCAAGTTTGATATTCTTTTTATTGTTCATATGATCAATCACATTGAATGATCACTGATACCATCACTCGCTGTGAGGGAAAAGGACCAAAGTGGTGTCATGATAAGCTAATCATTAATGGCTTTCATTTTCATTGAAAGCTAGAGGTTCATTGAAGAAGCAGATATCTAAATTTGAGCTCCTGAATTAGTGTGTAGATACTTTGCATTCTTACTGCCAGATATGTAGCATCATTAAAATATTAAGGGAACAATGTTTCATTGGGAAGATATACCATCTTTGAAAGGAAAGAAAGAATAACTTCTTCCCTAAGTTAAATGGAGAGCATGATCTTCATGCTTTGTGTCGATCTATTCACTAACTCTCCTCTTATCAGGTATAATATATTCCTGTTGGCAGCTTGATTTAATTGGACTTGTGGTAACTGATTCAATTGAGCACTTTAATTAGGTAATTATTCTGTTGTAAGAACTGCTTTTCAGCTTGCTAGAGAGAATGAATTTTCCATTTTTCTTAAGCTAAAAATGGAACCTGGATTCTATTCTTTTAGAACAAAGTGGAATAAAAATGATCAGATATAGAATTAGGCTAAGATTGAGCCTTAGAATGAAGAAAAATAACCTTGACTTATGTATTGATAAGAAACAAGTGTGCTCTTGAGAAATGAAGACAGAATTAGAGTTTCTCAGGCTGTGAATACTGCCAGCGGTACTCACGACTTTTGAACAGAGTGATTATTTGTTCCCTCCCTCAGTTTCCCTCAGAAGTGATTTCTTTTTAGACACTGTGCAAGAAAATAAGTGCTGAAAAAGAAAAAAAAAAGAATGTAAAGAAATACTCCTATCTCTTGATTTTGAACAAATGTCCCTTGCTCTAAGGGACATTTTTCCTCTGGGCAAATTAATTAGTTATTGCCTTCTTTGAAAATTTATTGTGAAAGTTAGTCATTTGTTAACTCCAGAAGGAGACTTTGTCTTGAAGAAAAGGCTCAGGCTCTAAAAATATTGCCTTGGATTGAGCATCTGGGAAAAAGGCTATCCTCAAATTCCCCACATACTTGGTGAGATTCCACCTTATTATCTTTTGTGGGTTGGCAGGACTGATTGTAAATAGTCTAAGGATACTTCAGAACAGACAAACAGATAATTAGAGTTGACACTATTAAAGCCAACAAAACCCTAATTAATTGATTTGCTAATAGCTATTCTCCATTTGCAGACATGAGCCAAAATTGGGTTTTAAGATGTGGCAGGATCATAAGATAAACATTTTCCTTCTTGAAATTATCTACTAGCTTTCTAGTCTCACCACTGGCTTGTCTTTGGAGGTTTTGTTTATTAAAGGATAGAGGCTAATTCCAAATAGCTCTCATCTGAAACATAATATTCACACATAAGCTTTTTGTGGAATGGTCAGGTAACAGAGTACTTATAATTTGCTCTGGAATTTTTTTAGCTGTATGTTTTCAGCAAGGAAAACAGAACAAGGGAAACATTTCTCATTTAAACAAATGATGTTGCAAGTATAGCCTTCACTAGCAGGTGATGAGAATAATGACAGTTCTGTTCCAGACACCCAAGGACCAGAGGGGCTGTGTTCCAGTCACCACTGCACAACAGACCACTCCAAAACCTAATGGCAGAAAATAGCAAGCATTTTATCAATAGTAACAACTTTGTGGGTTGGCAGGGCTCAGTTAGGGCTGTTCTTCTGTTTCACATGATGTCGTCAGGGCTTCAGTCATCTGGGAATTCACCTAGGCTGCAACATCCAAGTTCATGCATTTGCATGGCTGGCAGGAGGTGCTGGCCATCTATTAGGAGTTCTGCAGTTAACACAAACACCTCAGATTTCTCCATGTGGGCTTCTTAAAGCATGGTGGATGAGCTGCCAGAGCATATGTTGCAAGAGAGGAAAGAGCAGGGCCCAGCCTTGAAAGTTACACAGTATCACACCTGCCACATTCTATTAATAGGGTGGTTTATAGGACCACAGTCTAGGTTCACTGTGGTTACACTAAATAAAATGTGGTCTTTGGGACCATCTTTGGAGACTATCACCAGCATCTAGAGCAGAAACAAAGGCAACATTTCACTGAACTGTTCTTTAAAAAGTTCTGTCTTGCCCTCTCTCAGTAACTGTCTTCATTGGTTATTACTGAGTGTGACTTCAGTTGGAGTGAGGAGTGAGTATTTAGGTCTTTCTCTTTCTTGGTACGAGGAATGGGTTGGAGGTAAAAGCTGTTCCAAGATGGTATAATACTACCACTCTCCTAAATTTTCTAATTTATTAAACAGAGTTAGCAGTGAAAATCTGCACTCTTTTCTGAGAAGGTTTTTCCAGATATTTCTCCTTTCTCCTAGCTTCTGTGATGGTGGAGTGCAGGTTTAGGAGTCAAGTTTTTTCAGCTTAGCTCCTTCAGTTATTGTGGCCTAGCTGTGTGAATATGGGCAACAGATTGGTTTTTGCAAGCCTCAGTTTTCTCCTCTTTATAATGGGATATTCATTCTACTGCATAGATTGTGAAAATTGAGAACCTACATGAAGTGTTTACCAGAGTGTCAGTATTCAGGAAGTTGTAGACACTATTATTATGTAATGGCAGGTGTATAGGAGAATGTGAGTACCAAAGAATTAAGCATAAAGTCACTGGAAGCTGAGAGGTTACAATAAGATGGGAGGATTGTTATGCACCGAGCCCGTATCTCTGAACCGACTGAGAGAGCAAGTCCACCACAGTAATGCAAAGGCAAGAAGGGAGTTTATTTCTAGCGTGCTAGGGCCCAAGTCTCATCCAACACAGTGGAATCCGACTAGAGCCCCGAACAAAGGCGTATGGCGGCTTATATACAGGCAGTTCTTTGTCTCAGTTACAGGAGTAGCTGGCGTTACATGATTGGCCAGGCAGGATGAGCGCATATCCTGTCTCTTTCTGATAAACATGACTCAGGTCCTAGAGCCCGTCGTTTGGTCCCTAACAAGGACGTCTCCTAAGCCAAATATCTTTGAGTCAAGAGCAAATGTCATTGTACCAAATGGATCTCCTAATTCTTCCTCTTATAATTATGCCACATTTTATGGCATCAATCTACCACAGATTCATGTGATGAGAGTTGTTCTGGTGTTGAAAGGAACTGGGAGGGGACTGGAAAGCAGTTTTGAAAGCTGGCCAGAAACACAAATGTCCAGTTCCCATGGTCTCCACCTAGACATTTTATCAGAACCTCTTGAATTGTGTGAGCCTGTGGGCTTTGTATTTTTTAAAATTATCCTACACCTCTTGCAGGGCTTCCCTAGTAGCTCAGATGGTAAAGCATCTGCCTGCAATGCAGGAGATGCAGGTTTGATCCCTGGGTCAGGAAGATCCCTTGGAGAAGGAAATGGCAACCTACTCCAGTATTCTTGCCTGGAGAATTTCATGGACAGTGGGGCCTGACAGGCTACAGTCCGTGGGGTTACAAAGAGTCAGACACAACTGAGTGACTAACACATACACAACCTCTTGCAAAGGAAAATTATAACTATCACATACTTATAAAAAAATGAAGGGTAGCAGTTTGCATGAGTTACACCACCTGGAAGAGCAAACGTTTATTTCATTTTCTCCCGTCTCCCACATTCATTCGTGACTTATGTGCTGTGACCTCGTGGTTTGGGAAAGAGATACTTACCATGAGTTTGTCATGGGGTGGCAGGGAGGTTTCTCCTTTTCTCCAACCTCATTGTTTCCATGCGTAGGGACTTCAGTTCAGTCGCTCAGCCATGTCTGACTCTTTGCGATCCCATGAATCACAGCATGCCAGGCCTCCCTGTCCATCACCAACTCCCAGAGTTCACTCAAACTCACATCCATTGAATCAGTGATGCCATCCAGCCATCTCATCCTCTGTTGTCCCCTTCTCCTCCTGCCCCCAATCCCTCCCAGCATCAGAGTCTTTTCCAGTGAGTCAACTCTTCGCATGAGGTGGCCAAAGGACTAGAGTTTCAGCTTGAGCATCATTCCCTCCAAAGAAATCCCAGGGCTGATCTCCTTCAGAATGGACTGGTTGGATCTCCTTGCAGTCCAAGGGACTCTCAAGAGTCTTCTCCAACACCACAGTTCAAAAGCATCAATTCTTCGGCACTCAGCTTTCGTCCCAGTCCAACTCTCACATCCATACACGACCACTGGAAAAATCATAGCCTTGACTAGACGGACCTTTGTTGGCAAAGTAATGTCTCTGCTTTTGAATATGCTATCTAGGTTGGTCATAACTTTCCTTCCAAGCATTTTGGCTTCTTGTCCCACTCATTATTTGTTGTGAATTTCCTGAATAATGTCCACTGGTCCATGATTCTCAAGGACTCAGATTCTGGGGATATGTCCTTTTACTTTTTGTATTACCCTCAATACAATGAGGAGACAGGTGTATGTGTCTCGCAAAGCCAGCCCTTCCTTTAGATAGGCTTTCCCAAGAACTAGTATTGGTGAGGGACAAAGCAGGCTCATGCATTTTTGCATTACATGTAATTATCACTCTGTCACCTTTATTTATCCGTTGGCCCTCAACTAGGAGAAGGAAGAAATGGATGTTGTTTACTGACTCCCTAAAACCACAACAGTGACATTCTCTAACCCCCAATGAGCTGGGGTTGTCTGGGTGATTGAGACCGATCTGATTAAATTGAAATCATATCCCATTTTTCTTGAAAGACATACATATTTCTTCAGTATCTATACAAGAGCAGTAAAAAACTTTTCTTTTTAAAAACAGTTACAGAACTCTGAAAAAGAATTCTTTTCTTGCATACTCGCAGTATGGCTGTTGGTGAGACCTCTGTGTTTCTCTTTATTCAACAAATATTTGTTTAGCACCTTTTACATGCCAAGCTCTGTCTTACGTGTTGGAGTTATTGCTGGAAAACAAAAATAGATATGCCCCCTACTCTTCTTGTTGATCTTATATTCTACTTGGAGAAATAGGCATCAATCTAAAAATAAATCGTACAAATTGTTATACATTGAAAATCAAGCTGAAGTAATAGTCCACAGTTCTGTGAAAGTGTTTAACATTTACCCTGACCTTGACTGTTTGTGGGATTGGGGATCTGTAAAGTTTATCTCTGAAGAAATGATACTTGAAGTAAAGATAAGAGCAAATAAATAAATAGTTAAGGTGAAGTTAACTGAGTCTATATATTCATAGAGAGACAATTAACTGACTGTCTAACTTTGTATTTCACTATCTGTGGTATTCTATCCAGCCTTTCTGAGTATTTAGTTATGGCAATGATTTTCTCTCATACTTTCTAACTACCTTTACCAGCTTTCCTTGGTCACATGCGAAAATGAGAATATGTGATCAATCAATGGATATTTTTCCCCAAATTGTCAATTTATTTTTCATTTATTCAGTCATTCATTCACCTGTTCACTTGCTCACTCACTCACTTTTCCCATCTACCCATCCAATACCATTTATCAAATGTCTGTATGTGCCCAGTGCCATGCTTGAAAATGGGGTGTAGCAAGCCATAAAAACAAAATCATAGTTAATTGACATTAATTGTGTCTTTCACTGGACTCCTATACCACTGTGTTTCTCTCTCTGCCTTTTCAAGGTGTGTTTATTAACTTTCATGTTTGACACCCTCGTGATGGAGGAGGAAATGGCAACCCACTCTAGTACTCTTGCCTAGAGAATCCTGTGGACAGAGGAGCCTGGTGGGTTGCACAGAGCTGGACATGACTGATGTGACTTAGCATGTATGCATGCTTTGGAAAAGGAACCACTCCAGTATTCTTGCCTGGAGACTCCCAGGGACAGAGGAGCCCGGTGGGCTGCCTTCTCTGGGGTCGCACAGAGTCGGACATGACTGAAGTGACTTAGCAGCAGCAGCACCCTCATGAGGTTGAGCTCTGTGGTAAACACCATCCATATCTTTCTCATTTTTGGATTCCTTGTGCTTAATATGGTGATTGGTACAAGATGATATTCAGAAGATATTTTACTTGATTAAGTGAATGAAATCAATGTATTACTATTATTGAGGAGCATAACATTAAATATCAGATGAATGATTACTAGGCTAAAATTGGAACAACCAATTTGATGCTCCATTATGTAAAAAGATGAACTGAGGCACATTAACATTTTCTAGAGTTTATTTGAGTATAGGTTGACTTGAATTAGGCTGTGCCAAATCTAAAGTGGTTAGGTGCTCTCCATTTACAGGAGCTAGTGGAGAGCTTTTATATAGAAAAGATGCTGCAGTAATGCAAAAAATTATTTAATGGGGTATATTTTATTTGGTTTCCTTATTTGGGAAAGTCTACTTGGCTGTTTGTGATTGGCTGCCTTTAAGTTTCACTTTCTTGGGTTTAACTGCATTGACTCCAGCTTAGGTTTTGGTGTGTTTACATAGTCTATCAAGACATTAGAGCCACCTCAATCTAATAGTCTCCTTGTTTAAGTACTTTGCTGCTCCTAACTCACTTCAGTTGTGTCTGACTCTGTGCAACCCCATAGATGGCAGCCCACCAGGCATTCCCATCCCTGGGATTCTCCAGGCAAGAATACTGGAGTGGGTTGCCATTTTCTCCTCCAAAGCATGAAAGTGAAAAGTGAAAGCGAAGTCGCTCAGTTGCATCTGACTCTTAGCGACCCCATGGATTGCAGCCCACCAGGCTCCTCCATCCATGGGATTTTCCAGGCAAGAGTACTGGAGTGGGGTGCCATTGCAAGTGTAAACTAGTAATGCCCTGCCCTAACTGAAGCAGATGGCATTTGGTAAGACCTCAGTAGGTATTACCAAGAGCCATTTGTACTGGTCCCTCTGCCATTGTTCTAACTGGCTCCCTTAGCCAAGCACTTTGCCTTTTACTGCCTCGAATCTTAGAATCTTCTAGCAAACAAAGGAAGGTAAATGAAATGAGACTGATAAAGAGATCCTTTTCCTTGGATGGAAGTGCTGTATAACCAAGGTTCTAATTATTATGGCAGCCTATGTATTGAGAAATCTTAATCATGCCACACCACGTTGTATCTTTAAATTCTAGAGAAGTAATGCAAAAATTGTCAGAAGCTAAAGCATTTGAACTTTATTTTAGCTTCAGAAAGAATTTTGATAAATTTCACAGCTGAGTTCTCTTGAAGTAAAGGCTGTTTTAGAAGACTGAGTCAGGTACCTCATACACATCTCAACTCTCAAAATAGACCTGTGAGATTCAGATGCAAAAAGAGGCCATAATTTTTTTCTCTCACAGGTGCAGCACAAATCAAATATTTTCATTTGTTTTTCTAGTCATTTTTAGCCACCACTATAGCTTTATTATAGCTTTATGTTTTTCTCCTGTTTGCCCAACCAATTCCTCCTAAGATTTTCCACAATTTTTGGCTGAGAACTAAAATTATAAATTACCCAACAGTAAAGTCAGAGGATAAGTAAATCACCATCCAGTCTGATCACAAAATCAAAATGTTTGTGATATGTCAAACCTTTAACAAGTCAATTGCTTCTTTTGAAAAATGTGTCTGTTCTGCTTCATGCTGAGAACAGCTGAGTCATTCTATGAATTTTGCTCTGATATAGGACCAAAGGTGCAGTATCTTCAGACTACAAATTATGTCAAAAATCTAACAGAATGGCTAGCAGCTTTAAGGTCTTTTTTATTTTCAAGAATCTTATTTCATAGTTTAATTCCTAAGAAAACAGAGTTGAACTCTGGGTCTTTGGTAATCAAAATCTGTCCTAAAGACAAATTTTAGAGAGTAAAAGTTTGGTCTACAGGCCCTGAGCCATTTATGCTTTCCTGTTAATGTCACCAGATATCTTCCTTCTAAGAAATTTTCATAATTATGCTATTTTGTGCATATATACATTTATATGAAACTCCCTCCACTCTAAGAGTTGTTATCAGATCCCAGTTTGTTAATCAGTCTTGTTCCTACTTAGCTTCAAATAATCTTTCCTACAGATGACAAATTGGGGGACTTTGGAACACATTTATCAAACCCAAGTTGTTTTACGAAGCCAAAAGTAAAGATCATAAAAAGAGATTTTGAAGTCTTTGGACATGAATTGTGCAAGCATTTCCGAATCTGCTGAGAGTGATAATCATTGCAAACAATGGGCTCATTGAGTCTAGATGAATTCAAGCAGGACTACCAATTTCCATGTTAAAAATTTAATATTAGAGGAATGTGTTAGGTTATTAAATATAGAAACCCATTTCTGAGAATGGTCAATAACTGAGCCTTAGAAAGCAGACAGTTTCTCAGAGGATGTTTCAAGAATGGTTAAGGAAAACATTCCTGAGCCTTTCCAAATGCTGAAACCTGTAATTTGAGCTGTAACATGAATACTTTGTTGAACTGAAAATGAAGAAAATATAGTTTCTCTCTTACCACTTTCTCTCCCTCCTCCTCTCTCCTCCTCCACCTACCCACACACACGTAGAGTCCGCATAATGCTCTTTAAAGTTTAGGTAAG
Organism: Capra hircus; assembly: GCF_001704415.2. NCBI lineage: Eukaryota > Metazoa > Chordata > Mammalia > Artiodactyla > Bovidae > Capra > Capra hircus. The sequence continues at coordinate 73,267,555 of NC_030813.1, forward strand.
AATTTCCCTGGATGAGAGTTTCAGAATAAAAATATTTTATCAGGCATTGAAAGAACTCAAAGATCTTTTATTAATATTCTTGTACTTGTCATCTTCTCTCATCTGGCTTCCTGTCTCAAATAATTCTTTCCCAATTTACAAATAAGCCTCAAACAGAACATCAATATTTTTGTGTTGTCCAATTAACTAATAATCATATATATTTCTTGCCCACAAGTATTGGTAGACAAGTTAGAGGAGGTTGGTTAATTCTCTCAAAGATTAGAGTCCCTCTTGATATCTTTATTTCAGCTCTAAATACAAGATGAAGGGCCAGTAGGACTTGGGTGGGTGTCGTTGGGAGACACTGCTTAGTCTTTCAACGCCCTTCGTTTATAGCCTCCATTATCATTTTTCTCATACAATGAATCAGATCATCCTCTTTGCCGTTAGCCAGCCCTCCCAATGGCTTGGTCTGTTTCAAATGGATTGTTCGCTGCACATCATGCATGCTCAAATCTCTCATCAATTTCACAAAATTCCACTAATTAAGATACTTATACTTTCATTGCATCCTCAAAGAGCAATTTCCTAATGACTTATTAAAATAATGCCATTTTGCAGCCTTTGAAAAGTCCCACTTTTGCATAGTGTCATGCTATAATTAGTAATACAGCATCAGTGATTAAGCTGAATACCAATTTGAGGCATTTGCACAGCATTAACTGAGTTCGGTCACTAATGGGGTATAACGCTTTGATTGTTCCTTGATACCTGAACACTGTGACAACATCTAGATCTTTGGATTACCTTGAAATGTTGATTTCAGACTCCTGAAACCATGGCAACAGTTAATTCAAATGAATCCCAGGGCTTTAAAAACCAAGATTTTGAAGATTTTGTTGTTGAATTTCTTTGCTTTTTTTTTTTTTAACCCCTTGGTTTAAAAAACCTGTGAGAAAATACTTACAACCAGACTTTGTATAAATGCAGTATCCATTCACCTTTCTTATAGAAAAGAACAAATGTGGTTATCTTTCCATCAGTGAGAGAAGGAAAAACTGGCACATGGATCCCGTAACTGGTGTCTGAAGTTTGCATGTAATATGGTAGCAAAGTGATAAAACTGTACAATATTAGAAGCCACCCAGTTGCCCAAGCTTAGGAATCACCCCCCTCCTATAATATACAAAAACATCAAATTCTGTTGAAGAGGTAGTTTTTATATTTCTTTGATCTTCCTCATTTTCTTTACCACCTTCCTAATTTAGGCAATAGTCAATTAACCCAGCTCCTTGCCTCTCATCTAGTACATTTTGAATGTGGTGGCTCAGATATTAAAGAATCTGCCTTCAGTGCAGGAGACCCAGGTTCTATCCCTGGGTCAGAAGATTCTCCTAGAGAAGAGAATGGCAACCCACTCCAGTATTCTTGCCTGGAAAATTCCATGGATGGAGGATACTGGTGGGCTACAGTCTATGGGGTCACAAAGAGTTGGACACGGCTGAGCAACTAACACTTTTTTTTACACTTTCATGTCTAGTTGATGGGTGAGTGATCTTCCTACCTGAAAAAAATGTTCTTGATCTCCATCACCTTCAGAATAAAATATGAATTTTTGACATGAATTCAAGGCTCTCTAAAAACTGGCGTAGCTTAACTTTTTCACCGTTTCTATACTCATTTCTCCTATTGTTGTTGTTCAGTTGCTAAGTTGTGTCTGACTCTTTGGGACCCCATGTACAGTAGCATGACAGGCTTCTCTGTTCTCCACTATCTTCCAGAGTTTGCGCAAATTAATGTCCATTTAATCAGTGATGCTATGTAACCATCTCATCCTCTCCCTCTCCTTCTTTTGCCTTCAATCTTTCCCAGCATCAAGCGCTTTTCCAGTGAGTAGGCTCTTCGCATCATGCGGCCAAAGTATTGGAGCCTCAGCTTTAGCATCAGTCCTTTCAATGAATATTCAGGGTTGAAACTGCCAGCCATATTGCTATTATGTCCATATTAAATTTTCTTTTAACTAATAGGATATTTCTTATTTTTTTTCTGCTGTATTATAAACTCTTTGAAGGCCAGGAACCTGCCACATTTACCTGTGTATTCCTAGCATTTAGCATAATTCTTGTTACATGACAAAATCTTGGTATTTATTGAGATGAATTATCACTAAAACTGATCCTGTAGCCTTCACTCTTTGAAACAGCCCAAGACAAAATTGTGAAGAAACAAAAACTTTTCTCATTGTCTTCTTTTTTTTTTTTCCTTTTTAGACCTAGCCCTACTTACCAGTTTAGTCCCAACATTGCTCTTGTAGCTTTCATCAGCACACAGAGGATCCATCACAGTTGGCCTTCCTTCAGGACAATCTCCACAATTTGTACACAACGTGAACAAATGCAAGAATAGGGGAGATGAACACAAAGGTTGTTGTTCACTCACTCAGTCGTGTCTGACTCTGCGACACCATGGACTGCAGAATGCCAGGCTTCCCTGTCCTTCTCCATCTCTTTCAGCTTGCTCAGACTCATGTCCTTTGAGTTGGTGATGCCATCCAGCAATTTCATTCTCTGTTGTCCCCTTCTCCTCCTACCTTCAACCTTTAGGAAAACATAAAAAGGGCACATCTGGTCTGATGTTCTGATATTAGGGTTGGATGAATGCCCTTCAAGGACCCCTGCTGTGTCATTCTCCTTACTGTCTCTCCTTTCTCCCTAGTGTTCTGGACAGACACAAAATTTCTCAACAGTTCTCTCCAGTCATATGGAGAGCCCTTCCGTTTTCCCATTTGGAGAAGTCTAACCTCCCCGCCCCTCCTTCATTCTAGATTTCTGATGCCTTTTGTAAATTAATGTGATCTCTTTAGAACAGTAGGTAGTCATGGTATATTACCAGTTATCTGATCTTCAATAGCATCTGAAAATAGAAGAAAGTAAACTCTTGGGATACGTTTTCTTCCCCCTTGAGAAGATGCCTGTGTATACTTATTAAAGTACCCCAATTACTTCACCCTGAAATCTCCACTGCTATATTGTCTTACCCCAGGGGGTCAGAAAGTTGTCCAGCAAGAAGCAAAAACATCTCAGACTCTTCTCTGTTTATGATCTTTGTTTTGCAGCTGTTTGATAAAAGGAAGCCAGAGAACAGCAGGCAAAGTGAATTCTGCTTCTGACATGGGCAGGGGCAGAAGTAGGGATGCTCCACACGTTTTGTGTTTTCCTAGCCTCTGTCTTGTCTCTAGGCTTCTTTCAGAGACCTCTTGTTTCATTCTTATTCTTAGTTTAGCCTTTCTTGCTCTTGGGTTTCATCATACTCATTTAAATACTTTAGTTAATTTTTGAGTCATTCTTTCATCCAGTCATTTATTTCAACAAGATTTAATTGAACACCTATCATATTAGTCAGGATAAGTAATGCTAACCATTGAAACAAAAATCTCTATAGCTTAGCACAGTGGTTTACTTTGGACTTTCATGCTCACCTAAAGTCCAGTGTGAATGTTCCTCCTGAGACCGCTCACCTCATAACTATCATCCAGACATTTGATCGCTTCTATGTTGTGGTACTGCCATATTAAGGAATATAAGAATTCTTTGCCTCCAACCACACGAATAAAGAATCTTTGAAAAATTGCTTAGGATGTATTATGGCTAAGTTTGCTGGTGCTGTATATTACATGCACTCATGCTCCATTGGATAGAACTCAGTCACATGGTTATCTGTTCCACGCTGGCAGTGGGTAGATTCAAGATGGATATAGGAAATGTATTTTAATTGTGTATACAGGAAGGAGAGGATAGTCAACACAATGCCAGATATTTTGCTTAGTATTGGGAAGTTTAAAAAAATGAATAAGGAATAGTGCTTATTGTTGGGAGCTCACAGTCCAGCGAACCAGACACACACAAATGGAAAATTAATATAATATGTTATTAACAGTTACTGAGTGATACCTTCCTCCATGCACTACTTTAAGCCCTTAATATAGTGGCCTTTAATTAATATATTCATTTCAACTGTCCCCAGAAGTAAGTACTTTTGTTATCCTCATTTCATAGATAAGGAAACTAAGTCATAATAGTTTAATAAATTTGCCCAGGGTCACTCTGCAAATGAGTGGCTGACCGAGGATTCAGACCTAGGTAGTCTGTTTGCAAAGGTTGCGCACTTAATTATATTGTTCTACAATGATGAAGAGACGCTCAGGATGTTAGTGGACTGTGCAGGGACCCAGCTGGTTGTAGGATTCTGCAGCAGGCCATCTCTGAATTTAGGTATAATGACTGAGCTGAAATTAGTCCAGTTTGGTGGCTTGGAAAATTCCAACAATGGAAATGAGGATGGATAAGGGTAAAGAAGAGACAGTTATCTTGGCATATTCCAGGATCTGTGTGCGATCTGATGCCATGAGTTAGGTTCCAGGCTAGAAATAGGAGAGACTAGCTATAGAGGTTGGAGAAGGCAATGGCACCCCACTCCAGTACTCTTGCCTGGAAAATCCCACGGATGGAGGAGCCTGGTAGTCTGCAGTCCATGAGGTCGCTAAGAGTCGGACACGACTGAGTGACTTCACTTTCACTTTCATGCATTGGAGAGGGAAATGGCAACCCACTCCAGTGTTCTCGCCTGGAGAATGCCAGGGACGGAGGAGCCTGGTAGGAGGCCCTCTATGGGGTTGCACAGAGTCAGACACGACTGAAGAGACTTAGCAGCATCAGCAGCAGCTGTAGAGGTAGATGCGGCCAGGTATGCAAGGCGTTTTACGCATTGCTGAGGAGCTCAGAACTTATCCTAAGTAGTGGAAGCCTTTGAAAAGCTTCAGTTAGGGGATTTTAAAAGTCAACTTTACGTTTTACCTAAATTCTGCTGGTGGTTATGTGAAGGATGTATTGGAGTGGACCAAGAACACTGACTGAAAGATTAGTTAAGAGGCTTTCAAAGTAGTCCAGGATGGCCAAATGTTAAAATATCTTGTTTTATTTCTTATTACACAGATAATATAAAATGGTAGCAAATGATTATTATTTATCATAGCACTCATTTGTCTTCAAAACCATGTGTAAGAGGTACTGCTAACCCCATTTTACAGATGAGGAAACTGAGTCCCTGTGTGTGTCACTGGCTAGCAATCATTGTCACTAAGACCCAGCCTCTGCAGTCTGTTTCCAGAGGGTGTACAGTTAACCCCTAGTATATACAGTCTTTCCATGTGAAGAGTGTTACATTTTATTGAAGATGCAAAAAGTAGATGGGTTATGTGAGTGAGGGGGATGAGGAGGGATTGGGCAGCAGGGTCAGCAAGAGGTGAACCAATCAAGGGGTACAGGGCCCTCCTCCTGAAGGTCAAGGAAGTGGGGAGTCTTGGAGGCAGGTAAGCTGGTCAGGTGTGCCTTATTTTACAGAAGGAAAATCTGAGGCATGGAAGAATTATCATTCATTCAAGATCTTATAACTTGTAAGTCACAGAGGGGATATCAGTTCAGTTCGGTCACTCAGTTGTGTCTGACTCTTTGAAACCCCATGAACCGCAGCATGCCAGGCCTCCCTGTCCATCACCAACTCCTGGAGTTTACCCAAACTCATGCCCATTGAGTTTGCCATTGTCTCAACCATTGATGGTTGCCATCCAACCATCTCATCCTCTGTCATCCCCTTCTCCTCCTGCCCTCAATCTTTCCCGGCATCAGGGTCTTTTCAAATGAGTCAGCTCTTTCCATCAGGTGGCCAAAGTATTGGAGTTTCAGCTTCAACATTAGTCCTTCCAGTGAACATCCAGGACTGATCTCCCTTAGAATGGACTGGTTGGATCTCCTTGCAGTCCAAGGGACTCTCAAATCCAAGGGACTTCTGTAACACCACTGTTCAAAAGCATCAATTCTTCAGCGCTCAGCTTTCTTTATAGTCCAACTCTCATATCCATACATGACTACTGGAAAAATCATAGCCTTGACTAGATGGACCTTTGTTGACAAAGTAACGTCTCTCCTTTTTAATATGCTGTCTCAGTTCAGTTCAGTTCAGTCGCTCAGTCGTGTCCAACTCTTTGCGACCCCATGAATCACAGCATGCCACGCCTCCCCGTCCATCACCAACTCCGGGAGTTCACTCAGACTCATGTCCATCAAGTCAGTGATGCCATCCAGCCATCTCATCCCTCTGTCGTCCCCTTCTCCTCCTGCCCCCAATCCCTCCCAGCATCAGAGTCTTTTCCAATGAGTCAACTCTTCGCATTGGTCATAACTTTCCTTCCAAGGAGCAAATGTCTTTTAATTTTATGGCTGCAATCACCATCTGCAGTGATTTTAGAGCCCAGAAAAATAAAGTCAGCCACTGTTTCCACTGTTTTCCTATCTATTTGCTATGAAGTAACGGGACTGGATGCCATGATCTTAGTTTTCTGAATGTTGAGCTTTAAGCCAATTTTTTCACTCTCCTCTTTCACTTTCATCAAGAGACTCTTAGTTCTCCTTCCCTTTCTGCCATAAGGGTGGTGTCATCTGCTTATCTGCTGCTGCTGCTGCTAAGTCGCTTCAGTCGTGTCTGACTCTGTGCAACCCCATAGATGGCAGCCCACCAGGCTCCCCCATCCCTGGGATTCTCCAAGCAAAAACACTGGAGTAGGTTGCCATTTCCTTCTCCAATGCATGATAGTGAAAAGTGACAGTGAAGTCACTCAGTCGTGTCCGACTCTTAGCGACCCCATGGACTGCAGCCCACCAGGCTCCTCGGTCCATGGGATTTTCCAGGCAAGAGTACTGGAGTGGGGTGCCATTGCCTTCTCTAGCTTATCTGAGATTATTGATATTTCTCCTGGCAATCTTCTGGAGTCTATATCATCATGCATAGTTACCTCTATTGTGCCACATCCAACCAGTTATTTAGAGTGAAAAGTGCTTTCCTGTAGTATGAGGAGGTCTTGGATCAGTACAAAATTTAGCATCTCTCAAATCTATTTTTACAGTTATCAGTAAACACTTTCTACTAATAATAAAGCAGGAGTAGCTGTAGAGTATACTTATTCTTGGTAAGAATGGGAGCCATTTTTATGGTTTGCTAATGAATTACTCCCTACAGATATCATAAGGCATTAAAAATACACATTTATGTCAAATCTGCTGGTATAAAATTGTCCTCACTTTCTTAGAGCTCTCGTGGGACTTCCCTGCTTTTATTTTTTATTATCCTGTGCATCCTTCAGCCCAGTGTCACGACAAACAGTGCTAAATACATAATCTTTGGAGCCCAGAGCAATATGAAAATGGGGGCTCCCTGTTCAAAAATCAGGAAGGATTTCAAGACTGTGACAACGGAGAATTAAGCCAAGCTTAGGGCTCTTCTGAGTGTGGGACCCTGTGATTGCTTAGATCATACAGCTGTAAAGTTGGCCTTGGTGGTGGCCCTGCCCAACACTTAGCTTAGAGGCATTGTCTGGTGTATGTCCCTCTGTTGATCCCTAAGTATCCCTAAATATATGGTGTTTGTGTCTTCAAAACACTTAATTTGCTCACTAGGAGTTTCATCTTTAGGGCTTTCTCAGCTTCCCTCATTGTCCAGGGGTATAGAGGTGAATGACCCTGAGAGGACCCTGTTCCTTCTCACTGAGGCAGGCTGCCCATATGTCAGGTCCTGTCTTTCTGCCTCATGGGATCTCGGTGTATCGTTAAGACTATAGACAAAAGGAAATAATTAGAATTCAGTGGCCTTTTTGGCTTTAAGAATATGCCAAAGAGTGAGGAAAAAATATATTTTCAATATATAACTATCACAGGGTGATTGTCAGTAGCCAACAGTCTTATGAAAATATGTTCCATCCCTCAAGTAATTAGGAAAATGCAAATAAGAACTGTAAAGAAATTTTCTATTTGTCAGATTGACAAGTTGAAGTTTATTGAGACCAATTTTTGTTGAAAATATGGATAAGTGGGAACTTGAAAATTGGCCCAGCAGCTTTGGGAAACGACTTGGATTATCTCATAAGGATATGTACATCCTACAAACAAACATACATATTTTAGCCTTATGCCTTGTGGCTCAAAGGGTGGTTCCTCAGCTAGTAGCATCTGGTATTGGTTACCTGGGTGTTTGTTAAAAAATGCATCTCAGGCCCCACTTCTTACCATGGAATCAGAATTCACAGGTGATTCGTGTTCACATTACAAGTTGAGAAGCCCTGCTAGGGCACTTTCTTAGACATTTTTGACAGACACTTAAAGTCTAGAGGAAGAAGTACATTTTCCAGCATCACACACACACACACACACACACACACACACACACACACACACACACACAGAATGATATGAAATTTCCTAAAGCAATTTTTACCAGATGACTTGCCTTGCGCTCTGATATTTTTCATTTCTGTTGTCTTGGGAGGCTGACCTAAGAAAATATTGGTGCAATTATGTCAGAGAATGTTTTGCCTGTGTTCTCTTCTAGGAGTTTTATAGTGTCTTGTCTTATGTTTAAGTCTTTAAGCCATTTTGAGTTCATGGTATTTTTTTATTCTAGTGTAAACTCCTGGTTGAGATTCACTAAACTGACACACTAATGGGTGAATCTTGCCTAGAGAGCTCTGTCCTAGAGAAACTTTCACACATGTCTGGGAGACACAGAAAAGAATGTTTGAAACACCAGAGTCCGTAATACCAAATATTCACACTTAGATATGCTATATAGCAATGAAAACGAATGAACCACTGCTATTTGCAACAACAAGGATGCATCTCATGGACTTAATGTCAAATGAAAAAAGAACCCCAACAGATTGTGGAGGAATATATGCAGTATAATAATTTTGTATAAGGTCCAAAAACATGGAAAAATTATATATCGTATTTCTTAGGGATACACAGGTATGTATGAAGCTATAAAGACAAGAGATTGATGAATACATAATGTAGAATAGTGGTTCATGGGTTGAGTTTAGGGAGGAGTACACAGGGGGTGTGAAGCTGGTGTTATTTCTTTAAGCTAGGTGGCTGTTACATGGCGGATCACTTCCTTGTTATCCTTCATTTCTTGAACACTATAAATATTCCTTTGTGTATATTTAATATTAACAACAACAACATCAAAGATAAAGACTTCACATCAAAGCTATTATGAACATAGTTTCCAAAAAATGCTTTTTTTCTTTAAAAAGTTTTTTTAAAGGAAGTTTGTGTATGTAAAACTAGACTTCCCCATATGACTCGTATAATAAGATGAAAGCACACACAATTGATTTAGAAACCACCCCTGCAGCATAAATATCCCTTTAATCACTGTGTTGTTCAAAATATTTAATTGCGGTACTTCATTCTTCCATTTCAACGTAGGAAAAACATGGTTTTGCTGATGACAGTTATGCTCTCGTATTACAATGGGGGCAGATGTCTGCACTTAATCCGAGAAATTATCTGCATTTTAATGTTGAAAATATCTTTCGCAGTAATTAATAACAGACTGTGTAAGTGGACCCTTTCACCTCCTTGGCAAAGGCAACCGCATGGGTGATGCATAACCGTCTACAAACAGAGATACCATATGCTCCATGAAGTGTACCATGTGGGGCTGGACACTAACTAGTCAGGATTTATTAGGCCCTCATCTTTTACTGAGTCTACCATTTCTTTATTATTCATTCTTTATCAGCCCTGAAGAATAGAACTGATAATTGCTACTCCCATTTTGAAGAGAATGCAGTGAGAGGAGATGTAATTTGCCAAAGGTGGAAGAGTGAGATGGTGACAGGCCAGAGATTAAAGTCCGCGGTCCCAGGGGGGTGATTTGGATTCTACTGCCTCTGTGAGCGGATAATGGCTGTGCGTTCATCACACGCTTTTATCAGAGGCTTCTGAAGCATTTCTTGAGAAGAAATCTTTTTCCATCTGGTATCTCTGGCCCTTACAGTATGTATAACACCACTTAGCACCTATATTGCTCTTATATGTTTCTATTTTCTTCTTTAAATATTCCATTTGTGTAAAGGATTTGAGTCCCTAATAAAGTTATGAGCCCCTTAACAGCAGGAAATGCGTTTTTCTGTTTCTTTTGATACCCTCTCTATCAGCAAAATGCTAGGCATGTAGGCCAACCCTCAACAAATAGCTATTGCTCTCTGATCCCTTACGATGACCGTTGGTAAATTAGGTGACCAAAACACAGGATTCCAATTTGCTTTATAAAATTACATTTTTCTTTTTACCAAAAAGGATCTGTGTTTGGACTACTTTTGAAACATAGCTAGATTTAACAAAATTCAATTTTGACGTAATTTCATGTGTACACATTCAGCAGAGTGATATACGGAGTAATCACCTTAGAGAACCATTTGCTCATGTGAAAAATTATAGAAAATGTGCTCTGTGCTCCCTGTGAATATTTGCTTGGGAAACTGGAACTTTGTAAGGCACCATCATCCCCTGTCAACTCTAATATTAAAGTTCTTATTTAATTAGCTGTGTCTGGCCTTTATGATTTCCAGGTTTGAAAGAAAATGAAGGAAAGGATAAGAACATTGAACTGCTTACCATGGATGATGGGAATAAATGATTGTGAAAAATGCTAATCTTTAATTTGAATTATTTTGAGTATTTTAAAAAGAATTAGTTATATATGATCTGTGTCCTTCCCTCCTTTGCTTTCTCTTTTCCTTCTTTAAATTTTTAAAGTGTTCCTTTCTGTTTGGTTTAGAGACTCCTAAGCATCAAATCCATCAGTCCCAGCCTGACAAATTGGATAGCCTCTGCAGACTGATATGCGCCAGTTCCCACTGATAGACATAACAGCTGGCATCCATTCTGAGTTGTCAGTCCCTGTACCATACTGATTGCTAAAGATTTGACTATCACCCATCCCTTGCCATGCATGATATGGGCTGGCTGCATATTTGGGTTCTCAACTATTACAGTGTTCTTGCTGTACCTTTCTCTTCAGTTCTACCTTGGGTTTTCAAAGTTGAAGATGAACAATGTGTAATGGGCTTTTATAATTTTTACCTGCCCAGCATGTATTCACCCTGTTTTAACAGCCCCCAGATATTTTTTGAGGCTCATCCCTCTCCATCTCAATCCAAGAGGTTCTAGTAGAACTGCCTCCATTCCCAACACACGTTCCAGACCTGGCCACATTGATTTGGGAAGGATGATGTCATCTCATCATATTTCTTAAACATCCTGAATTATTTCCTGGGACCACTGGCCTAGAAGCATATCTTCATTTCTACTGGTAGGGATGGAGAGTCTGGGGCAGCCATCATGGTAACAAGTGGAGTCTGAGAATGGAGTTAGCACAGAGGCAGTAGAATTAGGACATGGAGAGTAAGGGAAATTTGGTCTTAGGACTGAGGTTTTAACATTTTCTTAATTAAAAGGTTAATAGTTTTTAGAGCAGTGTGAGTTTCACAGCAAATTTGAGCAGAAAGTATAGAAAGTTCCATATATCCCCTTTCCCTACACATGCATAGACTCTCCCACCACCACATACCCAGAGTGGTACATGTGTTATAATGGATCAGCCTACATTGAGACACCTTCATCATCCCAAATCCATAGTTTTCCTTAGGGTTCATTCTTTGTACTGTACATTCTATAGGTTTAGACAAATGTATAATGACAGGTATCTGTCATCTACATGTATCATGTATCCACGTGCATCATACAGAATGTGATTTCTCCACTATTACTGTTGTCTTTTGACCAAATTCTTGCAATATCCCTCAAAATTGGTCTCTCTGTCTTTAGTCTTGTCCTCCCCTTAGTCTTGTCTCCTAATCTTTCCTCCACCATGCAGCCAGAGATATTGTTCTTATTTATAATGTGGATCATATTACTCCTCTGCTTAATCTATGCCTCTAGAGCACATGGAATATTACTGATGAAATGCATGGTTCACAGGCCCTTAGATGATCAAGTCCCCCTCTCTTACCACATTCCTCTCATTCTTTGTGTTTTGTCAGTTCCATGCCAGCTTGGCACCTTTGAGGTTTTGCATATGCTGTTCTCTTTGCCTTGAAGACTATGCACTCTTGGCCTTCTCTCCTTCCTTGCCAGCTCCTCCTCGTCCTTCAATTCTCAATTTAGATATTGCTTCCTTCAGAAGGCTTTTTCTGATTCTATAATCTGGGGTAGGCCTCTTTACTATATGCATCCCTATAATATGTATGCTTAGTATTCACTGTCACACTGGACTGTGATATCCCAGATGCTCTCGTGCCAAGCTTTGATGTGAGCCATTTCCTGGAACCAAGCCTGAAACTCACAACTGCAAGGGTAATAGGTAGGGGAGTGGGGCTGGGTTGGGAGCTGGGCCCTAGAGTTGTGGGAAGGGGTAGGTAAAGGGGAAGAAAAGGATATGAAACTCAGCGGGGAGGAATGGAGGAAGGCACACTTTATGTGCTAGGTGCTTTTATGTGTGTCTCTCTGTGAAATGGAGGTGATTCTCTTCATTTCCCCAAAGATTGAGTTATGTAAGAAAAGTACCCAAGTCTAACAACTAGCAAGGGGTGTACTTGGTGGCTCAGGGATAAAGAATCCACCTGCCAGTGCAGGAGATGTGGGTCAGATCCCTGGGTTGGGAAGATCACCTGGAGAAGGAAAAGCAACCCACTCCAGTATTCTTGCCTGGGAGATCCCATGAACAGTGGATCCTGGTGGGCTCCAGTCCATGGGGTTGCAGAAGAGTCAGATACAACTTAGTGACTAAACAACAACAATAATTAGCAGAAGCAGAGTTGATAGGATTGCCAGATTTAGGAAGTAAAAATACAGAATATCCAGCTAAATTTGAACTTCCAATAAAAAATGAATATTTTTTCTTAGTGTTTGTGTGTCCCAATTATTCATTGCTTATCTGAAAGTCAAATTTAACTGGGTGTCCAGTATTTTATTGACTCTAAAAGACAGGATACTCTATTACACTAATGACAGATAATTTCATAGTCAGGATATACTACCCTAGTCTAATCAGTGGTTGAGAATGTTGAACATAAGAAAGCAGTGGGCAGGCCCGTGGTGTCAAAGTAACAAAGAAATCCTCAGTGACAGTAAAAATTTCCTTTCAAAAAACAATGAAGTGACATGTTTCTGGGAGGGTCACACATTCTGACTTGTGTAAGAATTCTGGGAATTTTAGGAAATAGCTAAATACCCTCGAGAAGTCAGTTAATCATAGATTCATTTTCTCAGTATTCCCAAATATGGAAACATTTTTCTAAAAAAGATGCTCATAATTTAAATGCAAACACTCCCCAAAGTGGAAATAACATTGGATAGATGACTATATCCACCTTCATGGAATATTTTGCAGTTGTTAAAAGTGATAGTTACAGAGAATCTTTAGTAACATGAGGAAATGCTACAAGGTAGGACACATGATTGTATATACAGGATGATCATAGCTTTTTGAAAGAAAGAAAAGCAAGACAGGATGAAACTTGTTTCAGGAAAAAGATTGGCAAGAAATATACTAGATGTTGAAAGTGCTTTTCAGTGGGTGGCAGGTGATTTTTTTCCACCTTTGAACTTTTCTATCACTTCCAAAATTTATATCAATGATACATATTACTTTTATAGTGAAAACTATCAGTATTTTATTTGAAAAGAGGCAACCTAGATACTAATGTTAATTATTTAGTGTAACATATGTTTTCACAACAGATATAAACTTTTAGCATTCATTATATTTGGCATTTGTTATTCAGTCACTTAGTCATGTCTGACTCTTTGTGACACCATGGACAGCAACACGTCAGGCTTCCCATCTCCCAGAGCTTGCTCAAACTCATGTCCATTGAGTCAGTGATGCCATCCAACCTTCTTGTCCTCTGTTATCCCCTTCTCCTCCTGCCTTCAATCTTTCCCAGCATCAGGATCTTTTCTAATGAGTTGACTCTTTGCATCAGGTAGACAAAGTATTGGAGCTTTAGCTTCAGCATCAGTCCTTCCAATGAACATTGAGGACTGATTTCCTTTAGGATTGACTGGTTTTATCTCCTTGCAGTCCATGGGACTCTCGAGAATTTTCTCCAACGCCACAGTTGAAAAGCATCGATTCTTTGGCACTCAACTTTCTTTATGGTCCAACTCTCACATCCATACATGACTACTGGAAAAACCATAACTTTGACTAGATGGACCTTTGTTGGCAAAGTGATGTCTCTACTTTTTAATACTCTTTTTATTAGGTTTGTCATAGCTTTTCTTCAAAGAAACAAGCATCTTTTAATTTTATGGCTGCAGTCACCATCTGTAGTGATTTTGGAGCCCCCCAAAATAAAGTCTGTCACTGTTTCCATTGTTTCTCTGTCTATTTGTGATGAAGTGATGGGACTGGATGCCATGATCTTCATTTTTTGAATGTTGAGATTTAAGCCAGCCTCTTCACTCTCCTCTTTCACCTTCATCAAGAGGCCCTTTAGTTCCTTTTTGCTTTTGCCATAAGTGTGGTGTCATTTTCATATCTGAGATTATTAGTATTTCTCCTAGCAATCTTGATTCCAGCTTGTGCTTCATCCAGGCCCACATTTCGCATGATGTACTCTGCATACAAGTTAAATAAGCAAGGTACACTATACAGCCTTGATGTACTCCTTTCCCAATTTGGAACCAGTCTGTTACTCCATGTCAGGTTCTAACTGTTGCATTTTGACATACATACAGGTTTTTTCAGGAGGCAGATAAGGTGGTATGGTATTCCCATCTCTTTAAGAATTTTTCAGTTTGTTGTGATCCACACAGTCAGAGACTTTAACATAGTTAATGAAGCAGAAATGGATGTTTTTCTGGAATTCTCTTGGTTTTTCTATGATACAATGGATGAATGAATTAGGAAAGGAAGAATGAATATTCTTTACCACTGCATTTGCTAAATCAATTAAAGAGAGTTGAGTGAATGGAGGATTTTAGCTCTTGGCAGTTTTGGACAAGCTTCCGAGACTCTCTGGGACTCAATTTCCTTACCTGTAAATTGAGGGCTTGGGCTTTTTTCTCTATGGCATTTTCCAGAAGCTGAAATATTTTGTGATGATTTGATTATACAAGGGTCTGACTGTGAGGCAGCAAAGGTAGCAGCCATTTTGATTTTATAATTTGTGGCCAATTCTTACCTCTACTTTAGGATTAGGCAAGCCTTTTATGGTGGACTATTTTATGAGACATCAGAACTGCCCAATTGTGCAGGGATCACTCATGATTAAATCTACTGCTTTCTGCATTTCAAAGATTTTATTTTCCATCACTCCAATGCTTTCTGAATTATCGCTGTGTTCTGTAGTGAGAGCAGTGTCTGTCCTATTTTAGGGTTGTTGGCAGCTGGCGGCTGCTCTCCAGAGCTGGCCGGACAGTTTGTCATGCCTGTACTATATCAGAGAAATGGTATGTTGAGATGACCATTTTCTTCTATTGTTGCAATTATTAGTTTGTATTTGGACAATCATAAAGGTGTTTCCTATAAAAACAAATTACCAAGAGGAGAGAGGAAATCAGAAATTCTTCATGTTCATGCTTTTGTTTACCCGTTTGAGGCACATTCATAGATAAAATGGAAATGTACTCAACTGAGCTGGCTATATTTGGGAGGATATTTCTGTGTTCAACAATTTTTGCGGTGAGTGAAGTCTTTCCTGTTTTTAAGATTTTTGCTGCTACTCTTTCCGCATTTTTTTTAACATTTTGCTTAATAAGAAATGATTAGCAGTGATTTATAAACCTTTAGTCAACAGCCCTTAAAATTTTTTCTTAGTTTTAAATAATGTTCTTTTTATCCTTTCTAAAGTCTTAGTTTCCTTGATACAAATTATTTTAGTTATTACGGGATAATTTCTTGTGTAAGGAAAATGGGAATGCTCTCAAACCTGGGTAGGTTAATTCTGCTTACAGTAGGAATCGGCTGAAAATGCTATTGGTCCAAGGATAAATCAATTGTGGAAATATCAGGAAGGCTGACTTACCAAGCATCATGTAACTTTTTCCATATTCTCCCAGGGTCCTCTCCCTAGTTTCTCTAAGAGAGGTTCAAGTAGAGATTAGGACACAGCAATAAAGTAATAAATTCATAAAAAAACAAATCTGCAAAATATTGAAAAAATAAGCAATTTCTGTAAATCTAAAATGAAAGCATCCATGCTTATGACACACAAACACAAATGCACGTGAGAAACCAGTCATGGTTGGATCTTACATGAGGGACACCTTGTTTCTTGAGAGAACCTTGCCATCAGCATCAGTTACCCCTCCAATTAGGACTTAACTCTGTAATGTTTTTAGCTTTTTCCTTTCACAAAAGCTGATTGATTTTTTTTCCCTTTGGGCAGCGTTCCATTATTTCAGAAAAGAAGTATATCAGCTATTGAACTGGCATAAACATTTATTGGGCTAGATGCTTGGGTATTCTAGTCCTTGTTCTCTGGCTATTGGGCTTTGACTGCAATTGTTAGAAACTGCATATAAAGGAAGAGGAGGCATCAATACCTATTTCAGTTTCTTCTAATCTTATCATTAGCAAATTGAGGGGAAAAATAAAAATGAAAGACCATTTCTTACTTTTTCTAATAAGGATATGGATATTGAACTTAAATTCATCCTTTGGAGGAGGGATAGTTGGCTTGAGAGGGTATGAGGAGTGAGGTGGAAAGAAATTATTCAGTTCAGTGGGAAGGAAAAATAAAGAATGAGGAGTGAATAAGAGACAGTACATTCCTGAACAGACTAGGAGGCAGGTCAGCCATTTATGGACATATTCATCATTATTTTTTTGCTCTTTGTCTTTGCGACATAATTCCAGTTCGTACCTTAGCTCTAGATGTCCCTACTTTGGGATTAGGTGAGGCCTTTATGATCACTATTTTATGAGACTGCAGAACTGCCCAGTTGTACAGGGATCACATACATTTTTGTTTAGTTGCTAAGTAGTGTCTGACTCTTTCTGACCCCACAGACTGTAGCCTACCAGGCTCCTCTGTCCATAGCATTTCCCAGGCAAGAATACTGGAGTGGGTTGCCATTCCCTTCTCCAGGGGATCTTCCTGACTCAAGGACCAAACCCTTATCTCCTGCATTGCAGGTGAATTCTTTACCACTGAGCCACCAGGAAAGTCTCACATAGAATACATGTGGTGAAAAATCTTTCTCTCTCTGATCACCCCTGTATTTAGATACACTGTTCTACCTGAGAGTCTATGAAAGTCATATGCTTTCAGCCTTTTATGCTTTGCACATATGATCTTTTTGTCCTTACTTGCCCATCTCCGAGTCATGCTTGGAAGTTTGGTTGAAATGTTTCTCCTCTATGAAGTCTTTTCAGATGCCTTCAGGCAGATATAACTATCCAATCTGTGATTCCACTGCAATTTAAAAATTCTTTTTCAATTTATAAATCCTTTTTATATTGTAGCTAGATATTTGTATCTATCTTTTCTACAAGGAGGCTTCCTTGATAATTCAGTTGGTAAAGAATCTGCCTGCAATGCAGGAGACCTCAGTTCAATTCCTGATCTGCTGGGGAAGATCTGCTGGAGAAGGGATAGGCTACCCACTTCAGTATTCTTGGGCTTCCCTAGTGGCTCAGCAGGTAAAGAATCTGCCTGCAACGCAGGAGACCTGAGTTTGATCCCTGGGTTGGGAAGATCCCCTGGAAAAGAGAAAGGCTACCCACTCCCGTATTCTGGCCTGGAGAATTCCGTGGAATTTATAGTCCCTGGGGTTGCAAAGAGTTGGACACGACTGTGCTCCTTTCAGTTTTCTACAAAGACAGTGAGCTCTTTGAGAACATGTAGATGTGTTCATCAACTCTGTTTCATGAAGCACTGGGTAAAAAGTAGGCACCTAAGTTCCTTATCTTCCATTTCTTTTCTGTCTTTCTGAGGCAGGATGGAATTTTTCTTCCCTTTCTTCTTGGTGGAAAGAAGGTCTTTGTCAATCACAGCAAAGAAACAGCAACTGTGCACAACATGCCTATGAGAGGCAGTCAGTATTAGCATAACTGTTTGTCTTGTTCAACTGTAAAGAAACATAAAAGATCTAAGTTTTTTCCTTTGGTGAACTGTAGGGCTCTTCCTCTACTCAACAAGGACAGAGATAGATGTTTCTGGTGTCAGTGACATTGCAAAATAACTCCAAGATGAAAATGAGATGAAAGTGGACCTTGGGGAGCTGAGGGAAATGGAAGGGATCCAGGAAAAGCAGAAATTCCTGGAATTCTTTCTGATGAGATCCCCACATGAAGGGGAAGATCACTGAGATGAAAGATCACGTAGATCCTTTGTACCATCTTCAGGATGGTAGGATATAGGATTGTCTTAGTGGACTATGCTTTAAACGGGAATCTGGGAGTTTCTGTGGTGTCCTTTACTCTCCGTTCCCCTGCCTTGTTTAGTTCATGCCATCTCACCCCTAGAATCTCAACCCCATCTTTAAGGCTCAACCCTGACTTGGTAGAGAGAGATCACTACTGTGCTGCAAGAAATAAGCATATGTCCAACTGGTGTGGTCTGATGTCCTCTCACTTCCCCCATTTCCCTGGTGCCAGGGAAATAGTTGAGGATAAAATTTCCATCTGTCCAGTAAAAAGGGTCTATGGCACCAGAAGGTAAGTTATAGAAAATATAGTACTACATATTTCTTGTATACTTATGTTTGTGTGCTATGATTAATACTTGTCAGTTTTATAAACATTTGTTTCTTTTTGCATGATGAAGCAAACAAATGTCCTTTATATACATGTTCAGTTCAATTCAGTTCAGTCGCTCAGTTGTGTCTGACTCTTTGCTACCCCATGAATCGCAGCACGCCAGGCCTCCCTGTCCATCACCAACTCCCAGAGTTCACTCAGTCTCATGTATATACATGTTAAGAATACAGAAAAACAAAGACAACCCCACCAATAATTCTACCATTATTTTTATCCAAGTTTTGAAATGTAAAAAGTAAGTTTTAAACATTTCCCTCCTTCACACCATGCCCTCAACACTTATTTATTGGCATCCAACCCATATTTCTTTTAATATAGTTAAATATATGTTATTTAGTATATTCATTTATTGCTATAACTGAATAATTATAAGATATGAGTTAAGTACCCTGAGTGTGGAACACCGTAGTGGGTTCTATGAAGCTGTGTGTGTGTGTGTGTGTGTGTGTGTGCACTTGCATGCATGTGTGTAAAAGTAAGCTTCATTCTTACCCTTGAGGAATCAATTAACTGCATGTCAGAAAGACATGTAAAAAAGATGGAAATATTTTAAATAGAAATGTATAGCTACACAAGCTTTCAGCCTAGAGAGATTGATTCATTTCTTAGGAATAGGTTAAAATTGTCGGGAAAAGATATTTTTCTTTTTTTTCAGCTTCTCCAGTGACATTTAGTACTTCCCTTGTTATGTCTTTGAAGTTTCTGCATTGAGCCAGGCACTTAGAAATATAATCAACTCAAATATGATACGGCCTTATAAAGAAAACAAAAAATCTCTTTTTTTCTAGGCCAGCTATAGGCATCACCCCTATCTGTTTGGCCCCATTGTGCCTTCCAAGCAGCACTGCATGAGACCAGGCATGAAGAATGATAGGAAAAGAAGCCCCTCTGTGATTCTGACAAGAAGTGAATAAATACAACATTCTTTCATCTTACAAAAATAAATAACATTTCCCCATTCTCTCACCTTGGTTTAGGCTTGATTGAGCCTGAAAGGGGAATTTTCTTCCTCCTTTCAGAGTAGCATTTATGAACCTCTAAATGGAAGTCTCTCTATCTGCTTCTTTGCTGAGACAAGAGACCTCGCTTCCATATCCTCAGGGTGTACGACATGGAGCATAGTCTGCCAGGCAGGAGAGGCAGCTCCTATTTCTGGCACTGCCCCCTGGCTTGCTGTGTGCCCTGGTATAAATCACGTGCAAGTCTCCATTTCCCTGAGGGCAAGACAGCTGCTGAAGCATTCACCACTGTCTCCGGTATCACAGCCAGTGTCTTGCTACAGGCTTGAGAACAGGACAGAGTTGTGTCACTTGTCAGAAGAATCAGCCAGTCAGTTACTCATTTTTTTCTGATATGATTGAATTACCTTGGATAAATCCACCAGAGACTCAGAAGCAGATGGTATAATTTTTCACTTTACCCAATTAAAAAAAAAAAACGAAAACAACTCAAAACCTCCAAAACACTCAGGTAAAGTTTTATTTTAGTTTTGGGAAGTTTTAAGACTCAGATGTTTGGTCCTCCTGGGAATATATATATAGTTTGGGCTTTGAAATAAGAGAATTTGGGAAATTCTTGGAGTCATAAAACTTGAGGAATAGAGGACATTTTGGAAGTAGTCATGATCTGACTGTTGATTAGAATCAACCAAGAAACTTTTGGGGCTTTTCTGATAGCTCAGTTGGTAAAGAATCCTCCTGCAATATAGGAGACCCCAGTTCGATTCCTGGATTGGAAAGATCCATTGGAGAAGGGATAGGCTACCCACTCCAGTATTCTTGGGCTTCCCTTGTGGCTCAGCTGGTAAAGAATCCACCTGCAACGTGGGACACCTGGGTTTGGTTCCTGGCCATGTGTAGAGTCATCTCTGTGTTGTTGGAGAAAAGTGTTTAGGGCTTTCCTTGTGGCTCAGCTGGTAACGAATGCACCTGGAATGCAGGAGACTGGGTTCGATCCCTGGGTTGGGAAGATGCCCTGGAGAAGGGAAAGGCTATGCACTCCAGTATTCTGGCCTGGAGAATTCCATGGACTGTGTAGTCCATGGGGTTGCAAAGAGTTGAACAGGACTGAGTGACTTTCACTTTCAAGGATCTTTAACAGGACTATTGATCCCCACATCCCCAAAGAAATATGTTAATTCAAGGGGCCTAAGCATTTGCATTTTGAGAGAACTCCTCAGAAAATCTGAGGGTGAGTTAGGTTTGGGAACCATGGAATACGTCCACTAAACTGGACACATACTCTTTCTCAATGTGTTTGAATTCTTCCAGATTTTGGGGAAATCATCACTTACAGAAAAAGTAAATTGTATTTTGGAGTTTGAGGAATTAGCTATTATTATCTCCTTTGACTAGGAACTAACACTACTTCTACCTCAGTTATTTCTACTACTGGTATGTTAATGTTTATTGAACACTTTCTGTTTACCAATTTTTTACCGGGTAATCAGCCATGCCAGTTTGCCTGCTGCTGTCCCAGTTTTAGCCTTATGCTTTTTAATTCTCAGAACTGGGCTACGAGATAGACCCTATTACTAACCTCACTCAACGTTTGAGGAAATCCAGGTGCAAATATAATGATAAGCAGTTTGCTTAAGATTACTCAGAATATAAGCTCAGAGCTGGAATTGGAACCCAGATAGTCCAACTCAAGAGCTCTTTTTCTTCATCATCACTCATTCACCAAGGGTCATTCTTTTTTCTCCGTTGCTTGACAGGCTCATCATGGTTTGTGCAAATGGACCCTTTCAAGCAGTCCTATTTAGTGCTCTGTGATTGGATCTGTTCAACACCAGTCTTTCTGGGTGACAAAATTTAAGTCTTGCTATAGTGCTGTGGGAATTAATATGGGGTCTTTCTTTAATTTTTTTATATAGGTTAAATTGGTTGTAAAATAAGTATCATGTGATGTAGCCTCAAAGGAGCAGATAAGCCATGGTAGAATAAACCTGAGTTGAGGATTGAGGGCATGTGCAGAAGGAGGCAGGAGGTGGTGTTGCCTGGCTGCTGACTGTCAGATGTTTGTTGGCTTAGGGAGTGTTTATGATGTGATTTTGTCCAAGTCTCAAGGTTGTTTGTTTTATTTTGCTATTGCTGTTATTATTCTTTAGCATTGATTGGTAGTGCTCTCAGCTTGTCCACTATTGCCTGACCCTCATTATTCTAAAAAATGCCCCAGAGAAGCCTGCACAGTGATGGAATTTTATAATTAAGAGTTATTTTTATTTTATGAGGGGCATGTGCACATGCTATGTTGCTTCAGTCATATCTGACTCCTAGGGACCCTATGAACTAGATCCCACCAGCCTCCTCTGTCCAAGGAGATTCTCCAGGCAAGAATACTGGAGTGGGTTGCCATGCCCTCCTCCAGGGGATCTCCACAACCTAGGGATCAAACCCACATCTCTTACTTCTCCTACATTGGAAAGCAGATTCTTTACCACTAGTGTCACCTGGGAAGCCCATTTTTTGAGGTGTGATAGTGATATTGTTGTTATATTAAAAAATATAGAAGTATTTCAGAGATACATGCCAAAATACCCTGGGTTGAAGCAATCTGCTGTGTGGATTCACTTTAAAATAGTCCAGTAGAGGAAGAGGGAATATGGGGATGTATGCAGATAAAAACAAGATTGATATGTATTGATAATTATGGAAGCAGTATGATGGCTACATGGCTCATTTTCCTATTCTCTGTATTTTTAGCTTGCTTAAAATTTTCCATAATTAAAAAGTAAAAGACAAATCCCCAAAGTAAGATCAGGGAGGAACTGCACTGTATTTCAGGGTGATCATATTGCATGGTATCATTCAGAATTTCTTTTGGTTTGGTTTTCCCCTTGAGATGTCTTCCTTACTTAATTTGACCTGACTCTGGCTGAAGAGACTTTAGAAAGTATTACATTAAATATGACTTTATTTTTAAATGTCTTTGTCACATGAGCATTTCCTCTGTGTGCAGACAGGGCAAAGCCTTAGGGCCAGGGGTCACCTCACAGCTAGGCCACTGGCTTCTGGGATAGGACAGAGTTCAGCCAGGAATGAAGCAGGTGGGGTGTGGCAGAGTCCAAAGCAATGGGAGAGATGTTGCTTACAGCACGATTTGATTTGGCTTTCTGTCAGTCTCAGGACTCCCTTATCAAGTTTCCCATCCCTACCTCCAGCTCATCTCATTTTGTTTAGTAATTTCCCCTTTCTCCTCACTCCTTAAAAAATTCCTTTCTTCCAGACACCTTATTAAAGCTACTCTCTTCTGTCTGTTAGAGTTAAGAATCTGTCAGCATTTTCCATTATACACCTCTCTCAGCTGACACTCTATTCTTAATTGGCACTGTTGTGGTGGGGGAAAAGAAGACAAAAAGCTTTACTTAATGCTGGGTGCCAGGACAGGTTTTCCACCTTAACTCTGTATTTCCTGGATTAGTGTGTTTAAGTTAGTCCTTTCATTTACTTGAATAGGTTTTACTCCCAGGTGACCTCTCTGTTATCTGCAGTGCTGTGCAACTACTGACAGCCAGAGGGAGATTCCTTTGCCAAGAAGACCTGGTTCTTCACTTAAATTTAACCCGAATCCCAATTGTTTTCCAAATAGGCTGGCTCACAAAGGGGAATAATAACATAGTGAAAGTGAAATCGCTCAGTCATGTCCACTCTTTGCGACCCCATGGACTGTAGCCTATCAGGCTCCTCCGTCCATGGGATTTTCCAGGCAAGAGTGCTGGAGTGGATTGCCATTTCCTTCTCCAGGGGATCTTCCCGACCCAGGAATCGAACCGGGTCTCCCACATTGCAGGCAGACGCTTTACTGTCTGAGCCACCAGGGAAGCCTAATAACATAGTAGAATATGCCAGTTGGAGGCATCCTAAGAAATTATCTTGTCTATTCCCCTCATTCCGTGGATTTTAAAAATTGCCCAAAATATTTGACTGACTTTTCCCAGTCAGAAATCAAGTTTAGTATGATAGAGTCTTGTGACTTCCATTTAAAGATAGATTCAGCCCTGGATATTTTTATGGGCTTCCCTAGTAGCTCAGTGGAGAAGGAAATGGCAACCCACTCCAGTACTCTTGCCTGGAAAACTCCATGGGCAGAGGAGCCTGGTAGGCTGCAGTCCATGGGGTCGCGAAGAGTCGGACATGACTGAGCGATTTCACTTTCACTTTTCACTTTCCTGCATTGGAGAAGGAAATGGCAACCCACTCCAGTGTTCTTGCCTGGAGAATCCCAGGGACAGAGGAGCCTGGTGGGCTGCCGTCTATGGGGTCGCGCAGAGTCGGACACGACTGAAGTGACTTAGCAGCAGCAGCAGCTAGTAGCTCAGATGGCAAGACATCCGCCTGCAATGCAGGAAACCCAGGTTCGATTCCCTGGGTTGGGAAGATCCCTTGGAGAAGGAAATGGCAACCTACTCCAATATTCTTGCTTGGAGAATTTCATAGACAAAGGAGCCTAGTGGGTTACAGTCCATGGGGTCACAAAGATTTGGACACGACTGAGGGATTAACACACACATGGATATTTTTACTTTATTATTTTTTCTTCTAGCTTTATTGATATATAATTGACAAAACCTGATGCAAAGAGCTGACTCATTCGAAAGATCCTGATACTGGAAAAGAGTGAAGGTAAAAGGAGAAGAGGGCAGCAGAGGATGAAATGGTTAGGTAGCATCGCCGACTCAAAGGACATGAATTTGAGCAAACTTCGGGAGATAGTGAAGGGCAGGGAAGGCTGGTGTGCTGCAGTCCATGGGGTTGCAAAGGGTCGGACACAACTTAGCAACTAAACAAGAACTATGTAAGTTTAAGGTGTACAGAATAATGATTTGACTTACATCATGAAATGATGATCACAATAAGTTTAGTGAACATCCATCATCTCAATATAGATACATCTTTAAAAAAATAAGAAAAACATTTGTGATGAGAACTCTTAGGGTTTATTCTCTTAACAGCCAACTTTCATATATAATGTGCAGTCATGTTAATTATATTTGTCATGTTGTGTATCCCTGTTATTTATCTTACAACTGGGAGTTTGTAGTACTTTTTGACTGCCTTCATCCAATTCCCCCTACCCTCTGCCTCTGGTAACCACAAGTCTGATCTTTTCCCATGAGTTTGTTTATATATTTGTTTTGAAGTATAATTGACCTGCAACATTATGTTAGTTTCTATTCAAAACACTTCTATATATTTCAAAATGATCACCATGATAAGTCAGGTTACAATATGTTTCCACAAAGGTATTACTTAGTTATGACTGTATTTCCTAAACTGTGCATTTCACATCTGTGACTCATTTGTTTTGCAACTGAAAGTTCATGCCTCTTATTCTCCCTCAACTATTTCTTTCCTCTGTCAATGCCTCTCTCTTTTAATAACCACCTGTTTTTGTTCTTTGTGTCTAACTCCTTTTCTGTTATGTTTGTTCATTTGTATTTTATTTTTTTATTAAAAATTTTTTTAAAATATAAATTTATTTGTTTTGATTGAAGGTTAATTACTTTACAATATTGTATTGGTTTTGCCATATATCAACATGAACCCACCACATGTATACACGTGTTCCCCATCCTGAACCCCCTTCCCTCCTTTAGATCCCTTTGTGAGTAAAATCATACACTATTTGTCTTTCTCTGACTCATTTATCCTAGTATTCTCCCATCTATGTTGTTGCAGATGGCAAGAGTTCATTCTTATTTTTATGGCTGATGTGTATTCCATTGTGTGTGTGTGTGTGTATGTATAAATAATATCTTCTTTATCCATTCAACTATTGATGGGCCCTTGGACTGCTTCCATATCTTGACTGTTACACATAATACAGTGGTAAACATAAGGGTGCATATATCTTTAAAAACATTTTTTTTTTTGATGTGGACCATTTTTAAAGTCTTTTATCGAATTTGTTACAGTATTGCTTTTGTTTTATATTTTTGGTTTTTCAGCCAGGAGGCATGTGAGGTCTTATCTCCCCAGCCAGGGACTGAACCTGCACACCCTTCATTGGGAGACAAAGTCTTAACCACTGGGCTTCCAGGGAAGTCCCCATATACCTCTTTGATTTAGTGTTTTTGTTTTCTTTGGATAAATACCCTGGAGTGGAATTGCTGCATCATATAGCAGTTCTATTTTTAATCTTTTGAGGAATTGCCACACTTTTTCCACAGTGCCTGCACCAATTTACAGTCCCACAAACAGTGCATGAAGACTTCCTTTTTTCCACATGCTCACCAATAATTCTTCTTTGTTGTCTTTTTGATAGTAGCCATTTTGACAGATGTAATGTGAGTATTTTTAAAAACTCACTTTTTGAATAGGGATTTCCACCACATGTTAATGTAGAGAATTAAAAAAAAATCTTAAATATTTATTTTACCTTAAGTGTGGCAAATGCACTTTAATTTGCCAGTTATTGATTTCTTTGACATCCATAATGTATCATCTTTGATTCTACTTTCTTTAAAGAACTTGTAGCAGAGTGAAAGAAAAATATTTGTTTAGCAATCTGACAGCAGAGTTATTCTAAAATTTTAAGGCTCCCCAATAGTCTTAAAGTTTTGTAATTCATAACTAATTTGATAGCAGTATTTTTAGCAACTCACCTTTGCTGAATTTTCTGAAGAATTCAAGCTGTTTCTATAGAAACAGTAAGCCCCTCTCTTTCAACATTACATCAGTTATCTTAATATTTAATTAAATTATGGAGTTAAAGTTACAAGTACTCAGGCAGTGACAGGTTTAGGAAACAGTACTATTTACCCTTAGTAAGCATAGCAACCAGTGAAAGCCAAAGTAAATGGTTGTAGAAAGGAATTATTTACTAGTCAAGACAGGGTCAGGGTCATTAGTTAGTGGATTTGCAAAAATTATGAAGAGTTTTAGTTTATCTAGCCAGATAGTTAAGTGGTAGCCATTTAAGAGAATTTTTAAAAAAGACTTTTTGATGTGGCCCATTTTTAAAGCCTTTATTGAACTTATTACAATATTGCTTCTGTTTCTTTTTATGTTTTGTTTTTTTGACCCCCAGGCATGTAGGATCTTAGTTTCCTGACCAGGGATCGAATTCACCCCCTGCATTGGAGGTGAAGTCCTAACCACCGGAGCCAGGGAAGTCCCAAGAAATAATTGTTAATATACATATTTTTCCTGTCAATGTGCTCTGAGGCATGTGGACTGATGAAAGTGAAAGTCGCTCAATTGTGTCTGACTCTTTGCAACCCCAGGAACTGTAGCCTGCCTTGATTCTCTGTCCATGGGATTTCCCAGGCAAGAATACTGGAGTGGGTTGCCATTTCCCTCTCCAGGGGATCTTCCTAACCCAGGGACTGTTACAGGGGCCCAATTCCCACTTCTCTGCCTTCTGGAACCCTTGCCTCATCCTGCCCTCGGACCTGAGATCTACATCCAGGAACAGAGCTCTACTGAAAGGCTGTGAGATTAGTGCGTATTTCCTGCTCTGTGAAATCTCCTTTTGTTTTTAATCACCTGGATATTTCTATTTATATATTTCAAACTCAGTTATGCATTTTGGGGTCATATTTGATTCATTTCATCTCTTTTTTTAAGAGGAGGGGTCTGTCCCCATCAGTTCAGTTGCTCAGTTGTGTCTGACTCTTTGCCACCCCATGAATTGCAGCACACTAGGCCTCTCTCAACAACTCCAGCAGTTTACCCAAACTCATGTCCATTGAATTGGTGATGCCATCCAACCATCTCATCTTCTGTCATCCTCTTCTCCTCTTGCCCTCAATCTTTCACAGCATCAGGGTCTTTTCAAATGTGTCAGCTCTTCGCATCAGGTGGCCAAAGTATTGGAGTTTCAGCTTCAACATCAGTCCTTCCAATGAACACCCAGGACTGATCTCCTTTAGGTTGGATCTCCTTGCAGTCCAAGGGACTCTCAAGAGTCTTCTGCAACACCACAGTTCAAAAGCATCAATTCTTCAGCGCTCAGCTTTCTTTATAGTCCAAATCTCATATCCATACATGACTACTGGAAAAATCATAGCCTTGACTAGATGGACCTTTGTTGACAAAGTAATGTCTCTGCTTTTTAATATGCTGTCTAAGTTGGTCATAACTTTCCTCCCAAGGAGTAAGTGTCTTTTAATTTCATGGATGCAATAACCATCTGCAGTGATTTTGGAGCCCAGAAAAATAAAGTCAGCCACTGTTTCCACTGTTTCCCCATCTATTTTCCATGAAGTGATGGGACTGGATGCCATGATCTTCGTTTTCTGAATGTTGAGCTTTAAGCCAACTTTTTCTTTCTCCTCTTTCATGTTCATCCATCCCCATCAGCTTAGTCCATTTGTGAGAAGTCTTCTGGAAGACTTTTCTATTCTAAGTAATTTGTTCAAGAAAGAAGAGCTGTGATTCTTCCAGTGAAATGGTGCAGATCTTGTTTTCAAGAAGGCAGACACAGGTCTTCTACTAGGGGAAACTGCGTTGCTTAAATCCACCCAATATTGGAGCCGCCTTTATCTAACTTGCTCCTCACCTCCACACACTACTCCCAAGTTACTTTGGAAGCACTCCAAGTTATTGCTTTTTGTCTCCTTGGAAGCCAAGTTTTAATTCCACTTCCTATTATCCCATCACTCTGTCTCTTGGACATTCTTTTGATATAGATCTGTCAGGCCCCTTTGTAAAATGTAAACCTATTACATTCCCTTTATTCACTCTGGCACTAATGTCCTGATTTCAAATGAATGTCTCGAAGCTCTGTTGGCTGGCCTTTATGGAGCAGCACATTTTAAAGTTACCTTCCATCTAGTGTCCTTTTTTACTTTGTTTAAGATGTAAAATGAGGGCAAAGAATCACTGGGCTTCACTAATGGTCTGCAATTTCCTGCTGTCTCTATACCTTTTTTATGACATTAATTCATTGCCACTTCTCTGACCTGTGGAATCTCTTCTGGATAGAAATGAGTAGAAGTTAAAATAAAGTTTAAAAAAAATCCCAGTTTGATTCAGTAGTCTTGTCAGAGTTCTTGTCATTGTCTCTTTGGGACACCATACACTATTGTAATCATTTTAACAACTGCTCTCTCTCTCTGTTTAAACACCCATCTTAATTACTTATCTCTTTTACCTGAAGGTTAGGGTTTTGATTTAATTTCCTTTGATTAGAAAAGAAGTGCTATCCACTTAAAGTGCTTCGGTCATCTAAATATCTCTCCTCTACTGACTTTTCTATTTTGTGGGTTTTCTCCAAACAGATCATTATGGTATAAGAACGAAGAAAAACATGCAGTTTAAGTCTTACGTTCTCAGTATTATCATTTGATATTCTACTCTGAATTTCTCAAATTTGTTATGGTTAGTAAATATCAGGTAGCTTGTTTGGATTGCAGTTAATAGAAACCAATTCTAATTCATTTAAGTACAATGGGACTTTATTAGAGGTGCCCAGTGGTTCATAAAATCAAGGGAGGAGGCTTTAGAAAATGAACCATGTGTTAATCAGCTATTGCCACAATTATGTTTCATAATAAACCACCCTAAAACTCAGGAGCTTAAAACAATGCACATTTATTACCATTCTCATGGATCTACAGATTGACTGTGGTTTGGTAGGTCCTTGGACTCTGCTGGTGTGGCAGGCTGAGTAATGGCCCTCTCAAGATGTCCAGGTCCTAATCCTTGTAGCCTGTGAGTGTTACCTTATGCAGCAAAGGAGACTTTGTAGATATGATTAAGTTAAGGATCTTGATGTGGGAAAATATTCTGGATTATCCTAGTGAGCCCTAAATGCAATCATAAATGTCCTTATAAGAGGGAGGCAGAGGGGGTTTGACACAGAAGGCAGAGGTAGTGTATGGTGGCCACAGAGATTTGAAGGAGCTATGTAGCTGGCTTTGAAGATAGGCAAAGGGGCCATGAATCAAGGAATGCAGCTCTGGAAGTTGGAAGTGGCAGGAACATATTCACCCTTAATGCTTCTGAATGGAGCATGGCCCTGCTGATACTTTGATTTTGGCCTGCTGATGGCTTGATTTTGGTCAGCAAAACTGACTTGACCTCCAGAACTGTAAGAGAGTAAGTTTTGGTGTTTTAAGATACCAGATTTGTGCTAGAGCAGTCATGGGACACTAGTAGTTCTGCTTTGAGGTGCAGGTTGCCTGGGTTCCTCAGCTCCAGAATTGGGTGCAGTATATTGCATGTGTGTCTTTCCCCAGGCTCAGGGAAAAGGGAGAGGCTTCTTGGAGCATAATCTTTTTAAAAAAAAAATTAATTGACTTATTTTAATTGGAGACTAATTACTTTACAGAGTTATAGTTTTTTTTTTTTTTTGCCATACGTTGACTTGAATCAGCCATGGATGTACATGTGTCCCCCATCCTGAATCTCCTCCCACCTCCCTCTCCATCCCATCCCTCAGGGTCATCCCAGTGCACTGGCCCTGAGCACCCTGTCTCATGCATCGAACCTGGACTGGCAATCTATTTCACATATGGTAATATACAACTTCAGTGCTATGTTCTCAAATCATCTCACCCTTGCCTTCTCCCACAGAGTCCAAAATTCTGTTCTTTGTGTCTGTGTCTCTTTTGCTGTCTCGCATACAGTGTCATTGTTACCATCTTTCTAAATTCCATATATAAGCATTAATATACTGTATTGGTGTTTTTCTTTCTGACTTACTTCATTCTGTATAATAGGCTCCAGTTTCATCCACCTCATTAGAACTGATTCAAATGCATTCCTTTTAATGGCTGAGTAATATTCCATTGTGTATATGTACCATAGCTTTCTTATCCATTCATCTGCTGATGGACATCTAGGTTGCTTCCATGTCCTAGCTATGGTAAAAGTGCTGCAATGAACACTGGGGTACACGTGTCTCTTTCAATTCTGGTTTCCTTGGTGTGTATGCCCAGCAGCGGGATTGCTGGGCCATATGGGAGTCCTATTTCCAGTTTTTAAGGAATCTCCACACTGTTTTCCGTAGTGGCTGTACTAGTTTGCATTCTCGCCAACAGTGTAAGAGGGTTCCCTTTTCTCCACACCCTCTCCAGCATTTATTATTTGTAGACTTGTTGATAGCAGCTGTTCTTACTGGTGTGAGATGGTACCTCATTGTGGTTTTAATTTGCATTTCTCTGGTAATGAATGATGTTGAGCATCTTTTCATGTGCTTGTTAGCCATCTGTATGTATTCTTTGGAGAAACATCTGTTTAGTTCTGTGGCCCATTTTTTGATTGGGTCATTTATTTTTCTGGAATTGAGCTGCATGAGCTGCTTGTATATTTTTGAGATTAATTATTTGCCAGTTGCTTCATTTTCTATTATTTTCTCCCATTCTGAAGACTGTCTTTTCACCTTGCTTATAGTTTCCTTTGTTGTGCAGAAGCTTTTAAGCTTAATTAGGTCCCATTTGTTTATTTTTGCTTTTATTTCCATTACTCTGGAAAGTGGGTCATAGAGGATCCTGCTGTGATTTATGTCAGAGACTGTTTTTCCTTGTTTCCTCTGAGTTTTATAGTTTCTGGTCTTACATTTAGATATTTAATCCATTTTGAGTTTATTTTTGTGTATGGTGTTGGAAAGTGTTCTAGTTTCATTCTTTTACATGTGTTGACCAGTTTTCCCAGCACCATTGTTAAAGAGATTGTCTTTTCTCCATTGTATATTCTTGCCTCCTTTGTCAAAGATAAGGTGTCCATATGTGTGTGGATTTATCTCTGGGCTTTCTATTTTGTTCCATTGATCTATATGTCTGTCTTTGTGCCAGTACCATACTGTTTTGATGACTGTGGCTTTGTAGTAGAGCCTGAAGTCAGGCAAGTTGATTCTTCCAGTTCCATTCTTCTTTCTCAAGATTGCTTTGGCTATTTGAGGTTTTTTGTATTTCCATACAAATCTTGAAATTATTTGTTCTAGCTCTGTGAAAAATACCACTGGTAGTTTGATAGGGATTGCATTGAATCTGTAGATTGCTTTGGGTAGTATACTCATTTTCACTATATTGATTCTTCTGATCCATGAACATGGTATATTTCTCCATCTATTAGTGTCCTCTTTGATTTCTTTCATCAGTGTTTTATAATTTTCTATATATAGGTCTTTAGTTTCTTTAGGTAGATATATTCCTAAGTATTTTATTCTTTCTGTTGCAATGGTGAATGGAATTGTTTCCTTAATTTCTTTTTCTACTTTCTCATTATTAGTGTATAGGAATGCAAGAGATTTCTGTATGTTGATTTTATATCCTGCAACTTTACTGTATTCATAGATTAGCTCTAGTAATTTTCTGGTGGAGTCTTTAGGGTTTTCTATGTAGAGGATCATGTCATCTGCAAACAGTGAGAGTTTTACTTCTTCTTTTCCAATTTGGATTCCTTTTATTTCTTTTTCTGCTCTGATTGTGGTGGCCAAAACTTCCAGAACTATGTTGAATAGTAGCAGTGAAAATGGGCACCCTTGTCTTGTTCCTGACTTTAGGGGAAATGCTTTCTTTCAGCATTGAGGATAATGTTTGCTGTGGGTTTGTCATATATAGCTTTTTATTATGTTAAGGTATGTTCCTTCTATTCCCGCTTTCTGGAGAGTTTTTATCATAAGTGGATGTTGAATTTTGTCCAAGGCCTTCTCTGCATCTATTGAGATAATCATATGGGTTTTATTTTTCAATTTGTTAATGTGGTGAATTACATTGATTGACTTGCATCCCTGGGATAAAGCCCACTTGGTCATGGTGTATGATCTTTTTAATGTGTTGTTGGATTCTGATTGCTAGAATTTGGTTAAGGATTTTTGCATCTATGTTCATCAGTGATATTGGCCTGTAGTTTTCTTTTTTTGTGGCATCTTTTTCTGGTTTTGGTATTAGGGAGATGGTGGCCTCATAGAATGAGTTTGGCAGTTTACCTTTCTCTGCAATTTTCTGGAAGAGTTTGAGTAGGATAGGTGTTAACTCTTCTCTAAATTTTTAGTAGAATTCACCTATGAAGCCATCGGGCTTTCTGGGCTTTTGTTTGTTGGAAGATTTTTGATTACAGTTTCAATTTCTGTGCATGTGATGGGCCTGTTAAGATTTTCTGTTTCTTCCTGGTTCAGTTTTGTAAAGCTATACTTTTCTAAGAATTCATCCATTTCTTCCAAGTTTTCCATTTTATTGGCATATAGTGCTGATAGTAGTTTCTTATGATCCTTTGTATTTCTGTGTTGTCTGTTGTGACTTCTCCATTTTCATTTCTAATTTTGTTGATTTGATTCTTCTCCCTTTTTTTTTGATGAGTCTCACTAATGGTTTGTCTATTTTATTTGTCTTCTCAAAGAACCAGCTTTTAGTTTTGTTGATTTTTACTAAGGTCTTCTTCCTTTTTCATTTATTTCTGCCCTATTTTTATGATTTCTTTTATTCTACTATCCCAGGGATTCTTCATTTCTTCTTTTCCTAGTTTGCTTTGGGTGTAAAGTTAGGTTATTTATTTGATTTTTCTCTTATTTCTTGAGGTAAGCTTGTATTGTTAGGAACCTTCCCCTTAGCATTGCTTTTACTGAATCCTATTGTTTTTGGGTTGTTGTGTTTTCATTTTCATTTATTTCTATGCATATTTTGATTTCTTCTATGATTTGTTGGTTATTCAGCAGAGTGTTGTTCAGCCTCCATATGTTTCAATTTTTAGTAGTTTTTCTCCTGTAATTAAGATCTAATCTTACTGCATTGTGGTCAGAAAAGATGCTTGAAATGATTTCATTTTTTTTGAATTTACCAAGGCTAGATTTATGGCCCAGGATGTGATCTATCCTGGAGAATGTTACATGTGCACTTGAGAAAAAGGTGAAATTCATTGTTTTGGGGTGAAAAGTCCTATAGATATCAATTAGGTCTAACTGGTCCGTTGTATCATTTAAAGTTTGTGTTTCCTTGCTAATTTTCTGTTTAGTTGATCTATCCATAGGTGTGAGTGGGGTATTAAATTCTCCCACTGTTACTGTGTTACTGTTAATTTCCCCTTTCATACTTGTTAGCATGTGCCTTACATAATGCAGTGCTCCTATGTTGGGTGCATATATATTTATAATTGTTATATCTTCTTCTTGGATTGATCCTTTGATCATTATGTAGTGTCCTTCTTTGTCTCTTTTCATGGCCTTTATTGCAAAGTCTATTTTATCTGATATGAGTGTTGCTACTCCTGCTTTCTTTTGGTCTCCATTTGCATGAAATATCTTTTTCTAGCCCTTCAGTTTCAGTCTATATGTGTCCCTTGTTTTGAGGTGGGTCTCTTGTAGACAGCATATATAGGGTTCTTGGTTTTATATCCATTCAGCCAGTCTTTGTCTTTTAGTTGGGGCATTCAACCCATTTTCATTTAGGGTAATTATTGATAAGTATGATCCTGTTGCCATTTACTTTGTTTTTTTGGGTTTGAGTTTATAAACCTTTTCTGTGTTTCCTGTCTAGAGAAGATCCTTTAGTATTTGTTGAAAAGCTGGTTTTGTGGTGCTGAATTCTCTCAGCTTTTGGTTGTCTGTAAAGTTTTTGATTTCTCCTTCATATTTGAACGAAAGCCTTGCTGGGTATAGTAATATGGGTTGTAGGCTTTTCTGTTTTATCACTTTAAGTATGTCCTGCCATTACCTTCTGGTTTGAAGTTTCTGTTGAAAGGGTCTTCTCTGGTGGCTCAGACAGTAAAGCATCTGCCTGCAGTGCAGGAGACCCGGGTTCGAACCCTGGGTTGGGAAGATCCCCTGGAGAAGGAAATGGCAACCCACTCCAGTACTCTTGCCTGGAAAATTCCATGGGCTGAGGAGCCTGGTGGGCTACAGTCTATGGGGTTGCAAAGAGTGGGACACGACTGAGCGACTTCACTTTCTGTTGAAAGATCAGCTGTTATCCTCATCGGAATCCCCTTCTGTGTTATTTGTTGCTTTTCCCTTGCTACTTTTAATATTTGCTCTTTGTGTTTGATCTTTGTTAATTTATGCTTTTGGACTGTGGTGTTGGAGAAGACTCTTGAGAGTCCCTTGGACTGCAGGGAGATCCAAACGGTCCATTCTAAGGAGATCAGTCCTGGGTGTTCTTTGGAAGGAATGATGCTAAAGCTGAAACTCCAGTACTTTGGCCACCTCATGTGAAGAGTTGACTCACTGGAAAAGACTCTGATGCTGGGAGGGATTGGGGGCAGGAGGAGAAGGGGATGACAGAGGATGAGATGGCTGGATGGCATCACTGACTCAATGGACGTGAGTCTGAGTGAACTCTGGGGGACAGTGATGGACAGGGAGGCCTGGCCTGCTGCAATTCATGGGATCACAAAGAGTCGGACATGACTGAGTGACTGAACTGAACTGAACTGAATTTGGGGTGTCTTGGGGTGTTTCACCTTGGGTTGATCCTGTTTGGGACCCTCAGGGTTTCTTGGATTTGGGTGGCTATTTCCTTCCCCATTCTAGGAAAGTTTTTAACTATTTATCTCCTCAAGTAGTTTCTCATGGCCTTTCTTTTTGTCTTCTTCTTCTGGGACTCCTATGATTCAAATGTTGGGGTGTTTAACATTGTCCCAGAGGTCTCTGAGGTTGTCCTCATTTCTTTTAATTCTTTTTTCTTTTTTCCTCTCTGCTTCATTTATTTCCACCATTCTAACTTCCACCTCACTTATCCTATCTTCTGCCTCAGTTATTCTACTGTTGGTTCCCTCCAGAATGCTTTTGATCTCAGTTATTGTATTATTCTTTATTGCTTGACTCTTTTTTTTATTTCTTCTAGGTCCTTGTTAAACATTTTTTGCATCTTCCTGATCCTTGTCTCTAGTCTATTTATCTGTAACTCCATTTTGTTTTCAAGATTTTGGATCATCTTTACTATCATTATTCTGAATTCTTTTTCATGTAGACTCCCTATCTCCTCCTCTTGTTTGGTTTGGTGGGCATTTATCATGTTCCTTTACCTGCTGAGTATTTCTCTGCCTTTTCATTTTGTTTAGATTGCTCGGTTTGGGGTGGCCTTTCTGTATGCTAGAAGTTTGTGGTTTCTCTTTATTATGGAGGTTGCTCCCTGTAGGTGTGGCTGGACTAGTGGCTTGTCAAGGTTTCCTGGTTAGGGAAGCTTGCGTTGGTGTTCTGGTGGGTGGAGCTGGATTTCTTCTCTCTGGAGTGCAAAGAAGTGTCCAGTAGTGAGTTTTGGGGTGTCTATGGGTTTGGTGTGACTTTTGGCAGCTGTATTTTAATGTTCAGGGCTATGTTCTTGCATTGCTGGAGAACTAGTGTGGTATGTCTTGCTCTGGAACTTGTTGGCTCTGTGAGTGGAGCTTGGTTTCAGTGTAGGTATGGAGGCTTTTGGATGAGCTCTTGTCTATTAATGTTCCCTGGAGTCAGGCATTCTCTGGTGTTCTCAAGTTTTGGATTTAAGCCTCCTGCCTCTGGCTTTCAGTTGTATTCTTACAGTAGCCTCAAGACTTCTCCATCTATACAGCATTAATGATAAACCATCTAGGTTAATGGTGAAAAGATTCTCCACAGTGAGGGACATCCGGAGAAGTTCACAGAGTTATATGGAGAAGAGAAGTATAAGGAGGGAGATAGAGGTGACCAGGAGGAGAATAGGGGAAATCAAAAGTGGAGAGAGCAATCTAGCCAGTAATCAATTACCTATGTGCCCTCTGCAGTCTGGAACACCCAGAGAGGTTCACAGAGTAATACAGAGAAGAGAAGAGGGAGAAGGGAGATAGAGGTGACCAGGAACAGAAGAGGGTCAGTCAAAAGGGGAGAGACCAATCTAGCCAGTAATCAGTTCCCTAAGTGTTCTCCACAGCCCAGAAATCCCAGAGAGATTCACAGAGTTAAGCAGAGAAGAGAAGGGGGAGGGAGAAGATAGAGGTGACCTGGGGGAGAAACGGGAGAGTCAAAAGGGGAGAGAGCAATTAAACCAGTAATCACACCTCTAAGTAAAAATGGGTACTGAAGATTAGATTCTTAAAGGTACAAAACTGATAACAAATACCAAAAAGCAAAGATTAAAAATCTAGAGTATAGGTTAGACTCTCAAAAATACAATATTAAAAATACAAAAAAAATCAATCACAAAAATTATAAAAAATATATATGTGAAATTTGCTTTAAAAATAGGGTCTTTTTTTGCAAGGTAATAGTAGGTTATAAAAAATCAAAATTAAAGGAGTAATAAAGAACTTAAAAATAAAAAAATTAAAAAATGATAATAGTATAAATATATCTAGGAATTTCTCTGGAGCTGTTGAGGGGAGTGTGAGGTCAGTTCAGTTTCAGATAGTTCCTTTTTCCAGCTTATACTTCTTTTTAAGGTCTATAGGCCCCTTCCAATGCTTAGTCAATGCTAACTACAGGGTTTTAATCTCTGTTGCACCTGTCACTTCCAGCGTGGCTCCCTCTTCTTTGTTTATTTTGGCTTCCTCTGTTTGCAAGTCTCTTCAGGATCTAATTTCCACCCTGACACAGGGGGGTGAAGATGGTCACTTATTTAGGCTCACTTATTCAGTTGTGCTATGGGGAGAGAGGAACACTGCAAACAAATATCACTGGCGCGTGTGGGGAGTGCTCGCAATGTATGGACCACACTGGGTTTGCCCCAGCTCACGGCGCCTGTGCTTTCCCAGTCTACACTGCTCAGGCTCCAGGTTGCTCTGAAGGGGAACTGTCCAAAGTGGGCCCTACGTTGCATGCACTTCCCAGGTCTAAGCTGCTTGGGTTCAGGTTCTCGGGTACTCCACAAAGGCACAGACTTGGTTGGGCCTGCATTTTGTGCCCTTTCCCTGGTTCGAGAAACTCAGGCGATCGGGTGCTTGGTTGGCTCACTATCCCAGGTGTACTGTGCATCTTATCACCTCCCTGGTCCCAGCCGCTTGATTTCCTGGGTGTGCCACAAGAGCGCCGTCTCAGGCATGCCATGTCTCCTCTGGGGGGGTGGGGGGGTGGGCTGATCTCAGTCTGTGACCCTCCTGGCGGATGTCAACCGTCCAGAATCTCAGGAAGACCTGGTTAGCAACTGGGGGCCTGCTCACAGTTTGGTGGAGGATGCCGTCTCTGGGCCTAAGATTGCCACTTGCCTTCCTGCTCTGGCTGTCACTTGCCTGCCTCTCTGCCTCTGGTGAGGGGATGGGCTGGTCCTCAGCCAGTTAGCTCTCCTTTGTGCCTTAGGTTAGAGCTTTTTGTGGGAAAGTTCTCTCTCCCTCTCTCTCTCTTTTATTTTTTCTCTCTGGCTCTCCTAAAGTTTGTGTTGCTATCTCACATTAGCTCCTTCAGATTGTCCTCAGGGCATTCAGGCCTGGTCCTTACCCTAAGCATGCAACCTGTGCCTCCCCCACTCGCTGGTGGCAGACGCTAGTGTCTGGGCTATTTCTCCACTGGGAGCTGTGGTTAAGGCACATATTCTGTGAGTCTTTTTTCCCCCTTCCTGGTTATGTTGCCCTCTGAGATTCCAAAACTCCCCACAGACCCGTTGGTGAGAGGGTTTCCTGGTGTTTGGAAAATTCTCCTCCTTCACGACTCCCTCCCTGGGACAGGTCTCCGTCCCTAACTCTGTCTCTCTTTTTGTCTTTTATATTTTGTCCTACCTCCTTTTGAAGAGAATGGGCTGCTTTTCTGCATGCCTGGTGTCCTCTGCCAGCATTCAGAAGTTGTTTTGTGGAAGTTGCTCAGCATTCAAATGATCTTTTGATGAATTTGTGGGGGGAAAGTGTTCTCCCTATCCTATTCCTCTGCCATCTTAGGACCACCTCCAGGGCATAATCTTTTTGTGACAAATCCCTGGAGCACACGCTTCAAGCCAAACTACAGAAGCACATGTATGTCTTAGTGCATCGCACTGGCTAATGTTCCTTTTAACCAAAGCAAGTCACATGGCCAAGCAGAACATCTGTGTGGTGGGGAGGTATCCTGGACCTACAGTGGGAAGGTGGGAGGTGAATGAAGTAAATATTCACTGAACTATAATGCAGACCTTCCCAGGCAGGGATCAAGTGAATCTGTGGGCCTGAACCACAGATGATCCACACGCAACAGGAACAGTTGGACAGCTGGTAGTAGCTACCAGAAATCAAGTGTTTCTGCTGGGCTCTAGGCACAGGATGCTGCCATTACCACTTAATGAACTCTAAGCTGCTTCCTGATTTTTTTAAAAGAATTGTATGTTCTAGAGTCACTGACCCCTGTACAAATATTTGATTGGCCAAGTCTAGGTTGTGTGTTCAGGGAGAGCAATTGTCTAGCCCTTTCATTTTCCACATTGGGAATGGGGTGGCCCCTGCCTACTGCCAAAGCTCACACAGTGGTAGGACACCCTCAGTTCAGGAAAGGGGTTTAGATGTGTGCTGTGCTTAGTCTCTCAGTCGTGTCTGACTCTTTGCGACCCCATGGACTGTAGCCCACTAGGCTCCTCTGTCCATGGGGACTCTCCAGGCAAGAATACTGGAATGGGTTGCCATGCCCTCCTCCAAGGGGGTCTTCCTAACCCAGGGATCGAACCCAGGTCTACTGCTTTGCAGGAGGATTCTTTACCATCTGAGCCACAGGGAAGCCAAAGAATAGTGGAGTGGGTAGCCTATCGCTTCTCCAGGGGATCTTCCTAACCCAACAATCGAACCAGGGTCTCCTGCATTGCAGGTGGATTCTTTTACCAGCTAAGCTACCAAGGAAGCCCAGGGGTTTAGACTCCGGGCAGAAAAAATCAATAATAAAAATCTTCCAAGGGACATTGTGATACAGTGGTAAGAGAAAGTTTGTTAAATGTTCTGAAACTTAGTTTCCTCATCTCTAACATAGGGATAAAAATAACAGAAGTCTTTTAATGAGTAATAGAATTCAAGTACTTGATACACTTGATGCCATTTTCTTTATTATTTTTTTTTTAGGAGACAACCCATTATTTCTGACTTTATTTTTCATGAGTAAATTCCCATTTCCTTGCCTAGGAAAGAACAATTTTATGGCTCTCTGTATTTGTCTGCCATCTAAAGCCAGATCCCCTTTTCAATATCCATTCTTCATCTCTTACTTATTTCTTCAGGAGGTGTTTCCATTTTCAATGAGCTGGCAAGAGTTGGACACCCACTATCCACATTGTTCTGGGTGAGGTTCAGGTGATGAGAGTTACCCTTCTTCTTTCTCTTGGCCTGCACTTCATACATTTGTCTTTTCTTTCTTTACCTGTATGTGTTAAGTTTGTTCCTAGTGAACTCAGTGTTGTAAAGGGTAGATAGATTTGTTCTGTAAGGGAAGTGTTAGGAAAACCATATAGTGGCAGGGCTAGATGTAGTCTCGACTCTGGGATACTTTGATATCCAGTTACCCACTCTATTTCTCAGCTGGTTCCAAATTCATACTATGAAGGTATGTAACTGGCAACCTCAAACTTTCTAAAGTTATTTTTTAAGTGAGACAGAGAAAAGCTTAGAGTGGAGAGTTGTTATCTGAAACTCAATCCTAGTCTCATCTTACTGGGTTAGTTTCATGTCCTATAAAATGATTTATTTCTGTATGCATAAATGGCTAAACTCCAAATGTCAAAAATAACTTGAGAAAGCAAATGACCTCTTACACTGTTGGTGGGAATGCAAACTAGTACAGCCACTATGGAGAACAGTGTGGAGATTCCTTAAAAAATTTCAAATAGAACTGCCTTATGACCCAGCAATCCCACTGCTGGGCATACACACCGAGGAAATCAGAATTGAAAGAGACACATGTACCCCAATGTTCATCGCAGCACTGTTTATAATAGCCAGGACATGGAAACAACCTAGATGTCCATCAGCAGATGAATGGATAAGAAAGCTGTGGTACATATACACAATGGAGTATTACTCAGCCGTTAAAAAGAATACATTTGAATCAGTTCTAATGAGATGGATGAAACTGGAGCCGATTATACAGAGTGAAGTAAGCCAGAAAGAAAAACACCAATACAGTATACTAACACATATATATATGGAATTTAGAAAGATGGTAATGATGACCCTGTATGCGAGACAGGAAAAGAGACACAGCTGTGTAGAGCGGACTTTTGGACTCTGTGGGAGAGGGAGAGGGTGGGATGATCTGGGAGAATGGCATTGAAACATGTATACTATCATGTAAGAAACAAATCACCAATTTACGTCCAATGCAGGATACAGGATGCTTGGGGCTGGTGCACGGGGATGACCCAGAGAGATGTTATGGGGAGGAAGGTTGGGGGGGGGTTCATGTTTGGGAACGCATGTACGTGGTGGATTCATGTCAATGTATGGCAAAACCAATACAGTATTGCAAAGTAAAATGAAGTAAAAAAAAAAAAAAGACTAATTTCTGTAAAAAAAAAAAAAAAACGAATTGAACAGTAACCACAGGGAAGAGCAACTCAAAGTGTTCATAGTTATCTAAATTGGCTCAAGCCATGGAAATAGCATATAGTTGGGAGCCAGAACAGACTTGTTGCAGACTCTGCCACCAGCTTGTTCAAATGTCTTTATTTTTGGACCACATGGGCTGCATGTACTCTGGTAAGTGCACCGGACGCTAAGTGGATCTCACCATAGCTCTCGCCACCTGGGTGTAAGAATGCTTGGAGAAAGAGTCCTGGATGGGTAATCATCATGTCCTGTTGAAGTGATAATACTTATTTCTTTCCAGAGGTGTAGACATGTAGACGGAAGAGTCATCAATGCAGAGGCATCCTTTTCTTCACTTTCCCAATCCTCCCCTGACTCACATCATTTTTCAGGCGTGACTAAGTGTGAGATGAACTCGACTTTCCTATTTGGAGAACATTAAAAATGTGAGAGGTTATTTTAAGTATTCTTGCTCAATAATTCAGGGAAATTATACTTGCAAACAGTTGCTCAGCTATTTATATGTCATGCAGACTTGTCTTTATTGGAACTTTTCCAGAGTGAATCCAATAAATCGAAGCAAAGATGTGACCCAAGAATGAAGGTATCTAGTGAAAGTTAAGGAGAAGGCAATGGCACCCCACTCCAGTACTCTTGCCTGGAAAATCCCATGGATGGAGGAGCCTGGAAGGCTGCAGTCCATGGGGTCGCTGAGGGTCGGACACGACTGAGCGACTTCACTTTCACTTTTCACTTTCATGAATTGGAGAAGGAAATGACAACCCACTCCAGTGTTCTTGCCTGGAGAATCCCAGGGATGGAGGAGCCTGGTGGGCTGCCGTCTATGGGGTCGCACAGAGTCGGACATGACTGAAGACTTAGCAGCAGCAGT
Organism: Capra hircus; assembly: GCF_001704415.2. Classification (NCBI taxonomy): domain Eukaryota; kingdom Metazoa; phylum Chordata; class Mammalia; order Artiodactyla; family Bovidae; genus Capra; species Capra hircus. The sequence continues at coordinate 73,309,396 of NC_030813.1, forward strand.
GAAAGTTGATGAAATCTTGATACAAATGGCAGATATATGTAATTAGGGCTACAGAAGAGTAGCATGGATGTTGAATTTTTTGCCTTCCCAGCATCCATCTTCCAGTCTTCTGATATCAGCATTCTGAACTTCCTTGGGTTAGAACTATTTCTCCTCCACCTTTCTATGTGGTTAGGTTTGGGATAACTCTACTTTCTAGATATTGAAAATTGTCACAGGCACAAATTGATCCAATAAAAGAAAATCCTAGGAATTTTGGTAGAACATCTGGAGGTCTGATTTATGACTATGGGGAGAACCAGTCTGAGAATGGTGCCACAGAGATAAGCAAAATCAGGAGAGAAAAGAAAGTAATAACCAAGTAAACAATATAAATTAAGTGCTGGATTTAGCCATACCTGAATCCCTGGTGCCTCTGGACTTTTTAAGTTTATGTTAGACAATAAATCCCTTTTAAGAAGTTCAGGTTGAATTTTTGTTACAATTGAAGATGTTCTTCCTTATGAAATGTGCTGACAGTCGATATGAAAAATAGAGGTAGCATGAAATTGCAAATAGAAAATGTGCTGCTGCTGCTGCTAAGTCACTTCAGTCATGTCCGACTCTGTGAGACCCCGGGGATGGCAGCCCACCAGGCTCCCCCATCCCTGGGATTCTCCAGGCAAGAACACTGGAGTGGGTTGCCATTTCCTTCTCCAATGCATGAAAGTGAAAAGTGAAAGTGAAGTAGCTCAGTTGTGTATGACTCTTTGCAGGCCTAGGTTATTAGTCCCAGTTCAATCACTGGACATTTCTGGGTCTTCTTCTGTAAAATGAAACTAAAGTTTTATAAATGTTACTTATTTTATCAAGAATCTAAAGATTGCTTAACTTGTAGCAAGTTACTGGCTTAGTCCTGCAGTGGGCAGAAGACATATGTTCTCATTTTAGGGCTCTGTTCACAAGATATTTTTCTCTGAGACCAGTAACCTTTTCTCCTATTGGTGTGACATTCTCTACAACTTTTGGAAAGTCACATGGATAAAATGGTATTGATTATGGATCATGAATGAATGTTTCTCCTATGGCAGAAAAATATTTAGTATTAGATATGAGAGGACATTGGAAAACTGACCCACATTTTTTATACATTAAACTGAAGATCGGTGCATTAGAGATTTTCTCTCTTATTATATTCTTTGAAAAATGTTTGAGGAGGATTTAGTCAGTTATTTATTAGATTCCCAGTGCCTTAGTAATGCGTCTGGTACATAATGAGTACTTAATAAATATTTCATAAATCATTGAGTATTTTGATGTTATTTTCTGCTTGAATTGCAAAGTGTTTCGATTCAAAAACACTTCCTAAGAAAGGAGATATTCCAGAAGTCTATTCCTTTTGTTATTACTAAATAATATTCAAAAGTGATATTTTCTTACATACATGAATAATTTAAAAAATGGACATTTATGTATGATGACTTTTGCATTATACTTAAAAAATATAGCTTCCTTAAGGACTTTATATTTCTTCTGTAAAATTCTGCATTTTATCTATTAGTTTTCTAAAATTTCTTTGACTTACGTTTCACATTTCTTTAAAAGATTAACTTCCTCATTCCTAGATAAATCAATATGTATTTTGAAATTATATTTTCTAAAATGTTAACACATTCCATCTTATTTGCTATGCTAGTTCCTTCACTGAACAAGAATCGGAAATACATTTAGTATAATTGGGTCACAGATGATTAAATAACCAGCTTTTTAACTAAGTCCTGTAAAATTTCCAGATGCACACACACGTTTCCTTTTCTGGCTGCCACTGCAGAGTATCTCCCCACTAAAACTAACTAAATGGAAATTAGTTCTTGATCTGAATTTATATAATGGCAGATATCTCATGCCCCTTCTTTGAAGTCTTCTTTAAGCTCTCAAACTGGATTTATAATTGGTTCCCTATTTCCAACCACTTTCTTTTTGAATTATTCATCCTTTTTCACACATAGTGGCCTTGAATCTCTTCAACCCTTCCATTTTTACTAACCTCAGTTACCTTCCGTGTTCCTTCCTTTCTAACCTCCTTACCCCTTTCTGTCATCTTTCTCTTTCTTCCTTCAGTTCAGTTCAGTCACTCAGTTGTGTCCAACTCTTTGTGACCCCACGGACTGCAGCAAGCCAGGCTTCCCTGTCCTTCACCATCTCCGAGAGCTTGCTCAAACTCATGTCCATTGATTTGGTGATGCCATCCAACCATCTCATCCTCTGTTGTCCCCTTCTCCTCCTGCGTTCAATCTTTCCCAGCATCAAGGTCTTTTCCAATGAGTCAGCTCTGTGCATCAGATGGCCAAAGTATTAGAGCTTCAGCTTCAGCATCAGTCCTTCCAATGAATATTAAGGACTGATTTCCTTTAGGATTGACTGGCTTCATCTCTTTGCAGCTCAAGGGGCTCTCAAGAGTCTTCTCCAATGCCACAGTTCAAAAGCATCAATTTTTCAGCGCTCAGCCTTCTTTATGGTCCAGCTCTCACATCCATACATGGCTACTGGAAAAACCATAGCTTTTACTAGACAGACCTTTGTTGGCAAAGTAATGTCTCTGCTTTTTAATATGCCATCTGGGTTAGTCATAGCTTTTCTTCCAAGGAGCAAGCGTCTTTTAATTTCATGCCTGCAGTTACTATCTGCAGTGATTTTGGAGCCTAAGAAAATAAAATCTGTCACTGTTTTCATTGTTTCACCATCTATTTGCCATGAAGTGATGGCACTGGATAACATGATCTTAGTTTTTAGGATGTTGAGTCTCAAGCCAGTCTTTTTATTCTTCTCTTTCATTTTCTCCAAGAGTCTCTTTAGTTCCTCTTCACTTTCTGCCATAAGTGTGGTGTCATCTGAAAACCTGAGGTTATTGATATTTCTCCCAGCAATCTTGATTCCAGCTAGTGCTTCATCCAGCCCTTGTGCTTCTTCCCTTACTTCTTCCTAATTTTAAAGTTTATTTAAATAAATACTTTGAAACTGACTTACCAATAGAATCCCTCATTCTGGAAATTCTTGGTCACTCATGTGGATCCATGCACAAGGGCTTCATCCCCACCTTTTGCTTATATTATTATCTTTGTTTTCCTTTAATTTATATAGCTTTAGACCTCTGGATTTTTTGTCTTTTCCACAAAAAGCTGTAGTAAAATAGCAACATTATCTAGCTTTCATGAAGCATACTGTGAGATTTCTGGCATGTGTCCACAGCTAGCTCTGAGATGTGTATTTACTGGCAGCTTAGGTTTTTTTTATGTGAAGCAAAAGGAGAGGAAGTGAGGGAATTTAGTTCAGTAGTTTAAAGCAAAGGTTCTGGCTGGACTCTGCCTGGGTTGAATCCTGGATTTGCCATTTACCCGTGTGTGCCCTTGGGTAAATTACTTAATTCCTCTTACTTAAAAATGGGAAGATACTAATGATATCTAATGAATCAAAATAATGGGAGGTTTAAACTCAATTAGAGTTTATGAAAATCTCTAGAAAATATTCTAAATATGCTAACTTTTATTATTCTTGTTATTGTTCAGTCACTAAGTTGTGTCAGACTCTATATGACTCCATGGACTGTGGCATGCCAGGCTCCTCTGTCCTCCATTATCTTCCAGAGTTTGCTCAAATTCACATCCACTGAGTTGGTGATGCCTTCCAACCATCCCATCCTCCATTGCCCCTTCCCCCTTTGCCTTCTATCTTTCCCAGCATCAGGGTCTTTTCATGAAGTTGAAAAGTTGGCTTGTTTGCATCAAATGGCGAAAAGTATTGGAGCTTCAGCTTCAGTGAATATTCAGGGTTGATTTCCTTTAGGATTGGCTGGCTTGATTTCCTTACAGTTCAAGGGACTCTCAAGAATCTTTTCCAGCACCACAATTCGAAAGCATAAATTCTTCGGCCTTCACCCTTCTTTATGATCCAACTTCCATATCCATATGTGACTCCTGGAAAAGCCATGGCTTTGACTGTATGGACCTTTGTCAGCAAAGTGATGTCTCTGCTTTTTAATAAACAGTCTAGGTTTGTCACAGCTTGAAGGAATGCTATGACACTTTTAATTTAGTGGCTGCAGTCATCATCCACAGTGATTTTGGAGGCCAAGAAAAGAAAATCGGTCATTGCTTCCACTTTTACCCATTCTATTTGCTGTGAAGTGATAGGATCAGATGCCATGATCTTAGTGTTTTGAATGTTGAGTTTTAAGCCAGCTTTTTTATTCTCTTTCACCCGTATCAAGACACTCTTTAGTTCCTCTTCACTTTCTGCCATTAGAATGGTATCATCTGCATATCTGAGGTTGTTGATATTTCTCTTGGTAATCTTGATTCCAGCTTGTGATTCAGCCAGCCTGGCATTTTGCATGATGTTAGAACTTCTGCATAGAAGTTAAGTAAGCAGGGTGACAATATACGGCCTTGTTGTACTCCTTTCCCAATTTGGAACCAGTCAGTTGTTCCATGTTCTAACTGCTCCTTGTTTCTTGATCTGCATACTGGTTTCTCAGGAGACAGGTAAGATACCTTAGTATTCCCACATCTTTAAGAATTCTCCATAGTTTGTTGTGATCCACTGTTGTTATTGAGAATTATATTAAAATAACTGGAAAAGGAAGAGTAATATTTTTGTGACTATCAAAACATCTAACTTAGAAACAAATGTAAAAATGATCCAGTCATTCAATGACTCATTCAGACAATGAATAAAGGTACTCAAAGCAAGTAGAGAACTCTTGAAAAGTTTATTTCTATATTAAGGAAATTCTTATTGACTGTTTTCTTTCTTCCAGTTTTATTGAAGTATGATTGACATACAACATTGTATAAGTTTAAGGGGTACAGCATAAACTTATTAATACATATATCATGAAATTATTAGTGAACATTCATTATTTCATATAGATAAAACATTAAAGAAACAGAAATTTGTTTTTCTTGTGATGAAAACTCTTAGGATTTACTCTCTTAACAATGAACTTTTACATAAAACATAGAACAGTATTAATTTTTGCTTTAATTTTCCTTGCCTGAGGAGATATCCAAAAAATACATATTGCTAAGATCCATGTCAAAGAGTATATTGTCTGTGTTTTCTTTTGTAAGTTTATGGTTTCAGGTCTTACATTTAACTGTTTAATCCATTTTATTTTTGTATATGATTTGAGGAAATAGTTCATTTTGATTCTTTTGTATGTAGCTGTACAGTTTTCCCAGAATCATTTATTAAAGAGGCTATCTTTTTGTATTTTTGCATCCTTGGTTGTAGATGAATTGCCCATATATGTGTGGGTTTATCTGGGCCCTCTATTATGTTCCATTGATTTATATGTTTGTCTTTGTGCCAGCACCATACTGTTTTGATTACTGTAATTATTGTAGCTTTGTAGTATAGTTTGAAATCAGGGAGCATGATAAGTTTTGTACTTTAATCTAAGATTGTTTTTGCTATTTGGGGTCTTTTGTGTTCCATAAAATTTTTGTATTATTTGTTCTAATTATGTGAAAAATACCATTAGTTTTTTGATACAGATTGATTGCATTGAATCTATAGATTGACTATTTATTAACACATTATTGACTGGAGATGTACTAATGCCACCAGTGTTGAAATACCCCAGTTAATAATGTGCTAAAAAATCATATATATGTCTATGCACCAGGAGAAGATATGTTTCACTTATCTATTGATGTTTCACAATCATTCCAAAATGTATAGGAGTAAAATAATACTATTTTACTTGTGCATGGTTTCTCTGGGTCAGGAATTTGGACAGAGCATACAGTGTCTTGTCTTGGCTCCATGATGTCTGGAGGGTCTCACTTGGGAAGACTCAGATGTCTGGGAATTTGAATCATCTGGAGGCCTCCTCACTTACATGTCTGGCACTGAATAAATGGATTGGGTTGGGATAAATGGAAAGCATGACTCACCTGGTATGGTGGATTGGTCAGACTACTTGTGTCCTTTCCATGTGATTTGGACCTCTTCACAACATGGTGGCCTCAGAGTAGTCAGACTTCACACTTGGCAGCTCAGGGCTCCAAGAGTGTTTCAGAGGAGAAAGAAAGATAGATCTATATGAGCTTTTATGACCTAGCCTCCAAAGTACATAGGATCACTTCTACAAGTTCTATTCATTAAAGTAGTCACAAACTTGACTCAGTTCAAGGGGGCGGGGGTTATAATTCACATGTTAATGACAGAAGTATCAAAAAATTTGTGGCTATGTTTTAAGGCTACAAGGGCTAGAGAAAAATTAGTTGTACATCATTCTAGTTGCATCTGTTGGTTTCAAGGACCAAGTGGTTTTATTTATTTATATGAAAACATGGAGTGAAAAGATAGATGACCAATAGAAAGCAAGGGATTTTAATAAGGAGCATCTGTAGGAAAAATAGTGCTGCCTCTCTGATCCTTTCTGATTTATGCTGACCTTGATGTTTTTTCTTGTTTAAATACTTGTTTCTGTTTTTTTTTTTAGCTCTTTCCCATTCCCTGATTACACAATTAACATTTTGACAAAATGTACATAAAAATGTAGAAAGCAGAATTATGCTTCTATCAGTCTTCCCACCAATCATCCTACTACCAAGAGGAAATCACTATTAATATTCTGATCTCTGTCTATCTGCAGATATACATGTCTAGTGTTTTTACTATGATAGTTTTATATACTTTACATAATAGTATGCACACAACATTATATTGCCTGTGTTTTAATTTTAACGTTCTGTTGTAGCTTTTTTTCCATATAACTAAAATAATCTTTTCTTTTTGTCTCTCTTTATATCATTGTGTCTGTGTGTGCATGCTCATTTGCTTTAGTTGTGTCTGACTCTTTGTGATCCTGTGGACTGTTGCCCACCAGGCTCCTCTGTCCATGGGATTCTCCAGGCAAGAATACGAGAGTGGTTTGCCCCTTCCTCCTCCAGGAATTTTCCTGACCCAGGGACTGAACCCACATCTCCTGCATCTCCTACACGGAGAAGTCAGACTTCACCTCCTGAGCCACCTGGGAAGCCCCTTATATCATTATTAGGTTTTAAGATGAAAAAATTAATTGTAAATTAAAGCAACTCATACTTATGATATAATGTTACCATACACAGCTGAATAAAATTAAGGAAAGAAAGCCGCTTCCCCAACCAGACCTAAGCTATTGGTCTATAAATAGATAACCTTTTTTTTTTTTAAATGAGATGTTAGTCCATTTGCTGTTTTACTACTTATTTTCCCTTAATATTAGTAAAGTTTGAATTTTCTCTGTTAGAATTTGTAGATTTATCTTTATTTAGATAGTCTCTAATCCAAGTTTTTCAATGTTTGATATTAAAAAAAATGCTGCAGCAAACATCTTTGCAAACATTTTTTGCACATTTGTAAAGCTTTTCTGTAGTATAGAAATCTAGGAGTGAAAATGCTGGCTCAAAGGACTAATCATTAAAATTTTTGATAGATAATGATGAATTTTAGTCATCCATTTTAATAGATACGTAATACCTCCATATATGGATGTAACTTAATTTGCTTAATCTTTTCTCCAAAATTAGACATTTAAGTTGTCTGGTGTTTTCCCCATTGATAAATAGTGCTACACGAATATTCTCATGATGAAATCTTTGTCATCATTACTTTAGGATTGATTTTTATAAAGGAAATTACTTGTCATAACAAATGAACATTTTAAAGACTAATCATTCATGTTGCCAAATTGTTTTTTCAGAAATGTTGTATCAGTTTGCAGGTATCTGCAAAACTTTGAACTTGAGATTGGGATAAAATGTTGCTATAAAATGTTATAGTTGGTTCAAAATAATTTCCTATAGTTAAAGTTAATTATGTATGGCTCAGATGCACAATCATGTCTGACTCTTTGTGACACTTTGGACTGTAGCCCTCTAGGCTCCTATGTTATGGGATTTGTCAGGCAAGAATACTGGAGTGGGTTGCCATTTCATCCTTCAGGGGATCAAATCTGCGTCTCCTTCATCTCTCATATTGTAGGCAAATTCTTTACCACTGACCCCTCAGGAAATCTCCAAAGTTAATAACATCTAGTAAAAAAGGGCCAGCATTTGGCCAGAAATGACGAAAAATTTTCCAGTGATTCATATATTACTCAAAATTCCATGGAATTTCTATGAAAAATGTCCTCTGTTGTCCCTTGGCAGTCACCTTCCTATTGCTACAACAATAAAGAAATCTGGATATATCTTAGTGGGGGTCAGGTCACTTTCCCTGGTATGAGTCTATTGTAAATTAATATAACATAGAAAGCTCTCAGTTCTGGAAATGTACTGTTTATCTAAAGAAAAGCAATGTTGGAAATGATTCTCAAACAAAATTGTCTCCATGTTTACAACTGGATTCTGAAACTTTTAGAGCTATATTTTATTACTTCATAATTTTTCTTGTTTTTCAGGTTAAAATAATATCCCGAGGCAAATGGCTTTTGTATCTTTTGAGAGAGTGTGTTAGTTTAGGATATAAATAAATAGAGGATTGGATTTCTAGACCACCCTAAAATTTGACTTCCCCCTTTTCCCCTCCTTTTCTTTTATGTTGAAGTTTACTCACTTGTTATTTAGTCCCCATTGCTATGGATGGATAATTTACTTGGTTAGGGTGTGTATTTGTTATTAATTTCACTGTTAGGTTCTCAGCTCAGTAAGCTTGCATATCTTTGTATCTCTGGATAGTGCTGAAAAAGTACCTTGACTACAGTGGGGTCTTCATTTGTTTATTAATCCAGTGTACAAATAGGCACACATTCTGTGCCATACACTGTGCTAGTTCTGGAGAGTCATTGTGCATTCATCATTCTGTTTATTTTCATTTCACTTGCAATTGGGTTGGGGCCATATGACTTGTTCTGACCAACAGATTGTGAATGTTTAACTGGGCTGAGACAGAGTGGATGTGCTACCACCATCTCTCTCTCTCTCTCTCACTCTGCTACAGCAACCTTGTAAGTCAAATACTGAGATGATGGCATCAGAAGATGCAGTCTCAATCCCCATCAGTGGAAGTGAGATGAAATTTCCCACCATGTACACTAGACACTGTGTGAGTGAAAAATAAACTTTTCTTGCCTTTAACAATTATGATTTCCAGGTTTACTTTTTTCTACTGTGAAACGTAGTCTATCTTGCCCTTAAACATCTCATAGTCTATGCAAAGTAAGGACAGGTATGATTCACTTTTGAGCATGTGACTGTTAAATAGAGTGGCCTATAAACTTTAGGTTCTCAATATAATACGAGTTCAAAATGACTGGTTTCTCTGGGTTTTGGACTTTAACAATTTGCAAGTTTGAGGGAAAACTTTCAACTTCCTGGGGATGTAATTTTCTCATTTGTAAAACAAGAGGTCTACATCTTTTTCCTGCTTTAATTCCATCTTTGTTTTGTAAGCAGCTGTGAGAGGAGAAGAAATGGAGACTATAAAGATGTTCTATCTTTATAAAAATAGGTACTTTTAAGTGATTTCCTGGTTAGGTCCTCATAAGACTACGGTTGAAGCAGCCGATGGAGGCAGGAAGGGCCGTTGTCTTGTAACAGACACAGATCTTTCAGTCTATCTTCAGGGAAGCCACAAACATTTGTTGCAACACATTCATTACTATCAACAAGGATACCTTTTCTTTGGAAAGAGAATACTCACTATACTGTCAAACTCCTACTCAATCTTCCATGTTGGATATTGCATCTTAGGGCAATTTTTTCTGGAATATCTTCTCATTCCCTTACACCAAGGAAGTTATCCATTGTTGCCTATGTGCTATCTCTACATTCTAGATATACTTTACTTATTACATGGTCTTTTTTTTTTTTTTAAATAGCTATTTTTGCTCTACTTACTGCATACTTTAGAAGGAAATAGCTTTTTTTTTTTGATTATATCCCCAGGGTCTAATCCAATGCCCAGCACACTATAGCTTTAATAAACAGTTCTTAAGTAACTGAATGACAAGCAAGTGAATCCTTTACAGTTACCCAACATTTCCTGGTAAACTGGACTTGGAAATGGATGAGAGAGTGCTAGTACTGTAATTTTTTTGCAGTTACCATAACCCCCTCCCTACCCTTTTTTCTCTTAAAAGAGGGGCTATTTCCAGGTAACCTGCCATGAAGTTGCATTATAAAATCATGTTTTAGCTCTGGCTTCTTAGCTTGTTTTTGCAAGGGAATTAGGAAGTTTAATGCATTTGTGTTGCTAAAGAGCTTGAGATCTGCTCAGGAAAGTCACTTTAGAATGCCTAAGTGCTAGTATCATAATATTTATTGAGAACTGATGAATAGAGTTCTTAAAATAGTCTTGCTCATTGAAAGCATGCTATGCTAAATCCCATTTGTCTTGGATATAGGATTTCTGGAAGATGAATGGATAGAGGAAATTAGTGGATTTTGTAGTGGATTGTATAAGAGTGAACAATTTTTATGAAGGCCCTTTTCTTAAAGTGATAGATGCTAGAAAAATATCTTTAGCTGCACCAACATGGGCCTGGTAACTACAAGTCTAATACACAAGCAGATCCCATTTGCTGCCAGATGGAGGATATGAGGGGCACTTCTGCCTTGAAGTCTCTTCTGGGATGGGGCAGAATAATTGCTGAAGGTCACGCTGATGTAGAGTCCCTAATGTTGGGTATGTCATTTATGGTCACATGTATTCTCTGGGAGAAGGGATTCATTCCTGTGTTTTGTGGAGTTTGATAGCTTTTGGTAATTATACCAGGAATGGATTTTAAAAATGAACATGTCTTCAATGCTGAGGAAGGATTTAGTGATCAGGGTGGTTGCTGCCTGAGTTGGGACAGTCAGTTTAGTCGCTTAGTTGTGTCCAACTCTTTGTGACCCCATGCACTGTAGCACACCAGGCTTTCCTGTCCATCACCATTGCTCAAACTCATGTCCATTGAGTTGGTGATGCCATCCAACCATCTTATTCTCTGTCATCTTTATTTGAAAGAACTTGGGAGGTCCCTGATGGCTCAGTGGATACAGAATCTGACTGCAATGCAGGAGACACAGAAGACCCAGGTTTGATCCCTGGGTTAGGAAGATCCTCTGGAAGAAGAAAATGGCAACCCATTCCAGTATCCTTGCCTGAAAAATCCCATGGATGGAGGAGCATGATTGGCTACAATCCAAGGGGTTGCAAAGTCAGACATGGCTGAGTGACTAAGTATGGGGAGTGACTCAGGGAGACAGCTGGAGGGGAAGAAAACTATTCCACTTGGTGGTGCCGAATATTCTCTAAAGTGTGTTTTATACATCTAGTCTAAAACATGCCCTTCTCTCTATAGCCAGTGAAAAGACCAAGACTGAATTTTTCTTCTCATATCCAGTTTTTGCTTCTGGTTACTTAATTTTCTCTACAGAGGTTCCCTGATGTTAATTCAAATCTCATTTTACTTCTGTAAAAGTATATAGTTTCTTCCTAGTGGCCCCAAAAGACCTACCCTCTCCAAATTTTTAGGAATGAATACTCCAAAACAGAAAAGTTATCCCAGTTTTCACTCTCAAAGAGTACTTGCCATCATCATTATCCATAAACTTCTATCAACAATGCATTCTGCATAGTAATAATAGTTATAATAATAGAGGTTCTGACACTGGGAGTATTCATGCAACTTTCATAGTTCCCATGAAGGAGAGGCAAGAACAGCATTGGTTGTACAAAGTCATTGTTGAACTATATCAAAATGATCACTTGACAATCATCTATGTTTAGCACTTCTCTCAGAAAGACAGGTTTTGATGACATCAATTCCTCTGATCAGAGGAAGGGAAAGTTTTCCACCACAAGTGAGAGTAGGAGGTATGACTGGGTGTGGATGCGGGTACGTGTGCCGTGGCTGCATGCAAGGGTATGTGGGAGAGGGTGAGTAGAAAATAACTTTAGCTGAATGACATTGACCTTATTGTCTCTAAAGTCGAAGTTAAAGTTTTCTACTGAGAGTGGGCAAAAAAGGAGCTTAAAAAGTGTGGTTATTATTCAGACCAGGCTGTAGGTTATCAGATGTATCTTCAAATCACAATTGTAAATTTCAGTAAGTTAAAGAATTTAATTTTATTCTCCATCATTATTATCATGATAAATCCTCTAGGTCTGTGACTTCAGCAGACAGCATGTATGCTTATAGAATTATCGTGTACTCTCTGAACTGAGATGTTATTTTGAAGGCAGCAATAATGTAGCACTGGGACACACAGGCTCTAATATTGCCTGTAGTTGTAAAGTTGGGGACAAAGATCTCCTGAGTTTTGGTAAATTCTCATTAACTCAGAAGCCAGATGGAAGACAGGAAATGTTGACACCACCTACTGCACCTCTGTGGGTATTACACATCATTCTTTTTTGTCCAGTTGCTCCATAAGAAGTGGTGCATGCATGCTAAGTTGCTTCAGTTGTGTCTGACTCTGTGTGACACTATGAACTGCAGCCCGCCAGGCTTCTCTGTCTATGGAATTCTCCAGGTAAGAATACTGGAGTGGGTTGCCATGCTCTCCTTCTGGGGGATCTTCTTGACTCAGGGATGGAACCCATGTCTCTTATGTCTACCTACATTGGCAGGTTGGTTCCTTATGCTGGCATCACCTGGGAAGCCCTCTAAGGAATTGGGAAGGGCACTGTTTCTAAGTACTTCATAGGACTTTATGGATGATTGCATCAGTATGAAACTTTGTTTTTTTTGTTTTTTTTTTTTCACTTTTTAATTTTGTTGTATTTTCTTCCTTGGAAAGATTTGCATTGAAAGAACTCTGTATATAGCTTCACAATTTTAGCAATTTGTCTGCATTTCTACTCCGAATTCAACTATTACCTTTTCAAAGCTTTTCATGTCATGTTAAAGAAGAAAAACACTTCTTTTTGCAGCCATAAGAAGAGCAGAAGTAGATATTGCTATTCAGTAAGAAGTGAGTATAATTAGCTTAGTACATCAGAAATCCCCTGAATATAGGAGGATTTCTTCTGAAATGATATAAAAATTATTTAGCAAAGAATACCATTGTCATAATCAATTCATCTTCCCAAAGAATTCTAACCTTTAATTTCTCACTTCTCTTTTTCTGAAGTACTAGGCAGGGGAAGTTTAGTGTCAATACTTATAAAAGCACATTTTCCTTACCCTGATCTTCTGGGTGAAAGTGAAAGTGAAGTCACTCAGTCCTGTCCGACTCTTTGCGACCCCGTGGACTGTAGCCCATCAGGCTTCTCCATCCATGGGATTCTCCAGGCAAGAATACTGGAGTGGGTTGCCATTTCCTTCTCCAGGGGATCTTCCTGACCCAGGGATCGAACCCAGGTCTCCCACATTGCAGGCAGACGCTTTAACCTCTGAGCCATCAGGGAAGCCACTTCTGGGTAAGTGAGGCAAATTAAGATTTAGGAGGACTGGGTCCTTTCAAACTCAACTACCACTTGACCTTGATAATGTTACTTATTATCTCTGAGCCTCAAGTGCCCCAGGTATAAGGTTGGACTCATAATGATCTTGCATTTATATACTCCTTTGAGGATTATAAAGGGAAGGCACCATACAAACCACGAACTTTTTATTCTTCATAGTTTTCAACTGAGAGTATTACTTACCTAGGGTTCAGAACACATCAATGAGGAGCTAGGAACTAGGAGTTTTAAAGAAAGGTTAATCTAAAAGTTGTGCAGAGAACAAATATTTATATATTAACTTATGTAATCCCATTGTCTTCCAATATGTTTGGAATGTTTCCTTGGAGAAGGAAATGGCAACCCACTCCAGTGTTCTTGCCTGGAGAATCCCAGGGATGGGGGAGCCTGGTAGGCTGCCATCTATGGGGTCGCACAGAGTCGGACATGACTGAAGCAACTTAGCAGCAGCGTGTTTGGAATGTTTCCATAGCAAAAATCATCTACCTCCAACTCATAAGAGGAAATTTCACTTGAGAATCCTGATACTCAACTTCAGGGATTGTTTAGCCTTTGTTAAAAATATAGTCTGCTTAAATTTAATCCTCCTACTCATTCAGGTGGGATATTAGATGACCTTTCTGTATGATCATGCATATACAGTATTTAAAAAATATACTGGACACTAATTATATTATATTCTATGTAGCCAAAGATGGAGAAGCTCTATACAGTCAACAAAAACAAGACCAAGAGCTGACTGTGGCTCAGATCATGAACTCCTTATTACCAAATTCAGACTTAAATTGAAGAAAGTAGGGAAAACTGCTAGACCATTCAGGTATGACCTAAATCAAATCCCTTTTGATTATACAGTGGAAGTGAGAAATAGATTTAAGGGCCTAGATCTGATAGATAGAGTGCCCGATGAACTATGGAATGAGGTTCGTGACATTGTACAGGAGACAGGGATCAAGACCATCCCCATGGAAAAGAAATGCAAAAAAACAAAATGGCTGTCTGGGGAGGCCTTACAAATATCTGTGAAAAGAATAGAGGCAAAAAGCAAAGGAGAAAAGGAAAAATATAAGCATCTGAATGCAGAGTTCCAAAGAACAGCAAGAAGAGATAAGAAAGCCTTCTTCAGTGATCAGTGCAAAGAAATAGAGGAAAAGAACAGAATGGGAAAGACTAGAGATCTCTTCAAGAAAATTAGAGATACCAAGGGAACATTTCATGCAAAGATGGGCTCGATAAAGGACAGAAATGGTATGGACCTAACAGAAGCAGAAGATATTAAGAAGAGGTGGCAAGAATACATGGGAGAACTGTACAAAAAAGATCTTCATGACCCAGATAATCGTGATGATGTGATCACTAATCTAGAGCCAGACATCTTGGAAAGTGAATTCAAGTGGGCCTTAGAAAGCATCACTACGAACAAAGCTAGTGGAGGTGATGGAATTCCAGTTGAGCTGTTTCAAATCCTGAAAGATGATGCTGTGAAAGTGCCGCACTCAATATGCCAGCAAATTTGGAAAACTCAGCAGTGGCTGCAGGACTGGAAAAGGTCAGTTTTCATTCCAATTCCAAAGAAAGGCAATGCCAAAGAATGCTCAAACTACCGCACAATTGCACTCATCTCACATGCTAGTAAAGTAATGCTCAAAATTCTCCAAGCCAGGCTTCAGCAATACGTGAACTGTGAACTCCCTGATGTTCAAGCTGGTTTTAGAAAAGGCAGAGGAACCAGAGATCGAATTGCCAACATCCGCTGGATCATGGAAAAAGCAAGAGAGTTCCAGAAAAACATCTATTTCTGCTTTCTTGACTATGCCAAAGCCTTTGACTGTGTGGATCACAATAAGCTGTGGAAAATTCTGAAAGAGATGGGAATATCAGACCACCTAACCTGCTTCTTGAGAAACCTGTATGCAGTTCAGGAAGCAACAGTTAGAACTGGACATGGAACAACAGACTGGTTCCAAATAGGAAAAGGAATACGTCAAGGCTGTATATTGTCACCCTGCTTATTTAACTTATATGCAGAGTACATCATGAGAAACGCTGGACTGGAAGAAACACAAGCTGGAATCAGGATTGCCGGGAGAAATATCAATAACCTCAGATATGCAGATGACACCACCTTTATGGCAGAAAGTGAAGAGGAGCTAAAAAGCCTCTTGATGAAAGTGAAAGAGGAGAGTGAAAAAGTTGGCTTAAAGCTCAACATTCAGAAAATGAAGATCATGGCATCCGGTCCCATCACTTCATGGGAAATAAATGGGGAAACAGTAGAAACAGTGTCAGACTTTATTTTGGGGGGCTCCGAAATCACTGCAGATGGTGACTGCAGCCATGAAATTAAAAGATGCTTACTCCTTGGAAGAAAATTTATGACCAACCTAGATAGTATATTCAAAAGCAGAGACATTACTTTGCCGATTAAGGTCCGTCTGGTCAAGGCTATGGTTTTTTCTGTGGTCATGTATGGATGTGAGAGTTGGACTGTGAAGAAGACTGAGCGCCAAAGAATTGATGCTTTTGAACTGTGGTGTTGGAGAAAACTCTTGAGAGTCCCTTGGACTGCAAGGAGATCCAACCAGTCCATTCTGAAAGAGATCAACCCTGGGATTTCTTTGGAAGGAATGATGCTAAAGCTGAAACTCCAGTACTTTGGCCACCTCATGCGAAGAGTTGACTCATTGGAAAAGACTCTGACACTGGGAGGGATTGGGGGCAGGAGGAGAAGGCGATGACCGAGGATGAGATGGCTGGATGGCATCACGGATTCAGTGGACGTGAGTCTGAGTGAACTCCGGGAGATGGTGATGAACAGGGAGGCCTGGCATGCTGCGATTCATGGGGTCGCAAAGAGTTGGACATGACTGAGTGACTGAACTGAACTGAACTGAATTATTCTAATTACTATCTCAGTATATATCCTCACTGTCTCAACTGAAGTTGGATTGTCTGAGCTATGAGACAATTGTAGTTGTTTAGGAGATGTGTTTAGTAGAAAGAACCTTAGAAAGGTGAATTTTCAGAATAGATGTTGTCTTCATTTAGAATAATAACATACCTCTAATGTCCCTTGGTTTTGATTCCCAGAACTAGACCAAAAGAGGATTCTACAGTGGCAGTGCTGATGAAAACTGCAAGAGGCCTATTGTCTTTGGAGGCACCTATGACTTCATATCTAAAATAGATCATTGTTTACATTAGCAGCATTAACAAAATTAATCTAAACAAATGTGATCCAGGTGGGAAAGAATTGTTTTTTGGAGAAGAACAGATAAACCTAAGTAAAAAGAATTGAATAAGGTCTTCTGGCTTATACACTGGTGAATTGCAAACAGATGTTCCAACTGTTTAACTACTTAACAGTTATGGGTAAGGAGCAGCACTGGAAGCTGCAAGATGGTAAGTAAAAAGCAAATCATTTCTATATACCAATATGTCCCTTAATCAAAGAAAAGTGTAAATAAAAGAATAACAACAACAATAACATTATAATTCAGGAATTAAAGATCTTGAGGGTAGTAGAACTATTCAGCCCTTTAAATGGGTAAAATATGTTAGAAGTACTAGCTTAGAAGAATAAAGAAAATTATGGAAAAGAGAAAGTGGAAGAAAGAGAATGGAAAACATGTTGAAGTTTCAGTTCAGTTCAGTTGTTCAGTCGTGTCTGACCTCTTGGGACCCCATGGATTGCAGCACACGAGGCTTCCCTGTCCATCACCGACTCCCAGAGCTTGCTCAGACTCATGTCCATCAAGTCAGTGATGCCATCCAACCATCTCATCCTTTGTCATCCCCTTCTCCTCCTGCCTTCAGTCTTTCCCAACATCAGGGTCTTTTCAAATGAGTCAGTTCTTCACATGAGGTGGCCAAAATGTTGGAGTTTCAGCTTCAGCATCAGTCCCTCCAATGAATATTCAGGACTGATTTCCTTTAGGATGGACTGGTTGGATTTCCTTGCAGTCCGAGGGACTCGCAAGGGTCTTCTCCAACACTACAGTTCAAAAACATCAATTCTTCAGCACTCAGCTTTCTTTATAGTCCAACTCTCACATCCATACATGACTACTGGGAAAACCATAGCCTTGACTAGATGGACCTTTGTTGGCAAAGTAATGTCTCTGCTTTTTGATATATTGTCTAGGTTGGTCATAGCTTTTCTTCCGAGGAGCAAGCATCTTTTAATGTTTATCATTTATTAATTACTGAGATTACTATTTTGTGAATTTATGTAAATAGAAGTGTTAATCTTTAAGTCATGTCTGACTCTTGGTGACCGCACAGATTGTAGCCTGCCAGGCTCCTCTGTCCATGGGGATTTTCCAGGCAAGAATACTGGAGTGGGTTTCCATGCCCTCCTCCAAGAGCTCTTCTCAGCCCAGGGATTGAACCTGGGTCTCCTGCATCACAGGCAGATTCTTCTATAATATCTTTGTATTATTTGGTGATGGGAAAAATGACACTAAATGTGTATTTTACACAATCACATTTTATAATAAAAAGTTGTGGAATCTCCTTTTCAATATCCTGAAGGAGAGAATGTAGCATGGTTGTCATCAGTGGC
Organism: Capra hircus; assembly: GCF_001704415.2. Lineage (NCBI taxonomy): Eukaryota > Metazoa > Chordata > Mammalia > Artiodactyla > Bovidae > Capra > Capra hircus. Next base: position 73,327,382 of record NC_030813.1, read on the forward strand.
TGCAAATGTAGATGATAACTTGTCTTGAGCCATTAAGGAGTGGCAGAGAGTGTGGTGAAGTGTCAGCCACCAGTTATATTCAGAGAAAAGAGGATGAACTTCCTGACCCCTTCAGTCCTAAGTTCCTGACTATAAGTAAATTTCTTTACACTATTTTAAAGACAAAATTAAAAGTGGCTTCTGTGAGTAACAGATCACTCATGAGAAGCTGATCTCTTGTGAACAAAGGTATTTCATAGCCTCAAGAAGGACAGCTCATTTCTGCAATGGTGCTTGCTCTATGAGCAGTGGGTGCCCTATTGCTGATTCCAGGCAGCATAAACTTTGTACAGCTGACATTTTCTGACTCAACTCCTGCCATAATTGAAATTACTTTATTAAACAAGCTTGAATCATTTCAATTACTTCGTGGCCTGGAGTGCTGGTGGCATACATGATGACTACATGCTGATTAAATTAGAGCTCGTACACCCTGGAAAGATGTGCACACCAGAAAATGGCTTTCTGTGTCTTCAATATAAAAAAGCCCTTTCTAATTCACATTCACTGGATAGATCCCTTTGGGTTGTATATTAATATTCATAAGATAAACCACATAGCTAAAGCAGAAGATTAAAGTCAAGTCTCTTAATAAAGAAGTAAGAGTAATGACTACAGTAAAATCTCCAAAAATGCCATTATCCCCCTGAAGAGTGAACACTACTACTGTACATGTGTTGAAGCTGAGCAAGAGAACAATAAAAAATGAATTACTGCAGTGATTTGGATTTTAAAATCCGCTAGAGAGGAATGAGCAAACACAAACACTTAGACCAACAGAAAAGAATATCAGGATCAGACGATTGTACAAAGCAGCATCTTAAGAGCAGAGTTTACAGTTCACCTTATTTCATGTGAGAATAGATTTGTGCTCTAGGAGACAGCACTAAAAATTATGTCTCTTAAATAGACTATATTCTCTTGGATACCGCACTGAATTCTGAGGATTGGGGGTAAACTAGGAGTCACTCAGAGAGTTGATTCTTGCTAGTTTACCCACTATATGTTTGCTTTCCTTTGGCTATTTTGTTGAAACCTTCTTGAAGAGATGAGGAAATTACATTTGTATATGCTTTCCTAGATATTTCCTGAGTGACCATTTTGAGCTGGATACTTCTTAGGAGCTGGTGATTCAGCAGTTAACAGACAAAGCGTCTGCTTTCATGAAGCTTATATTCTAGTGGGAAGCAGTAAACATCTATATTAGTTATAATGATAATTTCAAAGGACAAGAAGTACTAAGAGAAAAAGATGATAATATTATTGGGGTGAATTGTTTGTTTTTGGTGGGATTTTCCCCTGATAGGGACCTCAGGGAAGGTCTGTCTTTAAGGGGGGGACATTTGAAAAGAGAATACTTGCATGTTAATGCCATTAAAATAATAATTTGTTTTTGGATCATACTTTAGAGTTTACAGGGCACTTTCAAATAAAATATATCTTTTAGTCCACAAATCAATCTTGTGAGATCAGAATTATGATCTCAATTTTCTAAATGAAGCTAATAAAGCTTAAGATGATTTGGCACAAATTATACAGCCAGTGTGTGGCAAGACTTAGGTTCATGCCATTTATTACATAGGTACTTTTGCTTTACACAGAAAACTAGAGGATTTAAATAAAACCCCAAATACTGCTACTTCAGAAGCATTATTTTTGCATAACCTCCTTTCAGTCTGTGTGTGTGTATGTTTGTGTTTGCCTGAGAACATGAGGTATATGTGTATTGATTCAAAAAGAATTGAACTCTTTCAAAAATGTATTAGTAACTAGATTGTACATTAACATTGGGTCAAAACCAACTTATAAAGGAACTGTGATGGTCATTTTTATAATTTACAAGTATTCAAGGTGTACCCCTCATGTAACATGGCAGGCTACAGTCCATGGGATCACAAAAGAGTCAGACGTGACTTAGCGACTCAACAACAACAGCCCTTCATGTCACAAGGTATATGTTAGTCCTGCAGTCTAGCTTATTCCAAATACTCTAATATGTCGTGGTTAGAGGGTATGATGTCAGCTTCAATGTGATTCTTTATTTCCTCACAGCTAATGAGGAAGAGGACTACAAAATGAGGTTCTTGACATAACTTGCATGCAAACCACAGGTTTCTATAATTTGGTTGATGAGTAATGGAATTTTAAAAGACCACAATTCTTTTTGGCATAGTGCTAATCACTTTCTACCTTTGTGCATTTTAAATTAACTCTACATGCCATAATTTGCTAAATGGTTCAATTGTTAAGTGCAGATTTTCTTGTTCCAAACTGTTAGTACAATTTCTACTTATTAGAACAAACCCTTCACCTCAAGAAACTCATCTTGTTTCTGCCAGAATTTGAAGCAGTTGCATCTTCATTTTTGTTTTTTTTCAAGAAAGCTTTTTTAAGAAGTCATGTCCCAACTCTGAAGTTCTAGTAAAAAAGAGAGATCAAATGCAATAAAATGATACAAATGAATAAGGTAAAAAAAAAAAAAAAAAAAAAGAAGTCATGTCCCTGGCAGAGGTAACAGCATACACGACGGCCTGGAGGCTGGTACCTGCAGAGTCAGAAGTAGAGTGACACACGGTGAAGACTGACCAGCATGCAGTGAGGCCCGATCTCAGGGAGCTCTGATGCCATGCCAGTGGGTGAGAGCTCCCTTCTTGGATGATGGGAGCCATGTAAAGGCTTTAAGCAGGGTATGGACAAATTCACTTAGTTTCTTTGATTATTTTTCAATTGTCATTTTCTTTTTAAACCTCTTGTCATATATAAATTTCATCAGAAATTGGCTGTATTTATGATGTAGGAGGGAATTTTATACTCAATCCTGAAACATATTAATAGACATGGCCAAAACAATTCTTTCCTTTCCTTCTGAACACAGTTTATACCATTAGTGGAAGAATTTGAGAAGTCTTGAAAGATATGTATTCATATTTTCAAGTGTACATTTCAACTATGTAGAAATTGAGCGCATCTGTATTCATGTGTTTGAGCGTTGTTCATTCCATCATCTTAGCAGGCTCTGTTTTCTCCTCTTTTTGTTCTCTCATCTCCTTAGAAAGCTGCAATTAAAGTCAGTGCTGTACCAGGTTAGAAAGCAGCAAAACTATTTTCAGTATTATCATTTGGGTTCACACTGTTTTAAACTAGAGTCTTGAAAAGGATTGAAAAATTGGATTTGGGGATTGAACACTGACTCAGTTGTAGGTACCTTCCTGCAGAGATTAATTTTTGTTCTGTTTGAGGAAAAGACTGATTTATAAGGTATATTTGACTGTTAGAGGACTTGAGTCTTTTAATGGCCTTACTACATAAAAATAGCTGCAATTTATTGTGCTAGGTTATATATATATATGTGTGTGTGTATATATATATATATTCATATATGGGGGCTTCCCAGGTGACACTAGTGGTAAAGAACCTGCCTGCCAATGCAAGAGACATAAAGACGTGGGTCTGATCCCCGGGTTGGGAAGATCCTCTGGAGGAGGGCATGGCAACCCACTCCAGTATTCTTGCCTGGAGAATCCCATGGACTGAAGAGCCTGATGGGCTACAGTCCATAGGGTTGCAAGAGTTGGACACAACTGAGGTGACTTAGCATGTGTGCACACTTAGTTATATATATGTTTATGGATATATGTATATATGCATGCTGCTGCTGCTGCTGCTAAGTCGCATCAGTTGTGTCTGATTCTGTGCGACCCCATAGATGGCAGCCCACCAGGTTCCCCCATCTCTGGGATTCTCCAGGCAAGAACACTGGAGTGGGTTGCCATTTCTTTCTCCAATGCATGGAAGTGAACAGTGAAAGTGAAGTCGCTGTCATGTCTGACTCAGCGACCCCATGGACTGCAGCCTACCAGGCTCCTCTGTCCATAGGATTTTCCAGGCAAGAGTACTAGAGTGGGGTGCCATTGTCTTCTCTGTATATATGCATAGGTATATCATAATTTGCAAAACAACTCGATCAAGTAGGTATTTTCCCCATTTCAAAGTGAGGAAATCAAGGGCTCAAAAGGTTAAGAATCTTGTCCCTGAGCACACACAAGAGGTAAAACCTGGCTTTTTGACTGGCTGTCTGACTTCCAACCATGTCACTCAGCCCCTCCCACATCAACAAGCCAATTTTAGGCAAATCAACCTCTGTGGGTATCAGTTTTCTATACAGTATAGAAATTAGACTAGATAAAAAAGTTAAGCTCAATTATTTCTAAACATTCTAGCTTGGACATTCTGTAAGAGGTCTTCCTTTTAGACATTGCTAGTTATGATCGGTAGAATTATTTGATAAAGTCATCATTTTATTCTTGGTTTATGCTACATTTTCTTTATAGGAAGCAAAAAGGAATAAAAGTTTCTAGAAAGGCCAATAATGAATGCAAAGGATAGGGATTTTAAAAAGGGCAGGCCTTTTTTGCCTGAAGTAGCTGGATGCAAGTCCTAGGTCTGACACTTAGATAGGTCAAATAACATTTCTGAATTTCAGTCTGCTTATCTGGAAAACTAGGATGATAACATGCAACTTGCAGGGTTGCATGAAAACTAAAAAGTTTAAGGTTTAGATTTTTGATTGATATAAGTAAATATTATCATTAATATCATTTTTATTGTTATCATTGACAGTGTGATTACACATCACTGTCATTATCAGAACTCACACCATTAAGGATAGAAAAAGGGGAACTTCCTATGGTTCCTTTTGATAGCTACTTAAAAAATGGTCTGAATTGGAGAATTGATTCACACTCAAAAAACTGGGTTAGAACTGAGTGGATAGACCATAAATAGTTGACTATAATAATATTTAATCATTTATGAAACAAATATTAATTGAACAGCTACTCATGGCTATGTTACTATTTTAAACCACAGCTTTATCAGGAAACAAAACAAAGTTCCTATGGTTACAGAATAACATTTCAGTGGGAATGACAGAAATAAATACAAATTATTGTCAATAGAGATGAGGGTAATGATGAACTATAGAGCAGAGGAAGTGGAGAGAGAGTGAGTTTCTGTCTAAGGAATCTTTTTGTTTATACAGTGGTTGGAGTGAATACTTTCAGTGAAGACATTTTTAAAAGGAAGTGAAGGAACAAGCAGTGTGGACATCTGAGGAACATTCTAGGCAAAGGCAACAGCATGTGCTAAGACTCTGAGGTGGAAACGTTCTGCAGTGCTTAAGGAAGAGCAAGAAAGCCAATGTATCTGGAGCAGGGTGAGCCCGAGAAAAGAAGTGATACCAGAGTGACAGTGAGAGGCCATGATATTGGGTCATATAGGCTGTTATAAGGTTTCTTGGTTTTTCCTCTAGTGAGATCAGGAATCATCAGAAAGATTTACGCAGAGAAGTGACATTCTCTGACATAACTGAAAAGGTTACTTTGGCAGTGGTATTGCAAATAGATAGTAGGCAAGAGTGGAAGAAGGAGACAAGTTAGGGGACTATTGAAATAAATGTTACAATCTTACAATAATGTTGTAACAATCCAGATGGTTTTAACAAGATAGTAGCAGTGGAAGTGATAAGAAGTTGTTGGAGCTTGGATGACTATCCAAGGTGCAGCTGAGGTGATTTGCTCACAAATTAGTATTCATATAAGAGAGCAGATGAGGAGGTAAGGATGACACTAAGGTTTTTGGCTTGAGCAATTGAAAGGATGGAACTGATATTTATTGAGAAGGGGAATAGTTTTTAAAAATTAAAAATATTGTTTTTAATATTTATTTGGCTGCTCCAGGTCTTGGTTGCCACATGAGGGATCTTTCAGTTATAGCATGCGGGATCTGTCTTTGTATTTGTGGCATGTGGATTTTAATTTGCACCATGTAGGATCTAGTTCCATGATGTGGGATCTAATGAGAGAGCTCCCTGTATTGGGGGCATGGAGTCTTAGCCACTGGACCACCAGAGAAGTGAGAAGGAGAACAGCTGAGGAGGAGGACACAACGGGAGTATTCATTTTAGTGGTGGTGGTAAGTTAAAAACCAATAATTCAGTTTTGAATATGGTAAGCTTGAGAAGCTTACTAGATAATCCAAATGGAGACACCAGTGAAAAGGTGAATAAATGGTCTAGAGCTCAGCAGGGAAGGATGGTGTAGAGATAAATATTTGGGAGACATAAGCATACAGATGGTATTTAGAGAACATGGAACTGAATGAGATCACCCAGCAAGTGAGTGTCAACAGAGAAGTTCAGAGACTGAGCCCTGAGACTTGCTGATGCTTGGATTTGGGAAGATGAGAAGGAACAGGCTAAGGGAGACTGAGAAGCAGAAAGCAGTGAAGTAGGAGGAGATCTGAAAGAGGCTGACTTGGAAACCAAGCAGCGAAAGTGTTTCAGGGAGAAGATGTATTATCATGAGGATTGAGTGACATAAGGATTGGGAAATTACCACTGTATTTTTACATCCCAGTGGTTGATAGCTTTAGCTGCAGTGGAGTATTCAGGTTTAAATCCTGACTGGAGCAGATTCAAGAAAGAATGACAGGAAACAGACTAGTTAAAACCTTTTTTTGAATAGTTTTGCTGTGATAAGGAATATATTGGGGGCAGGGTAGCTGGAGGGGACATATGAGGTCGCAAGAAGATATTTAAACATGGGAGATGTTATAGTCTGTTGCATGGTGATGGGGTGATAGAGTGAAAAATTAGTGGTGCTGATGAGAGTCCCTTGGACTGCAAGGAGATCCAACCAGTCCATCCTAAAAGAGATCAGTCCTGGGTGTTCATTGAAAGGACTGATGTTGAAACTCCAATACGTTGGGCACCTGATGTGAAGAGCTGACTCATTGGAAAAGACCCTGATGCTGGGAAAGATTCCAGGAGGAGAAGGGGACGACAGAGGATGAGATGGTTGGATGGCATCACCAACTTGATGGACATGGGTTTGGGTGGACTCTAGGAGTTGGAGACTGACAGGGAGGCCTGGCGTGCTGTGGTTCATGGAGTCACAAAGAGTCGGACACGACTGAGCGACTGAACTGAATTGAACTGATGAGAGAGGGAGAGAAACAATTGCATGATGTCCCTGACTAGGTGAGAGAGGATAGCCTGAGATAGACACACAGACAGCTCAGGGAGCTAATCAGGTTGCAGAAATCACGCTTACATTAAAAAAGTCATGTGAGTAAAGATACACAACCACAGAGCCAGAATCAAGAGACTATAATAGCTGGGGCAGCTTCCTGCCTTTGATGCAGAAGCTCCTGTGGAATACAGCAAATTGGGAGGTCAATGAGACAAAGTCACATGGAATATCTGATTATCATCAGAAAGACATGGGGAAGAAGTTAGGTGTTTCCTAGATTCTTGTTATCATAATAACAATGCAGGTAGTCAGAGGGCATCTTTTTTTCACTCTTAGAATTCATTGCTGCTGCTACTGATGCTAAGTCACTTCAGTTGTGTCTGACTCTGTGCGACCCCATAGACGGCAGCCCACCAGGCTCCCCTGTCCCTGGGATTCTCCAGGCAAGAACACTGGAGTGGGTTGCCATTTCCTTCTCCAATGCATGAAAATGAAAAGTAAAAGTGAAGTCGCTCAGCCGTGTCCGATTCTTAGCGAGCCCATGGACTGCAGCCTACCAGGCTCCTCCATCCATGGGATTTTCCAGGCAAGAGTACTGGAGTGGGGTGCCATTTTACCTAATAGTAAATTTCCTGAGAGCAGGGCCAAGACTTTATACCTCTTTATATCCTCCTTTAGCTACTACAGTGCCTGGTACACAGTGGCTACTGAATAGGTGTAAAATTGAAGACATGCCTCAGAACTGAAAGTAGGTTTATATTGGGCCAAATTGACAAATTGAAAAATGGAAAACTGAGCCTTTTAGTTTCATCAACAACCTATATGACTATTTTTCAATGAACTAAATTTGACTATGCTAACTAGTTTATCTAGAGATAAAAATGAGACTTCATGGATAGCTGTGCATTGAATGACCTCTTCCAGGTTTCCCAACCATTTACCAAAGGATATTTGGAGGCTGTCTCCCCAGCTTCTTTGTTTCACTGAAAATAATGTACTTTTATTACTAAGTGACAGAATATTTCTATTTTATTCTAGCAAAGCAGGCTAGTCACTGCTATTTCTATTATGATTATTTCCAACAACTTCAATGGGAGAGAGCAGGGAGAAGACTGAAATGAAGAGAGTTTGCAGATGGAGCAGAATTACAAATACAAGCTTCCTCTGCTTGTCACCAACTCTGTGATTCGGGGCAAGACCCTTCTGTCTCTGAGCTTCAAAGGTCTCTTCTACAAATTATACTAATACCTATCTTGTTGATTTTGCAGATTACTGTGAAGAGCAGATGAAATGGTTGGAAAAAGATAAAATAGACGCTCCTTTACTGGGGTACAATGGACAGGCCTCATGTGTATTAAGGAACCTCCTAAAGTTGAATGTGAAATTTGCCTTTATGCCTTTTTGCATTTTATCCCTAGATTCTCAGAGGTTTGTCCTTAGATTCCTACAGGGTTTTGTGACAACATTGCTGAAAAGCAATAATAACAGAGAAGTGTGTGTGCGTGTGTGTGTAGTCGCTTCAGTCGTGTCTGACTCTTTGTGGTCCTATAGATGGTAGCCCACCGGGCTCCTCTGTCCATGGGATTCTCTAGGCAAGAATACTGGAGTGGGTTGCCATGCCCTCCTCTAGGGGATCCTCCCCACCCAGGGATTGAACCTATATTGCTTATGCCTCCTGCTTTGGTAGTCGAGTTCTTTACCACTGGTCCCACCTGGGAAACCCAATAACAGAGACTATTGAAATTATTTACTCTGGCCAGGTGTGCTAACCCTAAAAATTACAGTGACATTTTCTGTGCTTAGATGAGGGTTAAAAATAGCATTGCAAAGAGTGGTGCTTTCTCCATCTTTAGTGTGTATCAGAACCACCTGGAAGACTTGTTCGATTTCTGGGCCCAACCCCAAGCGTTTTTAATTCAGTAGGTCTGAGGTGCAGATCTGCATTTCTAACAAGTTCCCAGGTGCTGCTGCTGCCGCTGGTCTGTGCGTGCCTGCTCAGTCACGTCGGACTCTTTGTGGCCCTGTGGACTATAGCCCGCCAGGCTCCTTCCTCTGTCCAAGGAATTCTCCAGGCAAGAATACTGGAGTGATTGCTGTTTACTACTCCAGGGAATCTTCCCGACCCACCCGAGTCTCTTGCATGTCCGGCATTGGCAGGAGGGTCTTTTACTAGTGCCACCTGGGAAGCCCTGCTGCTGGTCTGTGGTTACCATTTTGAGAGTCATTGGTGTAAAGTATAGGTAAGCTCCGTAGGTATTCAGTAGGCAGGTTATTGGAGAACCTTTGATTTTCATGTCCTTGAATAGGTAGTGGTAATGGTCTCTGCTTTGGATTTCTTTGTTGATAAGAAAAACAAGTTTCTTTGCATTTCTGTAGTGTCACTAAAGCTGACTTCTTTCTTGAGCTACATGCTACAGCTCAACAGCTCTTAACATCTCTTTTGGGGGCCAAAATGGTGTAATATTCCATCTGACAATATGCCTGCTATTTCTCTGCTGATTTCAAAGAGTGGCAGAGTAAGAGGCTATGGCTCAAGTCCAGGAACTGCTGATGGCTGCCATGTGGGCTGAATGGACCCTTTAACTGAGGAGGTCACAGGGTTCTCTGTAAAACCTTTCTAAGGATTTGAAAATACATTTTCTTTTGAGAGGGAAGGAAAGAAGCTTTTGGAAATAAGTACCTTTTGAAGATGTTTCCATTTGTGGTGAACAGGGAATGAGGAATTGAAGTGTAAGTACTGTTTATCAAGTGGAATCTGTATTTTTTGCTGTGGAACATAGTCCAACATTACTTGCCATTCCTTCTTTAGGAGAAGGATGTACACAGATTTCACATGGCTGTCCTGGACAGCAACGAAGAGCACCGGCAAATAGCATAGAAATAAAAGAGCGAATTAGCAGCACCCGGGATGAGAAACACTTGGGCAAAACTGTTTCTGTGAAGCAGGAGAGCATGTTTTAAACACTGCCAACAATGTGCTGCTCTGTGATAGAGTTAAGTTTGGCTAATTTCATTTGACCTCATAAATGCCATTTTTCAAATCTCACTCTTCATTGCTATTTTAATTTTCTCAGGCCTGCCCTCCTCTTCATTTTCTGTTTGCACTTAATCCTTTAATACATTCCTCTTATCTTTACCTGACTGTTCCCAATACTTAGTGTTTGGAGAAACTCTCAATCAGATCTGGGACCTGTCAAGGAACAGTAAATAAGCATAGTAGTGTAGATTAGATTTTAAAAAGGCTCTTTACATAGCATCAGTGCAAGCCATATTAATATCTGAGATGCCAGAGAGCTTTCACAGTTGTGGAACTCAGAGGAGACTGAAATGTCTTAATCCTTCGCATGTGGAAGAGGAAGAAGGAGAGATCATTTTTACTTAAGAAAAACTCGTCTGTCCAAGGTCAGGCAGGGTCTTCGAGCAAAAAGGAGCTGAGCTGGCAGACAGTTTATTGGGTGGGGGCAACCTTGTTTATTTGCCTGTACAGATTTCTTCAGTGCCCCCTAACACTTATCCCCTTCAAAATCAGTTGGGACTTACGAGCACTTGCAAACTATTTTTAAGCAGGTCAGAGCTGGAGCATTAAAAATGGTGAACAGTTGTAAATCCCGGGGAAATAGCATGTGGGTGAAACTGCAAATATTTATGCAGTAGTTTTGGTTCCAGCATCCCGTTTCTCAAGACATTTGAATATTTTTGGTTTACAAAATACTTCCACTTGTTTTTTTAATGTGAGAAGTGTCTACATTTTTATAACTCTTACTGAGGTATCTTAGGTTCATTACTGTCTCCATAAAAGCTAGTGATTTGGTGGTGGTGGTGGAGCACTTTATGAGCTGTCAGGGGATGTGCTACATATTATGTTAAGGCGAGGAGGGAGATGATGACAAACAAATCATAAAGCTGTCCATTTTCCTAGATAATTTTACATCTATTTTCCTCATTTTAAAGTGATCTATTTGGTTAGCAAAGTAAAATGCTTGTGTTGTTTTTTTCATGGTTGGTACAATTAAGGACCGTGTTCTTATCAAAACATACATTTCACTTTTTTTTTTAACTACACAGTGAAGAAGAGACTTGGATGCTTATTCTACTCATGCTGCTAAAGACACGAGTCATTTCTAAGTCTGCTTTCTCTGTTATAAAGCAGTAATAATACCAAGTTCTGTAGGTCTTGATATAATACGGACTCCCAAGATCTAGAAGAATGGGGCAAAGTGATTTGATTTGTACATTGTCTATATGGTATTTGGGTTACTGGTGTGTACTGTAAATGAATATGTCAGTATTTTAAATTATCAGTGCATTGATGAAACTGTGGTTAATGCAACATAATCCTACTTGGACCTGACTACTTATGGGAAAATTTGGCACAAAGATAAAGGAACATTGTATGTAAATCTAAAGACTTAGATTTAATTGTAAAAGTATTCTGAACTTTCTTACCTAAATGATCAGCATAATAAAAATTTAAAGGAAAATGATAAATTGGGATAAAATATTTGTGACAAATACAATGGTTAAGTGATTAATGGCCTTAAAGATAAGGAGGTCTTAAAATTGATAAGACAAACTTTCAAATCATAATAGAAAAAAGAACAAAGTAAATGAATAGGCAGTTCATAAAAGAAGAAAATTAATGGCCAATAAGAATGGAAAAAAACCCTCAAATTTCATTAGTAATCAAAGATATATGAGCTAAAATCAACCATCATTCCTCTTGATCAAATTGGTAGAGATGTAAAAAGGTGATATTTAGCTGTTAATCATTTATTTACTACAGTGTCTGCCCTTGCTCCTTCAGGATGGCCCTGAGATTTTAGAATGTCTTCCACTATAGCCTGCTACCGTTTTCTTCCTGGGCAGTGCAGCAGTGAATCTGAGACCCATCTTTGGAATCAGATGCTGCAGGTTGGATTCTCAGCATTCCGAGCTACAGTTTGGCCTTGAAAAGACTGCCAGTTTCTTAAACCTTTTGAGCTTCTGATTTCTCTTCCGTAAGATGGAGATAATGGCTAATTTACAGTTATTGTGAAGAGGTAATGAAACTAGTAATGCTTCTAGAAAAAAAGTAGTTTCTTAATAGGTGGTGGCTATTCTATTGATTTTAGACTATTTTCTATAATTTCAAACACAGAATTTCACAATGTATATTTTGTAATGCAAAATTTGGAGTATGTGTCAGATATAAATCTGGGGCAGGCACAGCCTCATCAGAAAGTCCTAGGCTACTTTGTGCTGTGAGGTGTTTGATGGTGTAACTCGGGACATTACCTGTTTCTATATAGCAGGAAATATTTTTGTCAGGTAAGAGGCATCTTGGAACATTTTTTTTTTCCCCACCAAAAATCCATACTGAATTTTGCATCATGAAAGATAAAATTCATGCAGAACAGAGTGAGATAGACTAAGAAGGAGACAGAAAGAGGCATCATACAAAAAGACAAAATCCATTTCCTGGATAATGGGGAATAGATAAAGGAGGAGAACCCAGTCTATTACATAGCTATCTGCAGTAACGGCAAGTCAAGAATGAGTCTCTTTATAGTTTGAGAACTGCATTTGATGAAGCTGCTGCACTTAACATGTGAACACTGAACAACTGAGGACAGAGAGAAACTGAGAGAAAGGATCTAATACATACCATAAGCAGCCAATGCGAGTGGTTGTGGAGGAGCTTGGACAGAATAAGGAGCCTCATACAAGAGCAAGTCAGACAAGCAACAGGCAGCCTCTGCCAGGAGAGGTTTTTCTACTTGTGTAGTGATAAACAATCAGAATTGACAGTGCACCAAAATGCTTATTGTTTAGTCTGTATATGTGTAGCCCCTGTCTTGGCTAGCTCAGTATTATACTGCCTGAGAAGTAACAAGACTTTAGGACTCCCTCATCCAAAGCGCATCTTCTCTCACATTTCTGGGATTCTTTGCAGAATGGTAGTCAGTTGACTGAAATCACTAACATTAACATCTACCCTTCAGCTTTTTCCTTTCTGGTGCTGGCTCCCACCTGTCCACACCTGGTACCTCCAGACCCTTTGGAGAGGTGCTGGCTTGCTGGCACTGACATCATGAGAGTCCAGTGTCCATGTGGAAGTACCGTCTCTAAGGCACAAGAACGGAGCAGGATCCCAGCAGAGGCTGGACAAAGGGCCTCCTCATTCTCAGCTCTACCCTTCTAGGTCCCTAAAGTAGGTCTACTTGTGACCACTGAATCAAAAACTTGTCCAAGGGATCCCAGTAGACAATAACCCTGCTCTGATCAATGTCTTTCTTTACAGTTTCCTCACCTCATCAAAACATTCTCCCTCTTCTAAGTATAACCAGTCCCCTACCACCATCTTATCCCAAAGTTGCCCCACAGGAGACTTATGATATTGTATGAGAGCTTTGTAAGATACCCTTGCATGTGAGCAGGGGTGTCATCCATAGCCAAATGCTTACCTATCTAAGCCTATACCCACTTAACTCCTAGGCCAGGGTTTATTCACTCTACTGTAAGAGGCAGCCATTCTCAATGTCACTTTCATAAAGTTTTCAAAAGAATCTGCATTGCAATGGAACAACGGAGTAAACCCCAACTGGAAATGTAAAGGTACATTGTTTCCTGAACCCCACATCTTCCAGAAGGGACTGGCTAAACAAAACTTGCTTTGGGCCCAGTGCCCACACATTCTCTATGCTTCTGAATAGGTTACACTTCTTGATGCTCCATTTTATCAGCTTACAATTTTCCTCGGATAACAGCAAGCAATTTCTCATTTCATTCCTCCTTTGATGTATGATCTTTCAAATATTCATAGATGCTTTCCCCCTTCCTTTTTTGTTGTGAACCTGGGGTATTTATCTTTAGACCTTCAATCACATTGGTTTTGCTGTTCTGAGTTCTTTCCCAAAGGTATGACAGCCGTAGGTTTCTAGAGTCTGGCTCCCAGAGTGGAATAAGAAAGTAAAAACCTTTGGGCACATGGCCTTGGGGCTTGCAGCCATAGGCTGAATGGTGTCCTTCTGGCTGAACCCAACCCTGTGTCGCTTCTCTGGCTCTGAACCTCGGTTCAAGTTTTCCTGTTCTTCCCACTCCAAAGATAGCAAAGTGGTGGCACCTAAGGAAAGGGAACTGTCTTTTTATTTTCTTTCTTGGGCAGTGCAAAAACGTGAAATTTAGGAATCTCTCTGTTCTGTTTTGGAATAGAGTGGAGTTCAGGCATGGGCATCATAAGAACAAGAGCACAGAGCTGTGCAGGGCCTGTCGGTGGCCTCAGGTGAATGACTTAAGGTCTCTGAGTTCAGTTCTCTTATGTAGAAAGAACATCAGTAATTTCTGAGGCTGAACTGGGATGTCTGAACATGGTCTGACTGTTGGAACATACAGTAGGCTCAGAATAATGAGGAGATATTGCCAGTATGATTATGTACTTTGGAACCAGAGAAACCTGGTTTTATATTCCACTTCTGCCACTCACTAGCCATGACCTTCTTTTAGGGGTCAGCAGGTTTCCTGTAAAGGGCCAGATAATCAATATTGTAGGCCCTGCAGGACATAGGCTTTGTTACAACTATTTGACTCTGTCATTGTAGTGAACATAGCTATAGTCTAGGTGGAAACAAATGGGCACGATTGTGTTCTAGTAAGACTATTTATAGACTTGAAATTTGAATTGGATGTAATTTTAACATGTTGCAAAATATTATTCTTTTCTCTTTTTTCAATCATTTAGAAATACAGAAATCATTTTTAGCAGGCAGCCATGTTCTTAGCTTGCAGATGAGCTAGGTTTGGACTGTGAGCCATAGTATGCCAGTTCTCATCTTAGGGCAACACTTCATCTCTCCAACTCTCGGTTCCCTTTCCTGTCATTTGGTTTGTTGTCTATTTCAGTGAGGTAAAGTGCTTGGCATATAGTAAGTGTTCAATAAGTTATAGTTATTATAATTATTATTAACTTTAGAAAGTGGAGATGCATATGTCTGCAATGGTATATATTTTTGTTTAATAGGATATGACTAGGGAAAAAGATTTCAGTGTAGTTCCTTTTTGAGTTTGTCTAATCAAGAAGGGTAAATGAATGAAATTCAATTTTATAAGCTTCTCATCCATTGTATAATAAAGAGTTTATCTGATCTTTGTCCTGAGTTCTTGAGGGGGAGCTTCTAAATCCTTGGGATTTCCCAAGTGATAAAAGTGTCTTTGTTATTCACTGTGGGTCCCAGGGATCCCAGCTGAGTTTATGCTAATGAGGTAATTATAGTGGCCCCTAGAAAGTGTCAGTATGGGAACAGGTTTTAACAGAAGAATTTTGGGGGGGACACAAATATTCAGTCTATATCCATTTATATATGGATATATATAAATGTATATATGAGGATTAATCTTTACAATAACATTTACGATAGATACTATATTATTCCTCCTTTATAGGTTAAATAGCATAAAGGCACAGGGAAGCTAATAGCTTGTCCTAAATCACACAGCTGAAAAGTGGTGATGTCAAAATTTGAACCCAAGCAAACTGGCTATGGAGTTCATGTTCTTAGTCACTAAGCTATACTGCATCTTAGAAAAATTGTGACAGCAACTTATATATTTGGGACAATCACTGTGCATCAGACATCACACTTATGTTAGTATATTTAGTCTTCATATTGGTCCCTATACTAGGAAGCATTATTAATCCATTTTACAAATGATAAAACCAGAGTATAGAGAGGTTAAATACTTGCCTAAGGCCACCAGCTTACTCAGTGGCAGAGCCAGTGCCCAATTCTTTGTAAAAGAATTATCCCAGTTCTCTAACTTGAATGAGGAAGAATGTTTGGGTGGCAAGACTGGCAATGGGAGAGTAGATTCCACTCTGTGGTTCCAGGGGGACATTGCTAAACCTTGTAGAAAGAAGAGGCAGGTAAAGATACTGCAAAGAATCGCTCACACGCACCCCTGAGAGACACTACAAGTAATGCATAGCAGGGGAGACAGTCCTTGACTTACTGGTGGCCAGCACTGGAATAGTCAGCCCCCCATCCACGTGGGAAAGTGTGTCAAGGAGCCACTTTACAGCTTACACTCCAAGAGGACTGTCAAGTGCTCTGGCGTTCCTCTTTGATTCTGCCTCTTCTGGTAGCCAAGAGGCAGATCAAGCTGTGCTTTTGCTAAAGCCAGCCATTCTGAAGGTTGTTTGGACGTGTGATGATGTATTTTGTCCTTAGGTCATTATGTTGTGGGTGAAAATGACTGACTTACACCCTCCCTGCCACATCTTTTCTACTTTCACAGCCTTTGTTTACAGATCCTAGGGGATCAAACCTTACTTTTACAAAACCGCAGCTTTTTTCAACAAGCTTCTACTGTGAAAGGCAGAGGCAAACCTCTTAAAAATATGCTTTTTAATTGTTTCATTTGGGAAGAGACAGAATAAACTACAATTTTTACACGGGAGTGTGCACAGATAATGATTCCCCTAAGAAGAGTAATAGAGACAACAACGTGTGGCCAGTGGGGTGCACAGCAGTGTGCTGGCAGTATTGATCTGGGGACTGGAAACTTGTTATCAGATAAGAAATTAAAGAGAAGAACCACACAGTTCACTCATGCTCTGTGTGAACTTGCGGCATCTGTGCTCCGGGTTCCGCGCTGGCTTCCCATCTGCTTGCGGGTGCGATTCAAGGAGTCGAGGAGGTGGAGATGGTGATCTATGGGCTCGTGGTGATTGGATCCTCACTCCTGCACTGTGCCTCTCTTTCTTGGCAGGTGCTGGTGACAGCTGACATGCTGAAGTCCTCTTGGGAGGAATTCTATATTGGGACTCTTCAGGCAGGGAGGTCCCGGCAGAGGGCCATCTGAGGCAGGATAGATGTCCTGTTATCCTGGGGCAGCTTCAGTCTGTCAACTTTCACTGGCCCCTGGCAGAGCTGTCGAGCACTAATGCTGGTTTAATTTAGTGGTGACGACTCCTGGGTGAGGGGAGGAGGTGAAGGTTAGATTGAATGAAAGATGTTCTCAGCGTCCTCTCTTCTTTTCTTCTCCCGTTTTGGCTCGTCGTCTTGCGTTCCCCTTTTCTGTTAAATTGGTTAATTTGCCCCAGCACCATCTATGCTGTTGTCTGAGCTGGGAACCCTGGAATCATTTTCCAGTTCTTTTTCCTTATTTCCCATGTCCAATTAGTCATTTCAGCCACACATTTGACCCTTGTGACAGTTTTTCTCTGAAGAGACCATCCCTTCCATTATTGAGATCTGCCCTGGATCAGATTCTCATCACAAGTTGCTTGCCTTAGGAGGTCTTAGTAATTAGTTTCTCTGCCCATTCCAACGGAACAAAAACAGAGATTCCAGAATGATTTTTCTAAAGTGGTGGTTCTCAAACTTTGCTGCACATCTGAGTCATCTGAGAGCTTTTTAAATTGATGTCCGGAGCATACACCATACCAATTAAATTATAGATAGAATCCCTTGAGGCTGGATCCTGGCATCCTCATTTTTTATAACTCCCCAGGTGAATCCAATGTGTAGCCATGTCTGAAATCTTTGTCTGATCATATCTAATTCTTTTGTCTCTTGTTCAAGAATTTTTCAATGGCTCCCTGCTGCCTGTAGAATTGAAAGCTCGTAGTCCTTAGTATTCCTAGCCCATTATGGTCTGGCCATAAGCACTGTTTTTAGTCCTATCTCTGTTTCTAGCCTACTGTCTAGCCATTCTAGTTCTAGCCTGCTGTCTTGCATTATTTACCATATCTTATATATGTCATACCTTTCTTGCCTTAGTGATCTTGCTTATGTGTTTTGTTTCTTCTAGAAACCAGATTAATACAGATAAGAAGAAGAAAGGGTCCCCAAAGAAGATTTTATTATCCCAGTGGAGGCCCTTGGAGTAAGCAGTTGTGATTCAAACTAATGGCTGAAGATACCAGTTAGCACTCCCCCTTGCCTTTACCCTACTTAAAAAAAAGTCAATGTCATACTCATAAGAAGAAAAGTCTCTTGTAGTTATATCCTGCCCTGAATTATAGATGCCTCATTCATCATGCCCACAGGCCACTTTCTAACTGGACCTGTCCGAGGAGCTATTTTCCTCCTTGGTCTAGATGAAGTGAATAATGTAAGAATCAGACATGTCCCCCTTTCTTCCTCCCACTCTCGTTCCCTGCCCCACATCCAACTTCACACTGCAGAGTCCAAACAGAATATTTTATTTCTTTCTTCAGTTATCGTAGCTTTTGAGGGAGCAAATGAATTTTTTACTTTTTAATCACAAACTTACCACTTGTACCTTCTGCCGCAGGCTGCTCCATCTTCTCTGTAGCATTGCCTTACAGCAAAGTGGTGTGGCTGTCTTTATTTATTTATTTTTTTGTCCAAAGTCAAAGTGTAAATCCAGCTACTTTATAACAATATTGAATGAAATGAAAATCTCTGAAGTTTTCTCTTCTCTGACTCAACATTTGTTTGAGAAAAATGAAGTTGCCATTGTTTGAGCTGATGAAGATTAAATGGACTGCCTCTGAATTTAATTGAGTCTCTGTTTGAATAATATCCATAGTGGGTCCTACTGCAATGTTTGGTGATTAATGGTGAGAATGAACAACAGTAACATCTGGACCCAAAGCTGTTCATGGCTTAGAAGGTGTTCATTCCTTTGAGAAAAAGGATTCTCTGCATCACTGTCCAAATAATCATTAGCAGATAGATCAGCTGAGACATTTTAATTACAGTTTTAACATGTAAGGAGAAGAAAAGTTTCTTAGCACTTTTATTTTATGTAACCAAGTTAAATAAAAATTTATTATAAAATAGGGAGATAGGTTTCTATTTCCTTTCAGGAAGAGAAAGAAGGTGGATGATGAAGCAGCATTTGCTTGTTGTGAATATAAGTACAAAGAGGAGAACTTGAGCCTAGGATATGTTGCATTCAGTTGTTTTAACCATCATTGTAGGCAATATTTAAAAAACTTTGAGGAATCATTCAGATTTAAAATGAGTTTTGCCTGGTTTTTATTATAGGTGCATGCATGCATGCTTAGTTGCTTTAGTCATGTGTGACCTCATAAACTGTAGCCTACTAGGCTCCTCAGTCCATGGGATTTCCCAGGCAAGAATACAGGAGTGGGTAGCCATTTCCTCCTCTGTTTTGTTATACAAATTTGTATAAACTAAATATTGGGTTGTCCAGAAAATTTGCTTGTGCTTTTGTAAGAGTTTGCAAACTTTTTGGCCAACTCAGTATAACAAAATAATAATAAAGATCATTAATCATGAATAATTTAGATGATTGTTATTCAGTCGCTAAGTCATGTCTGACTCTCTGCGACGCCATGGACTGTAGTACGCTAGGCTTCCCTGTCCTTCAATATCTTGGAGTTTCCTAAAACTCATGTCCGTTGAGTCAGTGATACCATCCAGCTATCTTGTCCTATGTCATCTCCTTCTACTCCTGCCTTCAATCTTTTCCGCATCAGCGTCTTTTTCAATGATTCAGCTCTTTGCCTCAGGTGCCAAATGAGTGGAGCTTCAGATTCAGCATCAGTCCTTCCAATGAATATTCAGGGCTAATTTCCTGTAGGATCGACTGGTTTGATCTCCTTACAGTCCAAGGGACTCTCAAGAGTCTACTCCAGCACCACAGTTCGAAAGCATTAATTCTTTGGTGCTCAGCCTTCTTTATGGTCCAACTCTCATATCCGTATATGACTACTGGAAAAACCATAGCTTTGAATATATGAACCTTTGTTGGCAAAGTGATGTCTCTGCTTTTTAATATGCTGTCTAGATTTGTCATAGCTTTTCTTCCAAGGAGCAAGTATCTTTTAATTTCATGGCTGCAGTCACTGTCCGCAGGGATTTTGAAGCCCCCCAAAAGAAAATCTGTCACTGTTTTCACTTTTTCCCCATATTTGGTGTGAAGTGAGATGCCACGACTGTAGTTTTTTGAATGTTGAGTTTCAAGCCAGCTTTTCCACTTGCAACTTTCACCTTCATCAAGAGACTCTCTAGTTCCTTTTCACTTTCTGCTATTAAAATGGTATCATCTGCACATCTGAAGTTGTTAATATTTCTCCCAGCAATCTTGATTCCAGCTTGTGATTCATTCAGCCTGGCATTTCATATGATGTACTTTACATAGAAGTTAAATAAGCAGGGTGATGATATATAGTCTCGACATATTCCTTTCCCAATTTTGAACCAGTCCATTTTTCCACGTCTGGTTCTAACTGTTGCAGGCAGGTAGGATAATCTGGTACTCCCATCTCTTTAAGAGAAATAAAGGCACAAGAATGCTTTAGAAGCTTTTTTTTTTTTTTCCTTCTAAGTGGTTGACTAATCATACTGAAATTATTACAAAATGTTTGGGTAAATGAAATGACTCCTACATCTGTGCTTATTGCCTTAGGACTTCTATGTATTTGTTGATCAAATATATCAACAGATTACTTGGAAGGGGTATCTTAACTGATGATATTTTAGTCTAATGCTCAACTAAGAAGGCAAGGAATACATTTTAAAGAGCCAACTGTTTAGAAGAGATTTAACCCCGAGAAGTTTCTGGATACATTATAAAACAATAAACACAGGTAGACTAGGGAATAAAGCTGTTGTGTTTATTTGTGAGCCACATTCATGCTTAAAAGTCTCTTATCACAATGTGAAGAGATATCATTGGTCAAAACAAAAATAGCCACTGGAGAAAAATGAACCAATAAATGTGGGATATAATTGTTTTAATTCAGGTCATTATTTGATATTATCATTTTGGCTAGGCAGCTTATTCTTTGTCAGAATGAGCATATATTAGCATAATCATAAGAAGCTAGACTGAGCTTAGGCCTTTCACTAATATTGGAATATATAATATTTTGTATTATAGGGAGTCAATGTGCCTGCTCTAACATGTGAAATCTCCTTACCAACGTGATAAAAATTTGTTTTTTTTTTTTTCAACTTTGTCCTGGTTAAAACTGGAAAACACACATACTTTATGTGCAAGATGAAAATATTTTGCTTGTACAGAATGCCAAATTCAATGATTATCTTACATAAAGGTAATAGTTTAATAATAACATACTAGTATTTTGTAGGATATAAAAGTTTATCTAATTACTTTGTAGGGTTGGAATCTTTTACAAATACGTTTGGTTATTCAACAGATAGCATTGAGCTTCTGCTGTCTATAGGAGCTATATCTTAATCTCAAAGAGCTTAATGGCTAGTAGGGGAGATTAAAGTTCAAAGAAGAAAATGATACATATCACTGTGGGTTGACAGAGAGTTTATACTAATCAGAGTTATGGAATCCCACAAAGACCCAGAGAGATAGAGCTTCTGCAGCCTCAGAAGCTGCTGAGAGAAAAGGGTGCCCAAGCATTTCTTACCATACTGGCAACTAAATGTTCAGACTGGAATTTGCACTTGTAACTTCCACTATAACTGAATGTCCAAAGAGAGTCACAGGACCTCACCTGCTCAGGAAGTACAAATCTACCACGTGAAATATTATCTGAAACTACACATAAGGGTAGTGATTATTCCAAGACTTACGTCTCTCCTGTCGGAATATCCAGATGCTCTTGATTCTGTGGGAGGAGATTCAGTGGGAAGTATATTTGACAGGGATCAATAATTTGGTTTAAATTTCAATATTGCAACGTATATCCAAATATCTGTGCTGGTCCTGAGATGCATGACATTTTTGATTGAATAATAAAGTTTCTTGGAGACTAATTTATAAGAAGAGATTTTTGTGTCTTCTCTTGCTTGCTTTCCCTCTGTATTACAAGGGACAGCAATTATATTTAATCTTTTAAGGCAAATCATCTTCCTTTGACAAAACGTTGAGAGGGGAATGGCAAACCACGAAAGGCAAAAAGATAACACAGCAGAAGATTAGTCCCCCAAGTTGGTGAGTGTCCAAAAAGCTACTGGGGAAGAGCAGAGGGCAGTTACTAGTAGCTCTAGAAAGAATGAAGAGGCTGGGCCAAAGTGGAAATGACACTCAGTTCTGGATGTGTCTGGTGGTGAAAATAAAGTCAGATGCTATAAAGAACAATATTGCATAGGAACCTGAAATGTTAGATCCATGAGTCAAAGTAAATTAGAATTGGTCAAACAGGAGATGGAAAGAGACATCAACATTTTAGTAATCAGTGAACTGAAATGGACAGGAATGGTTGAATTTAATTCAGATGACCATTGTATCTATTACTGTGGGCAAAAATCTCTTGGAAGAACTGGAGTAGCTCTCATAGTCAACAGAAGAGTCCAAAATGCAGTACCTGGGTGCAGTCTCAAAGATGACAGAATCATCTCAGTTGGCTTCCAAGGCAAACCATGCAACATCATAATAATTCAAGTATATGACTAAACCACTAATGCCAAAGAAGCTGAAGTTGAATGGTTCTATGAAGACCTACAGGTCCTTCTAGAACGTACATAAAAAAAAAGATTTTTTTTTTAATCACAGGGGATTGGGATGCAAAAGTATGTAGTCAAGAAATACCTGGAGTGACAGGCAAATCTGCCTGGAGTTTACCTTGGAGTGAATGGAGGTCACCTTATGACCTTGGAGTTCAGAATGAAGCAGGGCAAGGCTAAGAGAGTTTTTCCAAGAGAACACACTGGTCATAGCAAATACCCTCTTCCAACAGCACATGAGAAGATTACACATGGACATCACCAGATGGTCAATATCAAAATCAGATTGATTATTTATAGGCATCCAAAAATGGAGAAGTTCTATACAGTCAGAAAAAACAAGACCTGAAGCTGACTGTGGCTCAGATCATAAGCATCTTATTGCAAAATTCAAACTTAAGTTGAAGAAAGTAGGGAAATTCACTAAGCCGTTAAAGTATGACCTAAATCAAATACATTATGATTATACAGTGGAGGTGATGAAAGAACTCATGGGATTAGATCTGGCAGAGTGCCTGAAGAACTATGGTGGAGGTTCATAACATTGTACAGGAGGTGGTACAATGAAAAAGAAATGCAAGAAATGAGTTGTCTGAGGAGGCCTTACAAATAGCTGAGAAAAGAGGAGTAAAAGGCAAGGGAGAAAGAGAAAGATACACCCAACTGAATGCAGAGTTCCAGAGAATAGCAAGGGATGATAAGACCTTCTTAAATTAAAAATGCAAAGAAATAAAACAACAGAATGGGAAAGACTAGAGATCTTTTCAAGAAAATTGGAGATATCAAGGATGTCTCCAAAATTTTCATGCAAGGATGGGCACAATAAAGGACAGAAACAGCAAGGACATAATAGAGGCAGAAGAGAATAAGGAGAGGTGGCAAGAATACACAGAAGTATACAAAAAAGGTCTTAATGATTTGCATAACCATGATGGTGTGGTCACTCACCTAGATCCAGACAGCCTGGAGTGTGAAGTCAAGTGGGCCTTAGGAAGCATTACTATGAACAAGGCTAGTGGAGCTGATAGAATTCCAAATGAACTATTTAAAATCCTAAAAGATGATGCTATTAAAGTGCTGCACTCAACATGCCAGAAAATTTGGAAAACTCAGCAGTGGCCACAGGACTGGAAAAGGTCAGTTTTCATTCCAATCCCAAAGGAAGGTAAAGCTAAGAATGTTCAAACTACCATATAATTGCGCTCATTTCACATGCTAGCAAAATAATGCTCAAAATCCTTCAAACTTGGCTTTGGCAATACATGAACTGAGAAATTCCAGATGTACAAGCTGGATTTAGAAAAGGCAGAGGAACCAGAGACCAAATCGCCAACATACATTGGATCCCAGAAAAAGGAATTCCAGAAAAATATCTACATCTGCTTCATTGACTATGCTGAAGCCTTTTTTCACTGTGTGGATCACAAGAAACTATGGAAAATTCTGAAAGAGATGGGAACATCAGAGCACCTGACCTATCTCCTGAGAAACCTGTAAGTAGGTCAGGAAGCAACTGTTAGAACTGGACATGGAAAAATGGACTGGTTTAAAATTGGGAAAGGAGTACATCAAGGCTATATGTTTGTCACCCTGCTTATCTATATGCAAAGTACATCATTCAAAATGCTGGGCTGGATGACTCACAAGCTAGAGTCAAGACTGCAGGAGATATATCAACAACCTCAGATATGCAGATAATACCACTCTAATAGCAGAAAGTGAAGAGGAACTAAAGAGTCTCTTGATGAAGGTGAAAATGGAGAGTGAAAAAGCTAGTTTGAAACTCAACATTCACAAAGCTAAGATCAAGGCATCCAGTCCCATCATTTCATGGCAAATAGTAGAGGAAAAAGTGAAAACAGTGATAGACTTTATTTTCTTGGACTCCAAAATCACTGAGGGTGGTGACTGCAGGCACTAAATTAAAAGGCGCTTGCTTTTTGGAAGAAAAAGTATGACAAACATAGACAGCATACTAAAAAACAGAGACATCACTTTGCCAACAAAGGTCCAGTTAGTCAAAGCTATGATTTTTCCACTGGTCATGTATAGATGTGACAGTTGGACCATAAAGAAGGCTGAGCACTGAAGAATTGATGCTTTTGAACTGTGGTGTAGGAGAAGACTCTTGAGAGTCCCTTAGACTGCAAGGAGATCAAACCAGTCAATCCTAAAGGAAATCAATCCTGAATATTCAGTGGAAGGACTGATGCTGAAGCTGAAGCTCCAATCCTTTGGCCACCTGATGTGAAGAGCCAATTCATTGAAAAAGACCCTGGGGTTGGGAAAGATGGAGGGTAGGAGGAGAAGAGGGTACAGAGGATGAGATGGTTGAATGGTATCACCGAATCAATGGACATGGGCTTGAGCAAACTCTGGGAGGAAGGAAGCCTGGCGTGCTGCTGTCTATGGAGGTCCCAACGAATGGGACATGACTTAGAAGGTCAACAATAACATCTTCCTATGCAAAGTGACTTGTCTGAGGGTTTTAAACAAGATACCTGTTGAGTTCTCATTTTCTCTGAGAGCAGGAGAGGCTTAAGTAAGTTTACAGGGAGATTTTTAAATTTCTGTGCCTCTGGCTTTTTATAACATCTGCTAGTGTTCCCTCCTATCATCCTTCTTGGCCAATTTTTTTCTTGGCTATTCTTGTGTATTTTCCTTACATGTGTATGTTAAAATCTTTTTTATTTTTCATTTTTATGGTAGTACAGACAATAAATTAAGTAATACTGATTACAACAAAAATAAATGAGTTAAGTATGAAACAAGGGTTACATAATTATATCCAGAACAATATGAAAATTGAGTGAAAGTAGTCAAGTCGGTTGATTATATTTGTCATTACTGCTGTTCTAGAGATTTCTATATTTATAGCATTCATTTCACAAAGGGACATTCCTACTGGGAATTATAAATGAATTGAAATGTGTTGGCCAAATTTATGAAAGTCAGATTAGTAAGTGGTGTCTGAGAAACTAGAATATAGTTCATCTCTGAAGGTGACCTATGGGAGGATAAGCAAGACTTTCTGGGCCATTACTGTCTCCTTAAATTCTCTGAAGTCTCAACATGACAGAGAGGATATGTTTTAAAATCATCATCCAAAAGTTGAGCAAGTGCTAGTATCTTAATTCATTTTCTATCATTTTCCATAGACTGTCAAAGCTTTTTACATTTGACATTGGTGCATTAAGTCTATAGATGTATAGTAATTTTGATCTGAGGAAAAAACATGGCTGGGCTTCTATGGTTATTATGCTTTCCAGTGATTCCCAAGGGAAGCTTCAGATTTGGTTTGCTTTCTGTAAAATCCCTGTTAGGTAGTCTTTAATTTACAAAACCATCAATAATATCTTGTTTCAAGTCAAATTTTATTTTCTGATTATCTGTGATTTGGACATTATATATTTTTCAATCATGTGAAATTTAGATGAAATGTTATTCTTCTTTCTTCCCAGGTTTATTTACCTTAGTCACTCCAATCACTGGAAGCTTGTTTACTTTTCCGTGATAGGTGAGCTCTCTCAAACCATCTTGGCCATACAGTTATCCAAGTCCTGGCTTAGATAGGCAGACTGAAGACTCCTTTGGAATATCAGAAATAAGAATTGCTGGAGATTTCTGGTCAAGGACTGGGTAAGACAGCATCTTAGGGTATAGCAAGGGCAGCATGCAGAAGCAGCTAAAGCTCCCTTCTCTTAGGAAGTGACAGCAGCAAACCCTGAAGGTATATAGAAAATATTCCCATAGAATAAGGACTTTCAGTGCAACACAATTATAACACATTAGCATAACACTCCAGTTTATGAAACATTTTCTTATAGAATCTCTAAGCTGCCTGACAAGCAATTCAAGTTATATAGGTATGACGATTGTTAGTATGATAGCCCCATTAACTGGAGAGAAAATGGAATGTTAAAAATGTTAAGTGACTTACTCAAGGTTAATAACTGGATATAGAGTTCAGGTCTTTTGAATCTAAACTCAGATCTGAAAACTAAAGAACTATACCTCCAAATTTGTGACCACCTATCAGACAAGATTTCAAGGGCAGCGTCACTGGTAGGCCCACATGTCCCAAAATAGCGTTGTCCCCTCCTGTTGGTAATGGTATCTCTTAATCGACCATTAACTTTTGGATGATGCTTATACTCTTTTTCACTCAGAACCTTTTGGAGGATTTTGGCCTAGAAGATCTTGCTTGTCCCTCCAGTTCACAGCTAATGTTCAAACAAGTTCCATAGACACTCTAAGATAGTATTTCCCCCAATTGCACAGACTGTACTTCCTAGCTGTGTGACTACACACAAGTTATTTAATCCATGTGGGCTGAAGTTTCACCTGTAAAAGGGGATAGTAGCAATCCCTATGGCCCTGGGCTGTTAAGAGTATAATCTACACAAAACTTCTAAAATAGTGCCTGGCTCATGGTAGCACTCAACAAATGTTGGATGTTATTATTAATACATACAAAGTGCTCGGGCCTAGTAAGTGCTCAACAAAAGAGTTTAAAAAATTAAGGAAAGGTGAAGAAAGGAATACAAGCTATACTGAATTCTGTTTTCAGGGCAGGCCTTGATCACTAGAAAGAGCAGCAGAACTAACTTCCCTGCACAAACTTATAAACAGTGACCCCAGTGTAGCTGATGAACCTGTTCTGCTTCCCTACTCTCTACTAGAGTGTATCACCATCCATCAGAAAAATGCTGACAAGCCCCTGGACTATGATTCATGGTGACCACCAGAGTCAGCACAATAATAACCTCTGTTGCTGCCTCCCTGAGTCTGGTTGGAACTGGGAAACCCAGCCACTTATCTGCACGTTTTTCAGAACTTTGGGCCCTTGCTATAATGAATGGACATGCAGGTACTTTTCTCAGCAAAAATGACAGCAGTGCTTTTAGGAAGAATATTCAAAGCACATTCACAAGAATGTTAAGCCAGGCATATAAGTAGTAAATGTGAATTAAGTCATCACATTCTGGCTAATCTCTAAAGAGAATGTGCTTGCTTTTGAGCAGCTAAGAAAAATAAAAGAAAGGATTAAATTATTTGCATGCAGTTGGACTAAGTGCTAAGTTTGTCTTTAGGGCAAAATGTTTTTATTACTTCCTTCCAGGTCTGCAAACAAGCTATTGTGCTCCTGGCTAAGATGATTAGGAGTCCAGCTACCCAGGACTTCAGAACAGGAGGTTCTAACTACTCTTTGAAGAGGAAAGGCTCTTAGTAAGGATATAGGAAACGTTATAAGGGATACTAGCTCTAAGGCTCACATTGACTCATTGGGTTCTGTAGTGAGGATTAAAGCGCTAAAGATGATTTGCTTTTCTTCAAAAGAATGGCTTGTAGAAAACCAGAGGGTAATTACCTCTCTGGCAATCTACTCCAGAGAGAAGAAAGAAGCCAGAAGTAGGAAACTATAAACAAAAAAGTTATGCCAGGTCCAATCTCCTTAAAGACACCAAGTATTCCATCCACCGTTTGATATAATTTTTTCTTTTGCTTCCTTTTTGAAAAAATTGAATACATTTTTACTCTCTTTTTGTTATAGGTTTAACTTTTTTAGTTTTGACATATAAGGGATCTCATATAGTACTTGTCTTTGTCTATCTTGATTAGCATAGTCTGCTCAAGGTCTATCCATGTTATTGCAAATGGAAGGATATCCCCATTTCTCATGGCTGAATAGTATTCCATTGTGTATATAAACCACTATCTTTTTTTTTTTTTTCATCCTTTAGGAGAAGGCAATGGCAACCCATTCCAGTACTCTTGCCTGGAAAATCCCATGGACAGAGGAGCCTGGTGGGCTGCAGTCCATGGGGTCTCTATAAGTCAGGCATGACTGAATGACTTCACTTTCACTTTTCACTTTCCTGCATTGGAGAAGGAAATGGCAACTCACTCCAGTATTCTTGCTGAGAGAATCCCAGGGACTGTGGAGCCTGGTGGGCTGCCGTCTATGGGGTCGCACAGAGTCGGATACGACTAAAGTGACTTAGCAGCAGCAGCAGCAGCCTTTGATGAGCTTTTGAGTGGTTTCCAAATCTTAACTGTTGTGAATAATGCTCTGATAAACATTTATGAGGTATATATACCTCATTGAAATTCTGTTTTCATTTCCTTTGGGTATGTACCTGAATTGTGTGTTAGATCTAGTTTCAGTTTTTTTGAGGAACTTCCTTACTGTTTTTCATAGTGGTTGGAGCAGTTTACATTCTCATGGATAATACATAAAAGTTTCCTTTTCACCACATCCTCACCTAGACCTCTCTTGTTTTCTTGATAATAGTACTTCTAACAGGTATGAGGTGATATCCCAAAGTAGTTTTGATTTGCACTAATCCTGGTGATTAGTGATTTTATCTTTTCATATATCTGTTAGTTATTTTGATGTCCTCATCAAAGTGTCTCTTATTTAGCCTTCTGCAATGGCACCCCACTCCAGTACTCTTGCCTGGAAAATCCCATGGACAGAGGAGCCTGGTAGGCTGCAGTCCATGGGGTCGCTAAGAGTCGGACAGGACTGAGCAACTTCACTTTCACTTTTCACTTTCATGCATTGGAGAAGGAAATGGCAACCCATTCCAGTGTTCTTGCCTGGAGAATCCCAGGGACGGCGGAGCCTGGTGGGCTGCCGTCTATGGGGTCGCACAGAGTCAGACACGACTGAAGCAACTTAGCAGCAGCAGCCTATTTTTAATCAAATTATTACTATTATTTTTTACTAAGATGACTGAGTTCTTTATATATTTTGGATGTTAAACATTTACTCGATACATAGTTTGTAAAAATTTTCTTCTACTAGGTAGGTTATCTTTCTGTTTTGTTGTTTCTTTTGCAGTGTAAAAGATGAGTTTGATATATTTCCATTTGTTGACTTTTGCATTTGCTGTTTGTACTTTTGGCATCATGTTCAAATAATCTCCAAGATCAATATCAATGAGGTTCTTGGCTGTTTGTTCTTACAGGAGTTTTAAGTTATCAGGTCTTATATTTAAGTCTTTAATCCATTTCAACTTTTTTTTTTTGCCAGAAGTATGATATAGGGGTCTAATTTCATGGTTCTGCATGCTGCACTTCTCCAGTTTTCCCAACACCATTTACTGAAGAGACCATTTTTTTCCCCATTGGGTATTCTTGGCTCCCTTATTGAATATCAGTTGATTAAATATGCCAGGATTTAGTTTTTGATGCTCTCTTCTGTTCCACTGGTTGATGTGTCTGTTTTTGTGCCTGAACTACACTGTTTATTACTATGGTTTTATAGTATAGTTTGAAATTCAGAAGTGGTGATACTGCCAGCTTTCTTTTTTTCTTTCAGTATTTTTTTGGCTATTTTGGGTCTTTTGTGGCTTTAGACAAACTTTGGGATTGTTTCTCATATTTCTGTGAAGAATATCTTTGGTATTTTGATGTGGATTGCTTTGAATTTGTAGATGGCTTTGGGTGGCATGGTCATTTTGAAAATATTAATTCTTCCAGTCCACGAATAGAGTATGTCTTTCCATTTGTGTCTTCTTCAACTTCTTGGTTGAATTTATTCTTGTTTTATTGTTTTTGATACTATTATGAATGATGCTTGATGTAAACCTTTCTTTAGGGAAATGCGACATGGATTAGTTTAACTTGAGTTAGTGCATATAGGGAGATTATAACATCTTAAACCTTTAAGGGAGATTATGACAGTAACCTCACATGGAGGGGGTTTCTTTCCTAAATGAAATTATTGATGATTGTGGATTTGATTCAGATTGATGTTAGGTTATTTTATAACTTACTGTTCCTCAACTCCAAACTAACTTTGACTTGCTTTGTCCTTTACTCCAACTTCCTCTCAGAATGTTGAGATATAATACCAATAACACTAATAATAAGATAATGCTTTTAAATTAGCCTTTACATATAGAAGGCTTGTTTTGTACCAGTATCTTCCTTTATACATATTTAGTTTCTCTCAACAGTCTTAGGAGATAGATGTTTTATTAACCCCATTCTAAAGGTATAGGAAATTTAAATAATTTGTCCAGTCTCATTCAACTGATAAATGGTAGTGTTGAGATCCAACCCACTTTTAACTACTATTTATACTACTTCTGCAGAGAAGGCAATGGCACCCCATTCCAGTACTCTTGCCTGGAAAATCCCATGGACGGGGGAGCCTGGTAGGCTGTAGTCCATGGGGTCGCGAAGAGTCAGACATGACTGAGCGACTTCACTTTCACTTTTCACTTTCATGCACTGGAGAAGGAAATGACAACCCACTCTAGTGTTCTTGCCTGGAGAATCCCAGGGACGGGGGAGCCTGGTGGGCTGCCATCTATGGGGTCACACAGAGTCGGACACGACTTAAGTGACTTAGCAGCAGCAGCTTACCCCTTCTGGGCTTCCCAGGTGGTGCTAGTGGTAAAGAGCCCACCTGCCAAAACAGGAGACATAAGAGATGTGGGTTTGATCCCTGGGTTGGGAAGATCCCCTGGAGGAGGGCATGGCAACGCACTCCAGTATTCTTGCCTGAAGAATCTCATGGACAAAGGAGCCTGGCAGGCTATCGTCCATAGGGTTGCAAAAAGTTGGACACGACTGAGCGACTTAACATGCACCCATGCGCTACTACTTACGCTATGACTGTGACAACAATCACTGCTACTATTACTTATTGCTAATAACTATTACTACAATAACAATAGCTACTACTATCAGTAGACACACTGTTGAGACTATGACTATTACTACTACTACTTTTGCTACTACTAGAAATAAACCCATTGTTATTTAAAGGTCAGTGATAGAAATAACCTTGAATCATATCTGAGACTCTTTTAGTAATGAGATATCAATAGTTTCTAGTGCTTTTCTCTTGAAGTAGCCCTAATGACAAGTGAAAGTGAATAGAGGGGTTGAAAATTGCCCAAAACAATCCTACAGAAGACTGCTGCTGCTGCTGCTGCTAAATCGCTTCAGTCGTGTCCGACTCTGTGCAACCCCATAGACGGCAGCCCACCAGGCTTCCCCGTCTCTGGGATTCTCCAGGCAAGAACACTGGAGTGGGTTGCCATTTCCTTCTCCAATGCATGAAAGTGGAAAGTGAAAGTGAAGTCGCTCTGACTCTTTGCGACCCCATAGACTGCAGCCTACCAAGCTCCTCCATCCATGGGGTTTTCCAGGCAAGAGTACTGGAGTGGGGAGACTAGAACGACCTAAAAATTTTGTTTTCTTTAAAAAACCTTCAAATATTGTTTTTTTCTATCATAATAAATAAATTTGTCTTGGTTTTAATATAATAAGAAAAATTTCCCCTAATAGATTTGAGTAAAGTTGGCAGAAAGAAAGCTGTGCAAAGTAATCTAGTGACTGTATTTCCCTAGTATACCTGGGTGTGTGAATTTGTGCATACTAGGCTAACAAGCATAGATCCATGATGGCAAATAATTGATTGGCTGCCTTATGTAGAGGGCTTGAAGTTAATGCCAACTCAACCTTGTGTTCTTAGATCAAATGCTGCCTCTTTGAGAGAAAGGCTTCCTTGCTTCTCCTTAACCTCACAACTAGGTCAGTCCATCTTCCATATTCCCCCTTAGTAGTAGTAGTAGTGTTAGTCACTCAGTTGTGTCTGACTCTTTGTGACCCCACAGGCTAAAGCCCACCCGGCCCCTCTGCCCATGTATTCTCCAGGCAAGAACACTGGAGTGGGTTGCTATTCCCTTTTCCTGGGGGTCTTCATGACCCAGGGATCAAACCTGGGTCTCCTGCATTGCAGACAGATTTTTTACCATCTGAGCTGCAGGGAAGTCCTATATATTCCCCCTTCCTAGACACCAAGTCTTCTAAAATATTTTTAATCTTTAATAGCTCATAGATAGAACCAGCCTTGTGGTTCAGATAGTAAATAATCTGCCTATGATGCTGGAAACTGGATTTGATCCCTTGGTCAGGAAGATCCCCTGGAGAAGGGAACAGCAACCCACTCCAGTATTCTTGTTTGGAGAATTCCATGGACAAAGGTGAAGGTGTTCTCAGATGTGATGTATCCATCTAAAGGAAAGAGGTATTTCAGTTTTAAAACATTAAAACATAGCCATCTGGACAGGAGCCCATCTGGACACCCTGCACTGGCTGATAGCTTTTTAGTGCAAGAAAGCGCAGTCCCAGGGTTCAGCAGCACACATCCGTACCTTGCTCAGGTGATACGAGATGTCGTGGGATGTGGTTAGGTAGAGGGCATTGGTGCCTGTCCATCTTCTAGAGAAGTTGACTTCTCTACTCTTGCAACTCTTGCTTTCCTATAGGGGTTCTCTTTGGGAATGACTGACTTACCCTCTTTGGCCAGTCTTTTTAGAAATGCAGGGAAAGGAGAATTCTTTGAAGGTTTCTCTGTTTCTTTGGACTAAAACTATTTTGGTCAGCCCAGCACGGGCTGTTTAAATAACTGTAAATTTTTCACTTATCTAGCACTAGGTGGGGAATAGCAGTGTTCCACTTAAATGGATTTTTTAGATAATGGAAACTTTTCCTGCTAAATTGCAAACTTTAGAAAATTGCCATTTCTATAAAGACTTCTAAAATATATGATACCCGTTCCTTCCTGCCTTTTAAATCAGAGTATACTGAATATATTTTACCTTTATTTTGATGGCTCAAGGTCAGAAGTTTGAACATAGAATCAGGATTTTAAAGCGTGATGGGCCTTGGTGAAGACCATCTGGTTCAGCTTCCTCACAAAAGACAAGAAGAGAGTGAGGTCCAGAGAGGTAATGTGACTTTATGAAGCCTGCACAGCAGGGCAAATAGAGACCTAGATGGAAATTCAACCCAAAGCTTCGCTGAGTGCCCTTCTCATTGTCCTAGATCAGTTAGGTACGTAGGGTTTTTCATCTCTTTAATAAGTAGCTCTAAAGTACTGCGCTTATTAAGTTGCTCTTCCTGATTTTCCCATTCCCTCCCCTGCTACTCCTATACCCTCACTAGTTGAAAAAGTCAGATTTAATTTCTTACTTTTGTGATGTATTTATCTCTATCCTGTCTTCTTATTTCTGTTACCTCTTCAATGAAATGGGTGGTTATAATGAATGGGAGTGGGGACTTAAATTTTTTAACCAATAAACTTTACTTTTTAAAACAGTTTTAGGTTCACAGGAAGATTGAGTAGAAAGTATACAGTGTGCCAATGAACACCTGGAATGAAGACTTTTTTTAATACTTTCTTCTAATTCCCACAACTTAGCACAGTGTGTTGTGTGTAGTAAGCAATTAATAAAATAATTGTTGATTGGTGGATTCTATCATCTTGTGGGCTGGTGAACCAAATAGTGAAGGTTGTTTGAAATGTATTTTAAATGAGTACACTCTACCATAATGAGGTTCTGAGGGAGGACCTGGGGACCAGATTATAAAGTCTATCAGCTTTGTGATATCAATTTGGCTACTCAAAAACATTTGGTTGCTTACTTCTGAGTTTTGGGTCATTCTGGATGGGTAATGCCATTGGATACAAAAAGTATAACTATAGTAGGAGTAACAATAAAGGCAACAATGATATTCTACATGAACAATGCTTTAAGCTAGGTTTGAGAGTTAGATTTTACAACTAGTTGTGCAGCCACAACATAGATACATCATGTTTACAGTGGTAAGCTAGTATCTAGCCCAGGGCCTGGTTTTAACCTGCTGTCTACCCGAGTTTCTAGTTCTATCCTAGTGACTATCGGAGTGCTCTGCATATCACAGTATATAGGGGAGGCTCTGACCATTAGAGGAGGCACTGTCTAACTTGAATCCTGAAGAACTAATCAGAATTAACCAAGTGAAGGGAGGGATTGTCTTTGAAAAATACTATACTCAGACAGAAAATGAATTTCAGACTCCATTGGGAGAGAAAATCCCTTGAGAAGGAGGTGATTATAGTCTGTGACTCCAGAGAAATAAGCAGAGATATTTCATGAAGGGTCTCATAAATTTGCTAAGGAGCAGAAATTTTATCTGGAGATGCAATAAGGAATCCATGGAACATTTAAGTTGAGAAATGACATGGTCAGCGTTGTTTTATAAACATCAGTTGGGCTTCATGATGGAAAGTCTTTTCATTCCACAAATACACATTGAAGATCTGCTCTGTGATAAAGCTCTGATTAGTCAATTTCCTAATCTCAGGGAACTTACATTCGAATGCATGTTTATGTGTATGGTGGCAGCAGTAGAGGTGGGGAAAAGTAGACAGATACACTTATAATTTCAGATAGTAACAAGGGATCTGCAAAAAAAGAACATAGAAGAGGGTAGTAGAAAGTGGCTGGGGTAAAGGCAGTTTTGAAGTTGGATGATCATGATGGATGGCACTCTTTAGATGGGACATATGTTAGGAGACTGGGGGCTTCTCTGGTGGCTCAGACAGTAAAGAGTCTGCCTGCGTTGCAGGAGACCAGGGTTTGATCCCTGGGTCAGGAAGATCCCCTGGAGAAGGAAATGGTGACCCGCTCCAGTATTCTTGCTTGGAAAATCCCATGGGTGGAGGAGTTTGGCAGGCTACAGTCCATGGGGTCACAAAGAGTCAGACACGACTGAGTGACTTCAGTTTTCACTTTCATATTAGGAGACTAACAGTGGGAAAACTACAGATTTGCAAATGAAGGCAATGAGAGGCTAAAGTAAGGTAGTGGTAGCAGTAATGGAGAAAAGAGGGCCAATATCCCCCAATACACCAATATTTAAGGAGGTAGAACCTGTAAGGCTTGAAGAATGATTGGATGTGATGTGAGCAGTGAAAGTTAAGGAGGTGGTGATGGTGATGGTATTGGAAGCAGCTGCCTCTGACCAAGCCTTGCCTCCTGGCCCTTGTTTACATGCTGTATGATCCCATGCTGGCTTGTTAGTCTTGGACATATTGGAAAGCATGGCGGTGCTTATGGATGGTTCACCTCTCTTTACAGTAACTTGGAAGATTGAATGTTGTATGCAGTTGCATGGAGTTATGAAATAGTTCTAGCCAATGGGCTGTGAGTGGAAGTGACTCACAGCTTTTGGCTAAGGCTCATAGTTATTATTGTGAGGTCTTTCACTCAGTCTTTAACCTTGTGTGAACCATAGGCTTTGTGTTCAGATGGCTGGACTAAGAGATTCTAGCACACTGGCTGGTCTCTGGCTATAGAAATAGTTACCCTGGAGAGACATCTGGGTCTGAGGGGACCTGTGTGAGCAAAAAGTAAAATTCTACATGTTAAATCGCTGAGGTTTGGGGGTGGCTTCTTACTGCAATATAAACTAGCTTATTCTGGCTAACACAAGCATCTTGAGTTTAATGTGCCTGTGGGATCACCAGGTGGAGGTACTCAATAGGAAGATATATAGGGCTGGAGTATAGTGAAGGGCTGGAATGGATTATAAGCCATTCACAAATATATAGTAGCTAATGGGAATGAATGAGATGAAACAGATGAGTGAGCAGTGAAGGCTAAGGACAAAATCTCAGGAAAAATAAATTTTAAGGGGAAGAGATGAGAAAGAGAAACCCACAAAAAAAGATAAAAAATGAGTGGCCCAAGACAAACAGGAATAAACAGTGGTATGGGTTTGGAGAGCAGGAAAGGGATGGAGAGTACAAGTAGTGGATGTTCGCAAGTTCCTTCATAAGCAAGGCTTAGGGGCCACAATATGGTTGGAAGGGAGCCTGAAAGTCTTACCTTGATTGTGTATGCAGAGAAAATAGTGTTTTTATTGACCTTGTATGTCAATCAAAGTTGAGGGAATTGATGAAAATCATGGGGAAGGGCTTATCTCTCACTCTCACTTCTCTTGTTGCTGCTGGTAAGTGCAGGAGACATTATGAAGGAAGCATTGCAGAAATTTCCCATGAAGAAGTTTCATTCCCTTTATACATATTTATTCAGTACCTATAATGTACCAAGCAGTCCTCTAGACATCGGGCATAGAGCAAGGAGCTAAATAAAATCCTTGTTCTCTAGGTACTCCTCTTCATTGCAGACAGAAAAAATACATAGGCAACATTTTGGGTGATGGTAATGCTCACTTGGGAAGTGAAACACAATCACGTGACAGAGTAGGATAAGACAAGAGGTAACAACAGGTATTCAGGGAAATCTGACACAGTAACTATCTGAGCAGAGACGTCAGGTGAGGGAGAGAGTGAACCTGGGGAAAGACTGTTCCCAGCCAAGGAAACCACAGGGG
This sequence comes from Capra hircus, assembly GCF_001704415.2. Classification (NCBI taxonomy): domain Eukaryota; kingdom Metazoa; phylum Chordata; class Mammalia; order Artiodactyla; family Bovidae; genus Capra; species Capra hircus. Next base: position 73,364,037 of record NC_030813.1, read on the forward strand.
CAGAGGTCCTGAAGCAATCTTATGCTTGCCAAGATGCATGGGGCATAGCAAGGAAGACAGTGTGGCTGGAGAAGAGCGAGTCAGGGAAGGGTGGTAGGAGGCAGTCTCAGAGAGACTGTGAGGACCAGTTCATGTAGGTCTGGTGGGTATTGGAAAAGCTGTAGTTTTTATTCTGAATGAAATATGGATCTCTCAGAATATTTTGAGTAAAGACCTCAAATGAATTACCTTAAAAAAATCACTGTGATGGATCTGTGAGGAGAGAAATGTAGGGGTTAAGGGTAAAAAATAGGCAGTCTGATTAGAAGATGGTTGTAAAAATCTAGGTGATGGCTTAGAGTAGGGTAACAGTGGAGGTGATAGGAAGTAGTGGATTTGGCTATAATTTGAAGGTGGTACCAATAAATTTGCTCTTAGTTTGGATGTAGGAGGAAAGAACAATAGGGTCAAAGATAATTTCAAAGTTTTTGACATGAGCAACTGGATGATAGAATGAGTTTTTTTTTGGAGAGGGACTTAACTGTAGAAAAAAACAGTTAAGAGGGGGAAGATGTAGTGTAATTCCTGTATATGTTAAATTTGAGATGCCTGTTGGCTGTCTATTTCCTAGGTGGCTCAGCGGTAAAGAATCTGCCTGCACTGCAGTAGCCTCAGGAGCTGCAAGTTTGATCCCTGGGTCAGGAAGATCCCCTGGGGAAGGGCATGGCAACCCACTCCAGTATTCTTGTTTTGAGAATCCTGTGGACAGAGGAGCCTGGTGGGCTACAGTCCTTAGGGTCCCAAAGAGTTGGACACAACTGAAATGACTTAGCATGCACACACTGTTAGCTATCCAAGTGGCAGTGTCTACTTGGCAGTTGAAGACACAAAGTTAGAACTTGGGGAGAGGTCATGGCTTGAAATATCGACTGTGAAATTGTCAGTTTATAGCTGGATCCTCATCCTGGAGGCTAGGTAAAGAAAGTATTTCAATGAAGAAGGAATAATAGGCCTTGTCTTATGCTGCCACTATGTGAGGTTAGATGGGAGTTGAGATATGATCATTGTTGGGATGGCTATTAAGAGCAGGTACCGTGAGATGTTGGAGACAAAAGCCTGTGTCAAGAGAGCATTGGCAGAGAGGAATGTGACACTGCAGGTTTAAATAACTTTTTTAAAAAATTGAGATTTGCTAAGTTTGTTTACTGATAGGACTAATCCAGAGGGAAAATTCAATGATATAGGAGAGAGGCGGTACAAAATTCTCAATTAGGCAAGAGAAGAAATCCAAGCACATGTCAAGGGACTGGCCTTTGAACGGGATGTCAATGGTTCCTCTGTTTTATTAATACCAGGAGGGAAGGAGGAATATATGGGTACAGATTCAGGTGGGTTTATGCCTGTAGGAAGATGTGGATCTTCCGACTACCTCCATTTTCTCAGTGAATAACTAGTCAGGTCATAGCTCAGAGAAAGGATAACAGAAGGGGTGTTGGATGTTTGAGAGAGAAAGAAAGATACAGAATATTCCTCTGGAGAGTGGGAGACTGAGAATGGATTGGGGAAAATATAATAATATGCATGTCAAGAAGTAGTAGAGTTTGTAATCATGAATTTGAAGCAAGATGAATCAGCATAAATGTGTGTTCACCTCCCCGGTGGCTTTGATGCCTGTGATTCAGGTGCAGATTCAGAGTGGGTTTGCAATGATCAGAGTTGGGGTCAGGGAGGTTAGGGCATGTACAAAATAGTAAAAATAATGATAGATTGTGGAATCGAGGTCAGAGTGGGGCAGGAAAGTGAAAACATAGATGGGTTCAAATAGCTTGCTGAAGTTGGAATACCAGAGAGAATAAACCAGAGGGATAATATATGGAACTCAGAGAATGGAATACTTGAAACTGAGCTGATGGAAGCAGTGTAGTCATTTGTAATGACTATGTATAGAAAAGAAGGAAGCTGAAGTGGGCTGAAAGATCAGGTCATAGGAGCTGAGAAGGCAATGAAATTAAAAATCCAAGATACTGGAAGGAATTCCAAGAAGACACTGAAATCATCAAGAACAGAGGTGGAGAGTCACTGTGAGTCAGGTTCTGTGTCTTTAAGAGATGAAGAAATTAACCTGTGAGTCTCAAGGTAAGTACAACATGTAGGATGAACAAGATGATAAAAGATTGGTAGCATGACTTTGAAAGAGTTGAAATACGTAGCGTAGAGGGAGAAACATTTGAACCTTGCATAGTACCTTAAATATACCTTCATGATGCTGATTTATTCTACATTTTGCTTTAGTCTGTGCCTTTTTTTTCTGTCGCTTTTAGAAGCCCCATCTCTTTACTAAATTGTGAGTTCATTAGGCATAGGAACCTGTGCTCTCATTTTTAAGCACCACAGTGCCCCACACAGTACCCAATCTATAGCAAGCAATTACCCTTTGTTGAATTAGATTGCACCAAATGTGGAAATTTAAAGATCAAATGGCTAACAACCTTGGAGAATACAATTTTGAAATGAGATTTACACCTAGATTTATTGCATGTACTAAAAACACAGCACTGTCAGCTAATCATGTAGTTCCAATTGTTTCTTGAGTTCCAAAGACATTAAAAAATATAATTTGATCATAAATATTGCAAAGAAAGTCCTGGGGGCATTCTATTTGCACGGAAAAGTGCTGTTTCCTTGTTTCTATGCTTCAGAAATAAAAATGTCTGGGAAGGAGAAGACTTGCTAGCTCTGACCATTTTCTGAACCCCCTAAATATTTGTTCATCCAAAATCACTCTTTGAAAGCTAAAGAATAGTTAATTTTTGCTTTGCAGAAGGACCTATCCCCCTGTTTTAGCTGTGCCTAGGGCAAACCGGGCAATGCAAAACCACTATTCTTGAAAAATCTCCTCACTGTGTAATGGCATTGTATACGATGAATAATAAACATCACAAGAAAAGAGAAATTTTGATTGAAACTGTAAACTCTACTTAGATTTGCTTCCATAACTTATTTCTGCAGCATCTAAATGTAAATTGTAAGAGTGAAGAACTGTTTTATGTGATGTCCAAAATTGCCTTTTGAAAACCATGATGCAGTGTCAGCACTTCAGTTCTACCACTGACATAGGTAATGGAGACAGGCTATCCACCACACACTATTGCTTTCCGTGGGTAATTCGCATTCTCCTTGTGTCTTTCAATTACCGCTGGCAAAAATGCATAACTAATCAACTTAGATCAAAGATATTTGATTTGTACTGTTTCTTTCTCATCTCTGTCACCTCTTGCTCTCTGTCTTCTTCTTTCTCTCTCCTTCCTCTTTTCTTAGACACTCATAAAGCAGAATCACTTAAAGATAATAGCTCCTTCAAAAATACAGCTCCACGGGATTTAATTAAACCTTAAGTCCCAGACTGGCCTGGGGAGGCTGAAGTAGCACAAGATGAATATTTGTTCGGGGTGAACATGGGATTCCAGTGGCTTCAAAGTGTCAGAGACCAAGTGCATTAGAAGGGAGATTTGGCTTGTCACTGGTTGCATGGATTCAGTGAGTTAAGCAGTGGGCTGGAGAGTTAGCAGTCCTCCCTTTTGAATGACCTTGCCTATGGCAGTGCCCTCCTCTCCTGCTTCCTTTTCTGTAAAGTGGACTTGAAATACCAACCTTAAACACTGTTGGTGCTTAGAAAATAACTTGTTCAACGTTCATACCTAATTTTTTTTTCCTCTTTGGTTTACAAAGTGTAAATAACTATGCTGGGGACATTTGTGTTGTTGTGGAATATTAGATAAAGGTGAATGGGAGGGGCTTCCCTGGTGGCTTAGTGATGAAGAATCTGCCTCCCAGTATAGGAGACATGGATTTGACCCCTGATCTGGGAAGATCTCACATGCCACAGAGCAACTAAGCCCATGCACCACAACTACTGAGCCTGTGCTCTAGAGCCCAGTAGCCACAAGTGCTAAGCCCATGTGCTTCAACTGCTGAAGCCTGCATGCCCAAGGTCCTATGCTGCAGAACAAGAGAAGCCACTGCAATGAGAAACCTGTGCACTACAATTAGTGGGCAGCCCTTACTTGCTACGACTAGACAAAAGCCCATGCAGCAAGGAAGACCCAGCACAGCCAAAAATAAATAACAAGTGAAAGGGATTATTTTGTGAATGAGTATTCCGTATTTTCATCATACCTTCTGGGATCTTGGAGTAAACTGCATTAAAACAGAAGTTACTATATCCCTTCCATAAACTCTACTTAGAGCACACTGCTCATACACAATTGCTATTGTTAAAGAAAGATCCCAGCTGCCAGAATGATTGTAATGGCCGTGCACACTTGTGTGCTAAGTGGCGTCAGTTGTGTCTGACTCTGTGCGACCCTATAGACTGTAGAATCCCAGGCTTCTCTTGCACATGGGATTCTTCAGGCAGGGATACTGGAGTGGGTTGCCATACCCTCCTCCGGGAGATTTTCCCAACCCAGGAACTGAACCCATGTCTCTTACGTCTTCTGCATTGGGAGGCAGGTTCTTTACCACTGGTGCTACCTTAGGAGCCCCTGTAATGGCTAACACTGACATCATAATTAATGCTTACTATGTGCTAGAGACTGCTTAAACAATTGATATAGAGTAACTTATTTACGCCTCACAACAATTCTGTACAAGACCAGTGGAAAAACCACAGCTTTGACTATATGGACCTTTGTTGGTAAAAGTGATGTCTCTGCTTTTTAATATGCTGTCTAGGTTTGTTATAGCTTTTCTTCCAAGGAGCAAGCATCTTTTAATTTCGTGGTTGCAGTCATTGTCCACAGTGATTTTGGAGCCCAATAAAATAAAATCTGTCACTGATTCTACTTTTCCCCTTCTATTTGCCATGAAGTGATGGGACTGGATGCCATGATCTTAGTTTTTTGAATGTTGAGTTTCAAGCCAGCTTTTTCACTCTCTTCTTTTACCTTTATCAAGAGGCTCTTTAGTTCCTCTTCACTTTCTGCCACTAGAGTGGTATCACCAAGTTCAATATCCCAGTTTGAAGAACACCAGGCTGGAGAAATTATCTTACTCTTGGGAGAGCCAGTCTTTTTGTTCTATTCAGGTCTTTAACTGATTGAATGAGGCCCACCACAGTAAGGAGAGCAATCTGCTTTACTTGGTCTACTAATTCTAATGGCAATTTTATGCAAATACCCCTTCACAGACACACCTGGTATAATATTTCACCAAATATCTGGGTATCACATGGCCCAGTCAGGTTGACACATAAAGTTAACTATCGTATCATGTAAGTGACTGAGCCAGGATTTGGGTCCAGGCAGCTTGGCTCCAAGGCACACACTTTTAGCCTTTACTTACCTCTCTCTAAGGTCTTAGAACTCCTTACTGTCACCTATTCAACATGAAAGTCAAATAATGCCCCTTTCAGACTTTACCAAAGCTTATATAATTTTCAAAATCACAAATACCCACCCTCTTCCCACAGTCAACATACCATGCTAGGGAGATCTTACAAAGAGAGGGTTTGCTACTAAGACTATTTGACCTTATTCCCACATATTGTTTGGCCCTTTAATATTTCAGATGGGCCAAAACTAGATCCTTGGTTGCCTCATATCAGGTCTCAAACATTCCCAATTGGTTATTTTATAAACCACAGAAGGAAGAACAGGCAATCTTTGCTTTTCTTTCCTAGATCCTTATACTGAGAGAACTGTAACCGGACCACAGGTTTGAGGACTGGGACTTCCTGCCTGATTCAGCTCTTCTGGAAATACAGCACTGTGTGGAAGAGGCAAAGCCTCTGCTCATCTGCTTTAGAGTGAGGGGTGCAGTCAATACGTAAGTAAATGTGTTGATATTTAGTTGAATGTGGGTTAACTGAGCTGGGAAAAGGAAGAGAGATGGAAGATGTTGGCGAGGTGGCTCTTAATGTAAGAGAATCAGAAAAGGCCTCTCTTGAGCAGGTGACATTTGAGCAGAGATTTGAATGAAATAAGTGAATGAGACATGAGACTGTCTGTGGAAAGAACATTCTACGTGAAAACTCTGAATCAAAGGCCAAATCTGGAGTATTCGCTGACTGTGTTAGGAACAGCCTGATTGGAGGGAAGTTAGAAAGGCGCAGAGAGGAAGGTGATGGAACCTGAGGGGCACCCAGGGCCAGGTCATGTAGGGTCTTTTGGTTCATGGAAAGACTTTGGATTTTGAGATGGGAAGACTTTGGAGGGTTTCGAGTAGGAGAATAACACAATCTGACTCATGTTTTAAAGCCTCCTGCGCCCCACTCCCCTACTGCCCTCACATGGCTGCAGTAATAGAATATTTACTCGGGAGCAAATGTGGAGGCAGAGAAACTAATTATGAAGCTATTGCAATGATGGCTTGTGTAGGGTGGGCGTGATGGGGGTAGTCAGAATTTATTTGGATTTGGGTTATATTTTGAAGGTAGCATGAGGGGCCTTGTTGACAGATTTTCTATGTGGTGAATATTACACTATTATACAGAGACCTTACAACTTAGCAGATTTGTGTGCAAAGGTGTGGGTTGGACTAAGTGGTATCTAAGGTCTATTTCTCTAGAACAGTGATTTTACTCTGTGCTCCCTGAGACAACATTCAACTATTTTATCAGCTGCAGTTAAACTTTATTCTTTTGAGATCTAAGGCTCAGTATATCCTCTTTGATCCAGAGTGTTTTTTTAATAGCAACATTATTAGTCTACCAAAACAGAAGCCAGTGGAAGAAAATGAAAGAATTTTCCATGTATTCATGAACGTGGTGGAAAATGTACCAAAAATTACAAGAAAAGTTTTGAAGACTTTGTAACTTTTATTAAATATGGGGGAAAGAAAGTCACGAAGAAGATAAAAAAGACACATAACATAAAATGATATGAAAATGTCCCTCAGGGAAGGACCAAAGAAAGGATTATTTTATTTAGCTGCATCAGCAAAAAATTGCCTGGCTTCATATCAGGAAAAAAGTCCCCATAATCCAGTTTTAAAAGCACTTGCTCCATATATTATGAATGACATTTCCAGGCTGCCAAATTTCTGATTGAGCTGGTGATTAGAAGAATATGCATCACCTTCTTTTCTCTCTCTTTCTTCCTTTCTTAGAAACAGCATTGCCTTAGCTCTTCTTCCTCTGAATGTTTCGTGAAAGTCAGAAACAGAGAAAGCAGAGAGAGACGTGTCAAACAGCTAATTTTGTTGAAGAGAAATACTTAGTGGGAATGTGCAACAGCTAAGACAAGAGAGGTGGTAGAGGGGAGATAGGGAACAAGCAGGGTCAGGAAAGAGCAGCTTTACCTGCAGCATTTGAAGGTCACAAGGAGTGTCAGATATCAACAGTACCTGGGTTAATTGTCCCTGACACCAAATGAAATGAAGCTCTGTTCGATTTGCAGGCGACTCTGAAGAGAGATGGCTTATTTTCAACCTGCATGTTTATTTCACGTTGCTTAATTGGCCTATTGGAGCATGAGGGCTGCTGTGAGGCAGCAGTGGTAGGGGGAAGATGTGTGGTGTGTGTGTGTGTGTGTGTGTGTGTGTGTGTGAGAGAAAGAGAGAGAGAGAGAGAGAGAGTGAGTTAAAAGTAGTAATTTATTATGATTGCTTTTCATGCTCACCGTAATAGACCACTTCCGAGCAATCAGGTTGTGCTCCTGCAGGACTTGGGGTGGCACAGGTAGGCATTATTTAATTCATCTGTAAGAAAGTGAGCAACAGAGGGGGATAAAGTGGGTATTAATCAGAACTGTATGAGATTTGAGATGGCTGCATCTAAATCAATCCAAGGAATCGTCTGGGAAATCAACTCCCTGTTTTCAGCTGGCTTACACATTTTATTCTGGTGGGGGGATATTAGGAGCTTTTTTTCAATCACATCTTCCAAGTCTGGTTCATCGTAATAAACTCCAGAAAATTCATAAGTCAGGATGAATTTTTTCTGCCTGGAATTTCATTCCACAGTCTCTGAATGCTGATAACCGGTGAGTGTTACTGGGATGTTATCTGAGAGCCTGAGGCTCTTCTGAGTTTGTTGTAGGGGCTAGCCTGGATTTCTCAATACCTTCTGAGCCACAGGATATGGTTACATCAGTTTGGGAGCTCTGATCTAGTCAATACAGGTGATAGAGATACCTGAAACAGGGGATAAAATGAAGAACCAGGAGTGAAATGCCAAGGGATCTTGCTCTGAGCTTAATGTGCAATATGGAAGCAGATTCATTAAGGAACATTTCTCTTGATTTTTGACTATGGAAAATAAGAAATATTCCCACAGGCCTTGAAAGAATGTTTTAAAGAGGAACGCCGTTAGTATGGAGCATGCCAAAAGTGAAGAATAAGAAGATAAAAGCGGTCATTCAGTCCTTAGTTTTGACCACAGCAGTAGCGCCCATACCTGAGCTTGCTTTGTTCCATCCACACATGGACCTCAGGTTCGAGAAGCCCTGTATTAAAAATTAACTGCTGCCACTTTTGGTTATCCCCACTTGGAAATACTCAGTGTAAGGGGGTACCCAGATAATCCACAATGTGCTTACACTGTTTTTGAAAGATCACTGAAATGAAAACATGTACTTCATAATCATAATACATGAAGATTTCCCCAAAACATACCCATGGATTCATAGGAGTCTGTGAGAAAAGGACTTTGGCTGTAGGATTCTTCTCAAAAAATCCTGGGGCATGTGAGCAACTCTTTAGGAGTTATTCAGTAGGCTCTCTGGTAGGAAGTTGTACTCTTTAAGGTCTTCTGGGTGCTGTGAGCTGATGCTCCAGTGTACTTTATGCTTGCCCCCCGCAACAGTGTCCCTGCCATTTTCTACCCTCTTTTGTTCCAAGAGGCCTAGAACAACTAATAAGCCATCTTATATAGCCTAATATATACAAAAACAGTTTGATCAGGGTTAATGAAAGGGATGATAATTTCTAAGAGAAATTTACAGGAGTCAAAGCTTTTGAAACATGGTTTCAAATTAATGAAAAGTTTTATATGAGACAAAGCATTTGTTTATCTGAGTATGAAAATGTTCTAATGGGAATGGTGATAAAGCCTAAGTTATAATGTTTGGTTGCTACATCCTTCATCTATTCCAGGCTGCAAAGCAGCTCTTCCCAACTGGCTGGCCTTTTCAAACTATCTGTCTCTTTTGGCATCTGTGTTGATTACAGACCTCAATGAAGACGGTTAAGGTATACCAGTCAGTATATATTTTTGTAAATGTGCTTATTTTGAAAACACACATTGTTTTCTCAATGAAACATCTTGGGCCATACATAAATTAAAGTTGCTTTGTATGTTAATTAACTCAGTGGGCTACTGGGCTTTATAATGGACCTCTAACCCCTGATGGATTCATCCTTCGATGTTTAAAAAAGAAAAAAAGAAAGAGAGAAAGGAAGATCTTTGATCTTCATCTCATCTGGGAGAGGAGAGTACAAAGGAACTAGAGACAAAGGACTAAATTCACCTTTTGAGGAAACACAAGTAACAGAAAAGATAAGACATGGCTCCAAGTATTGCAGAATAAATGGCTTCTGTTGTGTAAAGTTTCGGGAAAGATAAAGAAATGGTTTTCTCAGAGATGCTTGCATAGGTCTGCTCTCCCTAGGCCTTCCTTCTCTGGGAATCCTGCTGCTTTGTCCCATGTGGAGTTGTTAATACTATTCTGGGTGCACACTGAGGCAGAATTAGTTCATTCCCTGTCCAGTGGCGCTGGTCTCAGCTAGGTAGGCCAGATTCAGACCCAGGGGAAGGAGGCAGAATGTACTTAGGGCTGGAGGTGGGAAGCAGCAGGAAGGAAGGGTCCTCCAGTGTCTAGGAGCATCAACCTGAAAACTTGTTTGACAAAAATAAAGCCTGAAAGCTGGAGCTGATTTTCTTTCTTCAGGCATTATTACTTCCCACCAAATCCTGGGCTAATAGCATCTGTTCTGAGTGCATTTCCATTCCCTCCCAGACAGCAAGTCCATTTGTAAGACAGGTCCTTACATTACTCCTCGTGTGCTCGTTTTTAATAATATTAAAAACAATAACAAAGCTTTTAGACACATCGTGAAAGCAGGATATTAACAGTAGGTAGGCTTCATTAGTTGAGCTCCTACATTCAAAATATCCACAAATAACTGAACTCAGAGTGAAACTCTTTTTCATTGTACCCAGAGCTCTATTGTGGAGATGTAAAGTACCTTCCCTAGTCAGTACTGCATATTAAACTGTTAAAAGAAGTCCTATTGATTCTCTTGAATCGACATCTTTTGCAAAGAAATCTGAACCCTTTCTTTTTCTTCTCATCCTGGATCATGAAGACAGAACACAGTCCTCAGGTCATCACATATGATCAGCTCCTGTGTTATCCACCTGTGAAATACTTTGCAGATTCACTTGGAAGTGAGAATAGCAAAGCTGCCCTCCATTTGCTCTAGGGGTATCGCCAGGCTCCATTCTCCACATCACTTATGATGTATATTCAAGGAAAGTGCAAACTGCCTTTAATAGTAATTGAAGAAAAAATTATAAGCGAGAAGCTAAATTCTATGTGAACACTGAAAATCATTCTAAAAGTAGGTATAGAAATTACAGATTTTCCAAGGTTGGTATTACCTGAACATGATTTACTCTTTGTTGGATCTGTAAAGCATATGAGGACGCAGAACTGTGTATATTTTAAAATTGATTGTTTCATGGTTTCTCCTTGATGACCTGAAGAGAGTCAGTGAAGCTAGGCCAGATACAGACACACGCCTTTTAACAGTAGGTAATTAGGCCTGTTGTACCTACAGACACTTTCCCTACAGGATTATTGGCCCCATTTAGTCCCAGTGTGTTACTCCAGTTCACTTCAATTAGGAATATTTAGGAAAATGATTCAAAGTGAAGAGCTATTAAGAAATCTCTTCGCATGCTGAATTAGTAGGACAGTGAGACAAGATGTGATTTTATTAGATGAAAAATTATCTAGCCAAGACTTCCCATGATTTTATAGGATCAGAATTCTAGTTGGTGTTTAGTGTTATGACTTTATAAAAGATCACATGGCCTTATAACTTTGTCATCCCTATCCTCAAATTCTTGCAGTGGCTCCCTGTTGCCTGAAATAGGTGGGACCTCTCACTGGTAATCTGACATTTCTCTGCACTTACCTATCATTATACATACTCCTTTTATAAAAATTAATTTTTATTTTATATTGGAATATAGTTGACTTGTAGTATTGTGTTAGTTTTGGGTATACAACAAAGTGATTCAGTTATACACATACATAAATCCATTGCTTTTCTGGGTTATTACAGTATATTGAGTTCCCTGTTGAATATCTATTTTTCATATAGTAGTATGTATATGTTAATTCCAAACACCTGTTGTTTCTCCCCTCAACTTTTTCCCTTTAGTAACCATGTTTGTTTTTGAAGTCTGTTTTGGGTCTGTTTTGTAAATAAGTTCATTTATATCATTTTTAAGATTCCACATATAAGTGATATCATGATATTTGTCTTTGTCTGACATACCCCACTTAGGATGATAATCTCTAGGTCAACCCATGTTGCTGTAGATTTCTTCTTGTGCTTGGCGTCATCATCTCATGGAACACTCAGCATTTGCTAAGCTTACCATTCCTGTCCCTCTCTTGGAGTGATTTTTTTTTTCTTTTTTGCTTTTTGTTTTTAAATCTTCATGTTTTCTCTTCAGCCTTAGAACTTATTTTTGCTCCATGGTCTAGGCTTAAATCCTATTTTAGGAACCAACTCAAGCGTATCACAAAAAATGTGACTCACTTCTGTACTTGGAATGAATTGTTTCTTTGCCTCACTCTTTTAGCACACTGGTTCTTGATCCTGACTATACATCCTGACTCTCCTGATTCTCACTGGAGAGTTAAAAAAATTACTGATGCATTCTGTGCACCAAATTCTCACTTTAATTCTGAACAATGATCACCAGTGACATTTTACTCTTTACCCAGTCCTTTCCAGATACATGTAGGTAATATTGCCTTTCAAGGGCAACATGAAGGTGCCTGCTGATTTTCTCAAAGTGAGTTTGGAAGAGTGAGTGAGGGAAGCTCACTCCCTTGGGTCAAGTGGCTATATATTTAGGCCACTCAAGGCAGCTCTTTTCTTGCTCTGTGTTCATCCTCTGCTGACCAGTGCCTGCTTCACCTACAAACTACTCACAGGACTGACCTTCCTACATACTGGCCCCATGCCCCAGCTAGTGATTGCTCTTATCCAGGGGACAGTGAGGGGTGGTCCCCTCTGCTGGTAACTGATGAATCAACCTAATGTAATCCCTCCAATAACTGGTAGCCTCCCCCGGCCCCTGGGACTGAAGATTGCTGCCAGGCCCTGCCTGCAGTCTACCGCACAGGTGGGGTATTGATCCAAGACCTTGCTTCAGACTTCTAAGCCCCCTCATGCATTAAACCGAGTCTCTGTTGCTGACTCTGGGCTCCCTTTGGTCTTGGAGCTGGGCCGGTACAGGGCTTGTGGGCCTGGGGGTGGGGTAGAGGTATTGAGAGAAGTCTTTCATGCAACTGCCCCTACCTGCCACTGCTCCAGCAGCCAGGTGAGCATGCTTATGTCATGAACTATGATGTGCATGAAACTGTGGATGATTGTATATGACATGTGTGTGAAAAATCAAACCTGAACAGTCCTGCTGCAGAACCTATGCAGATTAGCCAAAAAGCTCTTGCTACAGTGGTTCTGTGGTTCACTAACTATTGTAACTCATAAGTCTACAATCATTCTATTGTTTGGTAACATCATTTTTTTATACTGCAATAAACACTTTTGTGATTTCCTATTCATGTACAGGCAGTGAAGCATGTGATTCTACCCCATTCTCCTAGTTGAGTCACCCACAGCTCCTGATGAGGACTCCAAGATGTTGCCTTTATCCTCATGCTTTTATTACTCCCTCTCTACTCCGTACTCTTGGCTGATGGCCTTGCTTCCTACTTTCCCAAGAAAGCGTTAGGAATCAGGAAAGGACACGCCCATTCTCTCACTGAGCACTTTACCAAACTGCTGAATCTCTGCTGGGTACTCTTTCCCTTCTTGAGGTGCAGCCCCAGCTCATGTCCTACTCCCACTCAAGCAGCTGACTCCACCTCCCTGGCCTCTTTTCCATGATCTGCTTCTCCCATTTGCTCTTCTCTCTTCTGCTTCTGTTGGGACCAGATGCCATGATCTCTACTGGATCATCTGCCATCCTAAAGATTAAGTTCTTCCTTGACCCTCTGATTTTCTCCGTTAATCTTTTTTGGTGGCCTTGAGAACATGCCAGCAGAAGTCCTACAAAAGGGGGTGTTCTTGACCGAGGACCCCAACTGCTGAGCTCTGGAATCTATCCTGCCTTGGCAGTGAGTCAATGCTTGCTGCACACTGCTCCCCACCAGAGTTTGGGGGACACTAATACAGATCCCATCTTGGTAGACACAAGACTCCTTTGTTGGTCAGTTCTGGCTCAAGAACTGATGTCTTTGTTGAACTTTTGGTGGACGATGGACATGCCAGGAGGATAGAGAAAGGAGGAAGTTAAATAGTATGGATTATTTTTTTGGATATGTCTCCAGATAGCTTTTTTTTCCCTTTTATTTTCCTCATTTTTTGTATTATAAAAACATTACCACAGACAGACACTCACCGCAGATAGAAGAAAGTTCCATTGTATAACATCAATCATACAGTGCCAACAGCATGCTTCACGGGCCATTTCAGTTCAATTCAGTTGCTCAGTTGTGTCCGACTCTTTGCGATCCCAAGAATCGTGGCACGCCAGGCCTCCCTGTCCATCACCGTCTCCCAGATTCACTCAAACTCATGTCCATCGAGTTTGTGATGCCATCCAGCCATCTCATCCTCTGTCATCCCCTTCTCCTCCTGCCCCCAATCCCTCCCAGCATCAGGGTCTTTCCCAATGAGTCAACTCTTCACATGAGGTGGCCAAAGTACTGGAGTTTCAGCTTCAGTGTCAGTTCTTCCAATGAACACCCAGGACTGATTTCCTTTAGGATGGACTGGTTGGACCTCCTTGCAGTCCAAGGGACTCTCAAGCGTCTTCTCCAACACCACAGTTCAAAAGCATCAATTCTTTGGCGCTCAGCCTTCTTCACAGTCCAACTCTCACATCCATACATGACCACTGGGAAAACCATAGCCTTGGCTAGACAGACCTTTGTTGGCAAAGTAATGTCTCTGCTTTCCAATATGCTATCTAGGTTGGTCATAACTTTCCTGCCAAGGAGTAAGCATCTTTTAATTTTATGGCTGCAATCACCATCTGCAGTGATTTTGGAGCCCCCAAAAATAAAGTCTGACACTGTTTCCACTGTTTGCTCATCTATTTGCCATGAAGTGATGGGGCCAGACGCCATGATCTTCGTTTTCTGAATGTTGAGCTTTCAGCCAACTTTTTCACTCTCCTCTTTCACTTTCATCAAGAGGCTTTTTAGCTCCTCTTCACTTTCTGCCATAAGGGTGGTGTCATCTGCATATCTGAGGTTATTGATATTTCTCCTGGCAATCTTGATTCCAGCTTGTGCTTCCTCCAGCCCAGCATTTCTCATGATGTACTCTGCATATAAGTGAAATAAGCAGGGTGACAATATACAGCCTTGACGTACTCCTTTTCAGTTTCCCCTAATTCTTCATTAAACAGCTCTGTGTGTCACTAGCCTCCTGATTGCAAAGGTTGCAGGATACTTACTTTGCATAACGTTGTGGGAATGGGGACTGGGTTTTGAGTGGACCTGGGTGACACTGTTCTTGGGTCTCCACTGTCTTCTTCTGGTTTGGCTTTTTGTATTGTGTCAGATGCAATATCTGATGCAAACCAGATGTCTTTGGGTGCCCAGAGGTCCTATAGCAGGAGTCACAGACAGCAGGCCCAGTCGAAGCTTTTGTGGCAGCCCCTCTCTGTGTGGCTGGATTGTGAGGAACATGGCTTTCTGCTGGGTAATGAGAAGAAAATATTCTAACAAGGACTCATATTTGCAACATCTGTTTCATCTGGGTAATTTTAGATAGCTAAAATCTCAGAATGAGGAAAGCTCTTATCATCTTACAAATGATTGCTGCGATGTCTCAAAGCACCCACCACAGTAATTAATAGACTGTAAGGGCTCAGAAGAAATAGGGTCCTTATTAAACTCAGGAAACAGCATCCCTTTAGGGCAAACTGACATAGAAGAAAATGGTATAATGGACTGTCTCTCTTAGAATAGGCTAAAAAAAGTCTTTTCTCTCTTTTTCTTTTGAGAGCTGTAGTAGTGAATTAAGGATTTTCATATTTCTGTTAACCTTTTCTTATCCACGTTCAGTTCAGTTCAGTCACTCAGTCATGTCTGACTCTTTGTGACCCCATGGACTGCAGCACGCTAGGCTTCCCTGTCCATTAACAACTCCCTCAGCTCTTATCCAGGTATCTATGCTTAATTAATCCTAACCACTTTTCAAAAGAAAAAAACATCATTCAAAAGAAATGTGCATGGATAAAAATTGGATTTTAAAGATACTGACCAAACCCCATTGTTATGAGACTGATTTCTAAAGATAGCACTTGCTAGAAATGAGAGCACTTTTACTTAGAGTATTAGGGTAGAAACATGAGGGAGATTAGAAGCTGTTAATTGTATTATACCAATGATGAAACTGGGGACTTTTAAAGGATACTTCTTCCACTTTTCTACCTCTCACAGCATTTTCCATTGTGCTTCCAGCAAGTGCTTAATAGACATATCTTTAAAAAAAGATATGACTATAATGTAGATAATAGCAAAACAGAAAATGTAGCTCGGATTCATAACGTGTGAATCCCCTTTTATCCAACAAATTTCATTCTCTTTTAAATATCAGAACAAAAAACTCTCCGATGGAAAGCAAAATGATGGAATATTCACTTTAGGATGTGTGAACTTAAGTACAATCTAAATGGGCTCTTTGTCAAGCCGATTCCTATTTGTATAGCTCTGTGCAGTAAGCAGAGCACTTTAGCATACATTATCTCATTTGGTCCTCAAAATAATCTCGTCTGGGTTGAATCCCCAAAGCCTTCTCAGAGCTGGAAAATGTTTCAGAGCGTTTCATTGCCACCCAGAGACTGCATCTATTCCAGTGAACATGAAATATTCTTTGAGAAAGAGCTGTTTGGTCACTATGACTTTTCTGCCAGGTGTCAGTCTAGAGTGTTCTTTTTTGCTAATGCTAACATGTAGCTGTTATTACCATGTAGCTTAATATGTCTCACTGTGTTATTTTAACCAGGGTAGGATAAGTTATGCAATGGTGGCAAACAACCACATATCCCAGTGGCTCACCAGAAGAAAAGTTTGCTTCTTTCTTACAATGATGATGGCAAATCCAGGTGACTCTCTGGGGTAACTCAGTGGTCCAGGGTTTTGAATGCCCATCACCCTGTGACTGCAGCCTTGGGAACATGTCCCTGTGTGGTTGCTGCAGCGGGGAGGGACTGTGTTGGGAAGTTCATACTGGCAATTAAATGTTTTGTTCAGGAAGTGACACGTCATTTCTGCTTACTTGGGCAGGGAGGCATCATCTTCCTACGTATCAGGAAGGAGAAGAAAATCAGTTGTGGTGGTACTTCGGAATTCCTACTACGTAAGGTTTTTCTTTTATCAGTCAGTGAGGAAGTGTGAAGTAAGTGTTCAGCTTTAGCTTGGAGTAGATTTAGCTAAATCTGTCAAGATCTGTGGCTTTCTTCCACTAAATATGTTAAAACTGTTACTCTAAAATGGCAGAGACAACTCATTTTTAGAACAGCTGTGTTGGATCTCAAATTTTCTCTGATATCAGGCTATGGTGGTTGCGACATGATGCTAAAACCACCCAGTCAATTCAGTGAATTCAGTGAGGGAAGAAAGTTGGCCTGGCTGTTTTGATAATGTATAGAATAAGGAACCAGTTGGTTGTCTGCAACATTCATTTTACAGTGCGTCAGTGAAAAATGTGAGAAATGCTTTTTGCCTGGACTTTTCTTTGTACAGTTTTGGAGAGCTTAGAAGACAGTAGATGTAGGAAAGATGGAGGATCATAGGTTAGACTCTCATGGGGCATAATTTTCTGCTTGGTACCAAATTGCTGTCTTTTTCATACATGATTTTAGCCTCCTGCATGTTCAGTGATTTTATACTTGCCAATAAATTTGGTTTAGCAAATTGTTGATCACTAAATGAGAGTGTGTGGTCCTACCTAAAAGGAAACTCTGAATCATCTGAATAACCTGTAAAATTCAAATTCCAGGTCTCCACCTTGAAAATTTAGGATCACTAAGAAATCATATTTTTAACAAAAGACTCTCAGTAGATTTGCATACTTGCTAGCCTACAGGCCATGTTTTGAGGAACACTGAACTAAGTAAAAGAACCTAGATTAGCCAGGAAATGGTCAGTCTTTTTGTGAATTCTAAGCAGCCCTCAAAAATATCTGTATTGTCATGTAACTTGTTCAATATCTTATACAAAGGGCTTGGAAAACAGTCTGCATAGTCAAAGCACAATAGGCTTTCCAAGATTTGACTGCTGGAGACTGCTATAAATTTTCTAAATAATCTGTACAACGGTTTTAGGCATTTCTTCTAGTTAATATTGAGGGCTTTCCACCCACTCCATTTACTGGTGCCCTTTAGGATTGCAAAAAAGAACAGTTGGCCCTCAGTGAGGACAATGGAAAGCAAGTTGAATGAATCCCAAAATGGCATATTTTACTTGAAAAACATGCATTATGCTCTTTTCCAAGTAAACTGCACAGAAAAATGTAAATGAAGCATAAAGCTCTTATGAATTAGGCCCTCAGCGTTTTTCTTTTTAGCATATAAACTGCCACTAAGGATGTGATAGGAATGCATTTTCTACTATTTTTCAAACTGTAATTACGTTTCCCTAGTAAAACTCAAATACTTGATATGGTCCTGTTGCAACTGTACCAGACAGGTAATAATTGGAAAATTTAAAGCAGAGCTTTATCTCTTAAATGCTAAAAGGTAGGGCTACTCAGAGCATACAGAAGAGTTGGCATTAAATATAAAAAGTGTGAACCTGGCGTTTCTCTATGATGTTAATTTTGCATCTGGAAATGTGTTCCAAAGCTGTAGCACCCTTTTAAAAATATAAGAATAAAAGACAATTCCTTCTCCAACCTTCTTCTAAAAGAGCCTGTAATCTCCATCTACTATTCAATAGTTCCATTTTTAAAAAATTTACGGCATTTCAGGTTGGAATGCGATGCATATAAGTCTCAGAGCAGTAAATTAACTTATTTAAGAAGCAATGGAGTAAAATGAAGCAAAAAAGAGGAAAATTCTCTGAAGAGCACTGTTCAATTGTGTATCTAAAGACCATCAGAAACAGGCACACAATAAAAGTCATATAAGGAATTTAGAAGGTTTGAGCAATGTTCTACCCATTCATCACCACAGTAGACTTTGTTAGCCAACATTTTTTTTCTTACTGTCTTTTTGAAAAAAAAATCAGCAGTTCTAAGACATACTGCATTAAAAATGCCTGAACTTACACAGATAATGAAACTCTCCTTAGGCCCTCTCTATGAACTGATAATACTTTTTTGCAGACAATGCAAATTAAATAGTTTCCACATGGACACATCATATGTAATTTCTCTGGGAAAACCATAGAGTCACAAATTTACAACAAAGCCCATCATTGTCTGAAATATGATCTTCTACTTTAAGATGCTTAGAAAAGCAAAATCTCTGAAATAATTTCTGATGAGATTTGTTGTGAAATCTTCACCCTGAACTTTTCATTTTCAGCTGGGAAAACTCTGATTTTTTCTCGTGCATGTGAAACCAAATTCTACAGCCCTTTGACAGCTGCTTATCTGTACTCGAGTTTTTTATGGGTTTCACCCAGAACTGATGCAACTTGTTTTCGCGTCTTTCAAGAGAGTTATTAATTTATTTCCACATGCTACTTTTCATGCCTTATTACTGTGCATATTTGATTTCAAGGGACTTGCCCCAGGACAACTTCATCACCCTGAGTGAAAGTGATGATTTCTGAAGTGTTTATCAACTTTGGGTGTATAAAAACCAAACTAAGTATAAACTAAAAACAATATAAGTTTAATCCTCAAATGCATTCAGTATTCTTCAATAGCTCAGACTGGGGATCATCTCATTCAGTAGAAATATGTAGCTTTTGACAGCTGGGGAAGCAGCAGAGCCTAAGGATCAATGGCTCAGACTTTGGAATCAGACTTGTTTCAAATCTCTCCTCTAACATTTGCTAGTAGTCCTGACCTTAAGCCTATGCTCTTTGAGCTCAGTTTTCCTCATGTGTAAAATGGGTAAGATAGTAGTTATAATGTTTAGGGTAAGCTAACTGGGTCAGTTAGCTTGATAAAAGCCCAAATTGATAAAAGCCCAAATACGATAGAAATCTGATTTCTGTTCACTAATGGTATTGGGTAGTGACCTAGGAGCCTCTCTTCCAGTTAGTCATTCAGAGATCCAGGCTGACAGAAGTTCTACTGTCTCTAGCATGCAGCTTCCAAGATTGCTTTACAGCAAATATTTCTCAAATTCTTTTTTTCATTTTCCCCCTTAAGGAGAAAAATTAAATCAATTAAACCCAATTAATTAAAATTAAATAACTAAATCAAATTTAAAATCTCTCTAATGAGAGAAATTAAATATTAAGAAATAAAATATCATCAGGCAGAGTTGAGTTTTGAAGAGCCACCAGCTATTGTAATACCTAAGATGGTTTTTGTGCCCTCAAACAAATATTTCCACTTGTTGGGAGCAATATTACCCCCACTGAGAATGCTTGTGTTAGAAGTACCTTCATTTTAGTGTGCTAGAAGGGAAAGGAGAATGCAAGAGCATATCTGGGAGAGGTTTATGGATCAAGCCTGGAAATTTCACACATCACTTCCATTTATATTCCATTGGCTAGAACTCAATCACATGGTCACTCCTAACCACAGGGACACTAAGAAATGTAATCTAGCTATATGTCCAGGAAAAATAGAAGCAGATCTTGGATAAAAAGCTAGTCATCTCTTCTGCTATTTTACTTGCTTTGAATGAATTGTCGTTAGGTTTTAATTAATGTTTAATAGAGTTAAAGTGCTTAATGTCATGTCTAGTACATTATAAGCATTTAGGTTTTTGAGAAAAGAAAAAATTAAAAAATAAATCATCTTCCCATCATTTAATCTATCAGAAAATGAAAGGAATCTTAGAGTTGGAAGGTACTTTAGGAACCGTGTAGACCAGCCTCCTATGAATGGAATTTTGCTTGAATGCTGTAAGTAGAAAGGAGGCAGTGCATTTCTTTATTGTATCTTGAGTTACCTGAAAATGTTTATTCCGGACAAAATTTGTGTCTTCCAACCATTCCATCCTTCCCACTAGTATTTGCTTTGCCTTCTGAAATTTTTAATCATTAATTCATTCGACAGATGATTTGCTTACTGAGTGCATCTGATAGTGCGCTGGGCTCTGGATATTAAAAATCAGATGTATGTTCCTTACCTTGAAAAACTCAAGACATTCTACTGTTCAAAAAGCAGGGACTTCTGTCTTAGCCTTTGTTATTTCCCCAACCCCTAGCATAGTGCAGGCACTTAGGAAGTGTTCAGGAAATAGTTGTTGAATAAGTGTGTATAATGGTGGAGACAGAAAAGAAAAACGGCCATGCTGGTACAGTGAAATGAGTGATGTTAGGGAGGCAGTGACTGGTGTCTGATAGAGCAGCCAGGAAGGCACCTAATCCAGCTGGGGAAGGCAGTGAGGAGGCGATGACACCTGAGCTGAGTTTTGAAGACTGAGAATTTACACTATGTTAAAGGATGGGAGAATGGAATTTCTAGAAGAGAAAACAGCACATTTGTGGCCTGGAAGCCTAGAGAGGACTTGACATAGTGTGGTATAATGGATTGAATTGTGTCCACAAAAAGTTCATGTCCACTGGGAATCTCAGAATGTTGACTTTTCTTTGCAGATGTAATTAGTTAAGTTAAAATGAAGCACATGGTCTTAGAGCAGGCCCTAAATTCAGTGACTGTTGTCCTTATAAGAAGGCCATGTGAAGAGAAGCTTGGAGGGAAGATAGCCACATGAAGATAGAGGCAGAGATTGGAATTATGGTGCTATAAGCTAAGGAACTCCAGAGGTCACTGGGAGACCAGCAGTTAGAAGAGGCAAGGAAGGATCCTTTTCTAGAGACTTCAGAGAGATCATGGCCCCCTAACACCTCGATTTTGGACTTCCGGCCTCCAGAACTGTGAGGGAATAAATTTCCATTGGCTTAAGTAGCCCAGTTTGTGATAATTTGTTATGGCAGCCCTAGGAAACTAATTCGGATGGTCTTAACAAAGTCCAGTCGATTGAGAGTTGAGAAGAAGGGATTAGCAATCAATAGTGCTCTCCTATGAGGCTTATGAAGGCATCCTTGATATAAATACAGTAGGAACTTTAGAAACTGGCTTATCAGATGAACCCAAATTCTCTGTGCCCTTTGTACAGGATGCTTGACTGGACACTTCTGATTAGAAGTTTCATCTATAGTTTGCTCAAGTCCTTTTGATCTCAAGAGTTGAGCTATATGCTTACCAAATCCATTACTGTCTATTGTGATTTTAATTATGCAGTATTATTATGTATGTTATAGACAGATTATGAGAATTGTCTCTTTGAAAAATAAATATATGTTTTGGAAAGAATGGAGTATGATTAAAATGTTGTAAAAATCAAGAAAGCTATGTAGTCAGATTTCTTTTCAAGTGTCTTAATGTTTTGATATTAAAGACACCAAAACTACCAATTGGAAAGGAGGCATTTTGAGAGTAGTTTATATGAAAAAAACTTGGAGGAAATGCAGGCAGTGGCTGCTTGGTTATATACCAGAGTTGGACACATTAATGTATACTTGCATGTTCGAAGTTGAATTAAAATGTGTAATTTTTTATAGTTTTCTGTTTGAACCAACTTTTGCGCTTAATTTTCCTGAGTGCATTGAATGAGAAAGTATCTGTTGTGCATTGGTGAAGTGACTGGGTAGGAATGTTAGAGGGTGCTGGTTTCAGGGTTAATGAAATCTTTCTTTGAATCACAGAGAGTGGGGCACACATTTCCTTCTCACCTGGCAAGTGACTGTTTTAGGAACTGGGATTTGGGTTCCCAGGGTTCCTTGCATTCTGAAGTAGGACTGATGTTCCCTATATAAACAGTATCATAAATGGTGTTTTCTTTCTCAGCTCTGGAAATCTATCTAACCCAAGGTCACAGAGTCATTACTGATAGAACCAAAACTGGAAACAGTTCTTCTTTCACTCAATATCATATTCTTTATAACAGGCCTCACTAACACAAAGGAAATATTATGCCAGTCACGTAGTGGAAACAGCATTTTCTTTTTCTTTTCTCTCTCCTTTTACTTCTTGAAAATATATGTTTCAGAGTTTAATCCCTACTTTACATATGGCCTTTCATAACATCACACATTTGCAAGTTGGAATAGTCTTGTATGTGTACTTTTTAGCATATTTAAGTTTCAAATTATATTTTGTTTGGATCAGTTCAGTTCAGTTGCTTAGTCATGTCCAACTCTTTGTGACCCTGTGGACTGCAGCATGCCAGGCCTCCCTGTCCATCACCAACTCCTGGAGCTTGCTCAAACTCATGTCCATCGAGTCAGTGATGCCATCCAACCATCTCATCCTCTGTCATTCTCTTCTCCTCCTGCCTTCAATCTTTCCCAGCATCAGGGTCTTTTCCAATGGGTCAGTTCTTTGTATCAGGTGGCCAAAGTATTGGAGTTTCAGTCCTTCAGTGAATATCATCAGTCCTTCCAATGAATATTCAGAACTGATTTCCTTTAGGATTGACTGGTTTGATCTCCTTGCAGTCCAAGGGACTCCCAAGAGTCTTCTCCAACACAACAGTTCAAAAGCATCAATTCTTTGGTGCTCAGCTTTCTTTATAGTCCAGCTCTCATATCTACACATGACTACTGGAATAGTCATGTATGGATAAACATTAGTATTAGTATAAACATTAATATTTAAGTTCCCTGAACGTAAATTGATTGATTATTGAGCACGCGGCCTAGAAATGGGAAGCAAGTCGAATGGTAGTGAAATTTAGCCTTAGTTTGAACTTTTGTCATGAATTCATCAATGAATAATTACAAAGTTATTAATCAGTCAGCAAATATTGTTTAAATGTCTAGCATTTGCCAGGTACTGTGTTAAGTGCTGACATACGATAAGTATGAAGAAGAAAGACTCCATCACGTTCTGGAGATTCTGTATTGGCAGGATCTGTAAGCTTTAAAACCCTACTGGAATATTTCAATGCTATAGGAGGTAGCACTCTTCATATAAATGTTATCAGGGGGAGAGTACTAAACTTTAGGTCCCAAGATTTAAGAAGGCGCTCTCCATGTTTAAAATTACCAGTTAACTTATTGAGGAGCATACAAAGTGTTTGGCATAATATTCCCTTTGAATTAGTATGCTGTGTTGTAAAGAACATAATTTAGAGAAAAAGAAGAGAGTTTTAGTCTCAGTTATGCCAGTATAAAGCTCCGTGACCTTGGGCAATTCAGTTTGATTCTTGGGTCCCCGTAACCTCCTTGGTACTGTTTTGGATGAGGTGATGTCTGCAGTCTCCTCCTGTTGTAAAATTTTCATTTATTGTAGAATTTCAAGGCTGTTTGAAGGACCCAGAGCCTCCTTTATAGAATTTTTGAACTACTTCATTACCCTCACCACACAGCATGATATTTGAAAGTATAGTTTTTGTCACAGAAACATTATATGATCCAATTTGGCTTCTTTCACCCCATTAGTGCTCCTGTTGGAGGGAGGAAGGAAGAAGAAGCCAGTATCTCCTTGCTGACTTGAGGGATAGTTGAAGGAATCAGAAGTATTTAGCCTGGACCAGCATAACCTTGCGGAGAAGGCAATGGCAACCCACTCCAGTACTCTTGCGTGGAAAATCCCATGGGCAGAGGAGCCTGGTGGGCTGCAGTCCATGGGGTCGCTAAGAGTTGGGCATGACTGAGCTACCTCACTTTCACTTTTCACTTTCATGCATCAGAGAAGGAAATGGCAATGTACTCCAGTATTCTTGCCTGGAGAGTCCCAGGGACGGGGAGCCTGGTGGACTGCTGTCTATGGGGTCGCACAGAGTTGGACACAACTGAAGCAACTTAGCAGCAGCAGCAGCAGCAGCAGCATAACCTTGGGATAAATAAAAGCCAGTGTGAAGTATTTGAATGGGTATCATCAAGTGTCGATATTCACTACACAAAGAAGAAAACATCCTATTTTTTCCCTCCAGAAACTCACTTGGTGGAGGAGACAGACACATGAAAACCTTGTGGCAAGTCCTAATGCAGAGGCAGGAAGGGCTGGATCTTAAAGGATCCTGGTAGAGATCAAATGAAAGTACGAAGAGAATGGTACGTTTCAGTGTTTCCCCAGAGAGCAGAACAACAACAGGGGGGTGAAAGTTACCATGGGCCAATTCAGTTCAATGTAAGGAGGGGCTTTCTAATATTCAAAGTAATTTACCAGCAGACCGTGCACCCCAGGGAGGAGAGCAGGACTCTGCTTTGTGCTAATACAAAGATTCTTGACACATCTACTGGACATCTGCACCAGGTGGGGGCTGGGTTAGTAATCTCTACCTTGCCTTTAGCCACTCAGACTTTGTGAGAACCCCTATAGTTGTGAGACCAGACAGCTTTCTTTTATTGGAATCATCTTGTAGGAAAACCACACGGCAGATTTTGTGTTATCAAATGAAAACAACAATGGGAGCAACAACAGAAAAATGAGATTGTTCTGATGAAAAGGAGAGGCGTTTATTTCCATCACCACTGCTATGCCCATTAAATAACTCTTATTATCTCCAGAGAGAACGCATGACCCCAAACCAGGATACCCGATATACAGAAAAACCCAAGAAAGCCTCATCCCTTAGCAAGTAGTGGACCACAACTTCTGAAATGAGGGATGTTATGATAGGTTTTACTCCAAAGTGCTAACCTAAGATTTCCTTTGAGCCTGTCACCTTTAAGCCGCATGACTCCTCTGCAAATTCACAAAACAAAAATGTGAGCACAGTGGATTATGATACCATTGCTGGTATCATGCTGGCAGTGATTGTAACAAGACTTGCCAAGCACACACTGACCCTCCGAGTCACATTGGTTCCTATGGAGATTAACACCATCAACGGTGAGAACAACAGCCCAGAAGTGCAATTGGTGTTAGACAGGGAGGAGAAAAATGGCAATATGATCCTCTAGAAACACAGCAATTGGAATGAAAAAGGATCTTGGGTTGGCGCAGCTCAGGAGAGAAATGACCTGTAATGCTACTTCTCCAGCTCTTCCTGCAAATGGTCAGGAAAAAGCCTGGTTCCTGGCAAATAGGCTACACTCTACTTTTATTTATCTGACCATTTCCAGGAAGTTCTCTTCTCATTCCAGATAGCTTATCTCTTGAAAGGAGTCTGTCCAAGGTGACCTCACCACAGGCCAAGTGGTCCTGATGCTGGAACTGCTGTCTGATTAGCGTGTTGGGGTTCAGGGATGGGAAGGACACAGATTACCTAGATGTATCTTGGAAGTTTTTCATTTTCTTTCTGGATAAAATGATTTTCACCTCTACTCACAGAAAACCATGACTTAAATTTCACAGTTTAAGGTGTTTCATGTATTTTAATAAAACAGCTGGCTTACTGAGCTTTAGAGTCTGCTTTCTTTCCTTGGGAGCTGAGAGGAGGGCACATACTCCCG
This sequence comes from Capra hircus, assembly GCF_001704415.2. Lineage (NCBI taxonomy): Eukaryota > Metazoa > Chordata > Mammalia > Artiodactyla > Bovidae > Capra > Capra hircus. The sequence goes on from NC_030813.1 coordinate 73,389,809, forward strand.
ACTCCCTATTCCCATGCCACCAGTTCTGTCTGGCCACAAGTAGCTTTGTGCACAGGCTTATCATACTGGTGCCCAAGTTTCCAGCCTCTCCCCTCTAAAGAGAAGGGAGAAGTCTGGAGACATTTTCCAGATTTCAAGATATGTGACTCATGCCCAGCTCAAATGAATCAGGGTATATAAGGCGAGCTGTACTTTTTGTTGTCTTTCTCATATCAACAGTTGTGGGAAATGCCTATTAGTTGTTGAATGATCAAACAGATGTAAGAAGAATAGCTGGTTTTAAGCAAAATCAGATTAAATTGCATCAAAAGTAACCAAGCTGATATGACAACATGTCATCCTGGAAAAGAAAGAAGATAATGGTTTTTCAAAGGAATGACAAAGCATTTTTTTTTTTTTGCAGAAAATTAGTGTTAATATGATGTTTAGAGATGAAAAAACATGCCTCTCTTCTCCCAGTGTTGGTTGTTGATGACTGTTCTATCTCGTGGGGGATGTGACTTGGTTTAGAGGGAAGTACACTGGGCTGTGCATGATTACAGAATCAGCAGTATGACTCTGGAGTCTTGGGCAAGGCTCCCAAGGTCACTGGGCTTCATTTGACTGAACTGAACAAGAGTTTGTATCCATATAGCCTCAGGGCACTGAACACAGGGCTTGACACAGAGTAAACACTCAGTTAATGCTGGTGATGGTGAGAAGGATGATTTCAGCAATGGCAGCAATGATGATGATGGTGAGGATGATGTTGATGTAATGATCATGAATATAAAGGGATTTTCCATGTTTCTGTCTTAGTTCCTTAGTTTCCAAATTCTATGATTCTGGAAAGGGAATGTCATAAAAAACTATTTTAAGGAAGTCTTTTGTAAAGGTTCTGAATCATAGAAGGCTCAGAGAGAGATTATTCTACTTAGGGAAGTACTTTAAAACCAGAGTCTTATGTTCTAGGCACATGCTTTTCAAAGTCTTATGTCCTCTGACCTTGCTTAATGGCTTAATGACATCCAGTCTTACTGAGCTACATCGTGTATATCAGAGAAGCAGCCTAATAGTGTTTACGAGTTCAAGATCATGGTTATATTCCTGCTCTGCCACCTGCCAGCTGTGTGGCTTTGGGCAGGTTATTTTGCGTTTCTGTTTGCGTTTCCTCACCTGTAAAATGGGAGGGTATTAGCCATACCTCATAGGGTGGTTGTGAGAATGACATATATTAGCATGTAAATTACCTAGACCTGTGTTTATCTAGCACCCAGTACACATTCAATAGCTATCAGATATTATTATCATACTTATTTCTGAAAAACTAAGGATTTAATGAGGTGTTACATTTTAATCCTTTTCATTTATAAATTAATTCATTGGGAAACTTTCTAGAGAATATCTTTAACTGATGGTACTTTTGTCAACTCAGCTTCAGGCTTTGTTCTCAAATCTTCCTTGTAAAAAGCAAATGTGTGTGTGTGTCTATGGTGAAAAAAAAAAGCCTCAAATGAATGCTGAGGCTATGTATCTTCCCACAAGGTGGCGCAGCACTCCTGCCGTTCCAGTGTTCAGCTACGCCCCCCCTCCCAAGGCAGGCAGGGAATTTTGATCAGCATCCAGTCTACATTTGACCTTTTCAAGAACGTGTTTTGTCTATAGCCCCTTACATCTGAAGGATGGTGATATAGTGAGAAGTGAGAGGGTCTCTCTCTCCTGCCCCTCTAGATCAACTATGGAAAATAGACAATTAACAAATAGCACAGAACACAAGAGGCTGTTTATCTCCTGGAGGTACAGTGCTGGAGGGACTGCCTCTGAACGCAGTATTATGGAGGTGAATTTTGCCCCCTGCCCCCTTCCACTCTGTCCCGACTTATTGTCTATGACCTTAGGCTTCCCTGGATTCCTGATGTTCCGGCCTCGTTCTTACCCACGCTTCCCTGCTTCTACTGTTACCTCATGAAAGCTTAACTCTGGCCCTTCTGATTTACTGAAATCTAGTCTGCTAATGGATTATTGTGCAGAGACAATTTCCTCATAAAGAAGCACATTTAATTTTTATTCAAAGCTGATAGTCCCAGAAATTGAGAAATGAGGCTCTCTGTGCAGACTCTGTTAATTTTTCCTAATGGGCTATGATATTATTTTTGCAAGAACTTTGTATTTTATAAAAATTGTTTATGGAACTAATGAACTTATTTGAAAATTGCTAAGACAGTAGATCTTGGAAGTTCTCATCACAAGAAAAAGAAATTTGTAACCATGTGAGGTGATGGATGTTAACTAAGGTTACTGTGGTGATCGTTTTGCATTGAACCATTATGTTGTATGCTTGAAACTTCTCCAATGTTGATAGTTATATCTCAGTAAAACTGAGGAGGAATAAAACTAATGAACTAAGTTGATCTTATATCTACGTCATATATATATCACATGTGTGTATATGTGTATGCATAGTCACAGGTATAACATAGTTTTGATCCCTGCCACAGCTCTCCTACAAAGGCCCAACTCACAGACAGTAGGGGACTTCTCAGATGGTATCAAATTGCTCCTGAGATGGAGAGACTAACATGGTGCTAATGGAAATTGGATGGCCAGGCTCAGCTTTCTGGTAAGAGCTGGTCTTGGCTCCTTTCTTACAGAAAGACCTAGCTGGCATTACTCTCTCTCTTCCCCTCCTGTGCCATCTGAAATTTGTGCCCTGAGCCTGCTGGCAGCTTTCTAAATCTCTGCTACAAATTTGGCACAGTCTTCCTTCATCTGCGACTTTGGAGCCTTCTGATGTATTACCCTGTGATTCAGGCTGGAGGTGGAAACTGTTTCATTAACTTGTGGGTGTGTGTGCTCAGTTATTTCCTTTCCAGTTCCCATAATAAACTTTTATTTTTACCCCTAAAGAATCTGAACAACACAGCCATTACAGAAATAAATTGTTATTTCATCATTTTGAAGATCATTTTGAAGTCAAGGCTATCATGTGTTGCCCTCTTGTAGCAGAGCAGAGTGACTTTAACTTGCCCATTTTCACATGTGCAGCCTTCCAATTCAATCACCCCAAACTGTCATAATGATCTGTTAGAAATATCAATTAGGCAATTTCACGCCTGTGGTTAAAACTCTTCATAGACTTCCCATTCTCTATTACTAACATCTTTATTCCTTGTCTTCAGAGCACTAATAACAATTTGTAATAATATCCACTTACTCACTTATTTACATGTTTATTTTTATCTTCCCAACTAGAAGGGAGGTTCTATGAACCAGAAATCTTACCGTTTTTCTTCTCCATTGTATCGCCATGAGCCAACACAGGGTTACACATAGGAGATACTCCATAAATAATTATGGAGTAAACATTGTTCTTTATCTGTCTGCCACTTTTATGACCTAGAGTTCTCAAAGTCCACAACCAAAGAAAATTACAAAGGGGTGATAATGGGGGAAAAAATGACTGTTTATTGAGCACTTACTGTATGTTCAGGCATTTTGGGCACAATAGTTCTATATTTTGGATTTTGCAAGATTGATATTATTATTTCAGTTTTGTAGGTGATAAAGGTTAGGAGAAGTGATGCACCCAAAGGCACACAGAGCTGAAATAAAACCCACCTATATTTGGTTTCAGAGTTGATACTTGTTTTATTATTCCAGGCTTTGTCTTTATTATACGGTCTTTACATTTCCCTGATTCGGAAGATGGTCTTATTTTTTTACAACGTGGGATAAAGTGTCAGAAAGGAAAATGTAGCATGTACTTGGATATTTTCTATCCTTCCTATAGACATAGATATATTGTTGCTAAGTCGCTTCAGTCGTGCCCGACTGTGTGCAACCCCATAGACGGCAGCCCACCAGGCTCCTCCGTCCCTGGGATTCTCCAGGCAAGAACACTGGAGTAGGTTGCCATTTCCTTCTCCAATGCATAAAAGTGAAAAGCAAAAGTGAAAGTGAAGTCATGTCCAGCTCTTGGTGACCCCGTGGACTGCAGCCTACCAGACTCCACCATCCATGGGGTTTTCCAGGCAAGAGTACTGGAGTGGGGTGCCATTGCCTTCTCCGATAGATATATTAGGGAGATGCTGCTCCTGCTGCTGCTGCTAAGTCGCTTCAGTCGTGTCTGACTCTGTGCGACCCCATAGACGGCAGCCCACCAGGCTCCCCCATCCCTGGGATTCTCCAGGCAAGAACACTGGAGTGGGTTGCCATTTCCTTCTCCAATGCATGAAAGTGAAGAATGAAAGTGAAGTCGCTCAGTCGTGTCTGACTCCTAGTGACCCCATGGACTGCAGCCTACCAGGATCCTCCGTCTATGAGATTTTCCAGGCAAGAGTACTGGAGTGGGTTGCCAGTTGTCTTCTCCAATTAGGGAGATGGTATTCTTTTAGATCAATAAAGCAACCATGGTGCTCTCAAAGATCTTTTAAATTGTAGAGTAATTTGAAGGCTAGACCAGTGGTAAACCCCAGCATCCAGAGGGAAGGGCAGTTTTTTGGACAGCCCACAGCCTACATCCATCCCTGACCTAGCTCCCATTTATCTGGGTTGTGGGAACAAAGAAGACTGAATGTAAAGAATCTAAAAGGGGTTTTCTTAAGATATGGGAGATGTCAAGGCACAAGCATTCCTCTTTGGCTGTTTTTCTGAAGGACAGTAATGACCCCAGACAGAGAGGAGTGTTCCTCCGATACCCCCCTGCTGGAGCTGCAACAGTGCAGGAGGGCAGAGGAAGCAGCAATGCCAGCAGGTGGGCAATTGGTGCCCAGGGGAGATGCCAAGGGCACCTACCAGTGGGAGCCATTCCTTAGTGACCCATGCCAGGCATAAGGGTCAGTGATATCTGAGTCATCAAGAGATATTGGACCAATGAGTTTTGTGCATGAACCATGTGTGACACCCTTGGAGACGGAGAGGGCTACATGGAGGAATTTCATGGGAGCTGTATTCTGATTAACTGATGGTGGCCTGATGATCACTGAGGCTGTGACACAATTCACTCACAGCCTGGGTTAGCTTATCCTAAGACAAGAAGAAGACGCCTGTCTTACAGGACAATTGTGAGGACTGAATGAGACCACATGTGTGAAATACCCGCTCTGTGCCTGGAGCATAGCAAGTGATCAGCATGGTTAATCTCCTCCCTCGCCCTTACTGTATTGTCTTAGACTACCGAAGGCACTGTGTCGTTGCAGAGTGTAACTATTTGAATATCCTATTAAGAGCACTGAAATAAACCATTAGTGCCAAATGTTTGTACCAAGGACTATTCTAAGTTCTTCATATGTGCAAACATATTTAATCTTATTAGGTATATATGTTTACTATCTCCATTTTATAGAAAAGCAGCAGAACTGCCAAGAGGCGAGGTAACTCAAGTGGGAGTTAGAACTCACATCTCAGCAGTGATCATGTGCTTAACCAAAACATTGCTTCTTTGTGCTATGTTCAGATAATAAATAAAACATTGATTGCGTTCTTTCTATAGTCAAGGCACTGTGCTGGGTGCTGCAAGCTGCATCGTACAGCTGCAGGGGTGCCGTTTACCATAGTCTAGGTGAATGCAGTGCATAGCCTGGACAGCTGCACGCTGCGACCCTGGTTGTGATACCTTCCCTGAAACGAGGCAATCTACCAAAGTGCCATTGTAGAGGGCAAAAAGTGCCAAAGGAGCAAAGAGGACTGAGATTAATTTTGAGTCTTTTGTCTATTTAAAAGGCATAGAGATATCATAGTTTGTCTTTCATGCAGACCAGTGGGAGACATGTCTCTTAAGACTTTAGTATCTGGAAACGTTACTTTTCAGGGAAACAGATATTGCTTTGTTTTATGCAAAGTGTATCTCTTTAGTAGATAAAGTTATCTTTTTTCTTTTGGATATTTAGAAGCTTAGGACTAGACTGGGGTTCCGATTTTGATAACTGCATGTGAACTTTAGGGTGTGTATTCCAGTGAGCTAGTTTTCTATCTGATCTCATGTACCTCCTTTCTTTTATCGTTGCTGTGATTTCTTTTAAATATTTACATTTCTACATCTAATTGCAATCATTCTTACTGGCTTGTTCCAATCCTTGGTCAAGAGGTAGAGTCAGTGAGTGTGGAGTTATTCCTCCTTAAAGGGGCATTGAGCAGGCCCCCATCTGCAGTCCCTGTTCACTACACAGAATGACCACGTACAACAGCTTGAGCCCCAGTCAGTGTTTGATTTGAATGACTCCTGGCTATTTCAGAAGGAAGAATATGCTTTCTGCTCTTTTGCAGGAGAAGTGTTGCTGATTTTATGACTGATTGATTGATTGTATGATGACTGTCCAGCTGTAAAGACCATCATCTTGACACTTTTAATATTACATTTGGTCCACTGAGGGCTGGCTTGATTTTGATAAACATGTAGCTGAAGGGAAAAGTCTATCTCTTGATAGAGCAGCCATGGAAGTTTATAGAAACAAGAAAGCAGGTGGTCTTAGTGGAGTAAAGATCAAGAGAACTGCATACAATTCCCACATGTCTAGTCTGTTCCTTTTATGAGCCATGAGGTACCACATTTAACATCTGTCAGGGATGGGACTTGGTGTCTAAATCTGCTGGGGAGGAAAGGAAAATAAGGAAAAATGTTCCAGGAGATTTCCATCTTCTTTAGTCTTTACAGCAACCCTAACAGATGATCATTTCTAATATATTTATCTGTCATGTGGAGATAATGCAGCTTTAGAGAAGTTCAGGACCTTACCCAAGGACACATAGCTGGACTGTAAAAAGGCCAGAAGTAGGAACTGGGTGGGTTTGATCCTAAATGTGATCACCAAACTCAGCATGCAGTAGGGTGCTTGCTTTCCTAATCACAGGACAAGATTGTTAACTGTGATCATTAGCTTACTGAAGCCACAAATGGAGAGGGAAATCACAGTATTTCCAAGAGGTAGAAGTACCTCTGCAGTCCTGTCTGGTGGTTATAGTTGGTATGTAGGAGGGCAACAGATCTCTTGGAATCCCAAACTGTTTGTCAGGCTCCGAAGGGTCTTTAGGGTGGCTTGTATATTGATTGGGCTGGGCTTGTGTAGGGGGTGTTTTGTGAACACAACAGACCACAGCTGCCCTAAATGCTGCCAGAGGAGAGCCTTTCCAGACAAAGAGAATCATGATCCATTGCTTGTCAAAGAGCCAACAGCCTGCGCTCTGCGCTGCCGTCTTCTGGTCAGGGTGGGTTAGGAACCCATTCATCCAGTGAAATAGACAGCATGTGACTTTTTTTTCCTTCTGACTTGGTGTTAATAAGTCAGGAGATCTGGGCAGTATATGTTTTAAAAATCCAAAGTGTACAAAAAGTATATGGTTTTGTTTTCTCAAGATGTATTTCCCATACTGCTAGCCCTCTGAGAAAGCAGAGGGCTTACCCATGATCCCTGACCTTTGCCTCTGAGAATCCTCTGTTGCCACTGTGGAAAAAAGAGAGCCAATATCCTCCATTCTGAGTCAGAATCTTTGGTGTAAGTCTTAGAGGGCACCTTGATGTTTTGGTGGCTCCAGTTCACTGCATGGGGTGAGAAAAACCGCTGTATGTCACAGGGACAGGGACTAGATAAACAATGCAAGCAGTGTGTTTACAGATATGCAAATAAGCATGCAAATTAGACTCCTGTCGGCTTCATTCAGAATGTAATTTAAAATTAATTAAAAATTAAGAGGTAAATTAGAAGCTAACATTCAACACCATATGGGAAAATATACATATTTATCAGAATGGCATATATATGTGTACTGCATAGATGGGAGCTAGTCGTGATGTGTGCAGAATTCCTCCATTTTGATATTGCATAAAACCAATGTGAGGAAACCCAATATGTTGTAAGGATTATTTTTTAGTGCTCTATGAATTAAAATTTAACTTCAGGATTAAATGACTATATTTCAAATGCATTAAATTCTCAGTAAACTTATGCTATAGGACACAGAGTTTTGCAATTGGAAAGTGAAATGATAAATCAGGTACAGTTTACCTCCATATGCTATAAAATATTCGTGAAAGTCATTTTTCTCAAGTGGGGTCATTGAGCACATTCACCCTGCCAGGCCTTTTGCATATTGTTAATATGCTATCTATGCTTGGAAAGTAATGATTTCCTCTCTCAGCCACTCAGGGGTTCTGGGTGATTAATGAGTTAATGGCTGCATCCACACAAGGCCAGAACAACTCATTGAAAAGTGAAAAATTCAATCACTCCACTGACTGTTTTGTCTACAAAACAACCAAACAGCGTCTGTGATTGATTTTCTTTTCACTGAATTGATTGCTGTTTTTTGGCAACTTCATTGAATTAACCAGTTATTTGATACAACTGGAGTGTGGACCAACTCCTTATGTGATGTTTGTAAAACATGTCTATATCTATCCTTTTTACCATCCCTAAAAATACATATAAGCAAGGTTTCAATGTGCAATGCCCATGTAGGAAAATTAGAATTATTCCATACTTTGACTATCTTTAACAAAATATTTAATTGTGTTGAAATGTACTTTCTTTAAGGTAGTTAAAAAGATAGTTCTTTTAAGATAATGAGAAGCAAAGAAAATTTTCTTATTTTTTCAAAAATTCACAAACACAAAGGGATCTGAAGTCAACCAGAATAAAATAGCCATAGAGGATACATGTCATAAAGAAAGAGAGAATGTTTGTTTTGAATGTTGAGTTTTAAGCCCTTGAAAAAGCTGGCGTAAAACTTAGCATTCAGAAAACGAAGATCATGTCATCTGGTCCCATCAGTTCATGGCAAATAGATGGGGAAAGAATGGAAACAGTGGAAGACTTTATTTGTTTTGGCTCCAGAATCATTGCAGATGGTGACTGCAGCCATGAAATTAGAAGATGCTTTCTCCTTGGAAGAAAGGCTATGACAAACCTAGACAGGGTATTAAAAAGCAGAGACATTATTTTGCCGACAAAGGTCTATCTAGTTAAAGCTGTGGCTTTTCCAGTAGTCATTTATGGATGTGAGAGTTGGACCATAAAGATGGCTGAGCACCAAAGAATTGATGCTTTTGAACTGTGGTGTTGGAGAAGACTCTTGAGAGTCCCTGGGACAACAAGGATATCCAACCACCCTAAAGGAGATCAGTCCTGAGTGTTCATTAGAATGACTGATGCTAAAGCTGAAGCTCTAATACTTTGGCCACCTGCTATGAAGAACTGACTCATTGGAAAAGACTCTGATGCTGGGAAAGACAGAAAGGATGACAGAGGACAAGATGGTTGTATGGTATCACCAACTCAATGGACCGAGTTTGAGCAAGCTCCAGGAGATGGTGAGAGATAGGGAAGCCTGGTGTGCTGCAGTTCATGGGGTTACAAACAGTTGGACACAACTGAACGACTGAACAACAACAAAGAGAGAGAAAAATGACAACAGTAATGACAACAAATAACAATAAAACTCTTACAAAAATGGAAGGAATTTTCACAGTGCAAGTAGTGAGCAAATTAGGAATTTGGAAGTAGTTCTGAGAGTTAGAATGGTCAGTGTTGAATTTGGTAGACTGACGTGGAAGAAAAAAAAAAAGGAGATTCAAGAAAAATATATGTGTTCTTGGCTAGTATACAGATGTGTATACACTGCCCTAATATAATTTAACACTGAATAAAAATAGTTTCTTATATTCATTTATCTCTGTTAGCTTTGTTTCGTTTTTAATAATGCTGGCATTCTCTGGCTAATGTGATGAAAAATGTTATACTTTAAAATATTGGAGTGGAAAGCAGGGTAAAACATACCTATTAAAGAGTCAATTAATATTTGGAAAGGAAAGAAATTTTTATTATATGAAGCTTTGCTTTTTATTCATCCTAATTAAAAGATGCAGCAGGTATGCAAAGAGGAAAGTTATCATGGTTTTTGATACAACTGGATGCAAAGAATCATGCTTAAAGAAGATAGATAGTGATTGAAACTAATGGCACCACAGAGTAGAAATGAGCCCTGGCAATCACTCACTCCAACTCTTCTTAGTTTACAGATGAATCTACTGGGGCTCCTGAAGGTGAAAAGACCTGTTCAAGGTCATAAAACCCCTTCAAGATCATGTGGCTGGTTTGTGCTCAAGCAGAAGATTCCTGCCTGTCTGGCTAGGGAGTAGTCCCCGTAAGTGTGTCAGAGATGAAAGACTAAGGTACAAATTTTAAAAGTTGGAAGAAAAGGGATGAATTCCCATTTCAAGAACTGTATTTGAATAGAGGTTGCAGTAGATGGAAGGACTTTCACTGAGACCTAAGGGAGTGGAAGCCAGCTCAGAGTTCCCTCTCTGGGCTGCAAGAATTAGCATCACAGGGAGTTGCAAGGGGCAATCCAAATGGGCCTTCCTGGTTCCAGGAGAGTAAATGGTCATGGAGCAGGTCTTCCAGCTGATTTGGGAAGAGACACAGGGGACTTGAGAAGGGAAGGTTGAGATGAACTTCTGAGTTTGGAATGTGTGTCAATGACAGAGCCAGTCTCAAAGTAGTATAAGAGAACTGTCATTCTTGGAGAAAACAAAACTGTAAGAGAGGAATATCTTTAAAAGCCAGTGCTCTAAGGGCTGTAGTACTGTAGTGCAGAGGGTAAAGGTGAAGGTCCAGAAGGATCATGCTCAGATGAAGCCAGGTGGTGGTGAGAAAATGGGGAGAATTCTGATAGAACTTGTGATAGACAAACGTGGAAAGGTCAGATGTGCATTTTGATTCAAATGCATTTTCACACAGTGTCCATATAACCCTGATGCTTGTCTTAGGAAAACTGACAGCTTGTCACTAGGCTTTGCAATTCTGTCTCCACACGATTCATTCATATTCAGTAGACATGACTGAGGTGTTTGCCCATCATCAGCCTGAACCAACGGCAAAATAAAACAAGGCTGGCAGAAGTTTTTTTTTTTTCCGAAGAAAGAGCTAATCAAAGATCTGAATTGTGGGCCACAGGCTTATTGGGGTCATGAAGTTCCAGATTTTCATGGGTTTGTGACATGGCTTGTATATCAGTAGCATGAGGAATCAAAGTTAATAAAGGCATAGTAGTCTGGACGCGGGGTTGAAGATGGGAGCTGGTATAGAAATTCACTTAGGCTTTCTGTTCCTAGAGAGGGTGGGAAGAGGGAGAACAGAGGAGACAAGAAAGTGAGGTGCTTAGTCAGGTGTTTCCTCTCTCTCTCTCCCTCTGCGGCCTGGAAATTGGAAGGCATATAGGACACTTTGTAAGAATACTGAGGTTTTGTTTTCGACCCTGGGAGGAACCAGCACCAACATGGGATGGCTATAATTAAGGGCAAGGAGGATCTAGTTGGCATTCTTGAGGGTCTCTTGTTTCCTGTTAATGATCATGCTGAATCTACAGTCAGAAGGGCTGAAGTGGCAGGTATGGGACATTTAAGCTGCCTTACTCTCCCACCCCACTCGTCACCACCATAGGGAGAGAAGCAGCAGGAGGGGAAGGCTGTTTGAAAGATGGAACAATTTTATTCAGGAGAAACTGGGTATTCCCTAGAGCTGCTGCTTAAATTATTGGATCAAACTAAATTTAAACCAGGTTGGACATATAGTTAATTTATTTTTCTCTAACCAGCAGGTGGAAGTTTGGAGGAAGACAAGATTACAGACAAAATAAAGGCACTACATTTTCTCTGATAAAAAGTCTCTTAATATTTTCATATCGTGTTGATTTTCTAGGAAACACAGTAATCCTTTGTAGGAAATAATCTCAAAATTGACATGATGGATTTAAGATGGGAAAACATTTGAAATGCTGAATGGCAACAGACTGTGCCTACACACACGGGTCCACATGGCTACTGAATATAGCTTTTCTTTTAAAAGTAGTTGAATTTAGCAAGGCAATTATTTTATTGTGCAATAAGACAATATTCAGATCGAGTGAATTTCTTTTGCCCTTTATTTTGGGAGTCTATGTTCACTATCTCAATATGAGAGTGAAAATTTGCTTTCAGATGCTTTGACTGTCTTATAAAGAGCTAGAGTTAAGGTGTTATTCTATCTGGAAATATTTGAGGCCATGTTTAAGCAAAGGCTGTGATAGCAGTAAGCCTCATCCAATTCATCAAAGATTGACTGTGCCCTTATTCTGTGGAGGGCATGTGACAGGTATTGAGGGTGAGAAGGGATGTCAAGGGAGGAGGGATTCTATGAGAAAATAAAGACACAGAGGATAGCTTTGGTTGGGGGAGCCAGGAGGGTTTCATAGAGGAGACAACCTTTGTGCTGGGTCTTGAAGAAAGACTTCCATAAATGGTGATTTTTTCATGGGAAGACATTCGTGCTGAAGAAATGTGGATAAAACAGCAAAAATGAGGAAGTGCCTAGCGGGTCTATGGCCAGTGTGGGTGTCTGCTATGTCTAAAGAGAGGCTACTGGTGGTCTCTAGTGGAAGAAGAAGAATGGATATGGGGTGGGGTGAGTGAGATGGAATGGGGGGCAGTCGGGAGATACTGTTAGAAAATAAGGCTGGAGCCTGGGAGTGAAGGAAATTAGAAAATAAGGCCAGCTTTGGACTTCCCCGTTAGTCCAGTAGTTAAGACTCTGCTCTCCCCTGCAGGGGGCACAGTTTTGATTCCAGGTCAGGAAGCTAAGATTCCACACACTGTACAATGTGCCCCCCAAAATCAGTAAATAAAATATACGATTTTAAAAAAGAAAGGTCTACAAAGAAATAAAAATAAGGCCAGCACAGCCTACCTGCTCTGACATTGTCTAGATCTGGTAGATGTCGTTGTCTCTGTGACTGGGGCAGAATTTAAAGACTCAAAGCTTGTGAGTCTCTGGCACCTGCCACGTCCAACTAGGATCTTGAGGTCTGCACTGCTTGAGTGACTGTTTTGATGGGCTCCATTGGATTAGACTGACTTGGACATTGTCAGTTCTGCTGAGGCGACACGCAAGTGTCCACTCAGAGACAACAGGGCTCAGCAGTTGTTGGCCAGAGGATCAAAAGAAACAAGGGAAGGCGCAGCAAAAAAGGAAATGCAGCCAATAACTGGAGCTCCAATTTCCATACTGGATAATGAACAGAGGTGGCAAAACCTCAGAATAACCCCAAACCTTAATTTACCTCTGAGGCTCAAGCAAAGCAACAAAGTCTTGTGGGTATATTGTCAAATCTCTCTGTAGGCGGGTATTTTCAATTTGTTATTGGAGTGTAACACCTGTGTTGGTTCATTCTTACTCAAATTTCGGAGGTAATTAGTTTCATAGAATACTGCTAGGTTGGCATATTTCCCTTGCTCTCATCACTCTTGGGAATATTGAAACTAGAAGACAGGGACTCTTATCATAGTTATATTAATAAATTTAATTAACATAAACAACATTAATCCAATGGCTGGCACCTGAGGCTGAAGAGCTTTTCCTTTTCTTCTACTACCAAATTGCCAATCTTGTGATGTCTGCCAGCTAGTGAGGGTTTTTTTTTTTAAGTGGTGTTTGTTGAGGTATAATTTACATAGCATAAAATCTCCACTTTTCGGGGTTCTGTTCTATGAGCTCTGAGTAATGCATACAGTTCTGTAGTTACCACAGTAAAGATGGAGAGTATTTGCACTACCCCCAGATTCCCTGGGCCCCTTTTACAGCCAGTCTCCTCCCCTCACTCCAGCCTCTGGCAGCTACTGATCCCTGTTACCACAGTTTTTCCTTTTCCTTAATGTTTTTGGAGAGTAACAGCTTCCACTGAGCACAGTCTGCTTTCCAGGCTCTTCCATGTTATTGCATGTATCGTTTTGTTCCTTTTTATTGCTGAGTAGTTAGTTTTTCGGAGAAGGCGATGGCACCCCACTCCAGTACTCTTGCCTGGAAAAATCCCATGGATGGAGGTGCCTGGTGGGCTACAGTCCATGGGGTCGCTCAGAGTTGGACACGACTGAGCGACTTCCCTTTCACTTTTCACTTTCATGCATTGGAGAAGGAAATGGCAACCCACTCCAGTGTTCTTGCCTGGAGAATCCCAGGGATGGGGGAGCTTCGTGGGCTGCCGTCTATGGGGTCGCACAGAGTCGGGCACGACTGAAGCAACTTAGCAGCAGCAGCAGTTAGTTTTCCATGTTCTATGGATGTTCCTCGGAGAAGGCAATGGCACCCCACTCCAGTACTCTTGCCTGGAAAATCCCATGGGCAGAGGAGCCTGGTAGGCTGCAGTCCATGGGCTCACGAAGAGTCGGACATGACTGAGCGACTTCACTTTCACTTTTCACTTTCATGCATTGGAGAAGGAAATGGCAACCCACTCCAGTGTTCTCGCCTGGAGAATCCCAGGGATGGGGGAGCCTGGTGGACTGCCGTCTATGGGGTCGCACAGAGTCGGACACGACTGAAGTGACTTAGCAGCATGGATGTTCTTGAATTTGTTTATTCAGTTACTATTTCACGAACATTAGTGTTGTTTCCCATATCTGGCGGTTATGAAGAAAGTTGCTCTAAAAATTCACCTACAGGATTTTTTATTTTTAATTTTTTGGTCTCGACATGTACATCCATTTCTCTTGATGAAGTGGGGGTGCTGGGTCATATGGATAAGTGTATGTTAAACTTTAAAAGAAACTTCCAAACTCTTTTTGCAAGTGGTAGTCCTGTTTTGCATTGCTGTGTTTGAGAGTTCCAGCTGCTCCACATTCTCACCAGCACTGTTATCAGCAATATTTTTTGTCTCAGTCATTCTTATAGATGTGTAGTAGTAGCACATTATAGATTTGGGTTTCCTTAGTTAGCAATGATGTTGAGAATATTTTCACGTGCTTATTTTCCATCCATACTTTTTCTTTGGAGAAGTGACTTGCATTGGTGAAAGAATAGGCATATAAATCAGTGGAACGAAAGAGCCCATCCAGAAATAGCCCATAATTATATGGTCAATTGATTTTCTACAAAGGTGCCAAGGTAATTCAATGCCGAAAAAATAGGTTTTTCAACAAGTGGTGCTAAGACAATTGGATATCAACATGCAAATGAATGAACTTAGACTCATACCTAACACCACACACAAAAATTAAGATGGTTCAACGTGAAGCCAAAACTATACAAGAACTATGAAAGAAGAAAACATTGGAGAACGTGTTTGTGGCTGTGAGTTAAATGAAGTGTTCTTAGATAGGTCACAAAAAACATGGACTGTAAGAGAAAAAAAAATTCCTAAGTCAGACTCCACAAACAAAAGCTTCTGTTCTTTAAAAGACACAATTAAGAAAATAGGAACTCTGCTCAAAAAATAAAAAGGCAAACTACAGACAGGGAAAAAATATTTGCAAAGTGTGTATCCAATAGAAGACATATCTAGAATACATAAATAACTCTCACATCTCAGTAGTGATGGTCCTTGATGGACAATGCCTCTGCGCCTCCAACAGGAACTTTTGTGGACAGTACGAGTCATCACCTCTTCCTTACACTCACCGGCTTCTCTCTCTTTTTCTGCCTTTCTCTCTTTCTCAGCCCTTCCCCTTCTGACTGATTCTGACAGAAAGAGCGTTGGTTTGGTCTCTAATTGCTTTCTGTTATTCCATGTAAGGAGCTTTTTCTTCTATTGTGGATTTTTTTAGTACAGCCAAGGAGATATTGGCACAGCTTTCAGTGTTGAGGACTGAGCACATTGGACTTTGGGAGAAGGTAGGACTCTTCAAATGCACCCCAGTTATTTGAGTAGATCCAGAACTGATGGGATTAGAACAGGGACACTGACTCCTAAAGTTCAGATTAGTACACTTTTAGGGGTTATTATGGGTTTCCCAGGTGGCGCTAGTGGTGAAGAACCTGCCAGCCAATTCAAGAGATATGAGATTTGGGTTTGATCCCTGGGTTGGGAGGATCTCCTAGAGAAGGGAATGGCTACCCACTCCAGTATTCTTGCCTGGAGAATCCCATGGACAGAGGAGCCTGGCAGACTACAATCCATAAGGGTCGGACATGACTGAAGCAACTTAGCACGCATGCAGCGGTTACTGTCTCACTGACAAGATTGCTTCGTGTCTCCATGGGAAAGGTGAAGGGAAGAATTGGCAAAGACATATGACCAACAGTTTCAGAGGTTTCAGAGGGGTTTCAGGCTATAGTTCTGGGTTCTTTTTGCTTGCACCTCCCAGAGCGGAGTGGTGGGTTGTGCATGCCCACCCTGCCTGCCCCCCTGTGGCACAGGCGGGCAGGGAGGCCAAGGGACTGATGCAGAGCTGGGCCCCAGGGGCTGCTTGCAGTCGGTTTTACACAACTGGCAGAACTCACGTCTACCGATTTTTTGACCTGGTGTTTTAGATGCGCAGAATGAGGGCTGCTGCCCCAACATTTTCATGAAGCAAGAATTAGTCTGAAGCCATGATTCTTTTCCCCCACCACTTGCAGAGCAGAAGCCAAGAAACGAGCTTTAGAGTTGACTGAACTGTACCATGGGCTGATTAAAGTCAGAGAGCGTTCCTTTTTTTAAAAGTATATACTTCATCCACATTAGGGGAGTCTGTGAGGGAGGGCAGGCCATGGTGTGATGTTCAAGCAAAGATGCAGCCTCTACAACAATAGCTTGTAAATCTCACTTCATTGTCTCAGGAGCTTATCCACGGATAGTGGCTTATCATGGTTATGGATTTTTCCTCCTGAGCAATGAGAAATGTCCCAAAGATTCAGCTGCCTTGCCACTGTAGTCCATTGTAGGGGTCCTTTGCTCTACATTTATTTTCCAGTTGCCTTTTGTACTGAATTCCAAAAAGAGTTGGTGTGTGTGTGTAATGCTTTCATCTGAGACCTTTATTGGTAGGGAATTTTGGGATTAGTCCTTGAAATATGGAACAGAGATTCTAGACTTTTTTAGTTGAGGACTTTTTTAAAACAAAAGCTTCCCTTCAACTTTTACCTGCTACCACATTTCTGACATCTGTTGATTAAGAAAATACAAAATGGTATCATTACTTCAGTATATTGGTAAAGGATTAAAGATAATAATGTCAGCAACTAAAACCAGTGGTGTGGAGATGTGAGAGGCAGGAATGCAAACTCTTTTGCCCTAACTCCCAGGGACCTCAGGTGTGGTGAGCCCATGGACTGTAGAAAATGGATGGGCTGGCATGTCATTCCTATTATATTTTATTTTTTCCTTTGCTCCATTTATTTCTTTTGGAGCACTTACAGTGCTGGCTGAGAGTACAAAATAAAGGTCGTGGATCATAACACGTCTCAGCTGGAAGAATCTCAGACATCCTTTAGCCCAGGCACCTCATTTTATGGATGAAGAAACTGAGTCCCAGAATGGGGAAGTATCCTGCCCAATTCCAGGCAGTGATTCTGTGATGGAGTCAGGAGTGTTCATGCTTCTCGACTATCTCTTTCATATTTTTCTTCTCTAGCAGTATAAAGATGAGCTGCTTGTCTCCCTAGTTCTCTAATGCACTGGAAGCAGCCACAGTTTGTGTATCGGCCTACTGCATCTATTTAAAAAATCATTTAGGTGTTAAAAAGCTTGTCAAACAAATCAAGCTCAAGTTGTTTCAAATCTTATTTTTAAAAAGCCTATTTATGTGAGAAGGCAGCTGAATTGACCAGGGTACACAAGGATGTCCTCTCTTATTTGGCTGCCTCCTTCCTAGTGCGCTGGTGCCTGGGAGAATATTGGTCAAGGACAAGCTCACAGGTGGTGTCTACCTGAAAGCTGGTGTGATTTTTCAGCTCTTAACCCTTCAAGTCCAATCTGACTACCTCGCAGCCTTCTGAAGCGCAGGTTGTCATGCCCAGAGTGGCCTGCAGAGGGCAGCCTTTACTTTCCCATGCTTTTACTGGAACAAGCCCTGGCCTTTACCTGGAATGGAATGGGCTTGTCTGTCACCTAAGTGCAAATGTCATTTTAGCACTTCGCTGGTCACAACACCCTTTCTGGCCTTTATAGGAAATGACATATTCCTGTGTTCTTTGTCTCCAACACATGCTGCCGGAGAGCGCGGACAGTTATTATGCTTTAAAAGGTTGAAAAGAAAATGCTGAGACCTGTAGGCCAAATACCAGAGAGCACAGAGAACACAAATCAGCTTTCTGTGTCGCCTGGGTCTTGCAGAAAGTAGAGGGAAGAAAGGACTGGCTTTGTGTCCTGTTGCTATTAACAAGCTCTCCACTGTTATTTCTTATCCCTGGGTCAAAGGGATATTGAAACAAGATTGGTGCACTCCTGGCCAGATTTGCCTTTCCTTCTTCCATCTCACTCAGCTCTGCCCTGACTCCACCCCCCACTTCTCCACCCCCCACTTCTCCACCCCGGTCCCCTGCCCTCCTTTCTGCCCTGGTTGTATGCCCTGGTACTTAGCTCCCTTTCTCAGTCCCCTGAGCTGTTCTTGGCACAGGTACAGCTGCCGAGAGGTGCTGGTGAAAGGGCTCCCAAATGACCAGTAGTGGCCGGGACCAGGAAGGCTTTGGAAGCATGTGACCACTTAGGAAGAGCAGTTTCATGGCCTAAAATGGCACTGCTTTCTCTCAAGACACAAACTGACAAGTGGTTCTGCTCCATGCCGGTCTCTGCTTTTAACTACAGTTGCTGCTTCTCCATCAGGGCTCACCTACAATGGCCAGAGGCACAGAGAATTTTCTTCATCAGCAAGAGTGGTATTCACAGCTGTTTTTTTTTTTCTTTCTCCCATCCAGCACCACACTGGGACAATACCATTATCAAACAAACACTCATGTAACACGTCCTAAGTGCCAAGCACGTCCTTTGTGCCATACGACTTCATTCACTCCTCATCTCCCAACACTCCTTTGATGGAGGTACTATTACAAACCTGTTTTTCAGATCAGGAAATGGTGACACAAGAGAGGTTAAATACCTCACTCTAAGGCACAGACCTGGTGCTTGGCAGCGCCAGGCTGAGCGTTCATCCAGGCAGTGTGGCTCTCCTCCCTGCCTCTCAACACCCTGCTATGCTATTTCCAGTGAGCTCACTTTCTCTGAGCAGAGAGGAAAGTTTACTTTTAAGAAAGTATTAAAATGTTGTGCTGTCTCAGTTTCTCCAAGGTGATATGTCTTGGGAGGCAAAATGGATTGGCTGCTATAGAGGCCGTGTGTGCACGCTAAGTTGCTTCAGTGGTGTCTGACTCTTTGCGAGCCATGGACTGTAGCCCCCTAGGCTCCTCTGTCCATAGAGTTCTCCAGGCAAGAATACTGGAGTGGGTAGCTATTCCCTTCACCAGGGGACCTTCCTAACCCAGGAAGTGAACCCGGATCTAATTCCTTCATTTTGTCAAATGTTTATTTATTTTAATTGGAGGACAATTACAATATTGTGATGGTTTTTGCCATATATCAGCATGAATCAGCCACAGGTATACATGTGTCCCCCCATCCTGAACCCCCTGCCACCCTCCTCCCCACCTTATCCCTCTGGGTTGTCCCAGAGCACTGGCTTTGGGTGCCCTGCTTCATGCATCAAACTTGCACTGGCCATCTTTTTACATATGGTAATATACATGTTTCAAAGCTATTCTCTCAAATCATCCCACCCTCGCCTTCTCCTGCAGAGTCCAAAGGTCTGTTCTTTACATCTATGTCTCCTTTGCTGCCCTGCAAGTAGGATTGTCGGTAATGTCTTTCTAAATTCCAGATATATGTGTTAATATACAGTATTGATCTTTTTCTTTCTTACTTCACTCTGTAAAGGCTGCAGGTTCATCTCCTGCATTGGCAGGTGGGTTCTTTACCACTAGCACTGCCTGGGAAGCCCTATAGATGGCGGAAAGCACCAGCATTATGAGCTGCCTCTTCCAGCAAGGTTGGCCCGACTTGACTTTCTTGGATACTCTCAGTGTGTGTTGTGGGTCACAGCGCACATTGTGTCATTGATTCATCATCAGAAACAAAAGTCCCCTCCTCAGCTGTCCCTGGGGGCCATTCAAGGGTTCCTAAGAGCCAAGTCCTTACCTTTAGGTTAATGAAGTAAACAGAAACTGACTGTGTCTACTGCATGCCAGCACTAAGCTCAGTTGGTGATATGGAGACTCAGAAGACATGATCTTGCCATCTAATAATTCCCTCTGGTCTGGAGGAAGGAGCAGACCGATAAGTCAGCAGTGTCAGAAAGCCTGTCTCTGTACCCCTGGGCGGCACTCCAGGAGGTGGATGCAAAGCCCTTCTGCAGGGTTCTTGTAAATGTGATGTGGCCCAGAATCTCAGTCACCAGGACTGTAAGTTCTTGTCTGGAGGAACTACCACCCCCATCAAGGATGCTACCCTGGGACACAGCAAACTATACCTCCCTATAAACCCCTGACAGGGAAGAAGAGTGACTGGTGACCCACAGATGGAGTGGACCGGTGAAGCTTTAATTTTAAAAGCATAATCCACTGCTCATTTATCAGCACCACGTGGAAAGTATTTATCTCCATGGAACATCTCTGATCCACCCAGGTTTCTCAGTCAGTTTTGTAAGTAGTGGTCGGTTTTCTGGCCTGCAATCTCGACATTTGGAGCCATGTGCACCTCACTGTCCTACTGTAGCTCATGTATGCTACCAAGAAGAAAGAGAAGAAAGAAGGTGATACTGCTGGATTTGAACCTGGAGGTGGAAGTGAGGAAGAGGGAAGAGGAGCCACCAGCGGAGAAAAGGCCAGAAGGAAGGGCAGGCAGGGCCGGCTGGGACAGTGGTGGTGCCGTCTCTGACTCTGCTCTGACGGCCTCGTGTTCTACCATTCACAGCAAGCATGGAAGGGAGGGACACTTGTTAATCCCCGCTTCACGTATGCTTCCCTGGTGATCTGCCTGCAGTGCAGGGGACCCAGGTTTGATCCTTGGGTCGGGAAGATCCCCTGGAGAAGGAAATGGCAACCCACTCCACTATTCTTGCCTGGAGAATCCCATGGACAGAGGAGCCTGGCAGGCTATAATCCACAGGGTCACAAAGAGTTGGACACGACTGAGCAACTAACGCTATCACATTTTCACTTTCATAGATGAGCAACTGCAGCACAGAGCAGCTAAGCAAATTTTCCCAGAGGCACATGATAAACAAGGAGCAGATCTAGGACTTGAACCCAGAAGCCCCTGCTGCAGAGTCTGGGGTTCTAGTCACACCCCATTCTGCCTCTTGAAGTGAAAACATTACTGTGTATAGTGGCATGAAATATTCTGCTCAGTAGGGCCTGTTTTTTTTTTTTTTTTTGTGTAGGCAAAACAAATAATAATTTGGTCCATTGTTTCAATGGTCAGCTCTAAATTCGACCAAGTGCCTTGCAGCCAGCTGTTTGGGAAGCAGGCAGGTATTTTATGATCCTAGGGTGTAAGTCTATTGGCCTTGAGCATGTCAGCTGGGGACAGCCATCTAGTTCCAGGCCAGAGGAGTCTGTGATGGAATGGGCTTGTATGCAAATCCTGCCGGGAGCCTCTATTCAGGCAGGAAATGGGATTTGGAAAAGGAGAGTTCATTGCTCGTAGAGACACACAGTGCTGGACCAATGAACGGGGCTCTAAGGAAACTGGAAACCACAAGCTGATAGCACAGAAGAGGCTCTCCCAGGGATCCAGGAAGCTCATCCCGACTCATACTTTCAACTCCCCAGAGTTGGTATCTGTCCTCTGTGGGCCAAGATGACCCTGTAGTTGTTCATCTAGGTGTCTGTCTCCTTGGCTAGCCTGTGGATTCTAAAGCAGGTAACTGTTTTACTCACCTTCACATTTCTGGAGCCTGGGATGGTGTCTGTATCGCATTCAGTTCAGTTCAGTCGCTCAGTCATATCTGACTCTTTGCGACCCCATGAATCACAGCACGCCAGGCCTCCCTGTCCATCACCAACTCCCGGAGTTCACTCAAACCCATGTCCATTGAATCAGTAATGCCATCCAGCCATCTCATCTTCTGTCTTCCCCTTCTCCTCCTGCCCCCAATCCCTCCCAGCATCAGGGTCTTTTCCAATGAGTTACCTCTTCGCGTGAGGTGGCCAAAGTATTGGAGTTTCAGCTTTAGCATCAGTCCTTCCAATGAACACCCAGGACTGATCTCCTTTAGGATGGACTTAGGGAATTCAAAATGTTTATTACGTGAATTAACTATTAAGGAGTAGGTTCGTCAGTTAGTCCATGATGTGATTATGTAAAGCATATCACCATGTGGATTACAAAAATAATCTCATATTTGGGGGTAAATATTTCTCATCTTGCTGTTCTTAGGAGAGAAGCAGGGGCATAGGAGGTGTAGACTGTATGTGATATGCATCCTACACACACACACACACACACACACACACACACACACACACATTCTGTTTATTCCTATGCCATTTTGGAATCTGGAAGGGATGGCTGCAAGAGAATGTCATGTCAGGCAATTGTGCATTTGAATGTCCTCCATTCAAGGAACCTTCCTTGCTTACTAACAGTTTGCATAATACCTTGTTCATTAAGACCCATAAATTAGCGCTGTTTTAATTGATTCCCTAGAGGCAGCAAATAAAATGACATGAAGTGACATTAAAAGGGGGAAATGGCTCTTGTTGGGTACTTTTCTTCTCCCCATCCCTGCATCCCCCCGAGGTCTGACAACCCTTCCCTGTTACACACTCCCCGTGGTCGGCCTTCGTTCTGGCCCATTCAAGAAGAGACCAACTCCTTGAACAGGTTGCAGGGCTTCTGGAGAGCCTTAGCTCCTGGGTTTGGCATCATGAATCGCCAGGGCAGGCCCTGCCCAGAAAAGGAGTAGGTTCTGTCAGGCTGCAAACTAGGGGTAGCAATTTTACTAATTACGGAAATAACTCTAATCATGAAATAAAAATCTTGATCCCTCATTAAAGCAATTTCAGTCATTATATGTCTTTGTCATTAGAGTCACTCTAGTTCCCTGGTCTCTGACTATATAGCAAGCTATTTTGGGAATGGCAAGGAAGCTAATGCTTATGAGGTCCATTCTGTGCCAGAGTTTGTTCTGGGGATTACACATATGATCTTACACTATGACCATGGTAAATGAAGATCAATTTCTCTATTTCTGTAGATAAAAGCACAGAGATTCAGAGAGGTTAATTATCTTTCTAAAGAGCACACAGTTTCTAAGTAATGGAGCCAAGCTTTAAATCCATGTCTATAAAAAATTAAAGTATGTGTTCTTTCTGCAAAATTATGTTTTCATGATAGCTTTTGTGACTTGATCATAGGAGAACCAGAAAGGGGCCTTTGCTCCTTAAATAGTTACTCCCGCCCCTTCACAGAGAAATTTGATAGCATGCATGAATAATTCAGTGTTTATGTAGATCTATGCATTACTTCTCAGTACTATTTGCATTTAAAGGGAGCTCTAATTGTGAAATAAAACTATTTGTCTCATATTTTTATGTTTTGTTCATTGTTCTATTCCCAGTGCCTAGAACTGTGCCTGTTTCATAGTAGATAATCAGTATATCTTTACCGAAAGGATTAAAGCACTTTTCAGACGGCAAAGACCGTTTGGAAGAAATTTTGGAGGTGGAGGAATGCAGAACAGGGCTGTGTTGTTCCCCAGAACCCCTAAAGCCACACAGATTAAGATTAAATTACAAATTAAGCTGAATTTGTATCTTTAAATAATGCTGGTTCCCTCAGGTGTAGGCCCAAGACCCAGACAGGGGAATGAGAGAACAGAAATAATTAAAGACAAAGAAGGAGTTAAGAGGGAGGAAAGTTTGTGGGAATGGGTACGGGGAAAGGATGCAGAGCTGTGCAGAGCAGGAACTGTCACAGAGTTTCCTGGGCTGCCCATCAATTCAGTTCAGTTCAGCTCAGCCGCTCAGTCCGAATCTTTGTGACCCCATGGACTGCAGCACGCCAGGCCTCCCTGTTCATCACCAACTCCTGGAGTTTACTCAGACTCATGTCCATTGAGTTGGTAACGTCATCCTCCCACCTCATCCTCTGTTGTCCCCTTCTCTTCTCACCTTTAATCTTTCCCAGCGTCAGGGTCTTTTCAAATGAGTCCGATCTTCTCATCAGGTGGCCAAAGTATTGGAGTTTCAGCTTCCACATCAGTCCTTCCTATGAATATTCAGGACGGATTTACTCTGCAGCATTGCTCATATGCACCTCCAGTCTTCTTCTGGGGCAGAACAGGGCTCTGAAATGCTCATGTCATGCAGGTATGGAGGTTGTAGGGGCTTCCAGGAGTGTGCTTTTCAGGCTGATACCAAATATGACCACGAGAGGGCAGCAGAGGACTAGCCTCTGCGTCTTCCTCCTCAAGGTCCTCCTGGGGCAGTAATTCAGGAAAGAAGCTTGGAATGGTGGTGGGAACGGGGAGGGCAATGGTCATAGTGGGAAGGGTATGCCAGTGTTGAAGGTGGAAAGAGCAGACCTGGAGGAGAAGTAAGATCCTCATGGTGATTTAGAGGGTAGTAGGGCTTGATGGGGCTTCCCTGGTAGTTCAGTTGCCTGCAAGGCAGGACACCCTGGTTTGGTTCCTGGGTTGGGAAGATCCCCTGGAGGAGGGATAGGCTACCTATTCCACTATTCTTGGGCTTCTCTTGTGGCTCAGCTGGTAAAGAATTTGCCTGCAATGTGGGAGACCTGGGTTTGATCCCTGGATCGGGAAGATCCCCTGGAGGAGGGCATGGCAACCCACTCCAGTATTGTTGCCAGAAGAATCCCCATGGGCAGAGGACCTGGTGGGCCACAGTCCATGGGGCTGCAAAGAGTCGGACATGACTGAAGGACAAAGGACAGCACAGTACAGGGCTTGATGGGGAAGTGGTTACGTTCCTTATAGTTCTTGAATAAATTAAGTGCCTTGGACAGATGGTAGACAAAGGTGTATCATTGTCAAGATCCAATAGACTGTGAGCTCCACGAGGGCAAGGGCTGCTGGCCTAGTTCACCGTTGTGACCCTGCTGCCTAGATAGATATGGATAATAAGTGATTGATAAAGCTATTTCAGTCACTTTCAATCAAGGGTCTTACTGTCCATGGAAAACATTCCAGTTGTGTCTATCTGTGTCTTTGTGTGAGCTGTGGGGTTAGGAGCTCATGTGAATTTTCTTTTCCTTTTTAATATAAATTTATTTATTTTAATTGGAGGCTAATTACTTTACAATATTGTATTGGTTTTGCCATACGTCAACATGAGTCTGCCGCCGGTGTACACGTGCTCCCCATCCTGAACCCCCCTCCCGCCTCCCTCCCCGTACCATCCCTCTGGGTCCTCCCAGTGCACCAGCCCCGAGCATCCTGTATCCTGCATCGAACCTAGACTGGTGATTCATTTCATATATGATATTATACATATTTCAATGCCATTCTCCCAAATCATTCCACCCTCGCCCTCTCCCAGAGTCCAAAAGACTGTTCTATACATCTGTGTCTCTTTTGCTGGCTCGCATACAGGGTTATCATTACCATCTTTCTAAATTCCATATATATGTGTTAGTATACTGTATTGGTGTCTTTCTTTCTGGCTTACTTCACTCTGTATAATAGGCTCATGTGAATTTTCTAAGGAAGAGGGATTTTTTTGCGTTTGTCAGATGTTTCAAAGAGAGTAAGTGGCCCCCAAAGCACTGGCTAAAGCTTTTCAATTGCTGCGATAAAAATTCCATAAACATTTTCAGGTCCCTCACCAGACAACTACTTTCTTTGTTAGGATAGCACCAGTTGCTGTAGCAAATGGACCTTTAAAAGGTATATTGGGTCAAATTAATGTCATATACAATAGAGACTTGTCTATTATTCAAATAAATATTCAAGGCAATGATTCTAGCCAGTGGCAGTCTTTGAGGGACCAGGACTTCTGTGTCTCTGCCATCCTCACTGTAAAGCTTTCAGTGTCACCCATATGGTGGACATCATAGTCAGCGAGGAGGGCAAGAGTGCCTGTCCATTGGCCCGAGGAACCTGGTGGGCTGCAGTCCCTGGGGTTGGTAAGAGTCGGACACGACTTCACTTTCACTTTCACTTTTCACTTTCATGCATTGGAGAAGGAAATGGCACCCCACTCCAGTATTTTTGCCTGGAGAATCCCAGGGACGGGGAAGCCTGGTGGGCTGCCGTCTGTTGGGTCGCACAGAGTCGGACACGACTGAAGCGACTTAGCAGCAGCAGCAGCAGCTTCTCTCACATTCAGTTAAGCTCATTAACTTAAAGATGATGTTTCCAACAGAAGCTGGGAAGTATAGTCCAGTTATACTCAGGTAGAAGAGACAAAGCCTTTAAGTGGGCTGCTATTAATAGAATCCCTACCATATGTCTTCTGTTTATAACCAAGCCTACTTGCAGTGATACTCCTCAAGGGGTAGTGCTGTGCAAAGCTCTCATGATGACGAGCTGACTCTCCCTCTTCCCTGAGACTCGAGACAATTTTTTAAAACCTTGCTAATCATGGATAGTGGTGTCTCTGATTCAGACTCTTAGTGTCTGGTTATTTTTACAGGATTTCAGTCTACTTTGACACAGTGGACTTTTTTCTGGGGATAAGATTAGGTCTCACACATTTCGTCATCCGAAGTGGTTCCAGGAGTTAGAAGAGTGGAAGACGTTTTAGGAGGGTGTCCCAGATGTACTGACTCCAGCCTATTTATTCTCTTACTGGGAGGCTGTAGGCATAGCAGGTCTGATTCAGACTGGCCAAGCAGTAAGCTTTCAGTCCAGGTTATCCAGTATCAATGACTGTCTTGCATTGATCTGAGAAGATGATGGTAAGCAGACGATTAGGCTGAGAAGCAGAATAACACAATAGATTTTTACGTGGAAGGGGAGGGGCTTCGAGAAAGAAGAAATTAATGGTAGGTGAGAAAAAGAGGGAGAAAAGTCAGAAAATGGATGGAGAGAAAAGGTGACAAGAGATGAGAAAGAATAAAGAAGTGCAACACATTTTAATGTCATGGAACACCATCCTAATGATAGGATCATATGTCCTGAAGCTCTGTACTCTCTTCACCTTGCCTTCATTGACACCCATTTGTATTTAGTTCTGATTCATTTATCTTTTGTGCAGTCTTGAAGTATTTTTACTTTTGTAATCTACCTGAAGTCTGAAGTGAGGATATTGAAATAGAAATAAAATCGAGTTGCCCTAGGAACCTAGTTAATTACTACTTGCCATTTATCAGTATTAGCTATTCTTA
Source organism: Capra hircus (assembly GCF_001704415.2). Lineage (NCBI taxonomy): Eukaryota > Metazoa > Chordata > Mammalia > Artiodactyla > Bovidae > Capra > Capra hircus. The sequence continues at coordinate 73,416,851 of NC_030813.1, forward strand.
GCAAATAATAATACAGATATGTGCAGATTACTATTTGAAGATCATCATTTATCTAATGAACCCCCACTCTTTTTTTGGTCAGGTGGATAAAATATGTCATTATTTCAGTAGGAGATGAGTGTCCAAGGAATAACACTGTAGTGACGGAATTCACCGTTTGCCTCAGAGGTGGATTTATTCATTAAGGCAAGCTTATGCTTGCAATATGGGCTTCCCTGGTGGCTCAGACAGTAAAGAACTTGCCTGCAATGCGGGAGACCTGGGTTCGATATGCCTAGGTCAGGAAGATCTCCTGGAGAAGGGAATGGCAACCCACTCCAGTATTCTTGCCTGGAGAATCCTGTAGACAGAGGAGCCTGGTGGGCTGGGCTACAGCCCGTGGGGTCTCAAAGAGTCAGACACAACTAAGCAACTAATGTGTGCTTGCATTAATTAATTACTTATTTTAATAAATGTTTTTTGAGGCCTTATTTGTGTAGGAGATGGTAGAAGGGAGACAGAGAATAAAAACCACTCTTTCCTTTAAGGGGAACCTGACAATGGAATGCCCACTCTGTGCCAAGGGCTGTGTTAGTTGGGTCCTATGCCTTTAATTCCCACATAAACCTTGCAAGGCCAGATTCTCATAAATCCTCAGACAAGAACACTCAGAGAGTTTGTATAATGTGCTGAAGTTAAATGGAGGAGCTGGGATTGAACTCAGATTTCATGGGTTCAAAGTCCATCTTCTACATCATGCTGCTTTTTGGTTGCAAGGACCTACACTTATACCCATAAAAATAGAATGAACAAATCAAGTCTATTACTCATCTCCTTAGATGTATGTGTTAGTCAAACCAGGCTGTCCTACTGAGCATCCCACACTCTCTTTCTTCTCTTTCTCTGTTCATGCCTTTATTTCAGCTTAAAATGCACTCCAGTGAATAGAACATGGCAGAAGTGCTGGGATGCCACTCTGATACTAGCTGATAAAATGGATTTTGGCTTTTGTGCTAGACACTCTCTTTTCGTCCCTCTGGATCTCTTGCTCTGGAGAGAACAAGCTGCCATGTAGAGAAGTCCATGTGAGTGTGTATGCAAGTGGATCCCCTCGAGTTGAGCTTTCAGTTGAGACTGCAGCCCCAGCTGAAAGCCTGACCGCAGCCTGATAAAAGACTCTGAGGCAGAGGTAGCCAGGTAGCTGCATCCTGATCCTGACCAAGGAAATGGTGATCCAATCAATATTTGTTGTTTCATGCTACTATGTTTTGGAGAAATTTATTACACATCATTATAACAAATGTGGTCCTACTAGACTGGAAATTTCTTGAAGACCAAGTCTCTTTCCTGTTTGTATTTCATCTGCATAATCAAGCAAGATTTCTATCAGGGCAGGAAGATAAACCCTCTCTCAGGTCTGTGGTACTGCTGAGGAAGATACAAAAGATCTTCCTGGAGTGGATATCACCCCTCCTGGATTGCAAAGAAGGAGTTTGTCCCAATTACTGTGGTGTCTCCTGTAAGGGAAGCTTGGCTCCGAAAGAGTAAAAAACATCTAGTCCTGAAATAGCAGGGATCTTGCTTCACAAAGGGAGCATCCCAAGTCATTTTGATAGGAAGGATGTCTTTTCTTCCCAAATGATTGACTTGATCGTCCTCAGGGAAAAATCCATGCTTACCTTGGCATGTGCTTGTGTCTTAGATAAACAGTCCACGAACAGAGGAGCCTGGTGGGCTACCTATTCCAAAGCACAGGAACACTGTAATTCCTGTTTCTCTTTAGACGATTTTTCCCAAAGCAGAGGTCTTGCCACTTTTGGAATGTGTGTCTCTGGGATGAGTGTGTGGCAGGAATAATTAAAAATATTAAATGCTGTGTAAGTTTTGAGTCTGGCTTGGAGTCTGAGTGTATAGGGGCATGTAAAGCCAAAGAAGCTAATTTATGTTCAAACATTAACCCTAAAATGTGCTGATACATATTTATTATTATTTTGCTTTGTGTGTTTGATATCATGGTTGTAGCTAAAGTTATCATGTAGGAGAAAGAGATGTTCTATTTTTTCCAATATGTTCTCATTTGTTTCCTGCCAATTTTCTTGCTATATTGTGAACACATTTATTTGTGTGTGTGTGTTAATTAAATCCGCCTTTGTCAGGCTAACAAGTCTCTCATTATTGGCAACTTCAGAAATACTCAAGTAATGTGTTATTTATGGGCCATGAAAAGTTAAAGGATAAGGTGTTTCATGGGGACAACAACTCAATTTATAATCTTGCGCCCTTTATGAAGGATCTTGTTGAATATGATCTTAGGACTGATCACAGAAAGAAGAGGTTTTCCAGAGAAATTACAAAAGAAAGAAAAAGAAAACAGCTACACGCTAAACTTCTTTAACCTAAATACACACGGATTGAACAATCCACAAGAACTATCTTCATTATTCTACAGCCAACAGCAAAGGCTTATAGCCCATTATGGTAATAAGCAAACCTTTGAACTTTGCATTGTACACTGCCAGGCATCTGCACTGAAGGCTTAGGCAAACAATGTTTACAATTGCTTTAGGGAGTTGCTAGGATAATACCTCAGCTTGTATTTCTGAGTAGGTTTGATCTGCCTTCCTCGTCTGCATTTCCCCAAAGCAGAGGCTGGAGAGGACTAAAACTGGATGAAAAAGTGGACTGCTAGGAGTAAGGCATCAAGCAAGAGTTCCCTTTGTGCCTCGGTCCTTCTTTTAGTTGCTAAGTAATGGGTGGGTACGAAAGGAGGTCATGTGTCCCGTCAGATTTATACATGCTTTATACTCTAAGTCTGGACAAATACTTTTGAGCTTATTTTTAGAATCTCTCCATATTCAGGCAGAAGATACTGGCAGCTCATCTAAACATTTGAAGGGACTGCCTGTGGAATGCTGCACCACAGTGGAAAACCGGACCCAGGTGAACCTGGGTTTGCTCCCACCCCTGTAACTTACCTTGAACAATTTTCTCTTTCAACCTCTGTTTTCCCATCTGAAAATGAGAGACATAATAAGGAAGGAAGTATCTTGTCCCATGGGCTTCCCTGGTAGTTCAGATGGTAAAGAATCTGCTTGCAGTGCAGGAGACCTTGAGTTCGATCCTTGGGTAGGAAAGATCCCCTGGAGAAGCAAACGGCTACCCACTCCAGTATTCTTGCCTGGAAAATCCCATGGACAGACGAGCCTGGTGGGCTACAGTCCACGGGGTCGCAAAGAGTTGGACATGACTGAGAGACTAACACAAACACACATCCTGTCTCATGGGTCAGTTCTGATGAAGAACAGGTACGTGGTAAATGGAAGCTTCTAAGGAAGTGGTCAATCCAACCAAATAGGATTGTTTTTATGACTAATTGAATCTGTTTGGTGTTAAAGCTAAACTAATTGGGAAGGTCTCATTAAAAGCCTGATTGGATAGGTATGGATATGCAGTTTTAGTGAAAAAATATCATTCGAAGCAGTGATTTGCCACCATGGGCTATAAGGTGTACCACAATACTTGGCTTATTGCCTGGACTTCTCATTTATTAATTTATGGCATTAGCTATATTTTTAATCGCAGAAGTTTTTAGTTGGCTTTAATTGTCTCTCTGACACTCTTGTAACCATGTAAGAATTTGAGCTTGAATAAGATTAAGTCAGAGTTGTTATTTATTTATTTAACCTTGGGATATGGTTCTTCCCAGGTGGTGCTAGTGATAAAGAAGCCACTTGCCAATGCAGGCAATATAGGAGACGCAGGTTTGATCCTTGGGTTGGAAAGATCCCCTGAAGGAGGGCATGGCAACCCACTCCAGTATTCTTGCCTGGAGAATCCCATGGACAGAGGAGCCTGGCAGGCTATGCTCCATAGGGTCACAAAGAGTGGGACATGGCTGAAGAGACAGCGTGCTGCACTCATTGTTCACACAGTTAAGAGATGTCACAGGGGAGTCTATGTTGCTCAAGTGACATGTTCTCTTTTTCTTGGAAACTCAGCCAAACTCATTTCCCAGCCTGCTTTGCAGTAGGTGAGGCCATGGAACAGAGTTCTAGACCATGGGTTGTGAATGAGAGGCTCAGGCCCCATCTTCCTGCCAGGCTCACTGACACCTCTCACGTGTTCCTGCAGACTCCTTTTCTTCTTCCAGCTGGCTGGAATATAGGTGACTCCAGGGGCATCTTGGAAGCTATACGTTGAAGATGGCAAAGCCTCTGTTGCCTCCAACAGCCTGCTCTGTGAAGAACTATTTAGAAGTCCATCTTACTGATTTATTTAATTTCTTAGTACTATTGAGTAAGAAATGCATTTCTGTCTGTTGTATTAGAGCCTATATATTTTGGAGCCTATTAGTTATAACCGCTAGACTACTTTGATTATTACACATATTCTGTTACCATGGACTGGAATTTTCATAGGAATGCCTCTAAGTTTTATCTGTCCAAATATTATGCCTTTGCCAGTAACAAGATTTCTACTGGGTTTCAAGAAGGAGGAAAGGCAGAAAGAGGCAATGAAAGTATATGTAATGTATTTCATAACCACGTTTCCTCAGATGAATGTGAATATTAATGTTAAAATTTCTTTTCAAGTTCATGGAGATTGTTCCCTTTGTGCCTGGCATGAAACTAACCAAATTATTCATATGAGTGAAAATCATGATTGTGATTGCTTCTGCCTGTTTTTTTTATTTTTTTTTATTTTTTTAGGACATAAAGGACAGTTACCAAGATCAAAGTAGAATCTCTGGCTGAGGGTAAAAAGCAAAGCAGAGAAAGGGAGAGAGAAAGAACAAGAGGGAGTTCGCTGGATATTGACTACATGCTACGGTAGTGACAACCGAATAAAAATTATAGTGTTAAAAAAGGGCTTTCATGACACTGAGGGCTGTGCGCATTGTCAGGGGAGACGCATGAGGCCCCGATACAGATCAGATGTGTGATGTATGGCAAGTCACTAAGATTCTCTGGGCCTCAGTTTTCTAGTCATAAAAGGAGATCTGAGTAGATGATTTCTAAAATAACTTTAAATATTTGATTCCAAGTCATGCAGGAAAGAATTTAATGTGCAGATAGCTTTGCATTGGTGCTGCGGTATAATAAATGTCAGAACCCCCTCTTTTCTCCTCCTTTTCCCCAAATACCCCCTGGCTCATTAATATACATGCACAACACACTTTTCCAGGGCTTGGTGGTGATGTTCAGTGACATCTTATACAGCTCCACATGGGCAGGGCATCTGGGGCAGCTACATTCAATTTTAATTGAAACAAAGCAAAGTAGCAGCTGTTTGGCATTAAAGGGAATTTTAAGCCTATATTCCAATTCCACCAAGGAAAGGAGCAAACAAAAGTCAAAAACATTTTCAGCCAACCAGCCTAAAATATTTAAGGCCATCTGCATCCTCGCTATATGTAGCCATCACCTGGAATGAGCTTTCATTCTCCTTAAAAAGGAGAACTGACAATGATTCATGATAGGATAAAGAATGCGTTGGATTTAAAATACTGAATTGTTAGCTCACTGTCAGTGCCCCTACCATAATTACGAGTTATTTGTCTAAGCCTGATTTTTACATTATTGCTAAAAACATCATAACGGACTCAAGTTTTACATGGTGGGAGCAAACGCAAATCTTGCTTTTCCATAGCAACATGCTTGGGCTTTACAGTGGAATCTGAGCTGAAAGGCATTCATGTTCAATGCCCAAGCACTCTAACTCTAACATGGTGGAAGAGTGAGCATGCGGTGTGATATTATGCAGCATTTGATCCTGCCTGACTTCTGCGCCTTGGCCTATCAAAGGAGGTATGCATAGTTGTCTATGCCAATGTTCTCTTTAAAGTTAGGTAATAATTTAAGAATTTCATATTTATCCTGACCTCCGAGGCTGAGTACATTTGTGCTTTTTGTACTGTTTTTTCTTAACCTTATTTCCTTTGCTATTTCCTAGCTCATTTATTCATTCACCAAAATATTTCTTGAGGTGCAGCTGTGTGCTAGGCATTTTAATAGGTGCCGGAGATAAAGGGGCAAATAGTGAGAGTAACAGACACTGAGCAAGCAATTACAAGTACCATAAATGAAGAGGTTGGGAAGCGAGAAGGGGTGAGTTGAGCCTTAATGAATTAATGGAAATTAGCTAGGTGAAGTGGAAATTAGCCATGCAGAGAGGGTGGAGGAGGCATTTGAAAGGGTAGAGGTAGCTTTAGCAAGTAAATTTATGCTGAAAATTTATTCAGCAAACCTATGTGTGATCCCTTTGGGGAATTTGGTGTTTATATGTCGCTGGAGTGTGAGAGCAGTTCAGGGAAATGCAAGACATGGGCTAGAGGGCTTGGCAAGGGTCTGATCCCAGAAGCTCTCATGTGCCATTTCTGGGAGTTTGGCCTATATTCTGTAGGTAAAAGTCATCTAGGATTTAAAATGGTAAATCAAATGCTCTTATCTTTTAGAAGGATCAGCAATGTGGGAAATGGATGTGAAGAAATGGAAAAGGGAGCAGGACTTTCAACAGAAGCATTATCTCTTCTGTGGCATCAGTGACAGCATGAAAGAGCTCCATACCTGATTCTCTCCAATGGAAGGCTTGTGTGTGAACCTCCTCCCATTTTTGCCCATTGATGTGAAACCATGCTTTAATGCCCAGCCCACATCCCACCTCCTTTGTGCATCCTTTCTTCTTCATTCCCAGACATTTCATCTTCCTTTAGATTTCTATACTTCCCGTCTATTCTCTCATTGGATATAGAGTACATCCAGCCTATAATTCTATTTATTTCTTTTCCTTTTAAATCTTCTTTCCCTACAAAACTCTCAAAGGATAGAGAAATATCCATATTTCTTAAAATCTGTAACATCTAAGACAGTGCCTTGAAAAAATCATAGTCTTAGAGCTGGAAGCCACATCAGAGGCCACCCCATCCTTTTCATTTGGTGGATGAAGAACTTGAGGTCCAGGGAGATGGGTGCCTTCATAGGTCTCTCGCTGCCAGTTTACTATCCTTCCAGTTATCCAACATAATGAGTATTTTTGTGGTTGTTGATGATGGATTAGATAGTTATGGCTTTATTAGAGAAACATCTTCCTGTTACTGTAGCTTAATGGGTGACATGACTCTCTGCTGCCCTGGTAGCTCAATCAGTAAAGAATCTGCCTGTAGTGCAGGAGACCCTGGTTTAAACTCTGGGTTGTGAAGATCCTCAGGAAAAGGAAATGGCAACCCACTCCAGTATTCTTGCCTGGAAAATCCTCCTATGCTTAGGGACAGAGGAGCCTGGTGGACTACAGTATTCTTGCCTGGAAAATCCTCCTATGCTTAGGAACAGAGGAGCCTGGCGGGCTACAGTCCATGGCGTTGCAAGAGTCAAATACGACTTAGCAACTAAACCACTACCGCCATTCTTTGAGGATGAAAAAATAAGTGGTGTTTATTAATACACCTTTTTTTTTCCAAATAACCAAAGCCCACTCCACGAGAAATACCAGAATTCCTTAATATATTTGAGCCCCAAGATGAGGTCATGCATTCAATATAATTGTTGTTGTTCAGTCGCTAGGTTGTGTCCAACTCTTTGCAGCTTCATGGACTGCAGCACACCAGGCTTCCCTGTTCTACACTATCTCCCAGAGTTTTCTCAAATTCATGTCCATTGAGGCTGTGATACTATCCAACCATCTCATCTTTTGCCACTCTCTTCTCCCTTTGCCTTCAATCTTCCAAGCATCAGGGTCTTTTCCAATGAGTCAACTCTTCACATCAGGTGGCCAAAGGATTGGAGCTTTAGCATCAGTCCTTCCAATGAATATTCAAGGATGACTTCCTTTAGTATTGACTGGTTTGATCTCTTTTCTGTCCAAAGGACTCTCAAGAGTCTTCTCCAGCAACACAGTTGAAAGCATCAATTCTTTGGTGGTCAGCCTTTGTTATGGTCCAAATCTCACATCCATACATGACTACTGGAAAAACCCTAGCTTTGACTATATGGACCTTTGTCAGTAAAGTGATGTCTTTGCTTTTTAATATGCTATATGTATTTAATGTAACAGCAGACGCTAACTAGATTAGGCATGTATTTGTCTTTCCTGAGAAGAGAGCCTAGGTTCAACTGACAAGTTCTCAGTTGGAGAGTAAGCTAAGAAACAATTTCCTCTTCCTAAGTCATGGGTACCCTCAGTACATACTTCTGTCTTTACAGGGCATCCCTTCTTTTTCCTATTCTTGCATAAATAATAGTAACACCTGTCAACTATTAATACAAATTGGCACTTGTCATGGGCACTTGCAATCTACCTCTACAAGGATCAAATTATATGCTGCTGTAGCTGCTGACTTTCAAAACCCCCTGAAAGGAGCTCAGGGTGGATAGCAGAAATGAGGCACTCTGTGTTCTGGGAAAAACTGACAGGACAGATCTTCAAATAGTAAGATATTTTTGGGAGCTGATTTTTATGAGCCCAATTCTTGTATCTCCTCATATCTGCTGCTGCTGCTGCTGCGTCGCTTCAGTCGTGTCCGACTCTGTGCGACCCCATGGACTGCAGCCTACCAGGCTCCTCCACCCATGAGATTTTCCAGGCAAGAGTACTGGAATGGGCTGCCATTGCCTTCTCCGCCTCTTATCTAGAAAAGCACTAAAATCCTTCATGGTGATGTCTGCTCCTCATGACTAGCAGTAACCCTCATGAGACAAGCAGAAACCATCTGCAAAAAATAAGTACTCGATTGCATGCACTCCCTCTTACCAAAATCACATATATACTGACCTTCCCTCCTGCCTCTCTGGAGCAGTTTCTCAGAGGTATCTAAAATGCTGTCTCCCAGGGTATAGTCCTCATTTTGCTCCAAATAAAACTTAAATTGCAACTCTCAACTTGTGCATTTTTGTTAAGTTGGCAAGTTCATCTCTGTGCCTTCAAATTCAGGGTGAATTCTGGAGGCCTTGCAGAATGCAAATTATCTGTCCAACTAGGGGCACATGGAAATTTGAAGATGACGAATCTTTACTAAGATCTTGATGGTTAAAACCAGTTGCAAACTTTATATGTACACAGGCCTTGAATGTAATGCAAATGAGTAAGGTCTGGTGATATAGACAATGAATGAATAAGAGCTGACATGGTAGTACTTTCTGAACTGCAGTCATTTGGTGCCATGAGAGAATTTTGTGAATTCTGGGTTGTCTGATTCTTCAAGATTCTGCAAAAAGCTCGATTTTTATGTGAAATTCTTCAACTCTTTACTAATGGTGATGGCTTTAAAAAATTGGAAACTTTGTGCAGTAAATATTTAAACAAGCAAAACACTCTTGCAGACTGCCTGAAGTCCTGTTAGTTTGCAAATTCTGGCTTCAAAAATCCTGGATATTTACTTTTAGTTACTAGATATAAAAAGCTGATCAATGCACCAGCAATAATTTTTGGGGGTAATTTGTTTGTGTGTGTGAAATATTATTCAGTATACTTAGGAGAACCTGTAAAAATTAATGGCATGTTTTGAACACATTAAATGTACAGCTGGTTGAGAAATATGCAACCATGTATGAAAATAGAACTAGCAGTTTCAATTACCATGTAAATGCAAAGTGAGGCAGCCTGTCAATTAACTGAGATTTTCTAGGCCCTATACCTTGAGGCCAAATTAGTGCCCCACCTATGAGTTATATAGTGCGATGTAGAAATACATATATCTCTCTGTAAATTCATTCAACTCATTATGGTATAAAGAATTAAGAATCTATTTGGACCTCTTAAAATTAAAAACCTTGAGGTCATGACATAAATTATATTGTATCTCCTATGCTTATGACTGGTTATACATGATACTTCTGAATTAAATATTTGTTGACTAAACCAATAGCAAATGGAAGCCTATAGGAGTAATTGATCATTCCAAAACACAGTAGAAACTCAATACTTACCTGTTTAAAAAATGAATGCATTCATTAAGTGGTAAAGAAACGGTGGAGAAAGTGCCATTTTTAGCTGGACTTTGATGTGAGTGAATGGGATTTCGATATGTGGAGAGCCCTATGGAGGACATTTTAGGTGCGGAACAGTTTGAATGAGGTTATGATGAAACTACATAGACTTGTTGGGAATATGAAATTTTATTTTTATACCATAACTTTATCTGAATATGGTTTGATATGGTTCAAATATTGCAGCTCAACTTACTGTGTTCACACTTTTCACTCTAATCCCAATACATTAGAGCATTTAGGAATAAGCCTGCATTTCTCAAAGGAGATGATGCTGAAGAGGTGGGGTCATACCCCACTGTAATGTCTTTTCTCCATCCACTTGTTTGATTAAGAAATGAATAATAAGCAAGGGGAACACTTGTGAATTACTTATGTCATATGTGTAGTGCTGACAGGGAATAATTCTCAGAGCTGCCTAATGTGGGAATCCAATAGCTTTTGGGGATTGGTCTTTATTCTTTTAAGTATTTCTCCATTTTTGTTTGTACCCTAGTTAATTTGATGTGCTAAAGAGCCCTTGGGGGAAACTCTTTCCCTGGGGATGGTGCATCTTCAACATAATATTCCCAACAAGGAACAGGGTTGAGAGAGTGGGGACTGAGCTCCCAGGTATTGTCTAGGCGTCTTGGGGACACATGGACTTTCTCTGTGATATTCCCTGTCCCTGAGATTTTCTCTGCCCCTTCTCTGATGCTGTAACCTTAGCCTAGAAACTTCTTGAAGTTCTTTGTATAGCAGAAAGAAATTAATACAATCAAATATCAGATTGTTTTTTGCTATAGGCTTTTTCTTAGAGACTATGACAAGAATATTTTAAGAACTCCCTGAAAGAGTAAATTTTTCCATCTCAAGGCTTATTTTTTCACTATAATCTTATATATTCATGTGTATTGCAAGTGATCAATCATCCTGCCAAACATCTTGTACTAAATGTGCTAATGAGCTAGAGAATCAAATATTTTGAAAGTATGGACATGTGTAACATTGATTTTCAATATTTGGATCACATCAATAATCTGCTCAAGGAAAGCAACTTTATTAGGATGGATTTCCATATACCTTATTAATAGTTGACAGGCAAAACAACATTTGTTACATTCTTTGTTGATTTATTTCCTTTAACTCTTTGTACCCTAGGTCCCTTGAGTCCTTAGCAACATTTTATAATTACAGACTTGTAATATTCATTATCATCTATTGGGCACTGGTGAAGCCTTGCTTTTGGCTTAGATGTATTTTTTTCTTTCAAGTAATGCAAATGTTTCTCAGGTTATTTTTGGAAATAGAATGTTGTAGCGGTTGAATGCAGGTGAGAAACAAACCAGGACCAACAGTGAAGGGAAAAGTTAAATGAGGGAGAGGGAAAAGGTAGTGCTGAAGGTCCTCAAAGGATACAGAGGGAAGGTGGAAGAGTTCTGATACTCTCCAGTCCTGAACCTGGTCAGTCACTTAATCTCTCTGAGTCTCAGTTTCTTCATCTCTAAACCAAGGATAACAAGACTTATGTCTCAGGAGAATGGGAACAATTAAGTGATACAGATTCCTGGAAGGCACCCAGAACAGCTTGCATGCATGCTAAGTCACTGCAGCTGTGGCTGACTCTTTGCCACCCTATGGACTGTAGCCCGCCAGGATCCTCTATCCATGGGATTCTCCAGACAAAAACACTGGAGTGGGTTGCCATTTCCTTTTCCAGGGGATTTTCCCCACCCAGGGATAGAACCCAAGTCTTTAGTCTCTTGCATTGGCAGGCAAATTCTTTACCACGAGTACCACCTGGGGGGAGCTTAGCCCAAGATAATTTAGTTCTCTGTCTTCTTGCTTTTCTTCCTCCCCTGACCTCTTCCTTTCTCACTTTTCTTCACTATTCATTTTTGCCTTAAAAAAAAAAAAGCTTGACTTGATTATATTAAAATGGAGATATTTTTTGCGTCAAATGACAAAAGATTTTACAAGAAATATGACATTAACTTGGTATCCTAGCAAAAATGACTAGTCACTATTGTCTGATACCCAGGCTTTCTTACTTTCTTATAGTCTACCCTGGGATAAGTAGAGAGAATAGCGTTTGTGGAGTACTTATGATGTACCTGGAATGAGGCACATCTGATTTAATCTAACAATAACTCCCACAAGATAGCAGTGTTCCCATTTTACAGATGAGGGATTGAGGTGAAGAAAGGCTGTTAACTTGTCTGAAATCACACAGAAAATGAAAGGCTTCAGTTGTTATTCAGACTATGCTGGCTATTACTATTAAACCACCAGTCTGCCTCTGTGGTTCTTTTTTTTTTTTTTTTTTTAATTTTTTATTTTTTTTTAAATTTTAAAATCTTTAATTCTTACATGCGTTCCCAAACATGAACCCCCCTCCCACCTCCCTCCCCACAACATCTCTCTGGGTCATCCCCATGCACCAGCCCCAAGCAAGCTGCACCCTACTTCAGACATGGACTGGCGATTCAATTCTTACATGACAGTATACATGTTAGAATTCCCATTCTCCCAAATCATCCCACCCTCTCCCTCTCCCTCTGAGTCCAAAAGTCTGGTATACACATCTGTGTCTTTTTTCCTGTCTTGCATACAGGGTCGTCGTTGCCATCTTCCTAAATTCCATATATATGTGTTAGTATACTGTATTGGTGTTTTTCTTTCTGGCTTACTTCACTCTGTATAATTGGCTCCAGTTTCACCCATCTCATCAGAACTGATTCAAATGAATTCTTTTTAATGGCTGAGTAATACTCCATTGTGTATATGTACCACAGCTTTCTTATCCATTCATCTGCTGATGGACATCTAGGTTGTTTCCATGTCCTGGCTATTATAAACAGTGCTGCGATGAACATTGGGGTACATGTGTCTCTTTCAATTCTGGTTTCCTCGGTGTGTATGCCCTGAAGTGGGATTGCTGGGTCATAAGGTAGTTCTATTTGCAATTTTTTAAGGAATCTCCACACTGTTCTCCATAGTGGCTGTACTAGTTTGCATTCCCACCAACAGTGTAGGAGGGTTCCCTTTTCTCCACACCCTCTCCAGCATTTATTGCTTGCAGATTTTTGGATCGCAGCCATTCTGACTGGTGTGAAGAGGTACCTCATTGTGGTTTTGATTTGCATTTCTCTAATAATGAGTGATGTTGAGCATCTTTTCATGTGTTTGTTAGCCATCCGTATGTCTTCTTTGGAGAAATGTCTATTTAGTTCTTTGGCCCATTTTTTGATTGGGTCGTTTATTTTTCTGGAATTGAGCTGCAGAAGTTGCTTGTATATTTTTGAGATTAGTTGTTTGTCAGTTGTTTCATTTGCTATTATTTTCTGCCTCTGTGGTTCTTAATCGGGAAGAAGAACATCTGGATCAGCTTGGGGAGCATATGGGTGTGGCTTGAAAAACTGCCCCCAGTACTTATGACAGGCCTTTCTTTAGATGAGAGCTTTGATGCAGGGTCCTTGATTGCCTTGGGGACAGAGATCCTGGCACTTTGCTGACTCCACTTCCCAGCCTGGCCAGGAGTAGGCACCCACTCTACTCAGTGATCTTTAGAACAACCTGCAAACCCCAAACAATACTATTTTCTTGTTAATGGATTTCAAGTCTTTTATGGATGTTCTCTATACAGTGTTTATCAAAGCAAATGCATTAAGAATCAAAATTTGAATGTGGTATCTTTAGACTCTATTTTAGAACAACAAAAATTTAAAATAGGGAATAGTGTTTACATTTTTTTTTTTTTAAGGCACAAGAAGCCTGTTTCATATAGCTTGGCAGGAGAGACAACGAAGTGATCATGGGTATTGGTGCTGTTGTTTACTAGCTGAGGTGCCAAAGACATCCATCTGTCAAGAAAATGTGTAGGATGTGGATCAAGCCTGGAGCCTCTGACACTGAACACCCCGCCGGGAACTAAAGATGCCACTCCAATGAGAGTGCGCCTGCCTGATGGTATGCTGCCTCTGTGAGAAGGAATTTCCATCCATCTTCCCACTGAAAACAGGCTTTTATTACTGCTGAAAAAAGGGCACAGGGAAGTTGCCTTGATTTTTATGACAAGAGATGCAACCTGAATGTTACATACAAAAGAAACTTTGAGAGATAATTTCATTGGGGACTTCAACAAACCAAAGCAACTGCTATTTTATTCCAATGAAAACGTCTACCCTTTGCCCCAAGCACTATTGAGGGTAGGTCTGAAAAGCAGGATGTCTGACTGGAGCAGAGATATGGCTTCAGCCTTCCTTGGGCTGTATTTCCTTTTCTATTTTCTTCCGTGGTCAGTGCTGTGAGTTCTCCCTAAAAACCCCTATTTTCTCATCTATAAGGAGAACCACCTGGTGATAAATAGTAAATAACTTACATTCTTCTGTTGACTGGTATCAGACGTGGGGAAGAACGCATGGAATCTAAGGCCATCAGCTTCTCAGGAGTTTCTGATCCAGAGACTTTTTTTGGTACTCCTTGGCAGGTATCCTGTGTCAAACCATGCCCAGAGCCTGTGAGACAATGACAGGGACATACGCATCACCTCTAAAGATGAGAATCCTCCATAAGGGGTGAAGGTAACTGTTTAAAAATTCTCTCCTGTTCCTGTGTAAGAAGCAAACATACTTTCCCTGTTTGTTTTGGGTATGTGTTGTCATGGTGATGGATGTACGATGTGCCAAATAGGCAAGGGATTGAGAAAATTGGGGAAAGAATTTTAACTCGCAACAACTCAGAATGTACTCTGTTGTCTGTATGTCAGAATGCATCCTATGCTGCTGAGCTTAAGACAGTGCTTGCCCGCACCCGTGTTGCTAGCATGCACCGTGGGGACAGGAAGGATGCCAATCATTGGCAAGCCATGCAGGGAGTCTGTGATTCCAGAATGGCTTAAGCTACCAGAAACAGGGGCTGGGGCAGCCTCTTTAGAGTAAGAACACAGATCAGGCACCAATCGTTATTCAGATCATGCTGGGTATGTTTTGCATAGCACAACCAGTTATAAACGCTTTTTAAATTTTTTTTTAGCTAATTTCTTTGATATTATAAGCTGTATTCTTCTCATTCCCCACGTCTCCCACACTTTCTCCATTGCTTTTTCCTGACCTTTTCTTTTTTTGAGAAACTGTGATGACCATATGAAAGATGTGCTTCTAGGGTGATCAAGGCTTTTGTATAAACTCTTCCGTGTAATCTGCTCACCCCTTCTCCCCTTCACTAGTCAACTCTTACTCGTGCTTTGGATCTCATTTCAAATATCAGTTCTTTAGGGAAGCCTCCTTTGACACCTCTTCCACCTCACCTCATATTTTCCCTTCAGAGTGCTTATGATTAGTATATACCATTTGTTTGAGAAATACAATCTCCCCCATAAAAATGCAGGTTCCATGAACAGAGAGAGACTGCTCCTGTTTTGTGGCCACCAAAAACTCAGCATCTACAGCAGTGTCTGCCACAGGATAGACTCCAGAAATTTTTATGGAAGGAGAAAATGAAATGCTGCATTGCACTTATTAATGAATATTTACTTAATACTTATGGAGAAGGGAATGGCAGCCCACTCCAGTATTCTTGCCTGGAAAATCCCATGGACAGAGGAGCCTGGCAGGATATAGTCCATAGGGTTGTACAGAGTTGGACATGGCTGAAGTGACTTAGCACGCACACACTTAATGCTTAGCAGCTAGCTCTGTGTTGAGTTCTGGGCCATTTAAAAGGGAATTTTAAAGAAGGGAATTTAAAAGAAGCAGAAGCATGGATTAAGTTCCCAAAGAGCTTATAATTGGTTGGGAAAACTAGTCCATTAGGAGAGATGTCTTGTGATTTTTAAAAGTATATCGATTTTCTATCTTATGTGGCAGCCTGGATGGGAGGGGCATTTGGGGGAGATAGGATACTTGTATATGTATGGCTGAGTTCCCTTGCTGTTCACCTGAAATTACCACAACATAGTTAATCAGCTATACCCCAGTACAAAATAAAAAGTTTTTGAAAAGGTATATTGATTTTCTAAGCACATGCATTCCTTCAAAAATCATAAGTATTAATAGAGTAACATTAATACCCAGTAATAGAAAACATTAGCAGCATAATTTGCATCATCAAATCTGTAGGCAAATTTATACAGTCTATTGTTTCACGTTTATTTTATCATGCTATGTTCCCTTCTGTGGCTCTATTATGAATACAGTGATATGTTCTTCCTTTCTTGTTATTATCATCATTACTTTCTTGCATTTATTCTGGTCCTTTTAGCACATTGTTGTAATAGGTAATTTGAAAAGAGCCTAATGATTTTTGGGTAAAAAAATCAGCATAATGCTTGATGTTACAGGCCAAGATAAATCCAGAGTTTAGAAAGACAAGTATCCAAAGGTAAAGGGAAATAGAACTGGATACTTGTTGAAACTATGAAAAAGAGATTAACTTTCTCCGATTTGAAGAGAGAAGAAACACTAAAAAACAGACCTGTAGATTTAATTTGATAAAATTCTTAGTTTCCTTATCAGCAAATCTAGTATGACTGGAATGGAATAAATATTGCAAAATATCAATTACAATTGTTTTATTATTGCATTGTAGCAATGAAAAAGGATGTAGCCAAAATAAAAAGAGCAACCTAGAGAAATGATTTTTAAGGGGAAAATATAACAAAGTATGAAGTTAATAGTTAAATTATTAAATAATTCATATTATTAATAAATGGGAAAATGATCCTATAGATATAAATACAAAAGAAATTCTAGAAAACATACTAGAATTTATGTTAAATGTTAAAATTTGCCAGCAGTGAAGTGGTTAAATAAAATATTCTTCACATATGTATCTAATCTTCTGCAACTATGAAAAGGGTGGGAAACATAATTTTAAGCAACATATTATAATATTAAAAAATGTTAGCATTGGAAGGTAATGTGGTAGCATTTATTATAATTTTATATATCCTCTGGTCTATTTTACTTCCAGGTATCTGTTCTACAGAGCATGTATGCAAAGATGTCTGCACAATATGTCTGTTGTTTGTACAAATACTGATTTTAAAGTAAAAAGTGTGAAATGACCCAAATATCTAACAATAAGGTTATGGTTAAATTAATTTTTGATTTTAGTGTGGTGAAATATTATGTTGTCAATCAAAAGAATGATATACCAGCATGGAAAAAATTTTCACTATATATTGTTCAGTTTAAAAATATCAAGTTGCTGAATAATGTATACAATAAGAACTAATTTTATTAAAATAAAACAGGTTATGTACGTGTAGTTCAAACACATGGCTATATACAAATCAGAAGAATAAATTTGAGAGTAACACATGCTGAGATGTTAAAGAGTTTTGACCTCAGGGAAGGGGAGTAGTGAGAATTACAGAGGGGAATAATGTATTAATTTTTAATAATTAATTTTTTGAAACATGAGCTTATAATGTTTCTTGTGTAATGTTAAAAATAATGTAAGAATAAAAGCTAAAACATAAAGAAGTAAAAGAGTAAAATCAAAAACAATACTTGTTATTTTAGGTCACAAGATTATGAACAAGTTTTTTCCTCCACGACTGCTAAAATATGGTTACATTCCTTTTATATGTAAAATTCAGAAAGCAAGATTTTGTTAGATACAACTTTCCCCCTGAGACAATGGCTTGCAACTGTGGTTTTATAACACATCGGGGGAAGAGGATGGGGAGAAATCCTTGCTTATCCCAGCTGGAATTATAAAATTCTTCTAAATCAGAAGAGTTTTAATTTACATAAAATCAAAGTCTCTTAATTTCAAGTTCTCCAATCCTCCTCCCCCCCTTTTTTTTGGTTGTGGGGAAGTGGGGTTAGGGCAGCTGTCATAGGGATTTTCAATTCTCAAAGGTGGGGGATCACTGCTTTAAGAACTAACCATCTAAGGCAGATGACATGTGACACAGACACTTAAATAAAAAAAAAAAAAGACATGCAGACAACTGTACAAGGATTGAGAAAATGAAGTATTTACATTGTGCATGAATAATATATCTTTGTGCATGTCTCTTGGGTGAACTTGTCAAGTTATCTTTCTCTTGTCAGCTTTGGTGTTTATTTCCAAACCATTTCTACCCTGGAAAATATTTTTGTATTGTTTTTGGACCCTCTGGGAATGGCTGACTATGACATATGCTTTCCTCCTATCCAGTATGTATGTGTATATATATATATATATATATACACACACACACACACACACACACACACATGCACGCTTGCACGCACGCACACACACACACACACACACACAGGGCTTCCTTTCCTCATAATTTTGGCTTTCTGATTTGTTAGTTTAATTTAAGCTAGATGCTGACTGAATAAAGATGGTTTCACCTTCCTTAATTTTCTTTGAGTCATCTCCACCACATTGTGGCATCTAATAATGGTTAAATAATTTATCACTACTATATAGGAAATATTCTCTGAGACTTTACACATAAACACCTTCAGTAAAACCCAAATGGTTGAATTTACTCCTAACTAGATTATTTTCAAAATAATAAGAACAAGAGCCAAAACATAAAGAGGTAAAAGAGCATAATTCTCAAAAATAGTAATGATTATTTAGATCATGAGATTGAGGGCGAATCTGTCTCTTTTTTTCCGCATAACTACTGTACTGTGGTTAGACTCTTTTGTATTTAAAATTCAGAGACAAAGATCAAGAAATAAAACAATCAGCAGTTGTTTGCTTTCAAAATAATAGTTGCAGACTGAATTTACCCCCAGAGCCTTTCCTCATGCCTCTGTTTTTTGTTGTAGAAACCGCCATGGATTTGTTTTCTGCATTCATTTTTCCATGTTAATATTTCTTAAACAGCATGGAAATTCCAGAAAAGGCTTTAATAATTTAACACAAAGGAAGAACAATATTATAGTTGAAAATTAGTCTAAGAGAATGTAACCTTTTTATATAAAAAAGTAGGAAGGGTGAGAAGAAGCCAAATTAGCTGGACAAAAAGCTGCCTAATGCCCTGACACACAAATAGGAATGTCATAAATTGGAAACTAAGTGCTCACTGAAGAGCAAATGGAGACAATTGCTAAATGTAAAATCAGAAGAGTTAGACCAAGAGACCAGATCCTACCACAAGACATTAAAAGGAATAAAGTTTCAGAGGCTTATTCTCTCCATGTATCTTTTAAGCTCAGGTACACAGGACGCCACCAGGATGTCTTGGCATAATGATAGAGCTTGAGACCATTTTTCTTCTCTGCCATCATTGGTGCCAATGGAAGTGGACAGCTCGCTTTGGAGACCCAGGCACTGGAGACCCAGTCTGAGTTCTGTTCCCAAGCTGCTCCTGCTGCTGACTTTGAAGATTTGCAGCAGCATCTACAGCTAAAGCCAGACCCCTGGTACCTCTCCCTGGAAACGGAACTTGATCCTGGGTGGTGCTGCTCCTTCCAAACCCCATGCCTGGCTCCTGGGTGAGTAGAAGAACGGTGGAGAGTGAAAATCCCATCTATTACTAAAGGCTGATCTTGACATTGACCCTACCCTTCCCTTTCCCTGTGCTGTCCTTAGGCCTAGTGGGACAACAAGAAGAGGCAAGTCTCACTGGTGGAATTCCAGGCTCTCTTCTGGTTTTTACACTTTCCATCATGGTTGGAATTTTGTGTCTTACTGTTAGGAGCCCTGGCTTCATCCTCTCTCTCCCTTTCTCTCTCTTTAAAATATCTATATCCACAGAATAAGATTGGATAAAATTCAGTAACTCTAAGGTAAATTGCCAATATGTTTTGAACTGTGACCACCCCCTTTCTGATATGCTTGTAATAGGCTTGAAGACAAGTCAGGCAGGGGGTGTTTAATTTCAGAAATTTCACAGGTGTTTCTTCAGTGATTCTAAAACTACTCACCACAAATCACTGCTCTTATAAAAGACTTTCCCTGTTGTCATCCATATAGTTTAAAGAATTTTTGCCATCAAAATAAACTTATTAAGTTGCTTTCTCCATTAAAGATCTTACGGGTTGATATAATTTTAATCAAAACAGAAACTGAGGTTAGGCTATATAGTTTTAGGTTGACCGGGTTAATTTGTAAGGACCAATATGGTTGGATGAAAGAAAATGCCACTAAGTATTACGGAAAAGAAATGTCTCAGTGGAAGATGTTTCCCTGGTAACCTATATCTTATCAATCATCAAATCTGTAAGCTCTGCTTCTAAAATATATTCTGCATCTCATCACTCCTCACCAGACCCGTATTTCAGATATAAGCTGAAGACAACATAACTTCTCACCTGGACTAATACATAAGTCTCCTTAATTATTCTCTCTGCTCCCACATTTGTATCTTTTGTGCATTTAGCTCCGTTTCTTCATTCAGCGATCAACTCAAAGGGTAATTCAGATCACATCACTCCTTGCTTAAAATCCTCAATGACTTCTCAATTCAATTAAGATGGACTCTAAAGTCCTTTCCAAGACCCAGGAAGCTCTAAGGGATCTGTCCCAGATTTCCTTGCTGATCATACCTTTTTTTGTCCCCTCTCCCCATCCCAGGGATTTTGGCAACAATGGCTTAGCTTTCTTGTGTTTAAATAGGAAACATTTGTCCCTAGCTCAAGGCCTTTGTCCCGACTGTCTGCCCCTGCCTAGGATAACCTTCTCTCAGATCTTCATGTGACCTTCCCCTTCTTAGGACTTATATTTCAGCTCATTGTCCCCTTCTCAGACCAATTTCCTCAGACTCAAACTTGCCCTCATCTCCTGCTCAGTCTATTTCATCATACACTTTATTCTTCAGAGCATAGTCCCTGCCTGGAGTCATCTTGTTGACCTGTTGATGTGTTTTTTTTTTTTTTTTGTCTTCTCTCACTGGACCATGGGCTTCAGAAGAGCAGGAAACTTGGCTTTCTTGGTTACTGCTGCAATCCCAGAGCCTGGAATATTATGTGACACTTAGTCAGTGCTCAATAAATGTTTGTTGAATTCGAAGAAAAGTACCAGAGGCACAATCAGCTTCACTGGCCCAGCCACGAAATATTAAGTCATCAGATATCACTTATAAACAATGAGCAAGACACAGAGCAGTGTCTGAAAGCTAGATGTTTTGATAAAATGATTACTCCAAATGAAATAAGGGGGATTTATTTCGAACAGTCCAAGAATGAATGGACTTAAATTATGTCTGGTTGGATTGGGTTGGTCAGCAAGTAGCAAAATAAACATCAGTCAAATTGGAGGTTTTAGTATGTTGTGTTTGCTTTTATTAAAACAGCAGTATTTTTAAATGACCTGAAGCTCGCAATTCTATTGCAGTGACTCGTCAGCTTGAAAAATGTGTTTCTTCAGGGTGGGAGGAGAATTTTAAGTTCATAATTCATTTGCTGTGAAGTTCATTTGTTAAAGCTAGCTCTATTCTCTTGCATTATTTCCTTTTGGGACATTCTGCCTTTTCTCTTTCTTTTTTATCATACTTTATGCATGTATGAACATACATATAAATAAGAAATTATAAAACACAGTTTATGTTAGTAGAAAAAGCATTTTGAATATTTGTATGTGTAGAGTGGAGCATGCTTTCTTATGTTTCATTATAATTTGGCTTGTAATTTTAAAATGTGGAGTGAATATGAACACAAAGAGCACACACTTTTTTCTCTCCCTATTTATGGCTCCAAACAAGAATTTTATCAATTTTATGTTTGGAAATGTAGCTAGATCAGATCAGGGAATAAAGCTCACAGAGATCTCTGAATTAATTGAATTATTCAGTTTTGTACTAACCCAAGGAAACAACAGATCCCCTGTGGGGTAGAGGGTATAATCTGCGCATTCATCTCTGTGCAATACCCTTCTCACTAAGGTTCTGTTAAACCACCACAATCATTAAGCTGGTGTGCAAATCACCAAATTAAACAAAGAGGCTATTTTTCACAAAAGGGGATGGGAGGCAAGGCAAAACATTTTTTAAAATAAAAAATGACTTTTCCTCAAAGCCCAGGAACAGTAGCAGAAGGCTTTAAGAACATAAACATAACCAATCTGTCTATTCTAGGGGATAAAGTCTATGTTTCTTAAACATAAAAGAACAAAATTTCTAAGTAGCAAGCAAGTTGGAAGCATTTGCATAATGGATTCTATTTACATAAATTACACTCCTTATAGCACTCTTCTGATAAGACTCGAGAAAAGGGGAAGGCATAAGTTGAAGTGTAGTGAAAAGAGGGGTGAATATACAGTTCTAGGACCCTGTCAGCACTTTTTGACTTATCCCCATTTTTCTGAAGTCTGTAATTTTCTAGTGTCTAATATCTGCCTCAGACTTTACAACTATTGAGTGTCAAGAGGAATTAGATTTGGTCATTACTAAACTTTCTATACCCCGATCCTGTTTTGTTCTCTTTCATGAAGGTAAGAATGACGGCGTCTGTCAACTCCTGCAGCATGCTAACTCCTCTGTGTTGGGGTTTGACATTCACTGGCTGTCAAGTTTCTTGCCATAACAACCAAATGAAAATGTCACCAATGAATCTTGCTTCTAAGTAGCAGATATTCTCTTTCTCATATATACTCTTTCCCTTTGACCAAATAGAAAATTTCAGTTATTTTATATAGCTCCAAGGCAAGCAACTTATTTCCAGTGTACAACATGATAGCTCACAGTCTACAGTCCTTCCGAGAATGCATAAGTGTTGAGGGTATGTGGTGGAACTTTAGGGATATCTTTAACAGGACCTCAAGTTACAGACATTCTGGCCTCCAAGACATCTGACTGTAGAGAACTTATAATCTAAGATGGCTATTTCCCAAGAATATTTTGGCTTTCTATCTGAGATCTCCAGAACAAGGGATGCTTCCAGCTGAATGAAATATGGAAATGAGGGAGGGAGCTAGCTATTCACATTTTTCTCTGCCCTCCTTGTTTAAGGTGTTTGATTTGATGAGAACTGGACAGAATAGAACTTACTTACTCCTAAAGTTCCAGACTCCAGAATTTCATAAGCATTGACTTACAGTAATTCATCTATAGTGAGATTGATCGTTGAAATGTGGAAACCCTGGGGTGTGCTTATTGGATCAGCTGGGGATATATTTGGCTGCAGGTATTAGCACTCTCAACTAAGGGTGGCTTAAACTAATAAATATTTATTTTTATAGCGTAACAAAAACTCTAGAATTGGGGGCAGTTTCTGGCATTGGTTCAGCTGCTTAATGATGCCAGGAGAAACCCAGGCCTTTTTCAGTTTTTTCACTCCATCATCATCAAGCGCTGGCTTTCATCCTTGTGCTTGTCGCTTCCTGGTTACAAGATGGTTGCCATAACTTCATACATGGAAACATCATTTGATACAAGAAATAGAGAGTATGGGGACAATGGTCCAGGACAGTAGCATTTGCTTTCTTTTATCAGAAGAGAAACAATTTCCCCTTAAAAGTCACCCCTCTCCCACCAGCCACCTTCCTCTCAAGGTTTTGGTTCTCTTTTGCTCATGCTTTTGTTTTTTCCATTTGCTTATGCTTCATTGGCCAGAGCTGCGTCAAGGGACCATTTTTATCTGTGAGTCAGCTAGGGAAGCAAATATTTAGCTTCTACAGGCATCCAAGAAGATACAAGTGAGGGAAGATGTGCCAAGTGAGCCAAGCTACAAGGTCAGCCATAATTACCAAGGAAGTACAATACTTTGGACAGCTAAACCTTTACATTCAAAGTCAGGAGCTGATGTTCTTTGGAGTATTTCAGGGCCAGTCCTAACTTTTCCTAGTCCATTGATTCCGACCTTCATCTAAAAAAATGTGCAGGACTCTATTCTACCTCTGTTTACTTTTCAGAAGGGTGGCTAAGGTTCTTGATGGACACTTTTCTCCAAAATGCTGAAATATGATTCTAAATACACTTTAACTGAAGGGATAGTGACCACAATTTAAAGTAGAAAAAAAAAATGAGGTACTGCTTTCAGTATTTCAACAAATTTTGGTGTCAATGAAAATCTGGGAGGAGAAATGTTAGCCAGTTTGTAAACTGCTTTTAAGTTATTGACTTATCAATGCAATTCACCTTTTCTCCTGGTTTGCCCAGAACACATATTCAAAACACGAGAGTAGAAACCCTTGAAAACTTTTATTTTATTACCATGAAGAATGCATATGAAGAATGCATAGCCCTCATCTGAAGTTTCACTCAGGTCACAGGGCAAACCTCATAGGATATTGCACACTTCCCAGAAATGCCTTTCTGACCAGTGCTGCAAAGACAAAATAATGCATCTTGTAGCGAAAAGATGAAAAGTTCTCACTCTTCCTTGGCATGAAGCAGGCAGCTGGTAAGTAAAAGAAACTGGCAGGATTCCCAGAGATGGGGCTTGGGCCACAGCTTGGGCAGAGGAGCAGTTGCTGTCTCATTATTTCATTGTCACATGGTTGCTGGGCACACTAGCTGACACGCCAAATCAAAGTAAAAATTACTACTGTCAGAGACGTGATACTGATAGCATTGGCTCTGTTCAGTCCTTCATTGTCTTCCGGGGACAGCCACCTCGATATAGTAGACCTGCTTCCAGCTGCATTAACCCCACTAGGAAGGTGGCTGGAATATGCTTTCTGAACTAGAGATGCTGGGTGATTTGTTCTAATAATTGTTGGAGGGCCAGAGGAATTAGTCACTGTCAGTACAGGGAGGAGGAAAGTGTATTCAGAAGCATCCCCATATTATGACAGTAAGAAGAAAACAAAATGAAGCTTAAAGCTAAAGAAACAAAATACTTGTTTAGCCCTTTTAAAAGAGAAAGCCCAGTAAACATAGACCTTGGGGAACTCTAATACAGAAATGCCAAAAAAGTGAAAAATTCACTCATCATAATGTTCATCAATAGGAAGTCAATAATTGAGTATTGGTACTTGGCAGTTTATCATTTATTAGTCTCAGCATCCCTCCCCATTTTCCTCTCCTTTTCAGTTCTTATTTTTATTAGCAGTGCTGACTGTTTGGGAACATGTGAACTCTCTTTGTGATTATAGTGACCAAATGAACAGAGATAACCCAACAGTAGACAGTGATTTATGTCCCCGGAGGTTGGAACTAGTGCTGCAGCAAGGTCTGTTGTAGCCTCTGATGTTATCTCACATTATAAAAGCACCAGCAGACACGAATACACAATCTTGTCTTAGTTCTGAGCATGCCTGTACTTGAGTGCCAGTGTATCTTAGAGGAACATTAAAAGAAGAGTTTCATTATATTCTGTGTAAATATTTTCATTATGGCATATGCATATATATATGTATATTTTGATTCTGTGTGCATAACATTTCATTAAACCCAAATTTAAAATGCATGAGTATATAGGGTCACAAGATAAAGAGTGAATAAAAATAAAATCAGAATTAAAGAAAAATAAAGGTAGAACAGTAAGTTAAAGCCCGGGAAAAGAATATATATTATAAATGGTCTGAAATCTAAATTATTCACTTGAGATGGGCTGAAAATTTGGCTATGAGATTTCTAGCAGCCAAAGAAAAGAAAAACATTTGATATGATTCTCAGTTCTCTATAATAGAAACAAAGAAACTGCTGAAAGGCAGCAAAAAGCTCTGTTCTACTATGAAATCTGAAATAATTATTTCCTACTGCAATAGTTGGGTTTCATTTCACAGGTATAGGCATTCTGTGTTAAAAAAAAAAAGTGTTACCTTATGTATAAAGGGCTGAAGGGTGTTGGTAGCTAGTGCTACAATTAAATGAACAAATTTAAAACTAGTATTATCTCCTTTTTTGAAATGTTAAATTGTCATCGGCTGTGTTCTTGGGCCTCTGAACGGGGAAATAAATACCATTGAAAGGAAAGCTTCCTATTAATGTTTTTAAGAGATTAGATAACATAAAAATCGGGATATTTTTATTTTCAGAGAGTCAGGATGATTCAGGGAGCTGAACTGAGTCATTAAATAATGTTAAGAGAGAACACACTTAGGAGACCCAAAGAGAATCAAGCAACCTGAATGTCCATCCCTTTCTAAAAGGTGTTCAGATGACCTGCAAAGCATTGCCATAGGTTGTGCTGTGGTCATTCAGTCACCGGGCAGAGCCCAGGGCCAGAGGGCATGTGCTCCATGGTGGATGGCCATAGTCCATGGACAGGAGGTTGGCTGATAACAGTTACTGCAGGAGATCCCTCTGCACCTAGAGTCTGGCCACAAACAGAGCATGCCATCAGTGGGAATGCCTCCCAGCATGCAAACGCACCGCCAGTGACTGTTGCTCTTTAGAGATTGCACCTATTCTCTTGGCTGGAGGAATGAAGTGACCTTTGAATGCTTTCAAATGTAAAACACTTAGGCTGAATGTTTGAATTTCCTCCCGTGTTGAGCATCACTGCATCCTAACAAATAAGCAGAGCCTAAACTGAAATCAAGATTACTGGGAGAAATATCAATAACCTCAGATACACAGATGATACCACCCTTATGGCAGAAAGTGAAGAAGAACTAAAGAGCTACTTAATGAGAGTAAAAGAAGAGAGTGAAAAAGTTGGCTTAGAACTCAACATTCAGAAAACGAAGATCATGGCATCCGGTCCCATCACTTCATGACAAATAGATGGGGAAACAGTGGAAACAGTGGCTGCCTTTATTTTTCTGGGCTCCAAAATCACTGCAGATGGTGACTGCAGCCATGAAATTAAAAGACACTTACTCCTTGGAAGGAAAGTTATGACCAACCTAGACAGCATATTCAAAAGCAGAGACATTACTTTGCCAACAAAGGTCCATCTAGTCAAGGTTATGATTTTTCCAGTATTCATGTATGGATGGGAGAGTTGGACTATAAAGAAAGCTGAGTGTAGAAGAGTTGATGCTTTTGAACTGTGGTGTTGGAGAAGATTATTGAGAATTCCTTGGACTGCAAGGAGATCCAATCAGTCCATCCGAAAGGAGATCAGCCCTGGGATTTCACTGGAGGGACTGATGTTGAAGCTGAAACTCCAATACTTTGGCCATCTGATGCGAAGAGCTGACTCATTTGAAAAGACCCTGATGCTGGGAAAGATTGAGGGCAGGAGGAGAAGGGGATGTCAGAGGATGAGATGGTTGGATGGCATCACTGATACAATGAACATGGGTTTGGATGGACTCCGGGAGTTGGTGATGGACAGGGAGGCCTGGTGTACTGCATTTCATGGAGTCGCAAAGAGTCGGACACTGCTGAGCGACTGAACTGAACTGATTGCTAAATAACTAAGACTTGAGTGTACTGTCTTTTTTTAAAAAAAATCTTGACTTTATTTGAAATGATGTTGCATGCAGAAACCTGTAAAATGGGCAGAGTTTAAGAGAGAGGACCACAAGTCAGATAGGTGAAACCAGATCTATGTCTATATCTGTATCTGTATCTGTATTTATGTATCTAGAATGTCAGCCTCTCAAAAGTAGGCAAACTGCACAAACATTTAGGTTCAGCAAGGTCAAAAAATAAAGTATGAGAAGCACTTTTAGGTCAGGACCACTAGATATTAAGCAACAAATCAGCATATTCAAAAATTAAAAAGAAAACTATTATTATAAAAGTCACATACTTTTAACTCTTTATCTTGTGGTAAAGGCAAATAATTCAGGCACAAATCAAGATTTTAAAAAAAAAGTAGTATTAGGAGACCAATGCCTCATTGATGTTCTTCTATATTATCTCCTTTGCTGCTGACAGAATAACAAATAAATTGTGTAGGTCTTTGGAGACAGCTTGATCACCCTTACAGGTAGAATATTTTCTTTCCAGATGCAAAGATAATATTGCATGGTTTGTAAAGATTATAAGAGAGTGTGTAAAGCCTGGTATTGAGGAAAACAGATAAAATGGCAAAATGATGAAATGGAACCAGCTATTACAAAATGTCCATTTCTGGCTCAGATACATTCCTCTCCCCTTTTCATCTTCAAAATTGTCCCCTTTTGTCCCACTTTCTGTTGATTTCATGCAGCAGAGTTAGAGATCAATAGATAATGCTTTATAAAATATTCCTTTCTTCTGTGAGCATGAAATGGGGGTACTAAGGGAATTGGACCAATTGGGAGGTCAAACTAGGTCAGAGTTGGATCTGGCAAGGTGATTTGACTCTTTAAAATGTGTTGGTCAAGGGGAGTTTATGAGGTTAATTACTGGGACATTAAACAAAGATAATTTAG
Source organism: Capra hircus (assembly GCF_001704415.2). Classification (NCBI taxonomy): domain Eukaryota; kingdom Metazoa; phylum Chordata; class Mammalia; order Artiodactyla; family Bovidae; genus Capra; species Capra hircus. Next base: position 73,444,939 of record NC_030813.1, read on the forward strand.
TAGGAGGAATTTATTATATTATGCTTGTGATATATTGTAAAATGGGTCAAGTAACCAAGTAACTGCTTGTTACCTGGTGAACTGCTGAAACTTAGAAATCAAATATTTTTGGATGACAACCTTTATCAAACAGTGTTCAGATTTTATAAGGAAAGGCAGAATACTAATGATTGATATAAAACACCATTTTTAAAAAGAAAGTATGTTTGAAATTAAAAAAAAAAGCTTTGGAAAATTTGAGTTTCAAGGAAAAGAGTCACTCAGGAAACTTCTGGGAATGGGAGGGAAGGAGTGGTTATTATAGAACCTTTGGAAATAAGCTGGTGGGGGTTTCATGCATGTAGTAAGAACTTTCAGGGTCCCAGTAAATCTTCACAACCAGTCCTCACTGGAAAAATGGGAACACAGAGAGCCAGAAAGCTTGTTGGCTAAGAAACCCCTTGGAAGTTGATCTCCTGCCATGTGTATGTGCCTGCTAAGTAGCTTAAGTTGTGTCTGACTCTCTCTGACCCTATGGACCATGGGCTTCTCTGTCCAGGGGATTCTCCAGGCAAGAATACTGGAGTGGGTTGCCATGCCCTCAAGCCAGGGATCGAACCTGCATCTAAGTCTCCTGCATTGGGAGATGGGTTCATTACCACTATTACCACATGGGAAGCCCCAAACTACTACCTGAGAATATTAAAAAAACAAATAACTAACCCTGAAACCAGCCTATCAGCTTCTTATAGGTTATTTTTACATTTGAATTCTTTCCTGTCACGGTTTGTTTTCAAGGTAAGATAAGGGTATGTGTGCTAAGTTGCTTCAGTTATGTCCGACTCCTTGTGACCCCATGGACTGTAGCCTGCCAGGTACCTCTCCTCTGTCCATGGGATTCTCCAGGCAAGAATGCTAGAGTGGGTTGCTGTTCCTTTCTCCAGGGTTTTCTTTTTCCTTCTCCTGGAGAAGGAAATGGCAACCCACTCCAGTATTCTTGCCTGGAAAATCCCATGGACGGAGGAGCCTGGTAGGCTACTTCACTTCACTCTTTACCACTAACACCACCTGGCAAGCCCAAGATAAGGCTAAACCTCTAATATTTTAAGGACTGCAATTTGTACATTATTGAAGCTATCAGTTAACAAGTACACGTTTAGCTACCTAAGGACAGGCACATTCATTGCACAACAAATCTTTACATACATTTACTATGTGTCAGACATTGCCCTGCATTCTGGACAAGTAGCCTGTGTATTTTGGGTGAGGGACTTTGGGTAGAGCTAAATAGATTACAAAATGTACTTCTATTAGTTCTTGACTTCTATGATCCCTTCCTCTGGCCATTTTCTGGGGCTTGATTTATTAATAGGACAGTGAAAGCAGTCACAGGAAAGTTCCTTTAGTTTCTACACGTTGTGTTTCTTCCTCTCACTTTCAGTGTTGCTGTGCAGCACTGCTGTTGAGCATCTTGAGACAGGCTTCTCTGCGACCAAGCACCATGTTGTATCTTTTTATTCTTCACTGGTATCACTTTAAAATCATGGGCATCCTCTTAAACTCCTAATGGGCCTTCTTTTTCTGACCTTAAATAAAACCTGATATAATTTGTTGAACTATGATCCCATTAACTTAAAATTTTACTTTTACGAGAGGTCAAGGTGTTATAGTCACCACTTTTCTCAATCTTAGAAATAGATGAGGTCAGCTTCATTCTCTGCCCTCAAAGGTACATATTAGTCAAAGCAGTATAAAGTTTGATTTTTAAACCACTTATAATAGACAACTGGTTTAACTTGAGTATTCATTAAATTGATGGTCATCTAGTTGATCATAAGTATTTCTGAGTAGTTCATAGTTCAGTGCTGGGAGAGATGGAGGCCAAAATAACTGGAACTTTCTATATGTCTCGTACACTATGCCAGGCACTGGAGGAATAAAGATGAATTTCATCACAATTCTAAAATAGTAAATTCTCAAAAGCTTTGGATATATTTTTGATATCGAACAGCTTTGAAGACTCATGCGTGGATAGGAATTTGGCTTTCCAATTTTATTATGTTATTAAAACTCTTTCTAGTGAGGTATGGGAATTTGTGGAAAACGGACTGTAGAATAAACACAGGGGCTTGATGAAGAATGAGATGGAAGGATAAGTCAAATGATGAAGACTATATTTCTTGTGAGAATCATTCCCTCCTATCAGGCTCTGATATTTAAAACAAAAAGCAAACTATTGAAATGAACATTGGAAACTCCTATAATTTGTAGAAACCCTAGCACGATGCTCAATGGAAGCTAACAAGAAAAAATATGTTAGGCAACGGAATTATTTTTACAGGTTAATAAGGTTGCCAGAAAGCAACAGAGAAAGTACCTTCAAGAGGGGAATTATTTAACATAATGACATTTCTTTTCATCCAAACCCAATTAATTTCTGAAAGTACATTAGAATACTCTCACCCCACCCCCTTTTACAAATTTTCAAGCTAAATTGTGTTAGATCTACAGAAACACTGAAGAGCCCCCCTGCCTATCTTCAGGAGCCTTTAAAATGAAAATGTGTGGGAATGAGAGTAGAAAGAGCGATGACACAAACCAAGAGAGCTAGAAAGTCAATGCATATCAAGGAGCAAGCATAAGGTCTGCACTGTCAGTAATTAGCATTCATACTGGGAAAGAAATTACATATTAATATACTGTGTGTTCTTTTATTAGGTGGCTCATTTTTTAGCAGTGACATGCCTGTGGACAGAAATGTAATTCTTCAGAGAGATTTAAAAGGTTGGGACTACATGCAATTCACCACATTAATCATGTGTTAGATCAAATAAACACCCATTGTGGGTTTTTTGTATTCATCAAGAGTTCAGAAGCAGTAACATGTTCTGTTTCAAAATTGTGAAAAAATAAAATCTGAGCTGAAAAATAAGGGGAGAAATGAAAGACCTGGAGAATCAAGGAATGTTTCTTATTTCCAAAATCCATCTTCTCTTCCTATAATCAAGGTGAAACTTCAGACTAATCTTAGAGTCATCTAGTCATCTATCTGACTGATATGAGCACATTGTTATTAATTCGTGTATGAGATAGGATAAGTCAAAATGTGTAACAATCATGGGAAATAATTGTAGGGATTTGCTGCTGTTTAATCAGTATTTGAATGCCATTTTTATGCCAGTTCAATTCTTGCTTGTGTGTGTTGTATAATGCCTGGTAGTAGGAGAGAGGGGGAGAAAACCTTTGCTTCTGATCATATAATACATTCCAATGGAAGTTACGGTGCACCAAGTGCGTACAGTGTGAGGCTAATTATCTTTAAATGCTGTGATGCGTTTTCAGAGGATTAGAATATATAAGGATATAGAACTCCTTATAGTTTATCCTTTAAAAGATACCAACATTGGAAATGGATTTTAAAGCACTGTTCATGAATCCATGTCGTGGTATTGTCTAAAATAACACGATGTGAAGCATGAATTGCATTCATACATGAAAATGAAATCCGAATGCATTCTGCTAATGGAAGGCAAAAGTCAATTGTCATTTAGGTCACCGTGTGATGGTAAGAAATCATTTTAATGAAGCTAGTCCTGTTCAAAACAGTTTGGATCTCAGCATATAAAAGAATATGAGTTCCTAAACAGGATTTCACTGGAGGCAAATACTATCAAGAGAGCAACTCAAGTGTACAGTAAAAGCTCCCACTAGCAAAAAGTTGAATAAGCTTGAATCAACAAAATAGATGGCTTTAAGTATTTTATTTTTCACATTTTTGATGACTTTCAAAGTACTACCCTGCTGCCTGCACTGTGTGAACTTCAGGGACAGAATTATGCTCATTATAGCCCTTAAAATAGTTAAAGACTATGTTTCATTTAATTAAAATTATACCCAAAGATAAACAATGGAGACTGTTTTCTCTTCACTAGAGAAAACAAAGGCCAAAGTGTATTAATTATGTCATTACTCTTCAAGGCTCTCCTCCCTCCCCCTCCGTCTTTCCCCAGTCAAAATTCCTTCATAATTTCCAATTCTACTTTTCCCCTCTCCTCCCTCAAAATTGGCAACCAGACTATTAAAATGAAATCCTCAGCAAGCCTTCCAGTTAAAGGTGCTCTTTGTGGGAGATTTAATGGTAATAGGGACTGCAGGTTCCTACATTTACAATCTTTTTCAAAAGACAGCAAATTTTGGCAAGAAGCTAAGAAAGTACAGTCCTTAGTTCAATCTGCATTTATTCAAGGCCGTGCTGTATGCCCTTGGGCAATCAAAGAGTTCCGGAATGTGTGCCAAGTGTCATGTCATTGGGCTTGCCGCTGCCATCATCTTCTCTCACCCAGGAAGGCTGCAGGGGAAGATGATGACTCTAGGGAAATCAAGTCAAGTTTATTCAGCGTTTGGTCTCAGGCTATTGGGTAAGAAGATAATAGGAGTTTGAGATGCAAAGACTCTTCATACCTCTTCTCTCCTTTCTCGCCACTGAGTAGAGAGAGGCAGCTGAATCAGTGCAATCAGGTTTATTAACACGTGAAGATAAAGAGGAAGAAAATATGTCCACAATAAGCTTGTGAAACAAAACTTTGCAATTCTTTCTTATTACACACATTTTTGTTTTTGATTAGGAATACAAAAGAAAAAAGAAAAAAGTATCCAAACTATAGAACATTGCTGTATGTATGCAAAATATTTGCTGGGGATCCTGCCCCCTAGTGCTTCTGTGGCATTTTGAAGTTAAAAATATATACTTTAGTAGACAAGTAAGAGAACTATGAGCCAAAGAGACAATTGACAGGCAGTATAATGGAGCCATTTGGACAGTGTGTCATGATTTTGTATCAAGAGCTGTCTGCCCTTGGCAAATTAATTCCTCTAAGTTTCAGTTTCCTCATCTGTAAAATGGAGATATTACAATTAATGACATTTAGTTGGATGGAGTGAATGAGGTATCTGAAGAGCTTGGAATATTGTCTGGAACAAATTAAATATTGGTTATTAGTAATGCTAAATATTACAATAAAAATCTAAATGATTACACTTTAACTTTCATCTAGGTGTTTTGTGGGAGCTATCCACTATTTTGCAATAAAACTTGTACAGTTCTTTCTTCTGTCTGTCTTTCTCTATAGAAGGGTATTTCCTGTTGCCCAGGAATTTGCATTAGGGTTCATGGATGAAAATTACAGGTATTAAATATTCCATGTTAAAAAAAAACCCCACTACATTGAGGGCCAGGCTTATGTCTACAGGACTTAATAAAGGGTGTAGAATTACCATGAGCTACCATCCAGTCATCCCTTTCTCTGCCCAGGTGAAAAGATTGGAGGGGGAGAAAGAGTCTTCATGGTCCACCTTGGAACAATGTTTGCAGTGCAGGAACAGGATGAGGTGCTTACCTCTGCCCAAAGCCACGTGAAGGGAGTCTTCAAGGTGACCGCTCACAGTCTGAGGACACCTACATTGGGGAACTTGGCAGAGTTCACCTAGGCCCTTTGAGGAAATTTGGTGTGTGTGTGCTCACTCAGTCGTGTCTAACTCTGCAACTCCATGGACAGTAGCCCACCAGACTCCTCTATGCATGGAATTTTCTAGGCTAGAGTGCTGGGGTAGGTTGCCATTTCCTTCTCCAAGGGATCTTCCCGACCCAGGGATTAAACCTGAGTCTCCCGCATTGCTGGCAGACACTTTACCGTCTGAGCCACCAGGGAATCCCAAAGAAGGTACATATGTGTCCACAAGTAAGCCAGTGCCTGGATGCCTACCACATTGAGGTATTGTCTAAGGGGAGCTGTGACAGCAGGAAAAAACTACAAACTGGGGGAATTCAGTGAGGGAGCCCTTGTTTTTTACATTCATCCTTTTTCTTTGCATACAGCCATGTGTGCGATTAGACATAAGGAGAGGGAAGAGGAATTTTAGAAGTCACTTCCCTTTGTCCTCCGAGGCATGCTGAGTTACAGGAGTGAGACAGCAGACATTTCTGTTCCACTTTGGCTACCTTACATCAGGTGTCCGATTTGCATGAGGGGATGGTGAGGGCTGAAAGTTTTGAATTGGACTGTTTTCTCTATCTCAGTACATAGTCAGTACCCAGAAGATGTTTGCTTTTATTTGTTAAGAATAACTGTGTGCCTACCTCGCCTTTGTGTTAGAGTTATATCAGCTCTCAGCTCTGTGTCACAATTTCGTTTGCAGGAACTTTCAGTAGTCCAGCATTCCACAGGAAATCATGTTGGTGTACCATATTGACAGCATGATTATGATACGACATGGAGAGCAGGTACCTTGAAATGAGGCGTAATTGCTGCAAGGTGGTAAATAAAGCTCTCAAAATACAGAGGTCTACAATTTCAGTGAAATTTCTGAAGCTCTGGTGGTCTGTGAAATATCTGGAAATGTCTTCAAATTAAAAAGACAAGTTGTTGGATTTTTCTTCTCCATCAATTAAGTAGAGACGATGCTTAAAGGGCTTCTTTGCATTTTGAGATTAACATATGCCACATATGACTCGTTTACAAAAGCTGCTAGGTTTTTGTGGTGTTTAGAGTAAAAGTTGCTTCTTTAGCTTATCTAAACTGTCGTATAAGCAATCTTTCAACTCTTACTAGTTGGTGGATCCAGTCAGTCAATGATGGTTAAAGTGTCTGAAACAAATGAAAGTTTTCATTGGAATCTGTGGTAGATAGAGAAATCAGAGTGAAAATACCCAACAAGATTTTGGAGCAAAGTTATATTCTTTTTAGTAAGTAAGAATTCTTTCTTTGAAAAACAGATCTTGCCTTATTTATGGACCCTGATAGAGACTAACTTGTATTTTCCCCACTAAATCTGTGACCAGTATCTGGAGTTATTTCTCCAGTAGCCAGAATACCCAGATCTAGACACAAGGAGGAAAAGAGGGAGGGGTTATATCACTTTATCATATCTAAGTGGTCCATTTAAAAAAAAAAAAAATCTTAGTTGTCCCTGTGACTCTGGACTCAGTTGGTCTAGAGATGTTTTACCCACACAGGATATCTTTCCACTTGAGGTTCCTCCTATGGTTTCAGTAATTTGGAAGCTAAGACATTAGTCACTGGTGATGCATAGACAGAAAGGGGGCACGGTGTTCAGCATGATTGATTCTCATCGTCCAGGTTGAAGCCGCCCAATGGGAATAAGGGAAGAATGGAGAGATCCTGTACTTCTCCTTATGATTTCTCTCATTATTGTCATTTAAAGTCTGCTAAATAATAATAATAACTTAATAATAATACCTTAAATAATCCAAGCAGTCTGAAGCGCTAGTTGTAGGTAAAGCAAAGGCAGAATGCGGAGTGAGAAAAAAAGCTATAGAAACAATCTATTGCCTTAAGACCATATGCAGGAACATCTATCTTATCTTCCTTGCTGTGACTAGGATTTAAAATTGTAGGTATGGTGGATTGTATTACTGTTCCCTACTACTTGCTACTTTTCTCTAAGGAGGTAAAATGTATTTTCCCATGCCACTAACTTCAGACTTAACTGTTTAATATCTCTAGCAAGGAAAAAGTGAGCAGAAATGATGTGACTAGCTAGTAGTAGAAATTGAAGTGGGTGAATAGTTCTCTGTACACTCTTTTTCTTTTATCATTAGATCAGCACACCTATAGTCAGACCCACAAACATGGGTTTCGAAGTACAGACTGTGGGGAGAGAGTTGTAGCTAACTCACAATAGATAAGTAGTGCAAGTAAGAAATATTATTGGAACCACTGAGGTTTGGGGGTTGTCTATTAATGTAGTATAGCCTAGTTTATTCTGGCATATGTAGCATATTTTTCTTCAACTAAATTTCCTATGAGTCTCACTTCTTTTCTCCCAATCTTCTATAAACAGTGTGTTGATAGTAGTTAACTATACAGTCACGCTCATGGGCTATATCAATTGATAATGAGACCAAATAAACCAAGATGAGGAGTGGAAATTACCCGTGATTCTGGACCTGCCACTGGATACAGTAATTGATAATTTTAGTTGGATAGCTGATGAGTATATTTTTGGGTTATATGACAGTTGTAGTATATTTGTGGGAAAAAATTTAGGAAGTGGGTATATAAGTATGGAAAGAAGACTGTCTATTGGTGTTTGGCAACCGCCAGATAGATGGTGGTAGACATTTGCCATTTTTCCAGTTGTCCACAATTGAAATCATGTCCCATGTTTGTGGTTTCCGTGAACATAGTTGACAGGTAGACTCAGTCTCCCACCAAAGAAGCTGAAAATACCAGTAATAGCTCTCTTGGCCTCTCTCAAACCTGGGACTTAGTCCTAGCAATGACCTAATCTCCACCTATTAAATGCATAGTGCCAGACTTTTTTTTTTTCCACTCAGAGTAGGGATTTGAAATAACTGGAATTTGAACTCAGGTTTTTCTAATTCCAAAACCATGTTGACCTTTTAACTAAATAGTCTCACTAACAAAGGGGAGTTATGTGGCACTACCATCTATTGGCTTTACGATCTCAGGCAAGTCACTTACCTTATCTGAACCTCAGTTCTTTGTCTGGAAATTGAGGATAATGAAAGTGTACCTTCATAGAACCCTCATGAGGAATAAATGCAAGAATGTGTACAAAATACATTAAACTCGACAATGTATAAAATAGGACCTAAGTAACTGGAGAAGGCAATGGCACCCCACTCCAGTACTCTTGCCTGGAAAATCCCGTGGGCGGAGGAGCTTGGTGGGCTGCAGTCCATGGGGTAGCGAAGAGTCCGACATGACTGAGAGACTTCACTTTCACTTTCATGCATTGAAGAAGGAAACGGCAACCCACTCCAGTGTTCTTGCCTGGAGAATCCCAGGGACGGGGGAGCCTGGTGGGCTGCCATCTATGGGGTCGCACAGAGTCGGACACGACTGAAGCGACTTAGCAGAATTGGAAGCATAGTCATGCAGAGAGGCAGGGGTTGCGGGGAATGCTCTTGAGAGTATTGGTGGCAAGAGCAAACCTGAGTCCCAGGACATCCATGGCAGTGAGGTCATCCTTAGCATCTAGACTCCATTGTTGTCTCTAGAGTGACTGTTTCCTCACTGGGCGAGTTCTCTGACGTGATGAGACACTGCCCATCTGGAAAATTCCACTGTGGTTCTCTGGCCCTCTCACTGTTTCTGTGAAATGCCCCATAGTCTTTTAGTAAATTCCTTATCTACTGCGTCTGCCAAGTCTGGTTTTGTTGCTTAGAACTAAGAACTCTTGTCTATTTTAATAGGTCTTGCTTTATTCCTGGAAGGAAAAAATGCATGAATTATAGAAATGAGGCACATCTGATTGAATCCCATTGTGTCATTTACCAGCCTAAGTAACTTGTTCAGATTTCTTGAGCTCTTTGAGTTTCCAGCTTCCTTTCCTTAAATGGAGATAATAATACAGGATAATAATATATCCTACCTTACAGGATAATCATGAAAATAAAAGATAATATATATGAAAAACTCCTAATACTTACTGAACCTCACCACTAGAAAGCATGCAAGATAGGTTAAATTTCCTTCTCTAAAACTGGTATGACTGTCTTCCTTTCTTTCATGATAGGATTTGGGCTGTAGAGATATTATACAAATAACAATTGGCCCTGATATTGGGGAGAAGTATGCCTTTGACAGGACATAGAAAATAATTGGAAAAGGGAATTTCTCTAGCTCTGGGCTGATATTAACTGAGTAGAAGGAACAGGGATAACACAGAATGAAGCGTGTTACATCTTTGATTGCCTTTTGGCTCCATTCAGTGGTAACTGAGTCTGCATTATTTGTAATTTTCTGCATTATTTGTGTTGAGCCTATTAGGAAACTACATCATTAGTACCATATTCACAAATGTTATCATGCAGTTACAGCCAACAGACACTTAATGGGAAAATCTACTTTGAGGGTGTTTCTTTCTATCCACATAGGTGTTTTCTTTCTTTCTTCCCTGTTTCCTTCTTTCATCTTTTTGGTCACACACACACACACACACCCCCCATAAAGCATATTGTATATGCTAAGCTCTCCTATTTGTGATGAAGGATCTAGCTACTGAGTGTACCCAGGAAAATGATTCAGTGAAGCCACATTAACTCACTTACTTTGGACATTAGAAATATTGTATTTGCTGCTTTATTGCTATTTTTAAAAGAATTTCTTTACAGCAGCATTTTTTTTTTTAACTTTAGTGTGCATACAAATGTCAAGGAGATGACTTAATATGCAGATTCCACTGCCCACTCAAATGAGGTAGGTATTATTATTGCTTTGCCTCCACAGTGTGGAAACCAGGCACAAAACGGTTAAACGATTTGGCTCTAGTCATCAGTCGTGTCAGAATTCAATCCTGGACATTTCTTAACCTGATTCCATAATGCATAGAGCAGCAAAGCAGGGTACCATGCATTCTGTCAGGCAGCTAAGGACAAGTTTAGCTTTAGTACTGTTTTCTTAGAATGTGTTATTGTTTTTTCAAAATCAATTAGGCTTTTACCAGTTTTCAATAGGGATAACAATTCACATTTTCTCATTTCTATTTCTTCTATCACTATACCTTTTCTTAGGGGCTTCCCAGGTAGCACCAATGGTAAAGAACCCTCCTGGAAATGTAGGAGACATAAGAGATGGGGGTTAGATCCCTGAGTCAGAAAGATCCCATGGAGGAGGGCATGGCAATCAACTTCAGTATTCTTACTCGGAGAATCCAATGGATAGAGGAGCCTGGCAGGCTGCAGTTCATAAAGTCTCACAGAGTCGGACATGACTGAAGCAATTTAGCATGCACACATACCTTTTTCTAATTGAATGAAAATAGATATCAAAATGACTGTACACCAACTCAAACACTTAAAAGAGTAATCACTTAAAAGCATTTGTTTGGTTTTTCCAGATCTCTCAATCCCTTTCCATGAAGTTAAGATTTAAGATTGAGAAATAGATCCTTTCAAATTGTTAGGGGATTATCATCTTGGGAAATTAATCCATGGTAAAAATGAGTTTACAATACTTGAACTTTCTTAAACCTTCATTTAAAGAAAAATTTTGACTCTTCTCCTCTCTACTGCTGTATTTTCAATTTTTCATTACCATTTGTTGAATGCTTTGTACACAATTACTTTCTATACACTATTCTCTATAGTATCCTAAAGGACAGCAGTCTATAGATCACATCCTATGTTATAGATGAATAAAAAGATGTTTAGAGACTAATTTCTCTAATATCACACAAATAATAATTAGTGGGGCTAATTTATTGTTATCGACTCCAATTCCATCTCACTTTACAATCTGTGTGCCCTTAATGACTGACAGGGCCTGTCTACATAAGAGAGTCATAGGTTTTTATCTTCTAGGAACAAGCCAGTAGTAAATTCAGCAACAGCAAACACAACACAAAGCTAAATAAACAGATTTTACATCCTCCAGCATGTTATGAAATCGCTGAAAAGCCCAGAGAGTTAAACTGCAGTGGAACAGGAAGCTTGAGATCTCTTTATGACACCGTAACTGTTCTCATGTCAATGACAAAATGGCAGAAGAGCCAAACGCAGGTGCCAGGAATCCCAGCACAGCACTCTGTTTGTGCAACCTTTATTAAATGGAGCCGTTGGCTACCACCTGTGGTTTTGTAGTTGTGTCTCCCACTGAGCATACATTTGATCTTCCGATTAATTAGGTGCACCTTGGCTAGAAGCCCACGATCAAGCATACATATTTCAAAGCTTAAACTGGGTTCCTCCTAAGATGAAAGCAGAATGTTTCAAAGTGCAGCATAAATCCTCATGTCATCTTCTGGGAAAAATTAATGACATTAATAATATTAATTTATTGATAAAATAAAAAGCATTATAAAAGAATGATACACTTCAATTTTTGCTTCTAATTTTTATTTTTATGACATATTTTCTTTCTTTTTTAAATTGAAGTAAAGCAGCAGTGATCTTTTTGAGGAGTTTGAGGAGATTTGTAACAAGAACAGACTAATTCCATCTCTTTGGCATTAAGAAGATGAAAAATTGGGCTCCCAAATATACTGTCTTCAAAACGTTTGAAAGTCTGCTTACATTTTTTTCTGAGATGGAGACATTGCATTGCCTTTAGTTTTTCTTAAAACGATCCAATATTCTATGGGACAAGTAACATTTCCCTACTTAATTGCTATTTTATCCAAGAGCTGTATCACCAAGCTCCTTCCTTTTAAAGAGGCTCCAACAGTCTGAGTTGCCTGTTTATTCCCCTTCTCTTTGACTTTCTTCCAACCATGTGTCTTTCATCTCTGCAGTGAGCAACGAATAACCAGCCAAGACTGTCTCCCCCACCTTACCCCCTTTCTCTGTACTAAAATAGTCCCGGTGTGTTGTGCTTCCTTTCTCCGCAGTGGCTAGAGTACTGCCAGTGTGTGAGACACCAACAACTCATTTTCAGTTTTCAGCCATGTAATTAACAGCAAAGATGAACTGATAGAACAAAGATCCATTTGCACAGTCTTGGTGGCTCTCTTTGTGTGTTATCTAGGATGAATTATCTATATTTTCATTTTCCTGCTCATTTGCTTACCTTCATAGGTGTCCTGATAAATGTAGAATAGCAACCAGATATTTACTCATCAGCTCTGCAGTATAGATCATTCTTCATTTAAACTAGTTTGTGCAAGGCTGCAACATCCAATGGGGGCTAGCAAAAAAAGATCCATGAAGAATATAACTGGAATTGTCCACTTTATTCCTCTTTATAAATTATAAATAATTAACAATGCTACAACTGTATTAATTAAAATATAATAATAAATTATATAATCAATATATAGCAAACTCTGGAGATAGTAGAGGACAGTAGAAGCTGGCAAGGGGCTGCAGAGTCAAACATGACTTAGGGATTAAACAACAACCACAACAACATTATTATTTTATCTGTTATTTATTGTCTTTAATAAACCTTCTAGACTTTTTCCTTTTAAAGTTGTTATTATATTATTAAAAACTTACTAATGTAAATGCATTCTTGTTATAACAAGTAAAAATATAGTGTTTGTAAAGAGAAAGCTAGTAATTTCCTCTGTTTCTCATCTCTTTAAATAGAATTTCAATGCTAAGAGCCAAGGGTGTATGTTTGTATCTCCATTTCCATGGATACGTATGTATCCCTGTGTGTATGTATATATGTGTACATGCTGCTGCTGCTAAGTCACTTCAGTCGTGTCCAACTCTGTGCTACCCCATAGACGGCAGCCCATCAGGGTCCGCCATCCCTGGGATTCTCCAGGTAAGAACACTGGAGTGGGTTGCCATTTCCTTCTTCAAATATGTGTACATATATAGACACAAAAAATCCATGTGTATATAGATACAAATATATATATGTATGAAAACTCCTGTGGCACTATTGTTACAAAACTGAAATAATATGTGTTCTTTACAGTTATTTTTTGTTTCAAACTATATCCACTCAAAACTAGTCATTGCATATCTCTATGTGCCAAGCAACGGTCCTAGTCACTGGGAATGTGACGGATTCCAGGCAAGATGAATAACCTACTGCCTTCTAAAAACTTCCATGGGAGTTATGGATACTTCTTAGGTCAATAGAAATAGAATCAAATGATTTAACAAATGGCTTCATAATCTTGTAAATTTCCTTTCCTACTGGTTAGCTTTTATATATTTTTCGCTTTCATTGTTATTGCCAACAGTGCTATTTTAAACATCCATGTATAGCTAGTCTTATGCACTGTTGTTTTGGTCTTGACATGAGAAAAACCACTGATAAATATTTCTGATGGACTAGCCTTTTTACACATCTCAGTCAAAACTTCATGCTTTTTTGGGGTCTTATATTTTACCCATTTAGTTTCATAGTTTAAAGCTTACAGTGAAGTTGCTCAGTCATGTCCAACTCTTTGCGACTCCATGGGCTGTAGCCCACCAGGCTCCTCCATCCATGGAATTTTCAGGCAAGAATACTGGAGTGTGCTGCCATTTCCTTCTCCAGGGGATCTTCCTGACCCAGGAATTGAACCTGGTCTCCCACATTGCAGGCAGACACTTTACCATCTGAGCCACCAGGGAAGCCCCTTTTAGTTTCATAGCCATCGGTAAATAGTCTTCTTAACGATAGCCCTTACACTGTTGCTAAATCTCCCAAAACTTTAGAAATAAATCCCTTTCCTTCCAGCAGTATACTTCCTTCTTTTTTCCCCTCCCTTGGGGATCTTTCTAAACACATTATGAGTGTTGGATGGTTGTGGGCGCAATTGCTTATTAAAGTTTATATTCTACTATTTGAAATCTCTTTGTGCTGTAGTAGGGAAAACTGCTGTAGGAATCTATACATAAAGTGTTGGTTTTGTGTCTTTGTTCTTTTAAATCAATATTATAATCAATTCTGTTATCTTTTGAACTTTCTCTAACCCAGTTCTATCCTACTGGCAGTCAGCTGGTTAAAAGTCAGTGCTTTTTCAGTGGGAGTACTCACTCGTTCCGCAATTCAGCACTTTTAATTTTTTCTCTAGAGAGATGGTGACAAGAATACTCCAATAATTAAATTGCCTATCCCAATTGTCTTATATGATGGCAATAGCAAGTTCACAAGGAGAAGATGGGCTGACACTTAATTCTCCCATCAAAACTATATTAACATTAAGTATGCTTTATATTTCTATGAAAATAAATATTGAGGTCTAAAAAACAGTAAATTCTTTTTCCTTTTCTGACTCTTTTTATTTTCCTCCTCTCCTCCTCCTTCCAGTCTTTGTTTCTTTCATGAACTGTGCTCTCCACTGATATAAGATTTGTTCTGCAATTTCAATAGGAAAGTTGAGAGAGAAAGTACAGAATTAGAGAAGCAGTAGGTTGTACACATAAAATTTTAAAAAACAGGTGTTCATTTCATTTTCAAAGAAAAGACCCAACAATGGTAAATACATTATTTCATATCTAGTCTCAATAGAGTTACACAGAAAGAGAAAGGTTCTACACTATTTTCTCTTTATGTGCTACTTGGAAGAATACTTTTTACTTTACTGGCAAATTCTTATGGTTGCCATTGACAAACTCCTCTAGTTGTTCCTAACTCCCTTAGTATATATTTTCCATAGACTTTGTTTTTTAGATTACTTTTCTCTCATATTTTAATTGCCTTTTAAGTTTACTCCTGTGGGGAAATTTTTAAAACAAGGAAATCTATTTATATTTCAAACACAATTTGCTCTATGATTTGTTCTCTTTGTTAACTTTGTGAGTAGAGGGACACAGGTAGGATACAAAAGCAGAGACATTACTTTGCTGACAAAGGTCCATCTAGTCAAGGCTATGGTTTTTCCAGTAGCCATTTATGGATGTGAGAGTTGGACCACAAAGAAAGCTGAGCCCTGAAGAATTGATGCTTTTGAACTGTGGTGTTGGAGAAGACTCTTGAGAGTCTCTTGGACTGCAAGGAAATCAAACCAGTCAATCCTAAAGGAAATCAGTCCTGAATATCCATTGGAAGACTGATGCTGAAGCTGAAGCTACAGTACTTTGACCACCTGATGAGAAGAACTGACTCACTAGAAGAGACCCTGATGCTGGGGAAGATTGAAGGCAAGAGAAGAAGGGGATGACAGAGGGCAAGATGGTTGGATGGCATCACTGACTTGATGGACATGAGTTTGAGCAAGCTCTGGGAGCTGGTGATGGAGAGGGATACCTGGCGTGCTGCAGTTCATGGGGTTGCAGAGTCAGACATGACTGAACAACTGAACTGACTGACTGAGGATAGCATCTATAAACAAAAAGAATTCTTTATTCTACTTTATTAATTAAGTCAGAAAACTTGGCTCTTTATTTCTGGCTCTGCCTGTTACTTGCTTTTTCTCTTTTTAAGAAGTTATTGATAATAATAATGTTTGGTCTGTACATCTCACATGTCTATACTGGAAAGACCCTGATGCTGGGAGGGATTGGGGGCAGGAGGAGAAGGGGATGACAGAGGATGAGATGGCTGGATGGCATCACCGACTCGATGGACATGAGTTTGAGTAAACTCCAGGAATTGGTGATGGACAGGGAGGCCTGGCGTGCTGCGATTCATGGGGTCACTGAGTTGGACATGACTCAGCGACTGAAATGAACTGAACTGAACTGAACTGATACAACTCATATGTAAAACCTGGGATATTGAATAAAAAGGAAAGAACTTTAAAGGTGGTAATAAGATACTAATAAAGTCTTACATGCAGTATTGCTTTCTGGAATTGTATTATTTATTGCTTATTTATTCATTCAAGTGAATTCAGCACCTGGACTGTGCTGGGCATTGTACTACATGATGTGGATACAATGATAAATAATATAAATTCTTATCTTAAGACAACATATACATCGGTGGGCTTCCCTGATAGCTCAGTTGGTAAGGAATCCACCTGCAGTGCAGGAGACCTGGGTTCGATCCCTGGGTTGGGAAGATCCCCTGGAGAAGGGAAAGGCTACCCACTCCAGTATTCTGGCCTAGAGAATTCCATGGACTGTGTAGGCCATGGGGTCACAAAGAGTCAGACACAACCAAGTGACTTTCAGTTTTCACTTTCATTGTACCTCATTAGGATTTGCTGAATCATAAACTTATAATTATTATAAGAATTTTCCTCATCTGATTTTGTGAGTGCCCCTAAATTTTAATAGTTTCCTAATTGTTCCTAAAGAATCTGCTTGCACTGCAGGAGACCCTGGTTCAATTTCTGGTCAGGGAGATTCTTCTGGAGAAGGAATTGGCAACCCAGTCCAGTATTCTTGCCTGGAAAATCCTATGGACAGAGGAGCCTGGCGGGCTGGGTCACAAAAGTCAGACATGACTTAGCGACTAAATCACCACCTAATTGTTCAAGTCCATTTTCTTATTTTATTGGTGAGAGGAGAGTTGAGGTTGCTTAATTTAAATAATGCATCAATATCCAGTTAATGTCTTGATTTCTGTGACTTGTCCATACTCTAGCCCACTGCTAATAAGGATACCAACTTTATTATATTTGTATGATTCCTTTTGCTCTGTAGTGTCTTAGTTTGCCTCTTTTGTATTTTGGACACACTCTTTAATTTTCTTTGACTGAATCTGATACCTTTGGTTCAAATTGTCTTGTTCTTGACTTTATTTTCTCTCTATCACAAATTATGTATTTTATCTGCCTTTCTGTTTTCAGTGGAGAATTTTAGTTTCCATTCAGTACTGAATGATTATGTCAGGAAACAGTTACATGTATTTTTTTTTTCAGCTGTCAAGTTATGTGATAAAATATTGGTTAAATGTTTTTGGAACTGAACGAGAGCCCATGTAATCTGTGATCAATTTTTTTTGTGCGTATGTGCATGCAGCTTATACCCTCAGTTTACAAAAATAATCTGATAGATGTTTCCTAAAGTTCATGTGGCACTTATGAATTAAATAAGTCCATCATGACTTTCTTTTATTTGAAGGAAGTCCTTGAAAATGCTTAGAAGAATTTCTGTGAATAATCTGAAAACTGTTGTTTTAGGAAATGTGCTTGTTTAAGAGTCTTCTAGAATTATTTTACTCCTCTATTCTCAAGAGTTTATTGGCTTTCATATGATCTTCCATTGGAATTGGGACAGTTACTCTTAGTCTGCTAAATATGTTTATGAAGAAATTGCCACATTTATTCATTTAATACAAACCTAAACTTATAAGACTGACAATGAAGCATTAAAAAAATCTCTTCATGAGAGGAACAACTGAATATTACTAGCATTACATTTTGTATTATTCAGAAATATTTTGGTTGTGAATGACAGAAACCTAAGTGGAACTCAGTTAAGCAAAAAGATGACTTATTGGAAAGATCCTGGTAAAATTCTGAGAATCATTGGAATTAAAGAACAATCAAGGTTTGGAAGGCAGGAGTTTTGGAAAGTTCCTCAAGGATTTTATTAGTTAGGATATCAGTTTAGCTATTTTTAATAGTATGGCTTAAATAAGACAGCTTTATTTATGTCTTGTGTAAAAGCAAGAGTGAGCAGACGGTCTAGAGGCAGGTGGTCATCTGGTCCATGTGATCCACAGTCCAAGGTTTGTTCTACCTGATTGCTCCATCATACCTAAGCATGCTATGTTTTCTGCGTGATTTATTCTGGATCACTTCCTGCTAGGTCTAAGCTCCAGCTGCTGGGATTGGGGAAAATGGGGGAGCAAGCTGTTTCCTTATCAGAAGGTGACATGGAAGTTGCCTATGTCACTTCTGCTCACATGTCTGTGTCTGAACTTAGTCATGTTGCTGCAAGAGAGGCTGAGAAGTATATTCCCCAGCTGGTAAACCATGTTCCCCACTCAAATTTGAGGGCTCTATTACCAAAAGGAAGAGTGGGAGAAAGGATAGCAGGAAGAATTTGCCGTCTTTACCACAGGACTTCCCCTTGGACATGGTGAAGATTCTGTCTATGGCGCTTGTCTCTATCAGTGGGCTTCATTCTGTTCTACTATAGGACACAGAGCAGGAGAAATGGTTATCAATGGCTCTGGGTTAACACTCCCTCTGTATCAAGATCAATGTCGTCTCCAACAAGTAGACTCAATTCGTTTGGCCCTGGAAAATTGCCCTAGGGAGCAGTGACTAAAGAGGAGGATGGAGTTCTAGGTAAGAATAACAATTTGTTTAACACATATTTATTAAGCACCATGTACTGGTAGTATTATAGTCCAGGGATACATCTGACCTGCCATCTATTTTTGTAAATGAACATTTATTGAAACATAGTCACACCTGTTTGTTAGTAGATTGTCTGGGACTACTTTTGTGCTACAGCAGCAGAGTTGAGTAGTTACCACTGATGTGATATGTTCTTGAAGTCTAGAATAGTTATTATATGGCCCTTAATGGGAAAAGTTTGCCAACCCACTATTAAAGCATTGGGGATACAGTGGTGATTAAGATGCAAACTCTCCATCCTTTTGGAACAAATGTGCATAGGATTTGCCCTCTGAGATTTGGTTTTCTGGGTGATTCCTGTCTCTTACTAGGGTGTCTGACAGAGCAAACAATCAGTCTGTTCATTATCTACATGGACTTTCAGATCTCTTTAGGATAGCCCTGTGTGGTATGGTATGTCCGCACAAGGAGGGTTATACCACTACAGCCTAGTTCAGTGTCCTTATGACCTTGTAGAATAGATTTAGCAGTCATCAAAATAACCGTTGTAGCTTAGGTCATATTTTGCACTTGGCTCCCAGTCCTTTTTGGGCCATGGATAATTCAATCTGTCATTTGTTGTATTATCTGCCTTGCTGTCTTCTTGCTTCTGACCATTTTCCATATGGATTCTTTCACTTTCTTGCTCTGTATTATCATGGCATTTGGATTCTCTTGAAAATGGGTAAGAAAATTTGGCTGAAATAGTGATATATATATATATGTGTGTGTGTGTGTGTGTGTATGTGTGTGTGTGTGTGTGTGTGTATTTCTTTCTTATTTATCTATCTCTATCCTCACCAGTTTGCTCTTTCATTTATCTGAAAATCTTATAGAGGTGAGTACAGAATGTGGAAATTCCTTCAGTTAGATTGAGGTTACTCATTACAGGTCTCACTCAATCTGCAAAGTAATGCAGTATATTAGTCTAACTCTCGTACGTCCTCCACTGCAGGGTGACATCCCGCCAACATCTGATTATAAGTGTCGGAATTAGAGCCTTCCTGTAACACAGCCATTGGGAGTTCAGCACTTGTCTGCCTAGAAATATGCTGCCATCAGAAGGTGGATAATTAATATAAGGGGAAGTAATGAGGTAGGGGGTAAAGGTGCAAGAGGCTCATGGCAGGAGAAATTTATGATGGGAGAACTTTATAATGAGAACAAAGTGTAGTGTACATTAGTAAATTCATCAAAGGGTCAAAACTGAAAATCTGTTGAGCATGGTGTGTGCTCATTGACTTCATCTTCAGTCTAATCAGGACTGAGAGACTTACTGTGGCCTTGTTTATTAGTCATCTGCTTTTTCTTCTTATCTTTGCACTGTCTCTCTTTCTCCCTCCCTCCTTCCTTCCCTTCCTTCCTCCCCCTCTCTTTTCTCTCCTTTCTTTCTTCCTTCTAGCCCATTTGCTTGCCTTCTTTCTTCCTATTTGCAGTCCCTCCTTCCCTTTCCTCTCCCTTCCTTTTTTCCACAAACCATTATGCAGTGCTTACTGAAGTGATAGGTTCTGAGCAAGATATTGAGAATATATCTCTGAACAATAGAGACATAGTGCTTATCCTTGCCTATCCTCATGGAGCTTATGGTCTCAAATGGGTGACAAATAAGAGAACAGGAGGCGACTGTGGAAGCACATGCCAAAAACTAATCGATTTTTTTTCCTAGTGAAAATGCATTAGTAATTATACAATTACTTTTTTTATTAATATGAATCTCAGTTCATTTCTTTTCTATAAATGCCAGTGAAGTTTCTAAATGACTAGGTAAGTATTTAATAGCATCCAAGAACTATAGCTGGAATCAAGATTGCCAGGAGAAATATCAATAACCTCAGATATGCAGATGACACCACCCTTTGAAGAAGAACTAAAGAGCCTCTTGATGAAAGTGAAAGATGAGAGTGAAATTGGCTTAAAATTTAACATTCAGAAAACTGAGATCATGGAATCTGGTCTCATCACTTCATGGCAAATAGATGGGGAAACAATGGAAACAGTGAGAGACTTTATTTTGGGGGTAGGGGCTCCAAAATCACTGCAGATGGTGACTGCAGCCATGAAATTAAAAGACGCTTCATCCTCAGAAGAAAAATTATGACCAACCTAGACAGCATATTAAAAAGCAGAGACATTACTTTGCCAACAAAGGTCCATTTAGTCAAGCCTATGGGTTTTCCAGTAGTCATGTATGGATATGAGAATTGGACTATAAAGAAAGCTGAGTGCTGAAGAACTGATGCTTTTGAACTGTGGTTTTGGAGAAGACTCTTGAGAGTTGCTTGGATAGCAAGGAGATCCAACCAATCCATCCTAAAGGAAATCAGTCCTGAAAATTCACTGGAAGGACTGATGCTGAAACTGAAGGTCCAATACTTTGGCCACCTGATGCAAAGAACCGACTCATTTGAAAAGACCCTGATGCTGGGAAAGATTGAAGGCAGGAGGAGAAGGGGATGACAGAGGATGAGATGGTTGGATGGCATGACCGACTCAATGGACATGAATTTGAGAAAAAACCAGGAGTTTGTAATGGACAGGGAAGCCTGGTGTGCTGCAGTCCATGGGGTTGCAAAGAGTTGGACATGACTGAGTAACTGAACTGAACTGAAGAACTATAACATGGTAAGTAGATGATATAATCATTGGCTAGTATCTTTGGATTATTGCTTTGACACTACTAGTTAAAACAGTATCGTCTTTTAAGGCAACACTGGTTAGCTTTACGTACTATGTGTAATAAACTTGAATTTCTTAAAAAAAATTCTGTAACTCACAGTTTTTATTAGGTTACTCTAAGATTCTGGGGTTTTTTGATATACAGATTTGAGGGACATTCTTTGTACTCTCTTCCATCATGACCACTAGAGGGGTGGGAGGCTAGTGATTGTATCAGAGTGTGAATGGGTTTCCAGAATTTGTTGCTACCTCTGATTGCTTATAACTAAGCAGGGATGAAGATGGTTAATAATAATAATAACAATACTGATAAATAGCTAATATTCCCCTAGTCCTAAATTATAAATGTTTTATATGTACGAACTTGTTAGCCCTCACAACAACTCTTAGCTCCATTACATAGATGAGGTTACTGAGGTCCATAGCTAGTCAGTGACTAAACTGGGAGATTCAAACCAGGCTCTGGGGTACATGTTTGTAAACATTGTTTTCTGTTCTCCTTCACTCCTGTAGAACATGGAACAGGTTTCTGGTGTTGAGAAAAGAGGACATTTTTAAAATTAAATGACCTGAGTTCTCATGCCAACTCTATCAACATGCCTTTTGCCTAGGTTTACATGACTAAATTGAGGAATTGAGTTATATTGATATTCCATAAAGTATATTCTTAGACATGTTCTATAAAAAAGGGCTTAGTAGTTAAATAAGCTTAAGAAATGTTGCAGTTCATCTCCTGGAAAGTGGCAGTGTTCCAAAAAGCTTTGTAGTAAAGATACCTATTTAACTTTGACTGAGTTCTTCTTAAACTTTTGACTAAGAGATGCCCTTTTGGAGAAGAATGGAAAGGGTAACATATGCGAACACACTGGAGAACTAGTGGTTTATGAAATTATTTTCAGGAACTCTGAACCATACAATCTTTAATGTCTCCTTCAAATTCAAAATTCCTGTAACTGTAAACATCAAACATGCATCTATGTATGTTTGCCAGTTTTACTCATTTGTATTGATCTCTGATGTTGACACCAAACTGAGAGTTTGACCTACCTGCGTAGAATGTAATACTGTGGGTGGAAGGTATCCTTTATATTTTTTGTAAACAAACATAGCCCAGTAGTATCAAATTTACAGTTTGAGGCTCTTCCAACTGGCTTTCTGGCATGTGTAACTTATGTTCCCTATCAAGCTAAAGTAGAACCTGCCTTACCCATGACTTATTAGAAGGTTTAATGATAATAATTTTCTGTTAAAGTTAACCGAATTACAGTTTGACTTGCAAATGTGTGTACATTGTAACATCCCTGAAGTATTGGTGTTGGTAATAGAAAGTAGTGTTTACAGTGTTTGTTTCACCATTCAAGGAGTTTTCTGCAAAGATCTGCCTTTAGCACAACAATTGTCTTTTTTTTTTCTTTTTTTCTTTTTAATTTTTTATTTTTAAAATTTTAAAATCTTTAATTCTTACATGCGTTCCCAAACATGAACCCCCCTCCCACCTCCCTCCCCACAACATCTCTCTGGGTCATCCCCATGCACCAGCCCCAAGCATGCTTACTTTGTTCCTAGCTCTTTCTTTTTCCCTTACTTTTTGTGGAGTAGTTTAGAGGTTTATCCTTAAATTCTGTCAGTGCTGACATGTGTGAGCTTCCTGTTCTGTATGTATTTGTGAAAGCACATATAGGGAGGACTTAACTGATTCTGTTTGTACCGCCACAGTTCAAGACCACAAATGGTACATTGCTTTGCTTTTAAAGCAAACACACTGAAGCCACTTATAATACACGTTCTGAGAAACTGAGACCCTTATCCAATTTCTTCCCACCATCAAGAAATAAGAAATTGGAATTGGTAGAGGAGTTCTTTTTAGGGTAGTGAAATTGAACTTATATAACTTATTATCCCCAAGTTTTACCCACAGTTAGGAAGTAAGAAATTAGCCTTGTTAGGTAAAAAGATGTCTTCCTGAGGAATTGAGCAAATGGGCAATTTGACAAAGTGCCACTGTAATAAGACAGGTTACCTAAGACTTTCAGAAGTGAGATACTCTGTAGGATGAATGAACTCTATTAGAAAAAATAAAAGTGGGAGAAAAAATATCTTGTGCAGAAACACTGAACTGCATCTTTTTCTTATACAAGAATTTTTAATGGTTCTAGTAAGCACTGAAAAGAGACTTAATGGGATAAGCCGGCCTCTTTTATGGAATTTTCAGCTGATGCATTTTTCTAGCTTTTAGCGAAAAATATAACTGCTAGTGACTTAAATTGAAATTCTTGACAGACATTTCACCAAATGTCTTCTCCCTCTTTGTTAAAGACAAAATACAGATCTTTAGCTGACCCAGAGTCCCCTTTCCTTTCCGAAAGTGCTTTTCATTCATTGCAAGGCTGGCTTGCTGGTGATTATGAATCTGGCCCCATGGAAGGTCAGTATATTAAATTGGTCAAGGAAGATTAGTCACTTGTTATCGTAATCCAAAAGTGGGAAGGAGCCCGAAACACCCCCACAAAAACTTACTCTCAGGGGATTCTTTGGCACAATTCTACAAATAATCAGAACTTCATTTTCCAGCTCCATCGCTTTCTAGTTGCATCATCTCGAGACAATTACTTCACTTCTCTTAGCTTCAGTTTACTTATCCATAAAATAGGAACTGTAAAAATGCCCCCACCCTGGCAGAGATGTTGTGAGGATAAAAGAGGCAGCATATATGAAGCATTTGGCATATTATTGTCATCCAGAAATATTAGGTGCCATATTCAGTGGTTGCAGAGATTCACATGTTTTCATCAAGTTTGTTAATTTAGGGAAGTATACCCAGTAGGTTTATCAGCAGAATCTTTGTAAGCCCTTGGAAAAAAATGCCACATTATTTCTTCAATGATAGAGCCAATATAATTGTGGAAATTGTAGCAGCAGCAATTTTCTTCATGGTTATAATGTTATATTGCATCTAGGTTCTTAAATATATCTTTTAGTTTCAGCTTATTATGGTTTAAGTACATCAGGAAGAGGAAGAAGAACCAGCATGAGGTTGATGGTTGAGTGGCAACTGTAATTTTCCACATAACAGAATCTTTGCTAATATAAGAGCTACCTTCTAGTTATGCAAAAGTTTAATGAAATATAGGCACAAAGTAGTGTTTTATATCCAACAAAGAGCAAGTGCAGTCACAGAATTTAGCATGTTGAGTTATTCTTTCCAAAATCAGCCACCCAAGGACCAAGGAATACGATTTAAAACAAAATTTCTATGCATTCTTTTTTGAGTGAACAAAACAGCTTGTGTAGCTAAACTGGGTAGCTGCAGTGTAATTTTGTAATGTTTCTATTTGTTGAAGAAATGCCGAATATTTGCAAGAATGGCAAGAAGCAAAACATAGCTCTCATTTGTATGCAACATAGTCATAACATAAAATTATGAGCTCAGAGATATGATTTCTGAAAAGATTGAATTAACATTGTGAAGATTAGAGCCCCCTCATTTGCATAAGTCTGGGGAATGCCATAGCATGACAAAGCTAGCAATTTCTCTGGCAGTAGTGAAGAGTGGAGTTGCACCGCACTCCACAGTTCTGGCTCCCTGGTTGAAGAAAGAAGTGGGAAAGTAGGAGTTCACTCTTTGAGGAAGGGCCTGGAAATAGGTATAGTTCAGATGCCACTCCCAACTCAAAGCTCACTTGAAATAAAAAGAGGTAACTTTAGAAATGCTGCCTGAAAAATGATGAGTAACTTCTGATATGCAGTTACCTGTAGTGAAAATTTCTCTGGGAAGGAAGAGTATAATTATTTGCTCAACACAAACCCTTGTGTAGTCTTTGTAGCTAGCTATGGTTACCTGCAGGTGACTCTGATTCCTTGAGCTTTCAAGAAGGAGAACTTAACCTGGATGAGAATCAAAGCTTTTAGCAGGAAACCTGCTGACATGTTCCTGGGGTCATGTGATCATTTTATATCCGAAGTCTTAGCTAGGGGGAAAAATCACTTGTGTTCACAGAACACGCAAGCTGGTGTCTCTTAGATGGCTGATATGTCCATCTAGTCAAGGCTCCAAAATCACTGCAGATGGTGATTGAAGCCATGAAATTAAAAGACTCTTACTCCTTGGAAGGAAAGTTATGACCAATCTAGATAGCATATTAAAAAGCAGAGACATTACTTTGCCAACAAAGGTCTGTCTAGTCAAGGCTATGCTTTTTCCAGTGGTCATGTATGGAAGTGAGAGTTTGACTGTGAAAAAAGCTGAGCACTGAAGAATTGATGCTTTTGAACTGTGGTGTTGGAGAAGATTCTTGAGAGTCCTTTGGACTGCAAGGGGATCCAACCAGTCCATTCTAAACGAGATCAGTCCTGGGTGTTCATTAGAAGGACTGATGCTGAAGCTGAAACTTCAGTACTTTGGCCACCTCATGCAAAGAGTTGACTCATTGGAAAAGACCCTGATACTGGGATGGATTGGGGGCAGGAGGAAAAGGGGACAACAGAGGATGAGATGGCTGGATGGCATTACCGACTTGATGGATGTGAGTGTGAGTGAACTCCGGGAGTTGGTGATGGACAGGGAGGCCTGGTGTGCTGGAATTCATGGGGTCGCAAAGAGTTGGACACGACTGAGTGACTGAACTGAACTGAACTGAACTGTTAAAGGTGCAGTGGGGAAGAGCAGAGCCATGGATGTGGAATGTAAAAGATGAACTGGCAGTTACAATATTGCATTATAAAGACGGAGGGAAAAGGAAGTGACTACAACGTAAGTAAAAGTACAGATAGGTATTCTCCTCTGCACTTAGATCAACTGAGACTGGGATGAATTGTAAGTAAGAAATATGGTACATCCCAATGCATGGAAGAAGAGTTTGATTTAGAATGGTGATGTCTGAAAAGGCACAAGAAATTGATCAAAGTGGGAAAGAGGGCCTTTGAAGTAAAAACATTGAGTTTGAAAGAGTCTGTTTTCCTGCCTGCTGAGATGGGGGCTCCTGTTCTTACCTCAGGTAATTGATATTGGCACTCTAGAGTTCTCTTCTACACTGAGTTTTCTCATATTGTGTGACTGTGCTTTCCCCATGGACTCTTTATTGTCCAGAGACCTGGGCCAATCTGTGCACTATTCATAAAACAAAAGTTAAAAATCAAAGTTAACAATTAAGGTGGATAAAAATTTCTTTTCTCACACCAAAACAATCTCCCCCTCATTAAATTAGCAATTAAGTAAACAAAGGCAGTAACACATAACTTATAGGAATTCTGAAAACCATAGAATGGAGGTGGAAATGGCTAATTTGTTCACTATTGATGAAGTAACTGAAGCCCTGAATAATTCAGTCTCACATCTTATGGAGCATGCAACTTATAACTGAGACAATAAATGTTAGAAAAAGCCTAGATTGCTATAGAAGAAAACAGTATAGGGTAGTTAATTTTTAGCTGTAGGAAGGACAACAGGGAAAACTCTACAGAGAAGAGGGCATTAGAGCTGGACAATTAAGAATGAATGTGATTCTATTTCTTAGACAAGAAGTGGTAGACATTCTAGGAGAAGATGAGTTAAATAAGGACAATATGTTGTGAATGTTCATGGTGCAGTCAGGGAAAATTAAGTAGGTCACTGTGGCTAAAACAGACTATGTGAGTAGGAGAAGGGGCTAAGGATTTCTAGTTGGAAGGCAAGTTGGAATTATATTATAGAAGGTGCTTAAAAGTCAGTCATGCTCTTGGTTTTGAATCTTATTAAACACTGAAAGGGTTTTAAAGCAGGCCAGCTTGCCTGGAAAATCCCATGGATGTAGGAGCCTGGAAGGCTGCTGTCTATGGGGTTGCTGAGGGTCGGATATGACTGAGTGACTTCACTTTCACGCATTGGAGAAGGAAATGGCACCCCACTCCAGTGTTCTTGCCTGGAGAATTCCATGGATGGAGGAGCCTGGTGGGCTGCAGTTCATGGGGTCACTAAGAGTCAGACACGACTGAGTGACTTCACTTTCACGCATTGGAGAAGGAAATGACAACCCACTCCAGTGTTCTTGCCTGGAGAATCCCAGGGATGGGGAGCCTGGTGGGCTGCCGTCTATGGGGTCACACAGAGTCGGACACAACTGAATTGACTTAGCAGCAGCAGCAGCAGCAGCAGCAGTGCTTTGTTCAGTCTCTGCAGAGTAAAGGATACATCCATGATGGAGAAATCTGGAGAAAAGGGAATGGATTAAGAGGCTATTGCTATAGCCTAGATAAGAGAATATGAAAGCATAATGAAGTGGGAAGAAGAGATGGATTTGAACAATATTTTATTAGGATAATCAGTTGAGCTCAGTAGTTTGCTGAACGTGGAACGTAAGTTAAAGGGATGAATCCATAATGACCTTGAGTTTTCTGTTTGGGGGATTGGCTGAGTGGACATGTCATTAGCAAAGATAGGGAACATACATGGAGGAAAACAGGGATTGAGGGGAATACTGAATTCAGTTTCGGACATAATGAATTTTTGATGCTTATGGGATGGTTAGGTGAAAATGTTCAGTAAGTGAGTCACAGGTGAATTTAGAACCCAGAAGAAATAAGAATTGGAGACATCGATTTGTATGTTACTAACAGAAAGGTAAGACAGTGAGAGGTAATGAAACCACCAGAAAGGTGTAGAGAGGAAACAAGAGTGGATCAGGGGGGCACCCTGATGACCATCTGACATTTTCTAGGCAGTCTAAGGAAGGGCGGCCAGGGAAGAAGATTTAAAAGAGGACAGAAAGGCAGAAAGAGAACCAGAAAAAAGTAGTGATTTGGAGAGTAATATAGAAAAGAATTAAAAAAAGAAACAACAGCGAGTAGTCAGAAATGACAGATATTGCAAAGAAATCATGTTGGATAAAAATCTTCTATTTCTTTTTTCCCAACTGTGCTTTGCTACCCAGTGGGCTGTGGATAGCTCATACTATTCATGTCTATGAAATAGAAAAAGGGTCTGAGGGGCCAAGGTGACCTATGTATATACTAGACAAATGAAACCCTCCTTCCAGTTGAAGGTAGCATTTAGCCTGGCAAGCAGCACTTTTCTTGCTTTCCTGCCTGAACAGTCCCTATCCTCGTTGGGCCCAAGGGAATGATGTGAAGAGAAGAGCCTGACCAGCTTGAAGAAATGAGTTAAGAAGTCAATAGAGATTTGATGAGACCTAAGAGCAGAGTTTCTAAAGATTGGTAGGGGTGAAAGAATTGATTACAAAATCAATGGGAATGGATTCTGGAGGAGAAGTAAGGTTTTGAAGTGAAGGATGTCATGAAATGATGAGGCCAAAGGTGTTGGGTGGTTTCATCAGAATATATATTGAAATCACTTGGGGTGACAGAAGGCAGTTAAGTAGAAAAGACAAATGTGATTCTTAAGAAATGGGAGGGACTGATGAGGGGGAGTATTTGGAAAATTATCATGAGGTTGGAAAAAGAGTAGTATAACTTGATGTCATGGAATTCAGCTGGTGGCTAAAATTCAGCTAGTGGGAAAAGGGACAAAAGTAGTTTTTTTCTAAAAGACTAGTTCAGTTTATAACTTAACAACTCTTTGGGTAAATAAAAATTCTTGCTCTGGCTGTTTTGTGTGGTTGTGATGAGTAAAATGCAGTAGATGAGAAAGGCAATAGCAGAAGAAACCATGGGTTTAAAAATGACAACCAGAAAAGTGGGTGGTTTCTGGAGATATTACAATTTTTATTGCTCTAATAGAAAATAACCAGTTCAAAGGTATAACTTTTAATAGAATTTCTTTAGGTGGCAATTTCTAATTTCTAATTTCTTTAGAGTGAGAATTCTGTGCATTTCACCTTGGAAGGTATTTCAGCCCTGCTAGGCTTTTTGACCCAATTGTCCCAACTGTTAGAAAACCTGGAATAATTCTGAAGTTTGTTGCTGGGCAACTTTGGTATGCCATCAATATTCTGATCTCATTCATTGACTCAATGCTTAAGAACTTTGGATCACAGTTTTCAATTTCTCCTTGATTAAGATCTTTAATATGGATCTTTAGTTTATTTGGGAGAGCTGAAAGCCTTGGGCTTAACCTTGTCTTTCAAGAAGGCACACACTTGAACAATGTGTTGATATGAGAAGAAAAGAAAGAATATAAACATACTTTTAAAATCAAATATTTTGTTATTCTCTGCTTCTAAGGTCTTAAGAGTTAAAGGGACAATGACAAAACAACAGAAAAAGCATCAAAGACCTCTATTAGTCCCTTATTTGTGTTCTCTGATACTCAGTGGCATAACTAGTAAAAATGATTCTGATTAAAAACTTGATGTCGTTCTCAATTACTGTATGCTTCTGCTGCTGCTAAGTCGCTTCAGTCGTGTCCGACTCTGTGTGACCCCATAGACGGCAGCCCCCCAGGCTCCCCTGTCCCTGGGATCCTCCAGGCAAGAACACTGGAGTGGGTCGCCATTTCCTTCTCCAATGCATGAAATTGAAAAGTGAAAGTGAAGTTGCTTAGTTGTGTCTGACTCGTTGGGACCCCATGGACTGCAGCCTCCCAGGCTCCTCCATCCATGGGTTTTCCAGGCAAGAGTACTGGAGTGGGGTGCCATTGCCTTCTCTGCCATTACTGTATACCTCTGTTCAAAGTAAAGAGCTCTTTTCTCCTGTAGAGTGTTGTGCACCTCTGCTCATAGTTCTTCAGGCACACTGTCAGATCTAATCCTTTGAATCGATTTGTCATTTTCACTGTATAATCATAAGGGTTTTGATTTAAGTCATACCTGAATGGCTCAGTGATTTTCCCTACTTTCTTCAATTTAAGTCTGAATTTGGCAATAAGGAGTTTATGATCTGAGCCACAGTCAGCTCCTGGTCTTCATTTTGTTGACTGTACAGCAGTGATCAAACCATCCCCAAGAAAAAGAAAGGCAAAATGGTTTTCTCAGGAGGCCTTGCAGGTACCTGAAAAAAGAAGACGTGAAAGGCAAAAGAGAAAATTAAAGATGTGCCAATTTGAATGCAGAGTTCCAAAGGATAGCAAGGAGAGATAAGAAAGCCCAAGTGAACAATGCAAAGAAATAGAGGAAAACAAGAGAATGTGAAAGACTAGAGATCTCTTCAAGAAAATTATAGGTACCAAGGGAACATATTGTTGAAAGATGGGCACAAGAAAGGACAGAAATGGTATGGACCTAACAGAAGCAGAGATATTAAGAAAGAAGAAGTGGCAAGAATACATAGAAGAACTATACAAAAAAGATCTTAATGATCTGGATAACCACAATGGTGTGATCACTCACCTAGAGCTGGCCATCTTGGAGTGTGAAGCCAAGTGGGCCTTAGGAAGCATCACTATGAACAAAGCTAGTGGAGGTGATGGAATTCCAGTTGAGTTATTTCAAATGCTAAAATATGGTGCTATGAAAGTGCTGCACTCAATATGCCAGCAAATTTGGAAAACTCAGCAGTGGCCACAGGACTGGAAAAGGTCAGTTTTCATTCCAGTCCCAAAAAAGGGCAGTGCCAAACTTCCCTTCAAACTATAGCGCTCTTGCACTCATTTTACATGCTAGCAAAGTGATGCTCAAAATTCTCCAAGCTAGGCTTCAACAGTACATGAACTGAGAACTCCCAGATGTTCAAGATGGATTTATAAAAGGCAGAAGAATCAGAGATCAAATTGCCAATATTCATTGGATCATCGAAAAAGCAAGAGAATTCCAGAAAAACCTCTACTTTTGCTTCATCGACTATTCTAAAGCCTTTGACAGGAAAGCCTGGTGTAGTGCAGTCCCATTGGGTCTGGAAGAGTTGAACATGACTTGGCGACTGAGCAACAACAAAGTAGACTGCTATGGTAAAGGTATATTTGACTTAATATTTTAATTTTTTTCCAAATAAATAATAGTGTTGTGCTGTACATACAAAAAAAAAAAAAAATAAAGCCTTTGACTGTGTGGATCACAACAAAGGTGTGGAACATTCTTAAAGATATGGGAATACCAGACCACCTTACCTGCCCACTGAAAAAGCTGTATGCAGGTCAAGAGGCAACAGTTAGAACCAGACATGGAACAAGGGACTGGTTCCAAATTGGGAATGAAGTACGTTAAGGCTATATATTGTCACCCTGCTTATTTAACTTAGATGCAGAGTACATCATGTGAAATGCTGGGCTGGATGAAGCACAAGCTGGAATCAAGATTGCTGGGAGAAATATCAATAACCTCAGACATGCAGATGACACCTCCCTAAAGGCAGAAAGTGGAGAGGAGCTAAAGAGCCTCTCGATGAAGGTGAAAGAGGGCGGTGGAAAAAGCTAGCTTCAAACTCAACATTCAAAAAACTAAGATCATCTGGTCCCATCACTTCATGGCAAATAGATGAGGACATAATGGAAACAATGACAAAAAGTCTTTCTACAGACACAATCTCTTTCAAAGCTGAACTGGTCAGGAAGCATCCTAAAACCTACTCTGAACTGCCTTGCCTTCATTTTATTGGCTTTGACTTACTAGTTAAAAATGGATTAGAGGTAGCCTTTCTAAACTACTTATATTTACTATATAACTATCTAATATAGTGAAAAGTTTTATGATTTCTACTATCAAATCTAGCTGAGCCAAACCTTCCTGTTCATGCACACACTGTACATGTATATACAGTTATGTATTTCTTGGGATTGAGAGAGCTTAAGAGTAAGATGCCATCTGTCCCAGTGGCTGTTTTGCAGTTGTCTATTAGTTACCTTGTGGTTGCTTTGGCCATCACAATGAAGTAGATCTCATAAGAGACTATATTTAGAGTGAGGTTCACAGCCTCTGTCTATGAACTTGACCTTCATTAACATTTGGAGAGTGAAGAGACAGTCATAGAAACTCAGAGTTCTTACATTTGGTGAAGACTCTTACGTTGTTCCTAGATATGGTGAATGCACGTGCTGGTTCTGCTACCACCAGTCTTTTGGCTGCTGATTTTCCACGTAAGCAGATTAAACACATCCTCTCCCCTCCTGCCCCACCAGCTTTCTTCCCAGTCTCACATACCACAGCTCCTCAGCATCAGGGAGGTGCGATCATTTTGTATGGCCAGACTGTGATGAGAGGAAGTTGCCTTCAGATCTGACTCTTTGAGCCTCTGGGGAGAGACCCTAAGGTTCTAAACACATACAAGGCATTTTCCAAATGTTATTCATCCCCCTTTCTGCTGCCTTTCCTGCCTAACCTGGAGACCTGGGTGGGTATATGATTGTTTTTGATATTAACCCATACAGCACAATTATTTATTTTCTAGATGGAGAAGATCTTGAGAGCAGACATTGGTTTATCTTTGTCTTTTACCACCTACAATAGTGCTTGGGACCAAAAGATGTTTAATAATTTTGCTGAATTAAATTTAATTTCATCTTCCTTGAGAAGACGGAGCTGAGGCAGAGATGATGATAATAAACCATTGAGTGTTTGCTATGGTATAGGTAATGTTTCAAGTGTATACATACCGACTTATTTGAGCAACAATCCTATAAGTTCAGTTCAGTTGCTCAGTCGTGTCCAACTCTTTGCAACCCCATGAATCGCAGCACGCCAGGCCTCCCTGTCCATCACCAACTCCCAGAGTTCACTCAGAGTCGCGTCCATCGAGTCAGTGATGCCATCCAGCCATCTCCTCTGTCGTCCCCTTCTCCTCCTGCCCCCAATCCCTCCCAGCATCAAAGTCTTTTCCAATGAGTCAACTCTTTGCATGAGGTGGCCAAGGTACTGGAGTTTTAGCTTTAGCATCATTCCTTCCGAAGAAATCCCAGGGCTGATCTCCTTCAGGATGGACTGGTTGGATCTCCTTGCAGTCCAAGGGACTCTCAAGAGTCTTCTCCCATAAGATAGGTTGCTATTTCCTCCATTTTACAGATGGGGAACCTGAGGATAATTAACCTGCCTAATGCCATTTATCTAATAAATAATAGT
Organism: Capra hircus; assembly: GCF_001704415.2. Taxonomy (NCBI): domain Eukaryota; kingdom Metazoa; phylum Chordata; class Mammalia; order Artiodactyla; family Bovidae; genus Capra; species Capra hircus. The sequence continues at coordinate 73,478,178 of NC_030813.1, forward strand.
TCTGATCTGGTTCAGATGGTCTTGCTTTAAAGTCTAAGCCCCAAACTGTATGCTAAATTGCCTCTCAAGAGTGGAAGTGCTAGGTAGAGAAAGTAGATAAACAATTTCAGTGTTTAACACTCCCCCAATCCCATCCCCAGCATGGATTATTTGTACCATCTCCTTTTTTTCCCCCTGTATCTAGTTTTTCTTCCTTCAACATGTGATCTGGAGCAAGTCCATTCTACCTTAAATAGATGAACAAACAAACCAGCTTAACCATGTACCTTTCTATAGTTTCATGGTGCCTGCAAGAAAAACGAAATCTGTTGCGTCTGGGCAACCAATTATCCTGAGCTGAGACCTGTAGAAATGTGTGTGATCAATCTTCATAAAGGATACTGTGTAAGACAGACATGGCTTACAGAACATGCTCACAGTGACTATGTCATAGGACTATTCCTATAGCATCCCTTAATATGGTCCAAGGTTGTAAAGATATTGTTCATTAGAAATGATTTTAAGATGAAAGCAATATATTCTGAATTTGTTACTTCCTACTGGTTGCTCGAACTGCATGCCTAGTTCTCTGTTACCTTTGTGGAATCTATATTGCTCTGAATGGCTGGGACATGTATTTTACCAGTTGCTTGGCATTACCATATAAATACTGTGAATAATACAGGCCCTTAGGGGTTCCTAGGTGGCTCATTGGTAAAGAATGTACCTGGCAATGCAGGAGAGGCAGGTTTAATCCCTGTGTCAGGAAGATCCCCTGGAGAAGAAAATGGCAAACCGCTCCAGTATTCTTGCCTGGAAATCCCATGGACAAAGGAGCCTAGGGGCTATAGTCCATGGGGTCCCAGAGAGTTAGACACGACTGAATGACGAAACAACAACATAGGCCCTTCAGCTCTTGGTGTCAGTTTCGATAGAGGTCCACTTGGGAGGTTCTTTTGGGTATGTGGCATCCTCCATGCAAAGGAGTCAAGATGTGTCCTAAACAAATGTGACTCAGAAACAGCATTTTTCTTTTTTTTTTTTTTTAAAGTATTCTCCAAAATTAAAATAACACCTGAAATGTCCTCCCATAGATTTACTCTATGTCCAAAAATAATGCTAAACCTCACATATCTGTATGTTTATTTCCCTGTACAAGGGTCATGGGGATGGCAGAGGGGTAAGACTTATCATAGTATTTGCTGCAGAGGGGTGAGACTCATCGTAATAGTTGCTGCTATGACCTTCAGAGTCTTAAATAAGTAAAGGGATTTATTTTTCTTATTAATAAGAAGGATAGAAATAGCTGAAGTGGCAGCTAATAAAGGAATATTGAAGGCAAAAAAACCATGAAATTACTAGAGAAAGAGGCTCCGGTGATTCTAGTTTTTAATAGTTTTTGCTTTCTAGTGAAATATATAAAGAACTGGCATTATTTGAATATCCACCTAGACTTCTGCTAGACTTCTGATTTTATGTCTGGAAATTTATGATTTATTTTATTTTTCTCAAATAGAATGGGAGGAAACTCTTATGGACCCCGTCCAGAGAAGTTCACTAAACTCCATTTACTTACTGACAGGAAGAGAAGAAAAATACAGCTTTTCCCTGTAATGATTTCCCCAGCTGAAAGATGAATTAAATAAGAAAAATTCCAGAATACAAAATGTGACAAACATGGCAGATTGGAGCAAGTCTAATGGATGCTTTCCCTGAACCTATGAAGGAAACTATATTAAAAACTTATTTGGAATAATGTTGTATGGAAATGGAAAAGTTCTTGTAGTTTGCTTAGTTAAAAGGCATAGAGGAAACAGCAAAATGTCAACCGGAAAGTGTTACATGTCAGCTCAATGTCAATCAAGAAAAAACAGTTCACAATTAAGAGACAAGGCGATATAAAGAGAAATATCCTGGATTTAGAATACTTAGGTTTTAGCCTAAATTCTACTACTGATTTTTGTGAGGTTGGAAAGGTCACTTAGCACTCCAAGGAATTGAATTTCTTCATTTTTAAATTAAAGGTGTTGAATTAGATAATTTCAAATGTTCTTCCCAGTCTAGAATTTCATGTTTTTCATTGAGATCAAGATTATAATAACTTCTATGAGTTATTATAATTTATACTTCAATAATTCTCTTTATTCACCAGTAATTTAAAGTTTATACTTCCAATAGCAGTTTATACTTCAATAATTGATGTGTAAAAACAGTTGGTAAAGAATCTGCCTGCAATGCAGGAGACCCTGGTTCAACTCCTAGGTTGGGAAGATCCACTGGAGAAAGGATAGGCTACTCACTCCAGTATTCTTGGGCTTCCCTTGTGGCTTTGCTGGTAAAGAATCCACCTGCAATGTGGGAGACCTGGAGTTGATTCCTGGGTTGGGAAGATCCCCTGGAGAAGGGAAAGGCTATCCATTCCCGTATTCTGGCCTAGAGAATTCTATGGAGTGTATAGTCCATGGGGTCACAAAGAGTTGGACACAACTGAGCAAGTATTTCATTTTCACTTTCTAAAAATCGAAAAAATACAATAAATTAGCTTAAAAAGGCAAATTAGGTAAATTATTTGCAGTATAAATAAGCTTTAATAAGCTGGAAACCAAATTTGTATTACCCAGCTAGAGACTCTGCCACCCATATGTTCATAAAAACACTGTAGTGGTTTTATTGTTCTCTCTGGCAATGCCAATCATAGTTAGCACTAATTAATGAAATTCCAGGGTGCTGTTTGCCAGGAGGTTCATGCAATGGGTGAAGCAAACCACAGTGGCAAAGTTTCCATCATTTATATTGCCGTGACAATATTGGCTCAAGTTTCAGAAACAGTAATTCCAGTTCCCAGTCCCTGTGCGAACAAATGTAGATTGATTTATGTTCCGAGCCTCTCTAGCATATTGTCAACACTCAAATGGCTGCCAGAGCTCATCACACAAGGTGCTGACATTTTCTGGGAATCTGCTTGCCTTTACACATATTTCCTCTTGCACACATTGCTGTGTTTTTTCTTTCTTTGTTTTAAGCTCTACAACAGAGTCGGACACAACTGACGCAACTTAGCAGCAGCAGCAGAGATTATTGCTATTAAAAGCAGTCTAACATTATTAATTTAGTTTATGCCAATACAAATGTTTTAGGGGTAAGCCATGCTCACAGAAGACCATAAACTTTCTTAAACCCATATTGGTCTTACAATCAACAATGTTTAAACTTGGTGACTTTCCTTAGAATCATGCTTCCTGTTTAGTCAACTCATCCCCACCTGCCACAGTACCCCTCCCTTCCTGCCCCCTGCCTTATTTCCCACCTATGTTCCTCAGTTTCCAAATCTCCCTATTCAGGTCCGTTTCTCCTACTCCAGCCCTTATTGTCATTGCTGCAAAGTCTAGGTCTTTTGGGCTCTGTAGTGGCTTTCCAGCTTCAGTTATAGATATAGACACTCATACTAGTGGTTCAGTGGTAAGGAATCTGCCTTCAGTGCAGGAGATGCAGAAGACGTGGGTTCGATCCCTTAGTCGGGAAGATTCCTTGGAAATGAGAATGGCTACCCACTTGAGTATTCTTGCCAGAAAAATCCCAGGGGCAGAGGAGCCTCAAGGGCTACTGACTGTGGGTCACAAAAGTCAGATATGACTGTGCAAACACATGCACTGATTTATTTATTTTTAAATTTGTCTCTTGAGAAGAAAAAGAACCAAATATTTCTATTGATTGTTATAGTGAAAGATAAACACAGCATCTCAATAATGAAGCATCTCTGCATGGATTAAATCAAATGAATTGAATAGTTCCCTCAGTTGTGTTGTGATAAATTAAAGGTTATGTTGCAGATTTCTATCACTTTTTTTTTCTTGGAAATGTAAGACATTTAATTGCTTTTCAGAACAAATCATAAAATCAACTATGGGCTCATCATGGTCAGTTTTTGGTCCTGTGTTTCTGAATAGGAAAAATTTTCCCCACTTTTGAGAAATTGAGATGCAACTTAGGTAAAGCGTAATCTCAGACATACAGCTTGATGAATTTTTATAACTTCCCTCTTACTCTGATCAAAATATAGACTATTTTTCACTTCCTGGAAGGATCTCTTATCCCCCCTATCAGTATGCCAGCCGATCTCCACCTCTGCAGAAGGAAAACAATTATTATTAAATGAGTAGTGATTTGAATGTTTAAAATTTTTATTATCTATTTTTACCTCCTATTTTTTTGTCATTGCAGAATTGTTTTATCTTTAAAAATCCTCTTTCAGATCTTCCCTGTGAAGAATAGGGTAGAAAATAGCTGAATGTTTGTATCATACTTTTATAGTTTATAAAATCCATCTTTCCATTTTATCTCATTATTTTTAATGACAGCTTTGTACAGTAAATATTATAAGCCTGTTATCCTTTCTCTCTCTCTCTTTTTTACTGTTATGAATCTGGAATTTAAAGAGATTAAGAGTTTTCCTTTAGTTGTTTGGTTCCTTACAATCTGGCTCCACAGTTAGAACCCTAGGGGATTTCTAAATTATTAATGACTCTGAAGCACATATTAGTTACAGCCATGTATTCAGAGAATAAAGGAAGTCATGCCAAATGTGCTGAGGATCCTTCTAAGACTTGAAATTCTAATATAGTACCAATAAAGTGGGATTTTGTAGGACAGCCTGATCCTGAACAAGTTTCTTGTCCACTCATTTTTTATATCATTAGTTTGAATTACTGCAGTCTGTGGTTTCAGAAATAACTTTTCCATGTGGATATTGTTTGAACTTAGCTGTTTTGGCACTGCAGGCTAAAAGGCTTTAAAGCCATGAACTTGTCAGATTAGATGCTACTAGGATTTAAGACTAGCCAAGCCTAGATTAAGATAGTGTTGAATATGGTGAGTGACTAATAAATATTTGTTGAACAATTGTATGGTTCTGAATATGGTTCATTGTTATTTGTTGCTGGATGGCAAGAATAAGAGCTTTGTTAATTTTATAGTGCTGTTAACACAACAATGGAATTTACAGATTCACAGGTTTACTCCAATATTCTAGGTATGATCAGTAACAACAGAACTTCTGAATTGTTCTGAAATTCTTGGAGTAAACAAAGGTCTGTGTTGACAGCAAAAACTGCAGGCATGTTATTTCCTTTGTTGGTAGATTAGTAATATCAACAAGTTATTAAAAACATTAGCAAAGAAAGAATGAAAATTGCTATTTAAATCCTTTTTGCCTCTATATTTTAGAGAAATGTCATAGCTGATCTTCTTTTCTCTCAGCCACTGGGTCTTAAGAACTGTAGATGGCAATCCAACCACAAAAATGACCTAGTTTGCTAAATTTAGTCATGGATTTGTTTTTCCTAGCCACAAAAAACTTATGTTGCTCTGGGAGAACAGCATATCAGGAAAAAGGATCATAAAAACAAAAGCAAATCTCAAAGAAATAGAAAACAAGATAATTTTTTGTAGCCTTTTCTTTTTTAGTTCAACTACATGTAAGTTTACAAAATGTAATTTCAGGCTCATGAGTTAATCAAGAAATACTGTGGAGGCATTTCAAATTATGGATAGCTGAACATCTCAGTTACCATGGAAACAAGATACCATACATGAGAACAGGCCACATCATATAGATTTAATTACAATGAAATGATAAATGAATAAAGGCAATTTTTTAGGCTATTTGTGGGTAAAATCCATTAGAACTCTGGTTTCCAAGGAAACCCATGTCTAAAAACAGTAATAAGAAAAATTATGGAATAAGATAAACTACATTTGAAAAAGATTTTGAAAAGATTACAGCCATCCCATCAATTAAGAAGAATAGTTCTAATTTTAAAAGAATCACATTTGGATGAACTTAGAGTTCTTGTGAGAATCATGAACTAACTATAATGACGATAACACATGGGCTTTCTACACAGAATAATAAAATGCTTGTTTGACTGAAGAGTGTGCATGAATCTAAGTTTTAGAATATGATTGGAATGGCATATTTAGACATGTTTTTATTTTGAAGTGAGTTTCACTGTGATTTGAAAGATCAAAGCATGGCTGTGTCAGCAGATCATTTTGATTCTAAATGTTGTGCTCTATTACCAAATTTGCTGCTGATTTATGCATGTGTGTTTGGGCTGAGCCAACAAGAGATAAACCATCTGGAGGGCCCTTTTGATGTAAGGATATGTATAAAAAATATTCACTATCCAGTTTAGTCTTACTGAGAAGTTGATTTAAGACTAGATGGCCCAGAGGTTCTTAGAAGCATGGTATGTTCCAAATTTTAGGCTGCTAGCAAGAAGCTTATTTGCAGAGGCGCATTGTTTTGGTAGTGTGCATCTACAGTAGGCAGTGGTATTTTAGGGGAGCAGAACACTACCAGCACCTCTCTCCCATCATGGGATGTGATTACATGCAAAGCTGGTGAAGGGTGTGGGCAAAAGAAACAAGACTTGTGGGCTTATCTGTACATCTACCATGTCAAAGGGCAGTCATCTGGCCAGTGGTCAGTTCATTCTATGCTGCTGTGCCTCCTTTGCACATTCACAACAGCAGTCCCTGTTGATTTGGACTTCTGTAAAAAATATCATTTGAAGACTGTGGGTTGTAGAGTGAAGACCAACATGAGTTTGGATCCCAGCTCTCTTCTTTACTAGCTATGTGCTCTTGGGAAAGTTTCTGAAACTCTTTGACCTCATTTTCTTCATCAGAAATAATATTTACTGTTGGATTATGATTATTAGTGTCAATACATGTAAAGCAGGTTTCTCAGCCTCAGCCCTATTGAAATTTTGGGCCATATAATCTTCACTGTGAAGGCTGTCCTATGTGTAGCTGGATGAGTAGCCGTATCCCTGCTTCTTCTCATTAGATGCTAGCAGCAATTCCTCCCTACCCCTACCATTACTCCCCAGTTGTGGTAATCAATGACTATCTCTGACATGGCCCAGGGTCTTCTGGCGGTCACAATTGCCCCCGTTGAGAAACACTGATGTCAAGTGACCTGCTAATAATGGATGATACATGGTAGTTAAATGTTATAAGTTTTTGTGAGGATGTAGTATACAGTATAGTGGTTAGGTGTAGATTTAGTCACTTAATTTCTCTCATGACCCATAGTTTCCTATGCCTTTGTACAGCTCTGAAAATTTCTCAGGCAACATCTTTTCAAATGTTCACTCACTTCTGTTCTTTCATTTTTCTATCTAGTTTGCCTACTGAATTATGTTGAAATTTCTTGTTCTATATTCCATGTCCCTTAACCTCTGATAGTTTTCTCTGTTTTCATCCAGACTATGTTCTAGATGATTACTATGGAGCTATAATCTATTTGAGGATTCTCTCCTCAGAGGAATCGTTTGTTTAATCTTGGCTACTGAGTTTTTTTTTTTAATTAATGGCTATAATGACTATATTTCCATTTCAAGATGGCAGAGTAGAAGGATGTGTGCTCATCTTCTCCTTCAAGAACTCCAAAATTACAACTCACAGATGAACAACCATCGACAGGAGAATGTTGGATCCCAGGAAAAAAAGATACCCTACAACCAAGGGCAAAGAAGAAGCCCCAGCAAGATGGTAGGAGGGGGTGAAATCACATTTAGAATCAAACCTCATACCTGCCAGAGATGCTTGGAGGGCTCAAAAAAACCTTGTGTGCACCAGGATCCAGAGACCCCACAGAGAGTGAGCCAGAACTGTGTTTGAGTATTTCCTGCAGATGTACGGGTCAGCAGTGGCCTGCTGCAGGGGCAGGGGCTCTGGGCGCAGCAGGCCTGGGTATGGCATAAGCCCTCTTGGAGGAGGTACCATTAACCCCACCATAGAGCTGCCAGAACTTACACAGGACTGGGGAAACAGACTTTTGGAGGGCACAGACTAAACCTTGGGCACACCAGCACCCAGGAGAAAGGAGCAGTGACCCCGCGAGAGACTGACCCAGACCTGTGTGTGTCCAGGAGTCTCTGGCGGAGGTGTGGGTTGGCGGTGGCCTGCTGCAGGGTTGGAGGCACTGAGGGAGGCAGTGCGTGCACCGGACCTTTTGAAGGAGCTTGCCATTATCCTCATTACCTCCACCATACTTTGGCCTCAGGTCAAACAACAGAGAGAGAACACAGCCCAATCCACAGCAGAAAACTGGATTAAAGCTTTACTGAGCATGGCTCTGCCCATCAGAACAAGACCCAGTTTCCCCATCAGTCAGTTTCTCCCATCAGGAAGCTTCCATAAGCCTCTTAACCTTATCCCTCAGAGGGCAGACAGAATGGAAACCACAATCAGAAAACTAACCAAACTGATCACATGGCCCACAGCCTTGTCTTAACTCAGTAAAACTATGAGCCATGCCATGTAGGGCCACCCAAGATGGATGGGTCATGGTGGAGAGTTCTGACAAAACATGGTCCCCTGGAGAAGGGAATGGCAAACCACTTCAGTATTTTTGCCTTGAGAACCCCATGAACAGTATGAAAAGGCAAAAAGGTAGGACACTGAAAAATGAACTCCCCAGGTTGGTAGGTGCCCAATATGCTACTGGAGATGGGTGGAGAAATAACTCCAGAAAGAATGAAGAGAGAGAGCCAGAGCAAAAACAACACCCAGCTGTGTATGTGACAGGTGATAGAAGAAAAGTCCGATGCTGTAAAGAGCAATATTGCCTAGGAACCTGGAATGTTAGGTCCATGAATCAAGGTAAATTGAAAGTGGTCAAACAGGAGATGGCAAGAGTGAACATCGACATCTTAGGAATCAGTGAACTAAAATGGCCTGGAATGGGTGAATTTAGCTTAGATGATCATTATATCTACTACTGTGGGCAAGAATCCCTTAGAAGAAATGGAGTGGCCATCATAGTCAGCAAAACAGTCCAAAATGCAGTATTTGCCTGCAATTTCAAAAACAACAGAATGATCTCTGTTCATTTCCAAGGCAAACCAATCAATATCACAGTAATCCAAGTCTATGCCCTGACCAGTAATGCTGAAGAAGCTGAAGTTGAACAGTTCTGTGAAGACCTACAAGACCTTCTAGAACTAACCCCTCAAAAATGTCCTTTTCATTATAGGGGACTGGAATGCAAAAGTAGGAAGTCAAGAGATACCTGGAGTAACAGGCAAATTTGGCCCTGGAGTACAAAACGAAGCAGGGCAAAAGCTAACAGAGTTTTGCCAAGAGAATGCACTGGTCATAGTAAACACCCTCTTCCAACAGCACAAGAGAAGACTCTACACATGGACATCACCAGATGGTCAATGAAAGATGAACTGAAATCAGATTGATTATATTCTTTGCAGCCAAAGATGGAGAAGCTCTATAAAGTCAGCAAACATATGACTGGGAGCTGACTGTGGCTTAGATCATGAACTCATTATTGCCAAAATCAGACTTAAACGGAAGAAAGTAAGGAAAACCACCAGACCATTCAGGTATGATCTAAATCAAATCCTGTACGATTATACAGTGGAAGTGAGAAATAGATTCAAGGGATTAAATCTGATAGAGTGCCTAAGGAACTATGGATGGAGGTTCATGACATTGTACAGGAAGCAGTGATTAAGACCATCCCCAAGAAAAAGAAATGCAAAAAGGCAAAATGGTTGTCTGCAGAGGCCTTACAAATAGCTGCAAAAAGAAGAGACATGAAAGGCAAAGGAGAAAAGGAAAGATATACCCATTTGAATGCAGAGTTCCAAAGAATAGCAAGGAGAGATAAGAAAGCCTTCCTCAGTGATTGGTGCAAAGAAATAGAGGAAAACAGTAGAATGGGAAAGACTAGAAATCTTTTCAAGAAAATTAGAGATACCAAAGGAACATTTCATGCAAAGATGGGTACAATAAAGGACAGAAATGGTATGGACCTAACAGAAGCAGATATTAAGAAGAGGTGGCAAGAATACTCAGAAGAACTATACAAAAAAGATCTTTATGACCCGGATAACCACGGTGATATGATCACTCACCTGGAGCCAGACATACTGGAGTCCAAAGTCAGGAGGGTCTTAGGAAGCGTTACTATGAACAAAGCTAGTGGAGGTGATGGAATTCCAGTTGAGCTATTTCAAATCCTGAAAGATGATGCTGTGAAAGTGCTTCACACAATATGCCAGCAAATTTGGAAAACTCAGCAGTGGCCACAGGACTGGAAAAGGTCAGTTTTCATTCCAATCCCTAAGAAAGGCAATGACAAAGAATGTTAACCTAAATTACAGTTGTACTCATCTCACATGCTAGCAAAGTAATGTTCAAAATTCTGTAAGACAGGCTTCAACAGTATGTGAAATGTGAACTTCCAAATGTTCAAGATGGATTTAGAAAAGGCAGAGGAACCAGAGATCAAATTGCCAACATCTGTTGGATCACTGAATAAACAAGCGAGTTCCAGAAAAGCATCTACTTCTGATTTATTGACTATGCCAAAGCCTTTGAGTATGTGGATCACAACAAAGGTGTGGAACATTCTTAAAGAGATGGGAATACCAGACTACCTGACCTGCCTCCTAAGAAATCTGTACGTAGGTTAAGAAGCAATAGTTAGAACTGGACATGGAAGAATGGACTGGTTCCAAATTGGGAAAGGAGTATGTCAAGACAATAGAAATATTGTCACCTTGCTTATTTAACTTATATGCAGAGCACATCATGCCAAATTCTGGGGTGGATGAAGCAAAAGCTGGAATTAAGATTGCTGGGAGAAATATCAATAACCTCAGATATGCAGATGACACAACTCTTATGGCAGAAAGTGGAAGAACTAAAGAGCCATTTGATGAAAGTGAAAGAGGAGAGTGAAAAAGTTGGCTTAAAATTCAACATTCAGAAAACTAAGATCATGGCATCAGGTCCCATCACTTCATGGCAAATAGATGGGGAAACAATGGAAACAGTGAGAAACTTTATTTTTGGGGGCTCCAAAATCACAGCAGAAGGTGATTGCAGCCATAAAATCAAAAGACACTTGCCCCTTGGAAGAAAAGCTATGGCCAACCTAGACAGCATATTAAAACACAGAGACATTACTTTGCCAACAAAGGTCCAACTAGTCTAAGCTATGGGTTTTCCAGTAGTCATGTATGGATATGAGAATTGGACTATAAAGAAAGCTGAGCGCTGAAGAATTAATGCTTTTGAACTGTGGTGTTAGAGAAGACTCTTGAGAGTCCCTTGGACTGCAGGGAGATCCAACCATTGAATCCTAAAGGAAATCAGTCCTGAATATTCATTGCAAGGACTGATGTTGAAGCTGAAGCTCCAATACTTTGGCCACCTGATGTGAAGAACTGACCCTGACTTTGGGAAAGACTGAAGGCGGGAGGAGAAGGGGACAAAAGAGGATGAGATGATTGGATGGCATCACTGACTCAATGGACATGAATTTGAGTAAGCTCTGGGAGTTGGTGATGGATAAGGAAGCCTGGCGTGCTGCATTCCATGGGGTTGCAAAGAGAGGGGCACGACTGAGCAACTGAACTGAGATAATGACTATGATTTCCATCAAATTTTTTATGTTTTATTTATCTGCCTTTAGTAATATTGTTTTTATGGTTTTATTTTTTCCCCTGCATTGGATATTAAAAAATAATTATATTATGATATAAAAGTATCTCTTCAGCTGTTCTGTTATTGATGATTCTTCAGCTTCTGCTGGCTACTCTTGGCAGTGTATTCGTGTATTTTCTTACATGCTTTATAATTTTGTCAGTTCATTTTTTTCTAAAGCAATCCCATTTATTAATAGATATATTAAAACCATAATAAAATATTAGGAAAGCAAATGTACCTATGTATTTTTAAGAATGTACTTTAACAAAGTAGGGTTTATTCTGTGAATGTGCAAATGGCTTGACATGAAGAAATTAATGGTCATAATTTACATTAATGTAATAAAGGGAAAGACTATACCATTTAATCTCACATATACCTAATTATTGAAATAACCTCAAATGACAAAATTCAAATCAATGCATTAAGTTTAATATCTATCAAACAAAATTCTTCAAAATGTTAGCTCACTTTTGATGAAGCTACCTATTGTTGGTATTTCATCTTTGATTTATGTAAGTGACTCCATTGATAATTTAGTGGTTATCTCTGGTGTAGTCTAATATATTCACTCATTCTGGACATGTTTTTATGTTAGACTTTTAGCACAGTGTCTCCATGGAAGCAGTAGAAGAATTTGAATTTCACACATTGATAGATATAGGCTAGGGAATCTTATTTCTTGAGATAAAACTTTTGCCTTTCAAGCCTCAGAATAGATAGCTCATATTCATGTCATGTCCTTAGTAGGTGGCGCTTTGCCAATGGAATTTTCCTGACTTCCCACATTATTCAGAGATTATAATTTCAGTTTCCTATAAGAGTACTAATCCTCAAAGTATTCCTCAAATGGAACCCTCATCAAGGATTCCATTACACTCATCTGATTTCAATATCCTGTTACCACTGTGTATTCCCCTTTCATTTGTGGTACCTGCAGAATTACACTCCTTGCTTTGAATCTTTACTATTTATTTACATTAAAAACTATTTTCTTCTGAATAGTTTTCTGCGTTTCGGAAGTAGTAGAAGTTATTCGTTTCTTATGTCAGTTCAGCCTGCCGTTTTGACCTAAAGGTCCACTTTAACCTTTCTAAACTTCAGTTTATCTGCAACATTGGAATAAAGATAACAGCTGCATTGTAGGGTTGTTGTGGGGAGTAAATGAGATAATGAATATAAAACTTTTATTTACTGGACACATAGTAATTGCTCAGTGTACACTATTAGCATGTGAATCAGCTACTGCACTTCCTGCCAAATTTCAGATACTCAATACTTTATCACTTTAATCTATAATTATGATTATTTGTATATATCCTCATCTCAGATCCATTCATGATTGGGAACCATATCAAGAATTGAAATAGTGTCAGAACTATTCAAATATTTCTACAATTTGCTAGTCACAGAGATATATACACACTGATATATATAATTTGACCAGGACAGTGTTCTTTGTTGAGAGCAGTTTTGCCTCTAAAGGGACATTAGCAATGTCTGAAAACATTTTTGAGGGGTGAGGTGCTGCTGGAATTTTTGTGGGTAGAAGACAGAGATGCTGCTAAGCATCTTGCACAGCCTCTCACAGCAGACTTACCTGGCTCACAATTTCAGTGGTGCTGAGGTTGAGAAACCCTGAATTAGTTTATTCAAACCGTTTCATGTTTCAAATTCAGTTTATCTTAAAACCGGTTGTCTCAAAAAAGTATCGTGAATGGTGCTGTTCACTGAATTGGTAACAATGTTGATTTTTAAATTGGTGACCAAGGTTATCAATCTGATTCAAAGGAAACTTTTCATATAACCCAGGATTTCTTTGGCAGTGTAGGGTGAAGAGAAGTTACCACATTCATGTATTTATGTGGCAAAGAACAATATTAATAAACAAGACAACATCAATAAACTCAACAGCAACAACTCACAGTCAGACACCTATATGCATAAACGCATAGTCACACAAACAAAAGCCAGTGGGGCATGATAACACTTTTAAAGAGAATGTGAAATTAGCTAGGGATGTTTTTAGAATTCTGGAGTACATAGCATGTAACATTTATACTGCTAAAGTTTCTGAATTTGTTCTGAATATAAAATTGAGTTCCTTTGGGAATATAGCCCTCATCCTAGTCTCTTCACAGCTTTTTAAGAAAATATTTTTCATTGTATTTTAACTTCCTGTTTTTCTGTTTATTTCCTTTTCTAGGCATCTTCGGTGGCAAATATCTTGCCTTATGTATTTTTGTATCTATAGCATCAAGCATGGGACTTGAGGTACAGAAGATAATAAAGGTCCAAATTAATGAATGAATAGGTGAATGACCAACACCTATAAAATAATTTATCAATATTTCTACTCATACTTAAGACTATATACCCTGGCTAAGTGAGGTACTGGAGGATGCAGTGAGTAGAAGGGAAGAGAAAATGGAAAGAGAAATGGAAGCCCAGCCTCTAAAAGAATGCAGGGCTGGAAAACGATGTCAGCAACCAAGATACTTTATATGCTGCTGCTGCTGCTAAGTCGCTTCAGTCGTGTCCGACTCTGTGCGACCCTATAGACGGCAGCCCACCAGGCTCCCCCGTCCCTGGGATTCTCCAGGCAAGAACACTGGAGTAGGGTGCCATTTCCTTCTCCAGATACTTTATATACAGCAATCCAAAATGACTTTTCAACAAAGACTGAAGTAATTCCTATTGTCTTGGAACCAGACAAACATCACTAGTCTCTGCAAATATCAATGGCATGCCCAAAGTCAAGAACACATTTCGCTTATGTGTGTGCAGTTGGTGTTTTGGGTTTATGACTGTTAGCCAACCAGCTGGGCTTTTCTCAGGCAGACTTCAGCATAGCATCCGGCATTTTATTCTTTCCATAGATTAGACAATTTCAAATAATAGTACCAAATCTCTAGTGAACAAATCCTCTATTGCCACTACTCATATGTTCAATTTAGGAAAAGCTGTAACATCAACCCAGATCTAGAGAAGTATATATCCTAAGTGAACATTTTATGTTTGAATAATTTTCAATATTTTCCAATTAATGATTTCTTAATATTAAAATCTTGATATTTTGTGCTCTCTTGAATAGCAACCATTTAATCTATTCTCTCTTAAGATGCTTCTACATTTTCATCTGGAAATCTTTTCCTCATTTTATACATGAGAAAACTGAGTATTTGAAAGACAGAGAAACTTGTCCAAGAACTTCACCACTATTAGTGATGGGGCAGAAATTCAAGGCCAGGTCTTTTTGGCTCAGTGTCTTGCCTTCTTGTCTTGGTCTCCTCATGACCAATGTATAGCAAATTTCCACTCCTTAGACAAATTTCTCCATAGGAGGCCTTCCCATTTTCTATTTTCAGTTGTTCACCATAAAGCATATTTGAACATAAAAGTTTCGGTTTTAAGGTAGAATTATTCATAAATTTCTTCATGCTATACGACCTTCTGCTAGACTGTGAACAATGTGAAAGAAAAATGGTATTTTTCTTAAGAATCAATTTTATTTCTTTCATGAATGTATTGGACAGATACAAATATACATCATTTAATAATCAGCCTAGAGCTTTCCTTAAAAAATGTTGTTTTAAATTTCAGGTAAAATGTAGATATAGTCTTATGAAAGATTCAAACAACACAGAAAAAGCAAAGCCCTCCTCAGACTTTAGTCCCACCTCCAGGTGTAGCCACCTGAACTAGTTATTATCTAGATTCCTCAGCAACAAATTCACCTTATCTTCTTATATTTGCGACACTGCAGCTGGGGCTGTTCACTGCCAACAGTATGCTTCCTGGGAGGTTTTATCAATAGGGGGTAGAAGGAGGCAGAAAAGACTTCTCAGTTTTTTTCCTATACCATTCAGTATTAGTCCCACAGTGGCGATTTGCCCCTTCAGTCTCCATGTTCATTTGACAATTCTGAGACCAGCCTCAGGGACTCCCCAGAAGCACAGCTGAGGCAGATGGGTCTCCCCACAAATGGCCGAGCGTCCATCTCCAGGCTCTGCCTTTATGTGCCTGGATCCTTATAATCTGGTTGCTTTGCTTTGCTTTGTTTGTTTGTTTCCCCAGACTGATGATGGTAGCTCTTCCCTGCAGCTGTCTCTCTGATTTCCTTTAGTGTTTCCTCTGTGTTCTCTTACCCTTTTAACTTGCATGTTAAATAACTTCTCTGTTTGCAATATAGTAAATTGGTTTTCTATTTTGCTGACTAGTTTTCCATTTTTCCCTGAAAGTTATATCATCACAATCATATATATCCCTACAGATGTTTTTCTTATCCTCAACTTGATATTTTATAATTTTGACCAATGATTACATCTGTTTAAAGAGAATGTGATAGGTGATAATATAGGAAAAGAGTAGCGAGTACAAACCCAACTGTGTAGGACAGGGCAATACTGCCACTGACTAGTGCAGACTTTGAGAAAATGAAAGGCTGAAGTGAGTTTCCGGCTCACAGCCTGGCTTCTGCTTCCTTGAGATTTATTATAGGTACTCCTGGGAGGGTAAGCAGATGGACAAGACCATGAGTTAATCTTCAGAGATGTCAGGTTCCCCGCAGCGGTCTATCAGCATGGTTGTACTGAGCCAGGTACGGGTCGTTTAGCAGGAATATGGTCAGGGGTCAAGCATGGTGGGCTGCTCCGTGTCTTCTATTTCTGTGTTCACTTTAGCCAGCTTCCAGTTCTCAGAAGTTTGTAAAATCAGCACTTCTTTGAGGTGTAATGAGTGTTCTCGCCACATGGCCCATTCAGGACATCTTAGTAATGAGAGCACAGTACTCAGCAGGTTTAACTTTGGAGTACATTTCTCAAGCTGTGTGGGTGGCCCTCTGTACAGTGGCATGCCGCTGTCTTCCTGGGTTCTTCATTCACCATTATCCTGGGATTCTCTTTGCCTCCAGATTGGAAATAACTTTCTTTCCTAATCTTGGAGATATTTTCCCACTATCTTCTAGTTTCCAGTGTTTGCTAGGAGAAATTTGAAGGCATTCTGATTTCTTTTTCATATAAATTATTTTTCTCCTCTCAGAAAGCTCATAGAATCTTCTCTTTCACCTCATCTTCTGAAATTGTGTGATGATGTGCCTCAGTGTGAGTCTGTACGTGTGGTAGGCCCTTTATGTCTGGAGACTCGTGTTCCTGAGTTCTGAGAAATGTTCTTGAACTGTTTAGCCAATGATTGCCTCCTTCACTTTTGCTGTTTTCCAATTTCCTTTTTTGGAACTCTTATTATACCTGTTCTCTAACTTCTTAAAATTTTCTTCCTCTTTTTGAAAAAGTAGTTCTGTAAGATTTTCTCTGCCTTCTGAGTCATTATTCCTTTCCCATCTCTGTCTTTGACTGTTTCTAAAGAGAGAATTGGAAGTATTTTCTGTTTATTTATTTATTTTTGGTGCCTGAGCAGTTTGCTATCTGCAAACTGAGGTGTTTTTGCATTTGAACAGTCTCACTCCTTTTTACCCTAGGGTATGCCTCCCTTGGGCTTCCCATGTGGCTCAGTGGTAAAGAACCCATCTGCCAGTATAGAGACACAGGAAACTTTGGTTTGAATCCTGAGTCACAAAGATCCCCTGGAGGAGGAAATGACAGCCCACTCCAGTATTCTTGCCTGGAGAATCCCCATGGACAAAGAGTGTGGCAGGCTATGTAGCCCATGGGCTCGTAAAGAGCTGGACTGAGTGACTGCACATGCACGCAGGTGGTTCCCTTGCCAATTCGGGTCTCACAAATACTCAGTTGAGTGTTCATGTATTTGATTCCATTTTAGTCCGTGTGACAAAAACTACTATTATTTTCAAGACCTGCCTCTCCCTCTAGATTAGCAGCTACTGCACTTAATGTCAGGCTTTTGTGGTACCAGAGTCTTAAGGTTCATTGTCTTCAGACTTTCAGTGTTCTTTTTCAGAGTTTTAAAGCCACTATGATTCCTGATTATTTGCATATGAGTTTTCTTCTTTCTTTTCTAGAGGCTTATTAAATCTCTGTTGAACTCATACAGGTTTGCATTTCTGATTCTCCACTGACAATTATGCTCAAAGGCAGCTATCTTTGCTGGACATACATAGGTGTTTTGGAGGCAGGTGAAATAATACATGTCTTCGAATGTATTCTTTGCTCCCTATTCTGCTCCTCTTTCTATATTCCTGATACTCTTTTTTTAAACTGCCACCTACCCATTGTTTTAGGTCTATTACTCAGGTTTCACTCTTGATTTCTCTCTAGCTTCTTCATTGCACATAAAATAATCACCACAGTCTGCTTGTTGTGATCTGTTCTTACAAATTGGTTGAATTTTAATTTTTTCTTGTTTATATCACTACAAGGTGTAAATACTTCTTGACTACTACAACAGCCTAGTCGTGTGACTCTGCTACATGACTTGTATTCACTCTCAGCAAATTTGTCAGAGTTATTCATCTAAATGTAACTCTGACCTTGGCCTCTGCTCTCAACCTTTTAGTGACTTTCCTTTGCTTACAAAGTAAAATGGAAGCTCCTCAATACAGGCATTTGGGGCCTTCCATGAACTCAATCCTATCTACGCATTTCAGTTTGCTTGAGTTACTGTTAACAAAATAAGATAGACAGTGGCTTAAACAACAAACAGGTATTTCTTACAGTTTTGGAAGCTGGGGATTCTAAGGTCAGGGTGCAGATTGTGTTCCTATAAAAGCCCTCTTCCTGGCTTGCAGATGGCTCCTTCCTGCTGTAGTCTTAGATGGAGGAGGGAGGAAGCTCTGACATCACTTCTTTTTCCTACAGGGACAGTGATCCCATCATGAGGGTTTCACCTTTGTGACCTCATGTAAACCTAATTACCATCAAAAGTTTTCACCTCCTAATAGCTTCATATAAAGGGTTAGGGCTTCAATATATGAATTTTGGGGTGATATATTTAGTTTATAACACTGCCTCTTCAGCTTCACATCCCCCAACTTCATGGCTTATCATGCTTTATAACTTGCACTTTGGAAATTTGAAACTGTGTTTATCTCAGCATGCCTCACGCTGTTCACCACTTTACATTTGGTCATGTTCTACAGCTGCCTTTAATGCCTGTCCTACTTCCCTTTACATGGATATTATGATTTCTAGGAAACCTGTGCTTAACCTTCAAACTGGATCAATTTCCCTTTCTCTGTACTCCCTTAGTACACAGAGTCTCCCTTGGTATTAGTTCAGCAAATACCTGTTATAGCCCCACTATGTGTATATGGTTTTCTTTTCCTCTAAAATATGAAGCACCCCAAGTACAGAGATTATATCATTTATATTTTTATGCCCAGTGAGCATAGCGCCTGGTTCATGGCAGGCCCTCAAGAAATATTTGTTATTAGACTAGGTAAATATATAACTTTACTTGTGTTGTTAATCTGTGTTAACTACCCCAAACGTCCTGAACATTTTGCTGGTATATGTGCCTGCATTTTATTTTAATTTTCTGTGTTGAAATGCTTAACATAAACATAAATTTGAAACAGTTTTGACATCAGCACTCTTTTTATAGTCTCAATCTTACATTTATAGCATGCATGAGTTTATATGCTGAGACTAATGGGTCCCATTTATGACATTAAAAAATTGTGCTTAAGCTTTATCGGTAGGGCATTGCCTCAGTGGATTCTCAAACACTGATCAGTGACTGGGTGAGAGTAGATTCAGATGTGGGAAGTCCAGAGTATTGTGTTAAAGAGCAGTTGCTGAGATCAAGGCTAAATTTTGTAGCTTCCGGAGTGCTTATGTCATCCATATCCTGTGATGCTAGTTTTGAAGAAGTAAAACATCAGACATTCTAATCATTATTTCTTAGAGAAGATCTCTGAAGAGATGACAGCAAATTAGAGGCCATCTTCTGGCAAGAGTGAAAAGAAAGTGAATCATTTTATAAAGGAAGTAATATGTGGAAAATATTTTTTCATCTGTGACATGCTACACAATTATTTACTCTTGAAATCACTATGATTGTTATTTAGGCCAGTGTGAAAGTTAATTGCCTTTCTCAGCTCAGCCAGATTGTTAGGCCTCTCACATTGTCCCATGACTCAAGATGAGCAAATTCTCTTTGCCATTTATAATGGACTCTAGTAGCTATTATTTCTAGAGAATAGGTTGCTTTTTCTCTTTTTGTTTTAAGCATACTCTATCTTTGGCCAGGAGCGTAACTGAGGCCTGGACAAACTTGATGCTTCATTCTCCTCATCAGAATAATTTATTTAAGGGGATCCAAGCAGAACCAATCTTAATCCTTCTTTGGGATGTATGTATGGATGTTGGAGAGAGACATTTTTCTTTTCTATTAGTTTTTAAGTTGGGGCATTATAGACATTTGGTGGGCTTTTTGAGTTGTCACTGGTTAACTTTCTGCATTGATGAAGTCCATGGGTAATTTTGTAATAAGATTTAGAATGAGAAAATCAAAGTTGGGAGATGGGGCAGGTGAAAGAGAGAGAGCACTAGTAATATAATTTGCATTACTTAATCCAGTTATGTCTGAATCTAGCAACTTCTGAACTTACCAGTTACATGATTAATTCATCACTTTTTTTTTGTTGTTGTTGTTAAACTGTTTTTAGTTGTTTCCTTTTTCCTTCTTGCATCTGAAAGTGTTCTGACAAAGATATCACTAGGGTGTTTTGACCACCATTCTCCTCGCCTCATTCTTTTCGCTGGGCCCTATTCTGCTTCCTAATTGCATGATGTTTGCTAGTTAAGCATAGGGATGATGAATCCAACTACTTGAACTTGAATCTTAGCTCTTCTAATGATTAGCTATATAATCTTAGGCAAGTTATTTAATCTCTCTGAACTTATTTTTGTGTCAGTAAAATGAGATAATTACTCGTGCCCACTTTTTGTGTTAATGCATGTAAAGCATCTGCAAAAGGACCTGTGACATGTTAGTGGTTTAGTAGATATTAGTTATTTTAATACTGTTTTCTAAAAAAGAAAAAATTCAAAATATTTATGTTCATCATTATTGCCTGATGTGCAATTGTTAGATTTTGAAGGCTAAAGACCTTGTCTTCTTAGCTCGCATAGCTCGCACAGATTATGATACCTAGTGTAATCTCTTATTTATGGTGACATTTCTCTGATTTACCTGTTCCCTCACCAGTTGCCAATATGAAGACTTGTGATTCACAGTCTCCTTCCTGAGGGCTGCACGCCTTGATCTGTTTCCTGGTGCACATAGCTTTTCTCTTGACCTCATTACTTTGTATTTTACTGAAGGCTCTTGTTTTCTTGTCCATTTCCCCTTCTTTGACTATATTTTTTAGTCTACTTCTTATCATGCTATTTCAACCCATTACTTCCTCACCAAATCTTTATTGAGAAGGGCTCTTCCTAGGTTTACTCGAGTCTTGTGAGCAGGTTTAGGGCAGCATTCAATAAATATTTATGGTTAAGAAATTACAGAACACATCCCAAGCAGTAATGTTCTAAACTCATAGTGAAAGAAAGTTAACTACACACTGATCGTTATGATCTAATACAGGCTTGGCAGATTTGTGCTTTTCAAACTTGATTATTTGCCGCCTGATGTTTTCCTCAAGCCTTAATTTTCTTTTGTGGTAAATGATTTTAATATTAAAGTAAACTGATATATTTTTAACTCCAAATAAAAATTTGCATGGTTTGAGGAAATCAAAACACATTCTAAAGAAATGTTTTCATTTCCATGGGTGTTAGGCCTGTGGATACGAATTCTCTAGAGTGTAGTTGGTAGGACATAAGTTACTGTTCTTTTTTTGTTAAGGATACCTCTGTGGAAACATTTGAGAAGATGATCATACTGCATATTTCCTTGGCCAGTGTGGTTGATGTTCAACAGGAGTCAGTACTTAATAATAGCTTCCAGTTTAGAACGCACTTATATGCCCAAGACTCCGCTACACACTGGAGATCCAACCAGTCAATCCTAAAGGAAATCAATCCTAAATTTCCATTGGAAGGACTGACGCTGAAGCTGAAACTCCAAATACTTTGGCCACCTGATGCGAAGAATCGACTCATTGGAAAAGATCCTGATGCTGGGAAAGATTGAAAACAGAAGGAGGATGGGATGACAGAGGATGAGATGGTTGGATGGCGTCCTCGACTCAATGGACATGAGTTTGAGTAAACTCTGGGAGTTGGTGATAGACAGGGAAGCCTGGTGTGCTGCAGTCCATGGGGTCACAAAGAGTCAGATATGACTAAGTGACTGAGCTGAACTGACCGCTACACACAATATACATGATTTGGTATTCACAGCAAGTCTGTTTTACAGAAGAGGAAACTGAATTTTAAAAACCTAAATAACTTGAATGAGGTCTCACAACTATTTTGTGTCATGATGGAGTCAAATCCAGGTCTGTAAATCCATAAAGTGCCTTTAACTACTACTGTGCACAACCTATGAGGAGTCATTCAGAATAACTTCATTCAAGATGAGAAATTTATGAACAATTGAAAAGAGCAGCTTCCATCCATAAACATCAGCTTGAGGTCTTTAAGAACTTAAGGGCAAAAGAAGGAAGGGAAAGAAAGAGAGACAGTGTTTGTATGTATGTGTTTATGTGTGTGTATATTATAAACACAGATATAGTTTGTATCTGTAGCAACTTTCTTGAGAAGACAGAATTGTAAACTTATCCTTGTATCTCAAAATTGCTGTTATTATCATTGTGTCTTCTGCCAGTTTGGTTTTGAAACCAGCTACGTTTTGTTTCAGGAAATAGTGCTATAGAATTTGCTTTGTGTAGGTCGTCATCTATTCAGGCCCTAAGCACAGAGTGGTGACTGTAATGAATGCCAACATTTTGACGGACAATTTGTCCTGAACATTGTCACCTAGGATTACAGTTCTTCAGTTAAAATCATTGGAGAAGGTCAAATAGTCTGCTTTATTGTACATTATTTACAATAGAAAATCTGTTAAATTCCTTACTTAAAAGCTCATCGACAGAGCCATTTACCATCATCACATTTTCCTTCTTCTTTTCTCCTTTGCAAAGGTTGACTTGGCAAGAATGTTATTTTACTGCTACACTGTGAACCTCTGGTGCATATTCTTATGTATTTTAGCAAGTGAACCATTTCATCTATTTGGCTTAAAGTGGTTCACTGTACTGTGTGATAGACAGCAAGAACCTGGCCTAACATAGTTTCTATTGATGCATTTAAACCTCATTGATCTACATACACAATGCTTAATGAAATTTGTAAACATATAGTTCATTTTTGCTTCTAATCTTAATATTAGTTCTATTTATGGGTGCCAGTGTAGAGAGTCAGACTGCTTCTGAGTGTTCCATGGAATAAACATCAGGACCCCAGGGATGCTTATACAAGGGCTTCTGTGGTCAAATGATTTATGCAACTGTTGTAAAAATATCTTTTAAAAAATCTTTATTGAATTTGAATTTGTTACAATATTGCTTCTGTTTTATGTTTTGTTTTGTTTTTGTTTTTTGGCCTTGAGGCATGTGAGATCTTAGCTCTCTGACCAGGGGTTGAACTTGCCCCCTCTGCAGTGGAAGGTGAAGTCTTAACCATTGGACCATCAGGGAAGTCTTCTGTAAAAGTGTATCTTGTCTTAAAGATTCACACCATAATTAGTATATGAACATCTCCAACTATCTCGCAATTAAAAGATAACTGACATTGTTTAAACCAGAATTTTATAAATTTATTTATCCAAGTTTAAAAATATTAGTTCTCAACTTACTGTGACACTGTTGTTTCTTGAAATAATACTTACCAGTACCCATTGGCTTTTAAGTTCAGTTGAACTGAGGTTAGAATTTTAGTTCTGTTATTTGAGTAGCACATTTGTCCTTCATTAGCCAAAGATTCCTCTTTTGGGGAATATTTTTCTCACAATATTGTTTTTAAATGAGTGAAACCATGTAGAGCATATTACACAATGCTTGGCGTAAGTTTTGGCTGTTGTGCTGTTTAGTGGCTAAGTTGTGTCTGACTCTTTGGGGATCCCGCAGACTATAGCCTGCCAGGCTCCTTATCCATGAGATTTCCTGGGCAAGAACACTGGAGTGGGTTACCATTTCCTTCTGCAGGGGATCTCCCTGACCCAGGAACTGAACCTGCATCTCTTGCATTGGTAGGTAGATTCTTTACTGCTGAGCCACCTTTGTTTTCTCTCATTTTCTTCAAGAAGCATTTAAAATGGCACTTTCTTTATGAATTCTTACTGCAGAATAGGTTTAGAAAAATAATCTGGACCTAAACTCATCTGAGTAAACACACATTTCTGTTGACTGTATTTTCAAATATCAACACAAAATGTATCCTGTGTTCAATATATACTCTGCTTAAAAGCAATGATCATAAATAATCCCTCTTAATACAGATGTGAAAATCATACGGTTCTGAGAAAGGGATTAGAGGAAGATCTGAGTTTTGGTCTTATATTAGGTTCTTCAGGTAGCCAAATGCTAAGATTATTGGAGTAAACTAAAGAAAGTTCTTTTAAGGCTGTGTGAGTCATCATAGAAGTAATAGATGCTTTTAGCATTTGTGTCTAAATGTGGTACTATTATTAGAAAAACTAAATGAAAAAATATAGCTGTAGCCCAATGAGTTTTGAGATATCAATCGTGCCTTTGGACAATGATTTTTATTGTCAGCTATCTTTAGTCAGTTCTCAACGGGCTGAATTTGTTGGGCCTACAACCAGTCAGGTTATAAAAATGAATCTGGAAGGATTGCACTTCCATGTGTAAAACTGCCTGTGGTTCTGGTTATTTGACTCAAGAAAGATGTAAGAGAAAAACAATTCAGGTGAACAAATATGCCTCGTTTATGATGCTGTGCCAGAAAGAATTCTAGGTGGTTGAACTGCAAACATTGGCCCACTATGCCTTTGTGATGCTGGGAGGGAGTGCAAGTACCAGAAGGAAAGCAGAATTACCACTGGTGGGTTAGGAAAACGAGTAGAGTTCAAAGATGATGTATTGAACTGCCCATCATTTCACACAGAAGCAGTTTCAGGATGCACCAGGTATTCACTTTATTTTGGTCATCTCTGCTGTTTTCTCCCTCTGTGATTTCATCTCTAGGTACAGGCTCCATTAAAGCAGAAAGCCTCAGTGCAGCATTATCCTGGGAAGGCAGCGGTAGATCTCGCCTACAGATTTAAATTTTTCTGTTTTAATCAGAATAGTGCATAATACGAGAGAAATTAACTTTTCTTTCACTAAATCGCACTCCCTTTCTTAGCATGACTTTGGAGTGTTGATGTGCCAAAAGACCCATTAGCTTCCACTGAGTAGGAGAGAAAGTGGCCAAAAAATGTGAGAAAGGGGGGAACCTTATCTTTCCACCCCTACATCCTTATGAATCCCTTTAATGTTTATCCCATTCCTGAATATTCACTTTGATCAGCTAATTTAAAAGAGAGTCCTCTTTAATAGAAAAACAGGGATTAGGAGGAGTCCATGGTGAAACATCAGAGAAGGCAATGGCACCCCACTCCAGTACTCTTGCCAGGAGAATCCCATGGACAGAGGAGCCTGGTAGGCTGCAGTCCATGGGGTCGCTAAGAGTAGGACACGACTGAGCGACTTCAGTTTCACTTTCCACTTTCATGCATTGGAGAAGGAAATGGCAACCCACTCCAGCGTTCTTGCCTGGAGAATCCCAGGGATGGGGGAGCCTGGTGGGCTGCCATCTATGGGGTCACACAGAGTCGGACATGACTGAAGCGACTTAGCATCAGCAGAAGCAGCATGGTGAAACATGGAAGCTGAAATGTAGGAGGGTCAACAGAGTGGGCTTTGAATTTTGGCAGATCTTGTGCTAAGCACAGGCTCTGTAATGTACTGGTTGTGACATCTTGATCTCTGAGATATAGTTTTCTATAATTATATTTGGACATTGTATAGCACAGTGGCTGTAACGGACATTTATTCCAGCATCTATTTCTTGGGAGTAGGCTTGGCATCACCCCCAGGTCTATACATGAACATAGGCAATTATAGCCCTTGCCACAGAAATTGGTTCAGTAGTGAGCAAAGACCTAGGCCATTCAGTGCATGGCACTGCGCTGAACTCTGGCCCACTGTGATTGGTCCAATCAAGTGAAATACACGTCAAGCACAAGGTAGGCACTGTCCCTTACTCTGAATGGTATAGTGTGTAGGTGATGAGTTTGGGAATCTGTAACACTTTATTTCACTGCTATAGAAGATGGCAGTCTGCAGATAAAGCTAGTACACAGAGGTTGAAAGGCCGAAGTGAATGACAAGAGAGATTGAATTTATGTCTTTCCAAAGCATGCACTTCCACTAGAATTTCTAGTTACCTGGGTTTCCCTTTTTTTTTTTTTTAACACAAATCAAACTGTGTTTTTATTAATTTCAAAATAAAGAATCCAAATTCACAAGTGTATTATAAATGTATCATGTCTGACATATCTGTCAGATTATTGTTGTTCATTTGCTAAGTTGTGTCCAGCTCTTTGTGACCCCACTGATGGCAGCATGCTAGGCTTCCCTGTCCTGCACTCTGTCTTGGAGTTTGCTCAAACTCATGTCCATTGAGTCAGTAATGTTATCTATCCATCTCCTTCTCTGCCGTCCCCTTCTCCTCTTGCCCTCAGTCTTTTCCAGCATCAGAGTCTTCAAGTGATACGGAAGAAAATACAGAAAATAGGAGAGAAAACTTTGCAATGGTGTGCTGAAATTAAGCAGACTGACAGAGAAAGCAACCCTCAGGCAGAGACCAAAAGGAGGCAAGGGAGCAAGTTATAAGACCATCTGGGAGAAGCATGTTTTGGCAGAAGCAAGAGCAAATGCAAAGGCCCTGAGGCAAGGCTCTGCCTGGTATGTTCTGAAAACAGTAAGGAGGCCAGCATCACTAGACTGTGGGGAACAGATGGAGAGTAGAAGATAAGGTCAGAAAGATAATGTGAAGTAGGTAGATTACAAATGATCTTGAGGCTATTATAGTGATTTTGGCTAACTCTCAGTTAGAAAGGAAGCCATTGGAAGATTTTAGGCAGAGAAATGAGATGACCTGACATATTTTGAAAGGATCATATGGTTATTTTTCTGAATATAGACTGGATAGGGGTATATGCTAGTGGCAGGTAGAGCAATGTCAGACGCTGGAAAACCAGTTAGGAGGCAGTTGCAGTAATCTAGGGAAGTGGAGACGGCTCTTAGGCCAGGGCAGTGAGGTGGATATACTGAGAAGTGGTCAATGTCTGATCATAGTTTGGAAGCAAACTCTAGATGATTCACTGTTGGATTCAATGTGTAGTGTGAGATTAAAGGGAGTCAAGGATGACACAAAAGAAAATAATACTTTTTATGTGGTGGGGCTGTTATGATTAATGAAATAATTTATAAAGACCAGGTATAGAGTAGGCTGTTGAATGATAGTTATAGAATAGTAATGAATACTTACTTGCATTGTATAAGATACTGACAACCTTATAGTCATAAAGGTAACAGCAATATATTTGATAATAAATAGGCTTTGTAAATTGATTCATGATTTGTAAGGTCTTTTCACATGTCTTGTCCTTTAAGCCTTAGAAAATCCTGAGATAGACATGTTTATTCCTGCTTTGCAGAGGC
Organism: Capra hircus; assembly: GCF_001704415.2. NCBI lineage: Eukaryota > Metazoa > Chordata > Mammalia > Artiodactyla > Bovidae > Capra > Capra hircus. The sequence continues at coordinate 73,505,269 of NC_030813.1, forward strand.
AAAAAACAGGGATGAAATGGGTAAAGTAGTTTTGGTCATTATTCCACTGAAATGGTTACCTCTTTGCAAACCTGGGTCTTATGGCCCCCAATACAGTTCTCCTTTCACTATAATATTCTGTCCACCTTCCTGTTCAAAAGTGGCATTTTTGAGGTCACTTCTAGGACAGGTTATAGATTGAGAGAAGTCCATAATTTTTCTTACTGTGACATACCTCATAGAGCAAAGTAGGAGCTTTCACTTGTGTCAATGTAGAGAAATAATCATAATAAATAACTACTGGATTGGTTAACACTAATTGCCATTAGTATTACTTGCATTACTACATGAAGTATGTCTAGTAAGTTTTATAGAAACTCTCTGAAGCAGTGTATCAACCAGGGTCCAATCAAAAGACAGTAATCCCACCAGTAATGTTATATAAAGAATTATTAAACTAGTAAGAGGTGTTTACCTACTAAAGAGAGTAAAAGAGACATCTAAAAATGCAGGGAAAGGAAATATAGAAAGTGGCTACCACTGCTAGGGCTGAGGAAGTGTAAACAGGAAGAAACTAAGAATGTGAAAGAGGGCTCGCCACTGAGGCTAAGACTTAGAACTCAGACCAGAATGAATCACACAATTTGTAGGCCCCATGCAAAATGTCTATTCAGGTATGATCTAAATCAAATCACTTATGATTATATAGTGGAAATGACAAATAGATTCAAGGGATTTGATATGTTAGACAGAGTGCCTGAAGAACTATGGATGGATGTTCGTGACATTGTATAGGAAGCAGGAATCAAGACCAAACCCAAGGAAAAGTGCAAAAAGGCAAAATGGTTGTCTGAGGAGGCCTTACAAATTGCTGTGAATAGAAGAGAAGTGAAAGGCAAAAGAGAAAAGGAAAGATATACCCATTTGAATGCAGAGTTCCAAAGAATAGCAAGGAGAGATAAGAAAGCCTTCCTCAGTGGTCAATGCAAAGAAATAGAGGAAAACAAAAGAATGGGAAAGACTAGAGATCTCTTCAAGAAAATTAGAGATACTGAAGGATCCTTTCATGCAAAGATGAGTACAATAAAGGACAGAAATGGTATGGACCTAACAGAAGCAGAAGATATTAAGAAAAGGTGGCAAGAATACACAGAAGAACTATACAAAAATGATCTTTACGACCCAGATAACCATGGTGATGTGATCACTCATCTAGAGCCAGACATCCTGGAATGTGAAGTTAAGTGGGCCTTAGAAAGCATCACTACGAACAAAGCTAGTGGAGGTGATGGATTCCAGTTGAGCTGTTTCAAATCCTGAAAGATGATGCTGTGAAAGTGCTGCAATATGCCAATATGCCAGCAAATTTGGAAAACTCAGCAGTGGCCACAGGACTGGAAAAGGTCAGTTTTCATTCCAATCCCAAAGAAAACCAATGCCAAAAAATGCTCAAACTACTGTATAACAGCTAATTTCACATGCTAGCAAAAAAACAAAACAAAACAAAACAATACAAAACAAAAAACCCAAAATTCTTCAAGTCAGGCTTCAACAGTACATGAACTTTCAGATGTTCAAATTGGATTTAGAAAAGGCAGAGGAACCAGAGATCAATGTGCCAACATCTGTTGGATCATAGAAAAAGCAAGAGATTTCCAGAAAAATAACTATTTCTGCTTTATTGACTATGCTAAAGGCTTTGACCGTGTGGACCACAAGAAACTCTGGAAGATTCTTCAAGAGATGGGAATGCCAGACCTCCTGATCCACCTCTTGAGAAATCTGTATGCAGGTCAGGACCCAACAGTTAGACCTGGGCATGAAACAACTGGTTCCAAATAGGGAAAACAGTATGTCAAGGCTGTATATTGTTACCCTGCTTATTTAACTTATATGCAGAGCACATCATGAGAAATGCTGGGCTGGTTGAAGTACAAGCTGGAATCAAGATTGCCAGGAGAAATATCAATAACCTCAGATATGCAGATGACACCACCCTTATGGCAGAAAGCAAAGAAAAACTAAAGAGCTTCTTGATGAAAGTGAAAGAGGAGAGTGAAAAAGTTGGCTAAAACTCAACATTCAGAAAACTAAGTTCATGGCATCTGGTCCCATTGCTTCATGGCAAATATATGGGGAAACAATGGAAACAGTGAGTGACTATATTTTGGGTGTGGGGGCTCCAATATCATTGCAGATGGTGACTGCAGCTATGAATTTAAAAGATGCTTTCTCCTTGCAAGAAAAGTTATGACCAACCTAGACAGCATATTAAAAAGCAGAGATATTACTTTGCCGACAAATGTCCGTCTAGTCAGAGCTATGGTTTTTCCAGTAGACATGTATGGTTGGGAGAGTTGAACTATAAAGAAAGCTGAGCACTGAAGAACTGATGCTTTTGAACTGTGGTGTTGGAGAATACTCTTGAGAGTCCCTTGGACTGCAAGGAGATCCAACCAGTCCATCCTAAAGGAGATCAGTCCTGAGTGTTCATTGGAAGGACTGATACTGAAGGTAAAACTCCAATACTTTGGCCACCTGATGCGAAGAACTGACTCATTAGAGAAAACCCTGATGCTGGGAAAGATTGAAGGCAGGAAGAGAAGGGGACAACAGAGGATGAGATGGTTGGATGGCATCACTTACTCTATGGACATGAGTTTGAGTAAACTCCAGGAGTTGGAGTTGGACAGGGAGGCCTGAAGTGCTGGAGTCCAGGGGTTGCAAAGAGTTGCACATGACTAAGGGACTGAACTGTTGCAAAATGAAAGTTGTTCAGGGCACTTGTTAAAAAATTATTGAGAGTTTCGAGATGTCAGCATCAGTGCAACCTTGAAGGCGCCGTTGACTTGGGCGGGACTGTCTCAGGAACATGCCAGCTGCTGAAGGGAAACAAACTCAGCAGAGGGTGTGAGCCAGAGTTGGTCTGTAGGAGAAGCCTGCTGAAGACCCCTGAGAAAGGTGTGAGTAGGCTGGAATTTATCTATAAGAAATGCCCACAGATGTTGGTTCAGATTTTAATATGCCAGAGGTGATCTGCAGTAAGTTGCTTCTGGGGGAGAACCTGCTAGAGAGTGAGTGCCTCTGAGGCCTCCTAAAAACTGCTGGTGACTGTAACATGGGAGGGAGAAGCAGCCAGACTGGAATTAGGAATGGAAGCTCCTTTCTCTTGCAGTGACCCTCTCGTGCCCTCTATTGAGAAGCCTGACACTGTGTCAGCTTGACAGAGGAAAATGCTTATATGGCCCATTTGTAGTGTCACAAAGCATGGCAAAGAAAGGTGGATTTGAAGCAATAAAATAACTGGCGCTGGCAAGTATTGTGATAATTCTATCGTTACACATGAAAAAGCTATTTCAGAAAGTTGGAGTCTCCAAGTTGAAAAGTTATTGGCAACTGTAGACCTCATGACTATCAGTTTGTTGTGTTGCACCCATTGAATTCATGAGTTTGCTGCCTTAAGGGGGGTAATCAGAAACTGAGTGGGGTAGAGGGGGCTTGAGGGATAAGCACAGCAGGTAGTCCTAGGAGGCAAGTGCATCACTAAACACTTGCAGAGACTTCTCATAAGAAACAAGCCAGAAGGACAGAGCAACAGGAAAATCAAAGGTTTCTTTTCATTGTACTTAAGGACAACCACATAGTTAGTGAGCGAAAGCTCTTTTTTATAGAAGACTTTCAGCTAATACATGAAAAAGGATAGCACAGAATTAAAATAACTTTATTTTACAACCCCTAGTGATATAATGGTTTAAACAATATTCACTGATGTCTGCTAATATCAAACAAGGAAAAACAAACATGTGCTGCTTTTTTTTTTTTTCCATCTCCCAGTCTTCTTTTCTACTGGAGAATGTCCTCTACCAAAGGGTGAGGTTTTGAACCAAATAAATACATCCATAGTTCTAGGATTTCCAACACCAGACAGAATCAGAAGGAAACCTGAGGGGGGCAGTAACGGGGACCCAGGCCAAGACAACACTGAATCCACACTGTTAGAGAAATCTTTAGGAGTGGTTCCTTCAAGGAGACAAAGCTAACAAAACACCTAATGTACCTGAAGATTTTGAAAAGATATTTGCATAATCAAGGACGTGTTTGGATTTGAATTATTGCTAAGTACATAGAAAATTAAACCAGTATAAAAACACTGGAAAATCATTTCACTGCAGGGAAAACAAAATGCATTGGAAAAGACAAAATAATCATAGCATATTATATACTGTTTACCTATGAGCAGATACCACACTGTTGTTGTTTAGTTACTAAATCATGTCAGACTCTTTGTGACCCCATGGACTCTAGCCTGCCAGGCTCCTCTCTCCTTGGGGTTTCCTAGGCAAGAATACTGGAGTGAGTTGTCATTTCCTTCTCTAAAACCTGAACTTCTTGATTGAGACATCACCTATGAAGTATTATCTGAAAAAATCTGTTACCTAACTACCAATTGACAGAAAATCCAGAGACAAAGGAAAATGTTAAAGGAAACTGCTAGCATAAAGTCAGAAAGCCCAGAGTGTGTAAACTACAGGATAAATGATCAAGATTTTCCAATAAATGAATTAAACATAAAAGACATAGAGGAAGAACCTGGAAATTAGTAACTTCAGAGGCATACAAACAAGTGCAGTAAATGGGTCTTATGTAAATTGTTAATTGAACGTTGTTCTGTAGCCGTTAATTGAATGTTGTTTTTCTACTAGTTGAGAGAAAATAATAAGATATTTCTCACTATACTAGAGTCATATAACTCGGTTTTGCAAAATGGAATTGTATGGGAGGAAAAATAGGGTTTTTATTATAAAGCACTTAACCTATATTGTATGTTTATGTTTTTGAGTTATTTAATTAAAAAAAAATCAAAGGAAGGAAATCCTCATATTCACTTTGGAGAGTTTGACAAGAATTTTCCTCTAAAGTGACTTAAAAGATCCCTCTCTTTTCACTTCAAAGTGTCCTTGATTCTTAGGCTTGCCTAATCTTAGCAGAGCTGACAGAACACAGCATTTAATAAGATTTCATCAGTGTCCAGAAGTGCTGTTTTACCCTAGGTAACTTGAAACAGGAAAGAAGAAAAATGCTTATTTTCCTATTAATCAAACTGTTTCAAACAAGCTTTTAGGGTATCCTTGGGCTACCAAAGTCCTGTTTCTTTTCCTTTTTTTTTTTTTTCAATAGACATCTCTGAAAACAGGGAGGCTACAAGCTATAGCAACATTAAGAGGCTTCGTTTCTTTCGGATACAATTAAAAAAACAAAACAAAAAAACAACAACTCTACTCAGGGTACTTGATGGGCCTAGCATAGTTTCTTGCACTTAGTAGGCACATGTGTAGAGTTGCTTGAATTGAATTGTGTTCTTAAGAGAGAGCATGGGGTCCTGAAAATAACTGCTTCCTAGTCTGTGTGGTTGTTTAGCCACTAAGTCATGTCTGACTCTTTTACAACCCCATGAACTGCAGCACTCCAGGCTCCTCTGTCCACGGGATTCCTAGTCTAGTCTGTGACTCACCATCAAATGCTCTTGGGACCTTGTATGCGTTACATCACCTTTCTGGGCCCCAATGTCTTCATCTTCAAAATTATGACAATGAAGTAGAAAAGTGCCATGAGCCTTTCCAGCTCTGACATTTGATGCATACAAATGATTAACACCATTCCTGCTTCTCACGTGGTAAGGTAGTATTGGAGATATTAAATTATGTTTTCTCTGATGTTTCCTCTTTTACTCCATATTCTTTTCAAGCCTGGGTCAAAAGAGGTTTGCATCAGGTCTGAGTACTTGAGAGAATGAGGATTTTGTGCGGATAAAGGCTGACCAAAACTGTATGTTCCTACCCAGATTCCCTGGTGTTTTAATCCTGCCTAAATCTGGCAGAATGTTCGTCAGTTCAGTCACTGTCGTGTCTGACTTTTTGCTGCCCCATGGACTGCAGCATACCAGGCTTCCCTGTCCATTACCAACTCCTGGAACTTGCTCAAACTCATGTCAATTGAGTTAATGATGCCATCCAAGTATCTCATCCATTCTCCTGCTATCAATCTTTCCCAGCATCAGTGTCTTTTCTAACAAGTCAGGTCTTCACATAAGGTGGCCAAAGTTTTGGAGCTTCAGCTTCAGCATCAGTTTTTCCAATGAATATTCAGGGTTGATTTCCTTTAGGGTTGACTGGTTGAATCTCCTTGCAGTCCAACAGACTCTCAAGAGTCTTCTCTAACACTATACTTCAAAAGCATCAATTCTTCAGCCTTGTTTATAGTCCAACTCTCATATCCATACATGACTATTGGAAAATCATAGCTTTTACTAGATGGGCCTTTGTCAGCGAAGTCACATCTCTGCTTATTAATATGCTGTCTAGGTTGGTAATAGCTTTTCTTCCAAGAAGAACGCATCTTTTAATTTCATGGCTGCAGTCACCATCTACAGTGATTTTGGAGTCCAAAAATATAAAGTCTGTCACTGTTTCCATTGTTTCTCCATCTATTTGCCATGAAGTGATGGGACCTGATGTTATGATCTTAGTTTTCTGAATGTTGAATTTTAATCCAACTTTTTCACTCTCCTTTTTCACTTTCAGCAGGAGGCTCTGTAGTTCCTCTTCGCTTTCTGCCATAAGGGTGGTGTCATCTGCGTATCTGAGGTTATTGATGTTCCTCCCAGAAATCTTGAGTCCAGCTTGTCTTTCTCCAGCCCAGCATTTCTCATAATGTACTCTACATATAAGTTAAATAAGCAGGATAACAATATACAGCCTTGACATACTCCTTTCCCTATTTGGAACCAGTCTGTTGTTCCATGTCAGTTCTAACTGTTGCTTCTTGACCTGCATACAGATTTCTCAGGAGGCAGTCAAGGTGGTCTGGTATTACCATCTCCTGAATAATTTTCCACAGTTTGTTGTGATCTATGCAGTCAAAGCCTTTGGTGTAGTCAATAAAGCAGAAGTAGATGTTTTTCTGTTGCTTTCTCTATGATCCAACAGATGTTGGCAATTTGATCTCTGGCGCCTCTGCCTTTTCTAAATCCAGCTTGAACATCTGAAAGTTCATGGTTCACATACTGTTGAAGCCTAGCTTGGAAAATTTTGAGCATTACTTTGCTAGTGTGTGAGATGAGTGCAATTGTGTGGTAGTTTGAATATTCTTTGACATTGCCTTTCTTTGGGATTGGAATGAAAGCTGACCTTTTCCAGTCCTGTGGCCACTGCTGAGTTTTCCAAATTTGCTGGCATATTGAGTGCAGCACGTTCACAGCATCATGTCTTAGGGTTTGAAATAGTTCAGCTGAAATGCCATTACCTCCACTAGCTTTGTTTGTAGTGATGCTTCCTAAGTCCCACCTAGCTTTGCACTCCAGGATGTCTGGCTCTAAGAGAGTAGTCACACCATCATGGTTATCTGGGTCATGAAGATTTTTCTCGTAGAGTTCTTCTGTGTATTCTTGCCACCTCTTCTTAATATCTTCTGATTCTGCTAAAATAAAGTGGAGGGGAGTGAGAAGTCCCTGAGTGACTGTATTTTCCCTTGAGCCACTGGATAGAAATGAAAGTAAACACTAACAGGGTAAAATAAAATCATATTGTATTTATTTATTATTATATTTTATTTATTTTAATATATATTATATATGTATAAATTATATTTATATATCCACTGTATACATTATTCAAAACATTCATTTTAAATCTTTTTTCTTTGCATCAGCTGGTTGTTTTGGTGTCCTATAAAGACAGTCTTAAATTATATAAGAAAAGAGGTTTGACATTTCTGTCACATAAAATGATATGGACTGAATTGTGTCCCTCCACAATCTCCATGTTCAAGTTAAATCCCCAGTGTGACCGTATTTGGAGACAGGGCTTGTGAGGAGGTGATAAAGCTTAGGTGCGGTCATAGCGTGGGGAGCGATCTGACCACACAACAATCCTCCCTCTCTCTCTGCCATATGAAGGCACAGCAAGAAGGTGGCCATCTGCAAGCCAGGAAGAGAGATCTCGCCAGAAATGGATAATGCTGGCACTCTAGTTTCTCAAACTCACAGCCTCCAGAATTGTGAAAAAATAAATGTGAAGTCTGTGGTGTTTTGTCATGGTGGTCTGAGCAGGCTAACAAATAAAGCCTTAGGAAAATCAACGCAGATGGATCTATAGTGAACTTTGTTGACATCAGAATGTCCTCAGAGGTAGGCTGTGGCAAGATACTGGAAGAGGTCAGTTTTCATTCCAATCCCAAAGAAAGTCAATGCCAAAGAATGTTCAAACTACTGCACAACTAAACTAATTTCACATGCTAGCAAGGTAATGCTCAAAACCCTTCAAGCTAGGCTTCAGCAGTATGTGAACCAAGAGCTTTCAGATGTACAAGCTGGATTTAGAAAAGGTAGAGGAACCAGAGATCAAATTGCCAGCATCTGTTGGGTCATAGAGAAAGCAAGGGAATTCTGCTTCACTGACTACTCGAAACCTTTGACTATGTGGATCACAACAAACTGTGGAAAATTCTTAAAGAGAAGGCGATATCAAACCAACTTACCTATCTCTTGAGAAACGTGTTCTGTCAAGAAGCAACAGACTGGTTCAAAACAGGGAAAGGGGGATGTCAAGGCTGTATATTGTCACGCTGCTTATTTAACTTTTATATAGAGTACATTATGTGAAATGCTGGGTTGGATGACTCACAAGCTGGGGTCTAGATTGCCAGGAGAAATATCAATAACCTCAGATATGCAGATGAACAACTCTAACGGCAGAAAGTGAAAGGAACTAAATAGCTTTTTGATGAAGGTGAAAGAGGAGAATGAAAAAGCTGACTTAAAACCTAGTATTGAAAAACTAAGATCATAGCATCCAGTCCCTTCACTTCATTGCAAATAGAAGAGGAAAAAGTGGTAGCAATGACAGATTTTATTTTCTTGGGCTCCAAAATCAATGTGGACAGTGACCACAGCCGTGGAATTAAAAGATGCTTACTCCTTGGAAGAAAAGCTATGACAAACCTAGACAGCATATTAAAACACAGAGACATCACTTTGCCCTCAAAGGTCTGTTTATTCAAAGCTAGTGTTTTTCCAGTAGTCCTGTACAGATGTGAGAATTGGATGATAAAGAAGGCTGAGCACTGAAGACTTCATGCTGTTGAACTGTGGTACTGGACAAGATTCTTGAGAGTCCCTTGGACTGCAAGGATCTAAAGCAATTCAACTCTGAATATTCATTGGAAGGACTGATGCTGAAGCTGAAGCTCCAATCCTTTGGCCACCTGATTCAAAGAGCCAACTCATTGGAAGAGACCCTGATTCTGGGAATGATTGAGGGCTAGAAGAGAAGGGGGTGACAGAGGATGAGATGATTGGATGGCATCATCAACTAATGGACCTAAGTTTGAGAACACTCTGGGAGAGAGTGAAGGGCAGGGAAGTCTGGCATGCTGCAGTCCATGGGGTCACAAAGAGTCAGACCCACCTTAGGTACTGAATGACAACAAAAATAAATTATTTGAAATAATTAAGGATAAAACTCAAGCTATGATCAGCGTTCCCCAGGTGAATGAAATCAGAGTAGAACGCTACTTGAAGAGTTGGTAATTAGATCTAATGGACTGTAAGTGAAATCGTAAGTGTTCAGTGCCATTGATTTTATTCTTAACCTCCTCCCTCTTATTTAGAACCTGTGAATTTTATGCTGACAAGGGGGCAAAACTGAAGAAAAGTGGGAGTAAGTGGTGCTTGTATAGTGGTTTTGTGGGGATTTCTGGCTACTCAGTTACAAACCAAGGAGCACCCCCTTGACATTCCTTCTAGAGCACAGAAATCTCTTCATTTAAATTTCTCCACTCAATCCCTGCCAGGAGCATACAACCTATCTTATCATAAATAGGAATCAAGAAACATCTACTAGATTTTAAAGCAGGAGACCCTCCTCTGTCTTTGATCACTTCTTTTACTTACAAAAGGGCTTCCCTGGTGGCTCAGATGGTAAAGAATCTGCCTGCAAAGTGGGAGACTCGGGTTCATCCCTGGGTTGGGAAGATCCCCTGGAGAAGGAAATGGCAACCCACTCCAGTATTCTGGCCTGGAGACTCCCACGGACAGACAATTATGGCTAAATCAACCACAGAATTTTGAAAGGTCACTTGAATTCTGCTTGAATTATTGGAATATTTGTTTTCTATCTTTGTGTTTGTTAGCATATACATCTCTTTCAGCTAGCTTGTTTAGACTGTATTGAAATTTATTTTCCCGTGAACATACCCAGGACAGAGATCAGCTTTAGAACCTGCAGGCCAATGATATAAGTTGACCTTTTACTAAAATCAACTTAAGATGAATTTTATTAAATTTGATACAATTCATTAAATTTTGTTAAATATTAGAATTCTTAACTCATCCAGAATGAATTTAAATTGCATGTAGAAATTTGGTTGTACATAAACCCTGTAGCTACTAGAGATCTGAATTTTCCTTTTTATCTTTATCCAATAAGCAAAATTTAGCCTCACCTTGGTTATATGTTCCTTGTGGTTTACCTGTGATAACCATCATGTCCCCTCTTGATTCTGGTCATCGGAAAGCCCCAGTGAGGGGCAAGGTATCATTTTTTTTCATTGGATCTTTGTCCTCGACCCTTCTGTGTAATACCACAGTTCAGTGCATGTCAATATTTAGATTGAAGTCCTGGAAAGAGCTCCAATTACTTACACTCACTCTTGGGCCTGATTTTCACAGTCCGAACTCCTTGTATGACCTCTATGCCCTGGTATTTCAAAGGAAGATTGGATAGCATGGTACTGGCTGTGATGATGAAGGTTACTAAAAATGACAAATAACTGACCCTTTAATAAGATTTAATAACAGGTTTATTGAGCTGTGAGGTTGTCAGTGGTAATGAGATTTTATTCTCATTTTCTCACATCTCTTTTAATTTACAGCAAATTGGAAAAAAATTGTTTTTAAGGGCTACCAAAAATATGATTCATGGCTTTTGCTCATGGATATGTTAAGTTCATTAAAAAATTATGAAGATGCATAATGCCCAGGGTAAACTGAAGACTCATAAAACATTTTACTTAAGGTAAAATTGATTTCAAATGTGCTGGGGGAGTGAATATTAGTTAGCCTTAGATTAATTCCCTTTAGCTTGGAGACTAAATGTACGGGGCAAGGTAGTTCTTTAAATTAAAGATGGCATAATTAAAAGTGCAATAAATTGAAAGAAATTACTTTATTTGATATAACTCTATGCAGTCTCGTCTCACTGTCTGATTCTGTTATGGCATTGCCAATGAGTGGTGACGACCAGGTACTGATTTTCAACTATATTATTCTTCACTGTAATCACCTTTCATTATAACACTTATCTGAAAGGGTACATCGATCAGAAAATGCCCATTAATTACACTGCTAATGGTCAGCAAGTGAGAGGATTATGCTAGAATGAATAGGGAACGAGCTGTAAGTACCTTTGGGATAGCGCTCTAAGTACAGCAGTGGTACCCTGGGCGATGCTGAATTGGTAGGCAAAGCTGCCAGCCTGGAGCCAGCAGGCAGCATGCATTATTGACCTTTCATTTACTTGGAAAACTGCAGGAGCCTGGAGCCCAATATTAACCAATGATACTCAGAGCTTCTCTGGCTTGGAAAGGCTTGGGGAATGTAGTCCCCTGATAATGCACAGAGATGTTTCTAAATGGCATGGCTTGATTATGCTTTAGGTTTTTGAAGTCTCCCCTTTTCTGTGCTGAAGAAGGATGAAATTTGAAACATGAGCTACAACCTTTTTATAATTGAATGTAAAGTATGGCAAAGAATAATGAATTTTAGATAAATTGTTTCCAAATACCTAGTGGGTTAACGGGTGCATTTATTTAGTGTATTTGTATATTAATTTTTCTTGAAACTATTTCCATATACTTTAGAACTGTTGAAATGTTTATTAATATGCAAATTTGTCATAGAGTCTTTACGTAGCAATATCTATCTTTGACCCCATTGGTATTGAAACTACACTTCTATTTTTTTTAAAGCTTTATTTAATGTTTAGAAAAATCACACCAAAAATAGTCTTCTTCTTGTATGGTGAGATATATTGTTGTTATAGATTTTAAATACTATTGTGTTTAAAAATTAGAGAAAAAGGAAATGAGATAATTTTGACTGACTTTAATATAGAAGTGAAGAGTAAAAAATTTAATGATTAGAGAACGAAGAAAATGGGATGATTATGGACTGATCACTGGAGAAATTAGGGTATGAATTGATTTTCATGTTTGAAGTAAGGGAGGGGAGAATAGGCAGGAGAGCTGCAAAGACTTTTGAAAGGGAGTGAAGTTACTCCTCCTTTATCCAACTTCACTGCTAACACAAAAGAGAAGAACACTGTAGTGCTGTTCTTGAGATGAGTCAGAAGTGGGACCCAGCAGAAAGAAGGAGCATCTCAAAATGAATAAAGGAAGAAACGAATGACTGAAATGGTGATTTTCTTAAATATTACTGCTCTTTACTTGTCTCTTGGCAGAAACACAAGAAACTTAAAATTACTATGCTATGCCAGTTAGGTTTTTAAGACATGAAGCATTTAGTTTTTTCAACTCATTTTTTTGTATTCTTTATCAAACAAGCTTAATTTTATTTTCTTTTTTGAGTTGTATGAATATACAGCTTCTTTGGGGGTATTAAGAAGATAATGCTTTTGTCTCTTGTGGGTGCCAAATATAGGACAAATTAACATTCAGCATACCTATTACTTGGAAATTAAAACACTATTACATTTTTCAGAATGATTTCTTTTATTACAAAGGTATATTTAATTAGGCATTTAAAAATGAAGTGTTCCTTGAAATTTGGAAGTAATTTTATTATTTCGATAATTCTCTTGCCAAATTAATTAGATATTGTGGGCCAAATGTGTAGTTAAAAGTCATCAGATTAATGCAAATGACAATTAGATAGTAGACTTTTAGAGCTTTTAAAATTTAATCTGAAAGGCAATTCTGAAAATAGTTCTTTATATCAAAATTAAAGATGCTATTTAAAATTAATTCTAAAGCTAAAGGACAAACATTATTTCAGATTAAATGCTATAGGACAAAGATTAATGGGGAAAATCTTTAATTAGTGGGAAGGAATTGAGTGGAAAATTATTAACTTGTCCCTTCATAAATCTTTAATACTAATTGATTAGTACTTTATATTTAAAGATATAATCACCAGAGTGTAAATAAGCAGTGTAACTCTTTTTTAATAGTGAGCTAAAATATTCCACCAGACATATGAAAGGCAATGCCTTCTGGAATAATTGGAGTATCCTATTTCCAGGATATTGAAGGTGTTTTATTAGAAAAACTAAATAGTTGTAAACTTTAGAATCATGAGGAAAAAAATAAAATGGCCATGCCACATGACTTGCAGGATCTTAGTGCCTCGACCAGGGATTGAGTGCCTGTGGCACTGGAAGTGCCTCATCCTAATCTCTGGACTGCCAGGGAACTCCCTAGAGTCATTTCTGAAAATTTTAATCTCTCTCTCTCTGCTGCAAACATCACACTAGCTATTTCAGAAGTACTAAATTTACCTCTATTGTTAAAAAATTTATTTCTTGAACTGCCATTAGGTAGTCATTTAAAAAATCTCCTAAAAATTTTTTTTTAATCTCTTAACCATTACATTTATTTTACAGAACTGTTAATACATGTATAAACTCATGCTGGTCTAAATGTGGGCATTTGAAAAAAAATTTACTTCGTTAATAAATATAACTGGAAATAGTTTTCTCACCTTCAATAGTCATAGAGAAGTCTAAAGAGTAAGGATGAAATGAAAACTCAGTTCAATTTTCATTAGCATGTGATCAATTATTTGATGAAAATTTATTAGAATTTCTCTTGAAGTGAGTCCTGGGTAAGAGAAATACTTTGATAAAATGATTGTGGCAGATGATGACACCCCAAAGGCATGTACAGGTAATAAAGAAATGGTGCCTAATCTTCTGGAAATGAAAGAAAAAGAATAATTTTTGTCTTTCCTGGAAGAAAAATAGAAGATAGCAACAAGTAAGCTGTCAGAATGCTGTGTGTTGTATGATGCAGTTAATTCATACAATTCCCCACAAATGCTTGCTGTGAGTATATTTCTAGAAGTGAGAAAGTGCTGAATTTAGCCACACCTGTTGATATGAAGTGAATCAGTGTGCACGAAAATAGAAGCCAAGGAAAGGTTCTAGACCTAGAATTGACATCTGAGCTACTTGAAATTACACATAGGCCCTTATCCCCAGGTAACTCAGTGGTAAAGAATCCACCTGCCAATTCAGGAGACATAGGTTTGAACCTTGGGTTGGGAAGATCCCTTGGAGGAGGAAATGGCATCCCACCCCATATTCCTGCCAAGAGAATCCCATGGACGGAGGAGTCTGGTGAACTACAGTCTATGAGGTCTCAAAGAGTCAGACTCGACTGAGCAACTGAACATACATACGCATTATTATCAGCACAGTAATGAAAAATGCCTGATTCATAGGCTTTAGGAACCAGGAATGAGATTGAAGAGGGAAGCTTTCTAAGTTGTCTCTGGCTACCATAACAAATAGGGACTTTCCCAGTGGCTCAGCGGTAAAGAATCCACCTGCAATGCAGGAGCTGCAGGAGACCTGGGTTCAATCCCTGGGTGAGGAAGATCCCCTGGAGGAGGGTATGGCAAGCCACTCCAGTATTCTTGCCTGGAGAATCCCAAGGTCAGAAGAGACTGGTGAGCTATAGTCCATAGGGTTGCAAAGAGTTGGACACGACTGAAGCCACTTAGCATGCACACATGCACACCATAACAAACGTTATAGATTGAATGGCTTAAACAACAGGCATTGATTTCTCACAGTTCTGAAGGCTGGGAAGTACGAAGATCAAGGTGTCAACTGATTCAGTTCTTGTTGAAAGTGAAAAGTGAAAGTGTTACTCACTCAGTCGTGTCTGACTCTGGGAGCCAGTGGACTGTAGCCCACCAGGCTCCTCTGTCCATGGAATTCTCCAGGCAAGAATACTAGAGTGGGTAACCAATGCCTTCTCCAGGGGATCTTCCTGACCCAGGGATCAAACCTGGGTCTCCTGCATTGCAGGCAGATTCTTTATCATCTTAGCCACCAGGGAAGCCACAGTTCTTGCTGAGGGCTCTTTTACAAAACCATCATTAGGCTATATTCTCATGTGAAGGAGAGATCACCTTTCAGGTCTTTTCTTAATAGGGCACTAATCTCATTGTACTACACCCTCATGACCTTATTACCTCCCAAAGGCCCTCGCCTCCAAATACCATCATGTTGGAAGTTAAGGCTTCAATATATGAATTTTGACAGGCCACAAATCTTCAGTCCATAGCAGAAGCACTATTTACAGAAGATGGAGAAAAAAAAAAATGACTTCATTGTAATGTATGGAAGAACAGAATTGGACAATGCAGTGGTTTTGAGGATCTCATTTTATAAAAAGCAAAGTTTTTAAATAGATCATTTCCAATAAGAATGTTGTCACTTCTTTGACCCAAATACAGTTATCATTTCTTTCTGTTTTTAGGACTACAAAAATAGCACTCTTATTAGCAATAATTTATGAGAAGTTCAACCATAGTTGAAAATGTCGAGTTCATTCAGCCACTCAATAACATTGAATGGTGTGGGTTCGGGGTAACAATATACAGCCTTGACGTACTTCTTGGTATTTTGGTGGACATTTTATTCCATAATATATTTTAATTTTAATGAAATATACATATACTGGAGTGGGAGGGTATCCTTAAATATTTTTCTTTCCTTAAAGTGTATGTACTAAAAAAAAATTGAAAACCAATGTTTTAATCAACTTGTATTTTTGTGTCCAGTTAGACATATTTGTGTTTGATCCTATTAATTTTCCTGTCAAGAAATATATATTGAGTGAATATTGCTGTGTGCCAGACAGTCACAGTGCCAGGCAAGGAGGATAAGGTGATGATCAAACATATATGGGCCCTTGTCTTTACCAAACCTATATTCTAGAAGGAAAAGTAGACAAGAATAAGAAGATTTATATAAGCATAGTGACAGTTGTGAGTGGATAAGTCTTATGGGGAAAAAAAGAAGCAAGTAAAAAGCTGAGAATAGAGAATAAGGATGGTGAGGTGGTATATTTATTTACTGGGTGATCAGGAAAAATCTTTGAGGTGGTGTCATCTAAGATGAAACTAATAGTCAAGTGCAGGATAAGGGTCAGAAGAGAATTCCAGGCAGCTATGCATAGGTTTGCTTGCTAAGTCACTTCAGTTGTGTCTCTTTGTGACTCTATGGAGTATAGCCTGACAGGCTCCTCTGCCCATGGGGATTCTCCAGGCAAGAATACTGGAGTTGGTTGCCATGCCCTTCTCCAAGGGATCCTCCTGACCCAGGGATCGAACTCATGTCTCCTGTGACTCCCACACTGCAGGCAGATTCTTTACTGCTGAGCCACCAGGGAAGTCCTGCACATAGGCATATTCTTAGAATTAAGACCAGTGTGACCAAGATTACATGACTGAGGGCGAAAATGGTATGTATGTGGTTACAGGAACACACAGGTGTAAGATAGTGCAGAACCACAAAGACAGAGGTTGTCAAATTACTGCCCCTGGGACAAATCAGAGGAAGAGCATAAGTGAGCCAAGGAAAGTGAGAGGAAGCAGTGGAGATGGGCGTCTAACCAGTGATGTCACTGAGGTTTAGACAAGAAAATAGTATTTTCAGCATGGAGTGGTCAACCTTGTTGAAAGCTTCTGAGAAATCAAGTGAGATAAGAAAAAACAAACAAACAAACAAACATTCCCATTGAATTTGGCAACATGGATTTGCCCTCCATGGAGGTCCTTGGAAAGTTGCCTGAAAGATTTCCCATGAAATGAGAAGCAGAAACCAGTTTGTAGAGGACTTCAAGGTGAATAGGAAGTGAGGAAGTTTGGGAACTCTTTCAAGAGAGACCGTTGAGGAAGTCTGATCATGGATGTGAGCAAAGTGAGGCCATATCTAAACTAACATATGTAGCTTAAAAATTATTTTAAATTATTTAATTATATATTATTAACTATGGGAATTAAAGTTATGTATTATGAATCATTTATTTAAAAAATAGTGGCAGCTACCACAGCATATTTGAAAATAATGGAAATGCAACAGTAGAAATGAAAGGACTTACAATATAGGAGATTGAAGATTAAACCTTGGGTAAAGGCTTTGTGAAGAAAAGAAGGAACTGGTGCTCAAGTGCATGGAATGAATTGAAGAGGGACACTGTAATTGGAGAGAATAGAAGGTTCAAATTCCATCGGTTTTTAGGATTATTTGTGGGAATAGGATGAGAAATTTGTATATAATGGCTCCAGTTTCTGGTTGGAATAAGAGGCAACTTCACCAGGAGACAGTGTGGCAGAAAGAGGAGGAACTGTATAGAAAGGGGAAAAATTTTTGACACTATCAAGTGCCAATTAATAAAATGAAGTCTGTCAAGTAGGGTGTGAATTTCCTTTTGAGAAACTGCCAAAACTGAATGTTGTGAATGCTGTTAGGAATTTGTGACAGTAGCTTAGGTGGTTAGGGCAGAGATTTTGGAGTAAGGACAAATCTGAGTTCAAATTCTGCCTTTATTTCTAGCTCTCTGACTTCAGGCAAGTTACTTCTACTTCTGTGACCCTCAGCTTTCTTGCCTGTACCATGACTATGACACATAGCTTACTTAAGAATGAAATGTTAGTATGTATAAAGTCCTTTGAGGAAGTAAAATAAATCCCTCATAAATGACAGCTATTGAGGCTTCCCTGATGGCCCAGTGGTAAAGAATCCACCTGCCGATGCAGAAGACACCTGGGTCAGGAGAACCCCTGGAGAAGGAAATGATAACCCACTTACAGGATTCTTGCCTAGGAAATTCCATAGACAGAGTAACTAGGATGATTACAGTCCATGGGGTCGAAAAAGAGTCGGACACGACTTAGTGACTAGACAACAACAACGATTTTTATTATACATGGTTATTTCCCTTATAAAATGAGTAAGAAAGCTTTATTTGAACCTTTGACCATTTTCTTTATTTGTGAGATATTTTATTTGTTATTAATTTAGACCAAACTATTTTTAGTTTGATACCCAAACTAATGCATTGTCTTGAATCTCTTTATGTCACCATGTCCCCATCTTCAATAACAACCAGAGGATTGCCCTTTTTTGAGGGAATAAGGGACAAAAGATATCCCATATTTGTTTGCAATTAAGGAAGAAGGACTTTCCAAAGGGATGAAGGATGAGCAGAATTCTGAAGGGTAACAGGATATTGATGGAGAGAGCAGGAATGAATTTGTAGGTCAGTGGGTGGGTAGTTTGAATGAGAAAAGATATCAAGATGAAAATGAGCAAATCACATGTAGGAGATGGCGAGCACATTTTGCTGTGGGAGCAGAGGACTGCAGTGAGAGGTAATGAGAAATGAAGGTGGGATGGGATCCTAGGGGGTGTAATATTAGTGGAAAACCCTGAAGGCCAGAGAGTGCTTGGGATGCATATAATAAGTGACATAGAAGCACCAGAGATTGCTGAGCAGGCAAAGGACCCGAAGAAAATGAAGTTAGAGGAAAATCATTACAGTGTCTATGAGTAGGTGGAATCTGATAAAAAGAGATTGGAGGCAGAGAAACTGCTTCTAAGCCATCCCTGCAACTCAGGCTTGAACTGATGAGGATCTTGGATTGGGTAACTATGAGAGTAGAGAGGAAACGGTAGACTAAAATGACCTGATTCTAGTCCTTGTGGGAAGGAGTGTGAAAAACAGAAAGATAACAATTGAAAATAACTAAAAATGTGAAAACCTAGAGTCCAGAGACGGCTTGGAAATGGCAGTGTTTTGAGGGGAGGTGAAGTGGAGGCAATGGGAGAAAAAAAGAGAAATGTTTTAATGAGGTTGTACATGCCTATACAATTTCACTTATTTCACATACTAGCAAGGCAATACTCAAAATCCTTCAAGATAGGCTTCAGCAGTACATGAACTGTGAACTTCCAGATGTATAAGCTGGATTTAGAAAAGGCATAGGAACCAGAGATCAAATTGCCAATATCTGTTGGATTAGAGAGAAAGCAAGGGAATTCCAGAAAAACATCTACTTCTGCTTCACTGGCTACTCGAAAATCTTTGACTGTGTGCATCACAACAAACTGAAACATTCTTAGAGATGAGAATACCAGAGCACCTTACCTGTCTCCTGAGAAACCTGTATGCAAGTCAAGAAGCAACAGTTAGAACTGGACATGGAACAACAGACTCAAAATTGGGAAAGGAGTACATCCAGGTTGTACATTGTCACCTTGCTTATTTAACTTCGGTGCAGAGTACATCATGAGAAATGCCAGGCTGGATGAATCACAAGCTGGAATCAAGATTTCAGGGAGAGATATAAACAACCTCAGATAGGCAGAGAGTGAAGAGGAACTAAAGAGCCTCTTGATGAAAGTGAAAGAGGAGAGAGAAAAAGCTGATTTAAAACTCAGCATTCAAAAAGCTAAGATCATGCTACCTGGTTCCATCACTTCATGGCAAATAGATGGGGAAAATGTGGAAACAGTGACAGATTTTCTTTTCTTGGGCTCTAAAATCACTGTGGACAGTGACTGCAGCCATGAAATTAAAGGACACTTGCTCTTTGAAAGAAAAGCTATGACAAACCTAGACAGCATATTAAAAGAAAAGATATCACTTTGCTGACAAGGGTCTGTATAGTCAAAGCTATGTTTTTTTTTTTTTTTTTCCAGTAGTCTTATATGGATGTGAGAGTTGGACCATAAAGAAGGCTGAGTGCTGAAGAATTGGTGCTTTTGAATTGTGGTGCTGCAGAATGCTCTTGAGAGTCCCTTGGACAGCAAAGAGATCAAATCAGTCAATCCTAAAGAAATCAACCTTGAATATTCATTGGAAGGGTCGATGCTGAAGCTGAAGCTCCAATATTTTGGCCACCTGATGCTAAGAGCCAACTAATTGGAAAAGACCCTGATGCTGGGAAAGATTGAAAGCAGGATGAGAAGAGGGTGACAGAATATAGGATGGTTGGATGGCATCATCGACTCAATGGATATGAATTTGAGCAGACTCCAGGAGATAGTGAAGGACAGGGAAACCTGACGTGCAACAGTCCATGGGGTCATAAAGAGTCAAACACGATAGCAACTGAACAACAGCAATGCATAGTTGTGTCTGATGCTTTGTGACACCATGGACTATAGTTTGCCAGGTTTCTCTCTTCATGGAATTTCTTAGGCAAGAATATTGGAGTAGGTTGCCATTTCCTCCTCCAGGAGATCTTTCTGACCCATGGATTGAATCTGCATCTCTGCATCTCCTGCCTTGGCAGGCAGATTGTTTACCACCAGGCCACCTGGGAAGTCCCAGTGTTTTAACAGAGTGAGGGATAAGAAGACCAATGTATATTTCTATAAAACTTACATTTGAGTTACATGATGAAAAACTAGGACTGTTTGGGTAATCTTGGGCCACAGTGTTTTTGTTTAATTTTGCCTATGGATCTAAAACAAAGGAAAACAAAAGAAAGATAGTGAGTTAAGCTATGTATTCCTTGGATCCGTGTTTCTAATTCTCAGTCTTCTCTCTACTGTGTCACCCTTGAACACAGGCATTTCAGGACTGGGGATATGAAAAGGGAGTTTGCCATGAGATTTGATACTCAGTGCAATACCTCGGAACTTCTACCAGCCTCTCTGCAGCTTGGGAGTGCAAGATTTTTGAGAGTTGGAATTTGTTGAGGAGATGTCTTAGAGGCCACTGATGCTATGGGACCAAAGTCCCTAATGACTGACATGGGATGGGCTCTTAGCATGCCAAGCACTGTGCTTGGTCCTTTGAAGATGTATTTCATTTTTTTTTAAAATTTTTATTTTTACTTTATTTTACTTTACAATACTGTATTGGTTTTGCCATACATTGACGTGAATCCACCCCAGGTGTTCATAGTCATCACTTATACATGGCTCTCTTTGCAATCTATGGAAATAATGCAGTCTGTGTTAGAAGTAAAACCTTTTTCCTATGAAAAGCTCCTGTGAATATCTTAGTTTGAAATGTCTTTCTCAACTTTTTCTGTGCATAAGGATAGGAAAGACTGTGCCCTTTTAAGATTGATCAAATCACAGAATTACTGTTATCTTTAACACGTTTAAGGTAACTTTAACTGTGAAATAAAGTGTAAATTAGCAGGAAAAACATGTTTGGCTTCTTGGCTAAGATGGGGAAGTTTTAGCAGTTGACATCCAGCTGGTTTTCGTGTTTAGGTTGTAAGCATTCTGTGTTTTTAATAGTGCTGACAAAATTTTTAAAAATAGGAATATGTAGTGAATGTAAAACCCAAGTCCTCTCTTAAAGAATCTCATCTGATTGATTTTGTATATGCATATCTTTTTTCCTATATAATTTATTATGCATTTTGCATCTTATATACCTTTTGCCCACAATAGAGGTACATGTATGTCTTTATAAGGTCTGCATCTTTTCCAAGTTTAATCTCCCAACTTATTGGACTTTAATATCTTTTAATATGTTAACTTGTTGTTGTTTAGTGCTAACTTATTCTTACAGCAAATATGATAAATTGTGCTTATTTTACTCCATTTCTAAAAGTACTTTTAGATGGCCTAAAGATTTAAATTAAATGTGCGTGTGATGTTGGCTTTTAATTGCATGCTTGTAATTTCTATAGATAGTGAAAATATTTTACTTTCTTTAGAAATAACTTTTGCACTTCATAGCTTAATAAAAATATTATATAGTTAGTCATAATGTGTGAAAAGGAGTTAATCTATTTTGAATTTGAATTTGTAAAGGATACTCCTTTAAAAAAATTAACCCAATAGTGCAAAACTATTAATATACATGATCAAGGGAAAACTCATTTAAAAGTGAAGAAGTCAAATGATTTTAAATAACAAAGTATTTGACCAGCTGTCTATGGATGAGGCAGGAACCAGTGTGTGGGCGAAAGTCTCTATCTTTGGCCACACTGAATCACCAGAAAGTACATTCCATCTCCTCTCTTCACTTAATGGCCATGTGGGTTGGAAAGCGTTTTTCAAATTGGATTCCATGGTTTTCTGAAACATCTTTGAATGTAGTAGCTCTTTGAAATTAAGTGTGATTTTTGACAGACAGCCTTTTGTTAAAGCAAGGTGAGAACTTCTTAAGCATGAATTGAAAATACATGTCTCATCTTCAGCTCACTTTATGAGACTTTTCATGCTTGCGTTGAAAGGACAGTGAAGATGGCTTCTCACTTAAGTGGTCTCAGGGCTTCAGTGCAGCCTATGCAAGGTACAGTAGCAGACTTCTCTCCCCTCCAGCTGGTGGTCAAAGTCATTCCTCAGCTCTGGCTGAGCACTGGCTGTTCTGTTCTCTGGAAGCTTCGCTGAGCCTCTGAATGATAAGAGGTCAGACACTAGCCCTTCATTACTCAGCAAAGAAGTTTGCTTTAGGCACACACATTCCCAAACCCTACCTCCAAAATCTTTTGGGTAAGCTTTTAGAAAAAAGCTTTCTTTTTTTTTTTTCCCTTCCCTAAAATGTTGGAGAATATACAAAATTAAAATGTTGGGCTTGAGAACCTCTCACTGAGAAGCTGGGGTTAGAGGAGTACAGAAAGGAAGAAAACCTTTCGGTAGAGTTAATTTTTTTCCAAAATTGGGTTTAAGGGTAGCTAGTGGAGAAGAATAAGTCTTAGGAACAGAATGAACCTAAGATTATTAGGAAAACTGCACTGCTGGGACTTGACACTATCAGCCCATGAAACTCGTTTGTGAATTATGATCTCCAAATCTGATCTTAGATATTTTTTATTTGAAAGCAGAAATTGAAACATTTTAGACTTTTTCATCAAGAGAAAGTCCAACTCCTGATCTGTTTTTAAAAGACTAGTTTCTTTTATTTTTAGCATTTTTCAAAGCCTGCTCACCAAACCCAGGGAAGTCCAGGGTTTCTTTCTTAGAGTTCCACTTACTGGAGTAAGTGGGTCATCCCACTGCTGGTCCCCTTATGCACGGAAATTCAGCATCTCCTTTAGAATCAAGCATCAGAGGTGTTGGTTCTTGACTGACAGTCAAGGCTGAATATCCATATGTGAGGAACAAATGAACTAATTAATTCCCAAATTGTCCTTCATTTTTGTGTCTTCCTACTCTTCCCACACAATGGCTGACCTTGAAGAATATGTCTTTTGAGAGAACCAGCAGTGTTCCTTATACCTTCCTGAAGGTTGATGAACCTAAGAGAAAGTGATGGAAGAAAACTGGTCAGAGATATTTCAGGAATGGAGGCCTCTGCTTTAACCTGTTTTTGGAAGCTTACTCTACTATGGGAATGGAGACTTGAGATTTCTAGATGGAAGTGTAACAAAGCATGGGTTGTTACCCTCTTTGTTCCTGTTAGGAATACAGAGTCAAGCAAGGGTCACTAATTTTTGTATCAGGATTTTTTTTTTTAATAGCAAGTAGTAGAATGCCCAATTCAAACTGATTTAAGATATTTGTTAAGTTATAAAAATTAAACACCTGAGAATAAGATTGTTTTTGAAAGTTAGCAATGAATTTATTTTCACCAGGACTAGACTCTGTCTCTTAATTTTGTCATGTAGCCTTTATGGTATTGGCTCTTTTCACTAACGTGTGCTTCCCAGGTAGCTCCACGATAAAGAATCCACCTGCAATGCAGGAGGTGCCGAAGATGCAGGTTTGATCCCTGGGTTGAGAAGATCCCTCAGAGGAGGAAATGGCAGCCAATTCGAGTATACTTGCCTGGAACATCCCATGGACAGAGAAGCCTGGTGGGGCTACAGTCCATGAGATCACAAGAGTCAGACACAACTGACCAGGTACACATTAGCCTTACACCTTACTAGAGTCAAGTGTGAATTAAAGTGTCCCATAGTGAGGTTAAAGTTCTGAGACTAACCCTGTTTGAATCTGACTCAGCTTGAACCATTGCTCATGACTGAACCAATGCCTGACACCGAGGGGAAGAGATAATCAAATTAATCAGGCTGAGATCATATAATTCTAGAAACTGAAAGTAAACTTAGCTTTACAGGAACCATGTTGTCTGCAAATAAAGAAAGGCTGAGTTCCTGTATGAAGGTTGACATGCTGCTAGCCAAGTGAAATAAATGGATTCTGGAGATTCAGAAGCAGTAGTTATCTGCTCTGACCCTGGAGTTCTTTCTCCTGAAAGTATGTTTACAGAGAGACTTAATACATATTTCACAGGACCAAGATACCTGAGTAGTGAAGTTATATAATAAAAAAAGTTTCTATCAACTTGCTCTACATTTGAAAACATTTTTTTTCTTTCTAATTATAACATATTTCATTGTACAGCTCAAGTCTATACTAGATTTACTGATGACAATGCAATCATCAGACATTTTGTATGTGATGTACTCCGAATAACTGTTGCAAATGTGTGTTTATAGCTCTTTTTACAGCTACCGTGAAAAGACTAACAGAGATCAACTGAAACTTGTCACATATTTTGTATGACTATACGTAATCTTAACACATTAAAATTGCCAGCAAAATTTTGAGAAATACAGAAAGGATAAGAGAATTCAATGAAGAAAACAAAGAGAAATTTCAGTAGATGCTGAAGTTATATAATCCATTATGTATCAATTTTGTCTTATCCTAATAATCCTGTTATTAAAATTTTTTCTCATGTCTAAAAACTATTGTGACATTATTCTTAGTACAAGTCTATGGCCCAAAAAAGAAATCATAGATTCGGCTGACATCCTATTTATTCTTACGATTTTACTACTTCAAATAAAAATCTGCTGCTGTCAGTGTTTCATCCTTTTTTTTTTTTTTTCTTTCTCAGCTTCTCTGAGAACTGGGTAGGCTTCTATCTCCCCTGTGAATGAGATCTGTTTTGTAAACAATTGATATAGCATTGTTGACAGTTCTGACAGGTCTTAGAGATTCAAAGGGAATAAAGATTAGAAAAACATTGGCAAAATCTGCATGGGTCCAAAAATGTGCAATATATTTCATGTTAATATTTTAGATTAAATGTTGCTCTTTATTCAGTTATTCTGAGTAGGATACACATGCATTAGATACATATGTACACATATATTCTATTTGATGGAGGAGGCTTAATATTGAGATAATCAGGATATGTACTTTCTACACAGTGCTAGCAGGTAAAGTTTTTAATAAATTAATAAGGTGATGAGTTTTACTTTTCAACTCTGTGCTATTGAACTGAACCAATATAATTGGCCAGTTATTTTGGTGTTATTGAAGAACATCATGTTCCTTTCCAGGAAGTAATTTGGGTCTGATAATCTTACAATTCAAAGAACTGTGTCCCAGGTTTACAGTTTTTGGTTAAGAGTAGTTGGGCCAAAATAGAAATGCAGTAAAGAGTGTTGGCCATAGAAACCAGGATGTCATGATGGCGCTGTGGTACCTCTAGGTGCAAGGGTACAAGAGAAATGCGAAGGCACTTCGAGGAAAGACTCGAATAGGTATTCATAGACGGTCAATTAGTTTTTAAAATGAGGGTGCAACCAATGCTACAGTTAAGACTATAGTTAATATAACCTGCTGTTTGTTTCCTTAGTTGGTTCAGGGAATCCATGTGCTAATCTATACCTATTTGTAGAAGTTGCATCAGGATCATTAACAAGCATCTATTGAGAATCAGCCATGTAAAATACATGTGCTAGGCCAGAATATTAGAAAGTTACAAAGATTTCTATTCTTAAGGACCTTGAAAAGAAGTTGGGGAAATAGGAAATATTTAAAAGCATAAATATTAATACTAAGTAATATGGGTTAATTCATAGTATAAACTGGGGTTAGTAGATACAAAATGTTATATATGATGGATAAACAACAACATAATGGATAAACAGCTAGGTTCTTACTGTATAGTACATGAAACTATATCCAATCTCCTGGGATATCCCATAATGGAAAAGAATATTAAATATATATGCATATGTAAACTGAATCACTTTGCAGTATAGCAGAAATTAGCACAACTCTGTAAATCAACTATACTTCAATTAAGAAAATGAAAATAAAGTCAACAATATTTTTAAGGATCAGATAGTAAATATTTTAGGTTTTGTGGGCATTTGGTCTCTGTTGTAACTATTTCACTCTGTTGTTGTACCATAAAAACAGCTATGTAAATGAATGAGTGTGATGTGTTCCAATAAAACTTTATTTGTGGACACTGGAATTTGTAATTCATATAATGTTCATGTATTGTGACATACTAATCTTCATTTGATAATTTTCAACAATTTAAAACATAAAACCTATGTTTTATGTTTTGGCTTGCATATTGTACAAAACCACATGGGCCAGATTTTGTATGTGGGCTGTAATTTGCTGATTCATGGTATAGATGATAAGTGCTCTGGCTTACTGGGGTACAGTCAGTCAGTTCAGTCTCTCAGTTGTGTCCAACTCTTTGTAACCCCATGGAATGCTGCATGCCAGGCTTCCCTGTCCATCACCAACTTCCAAAACTTGCTCAAACTCACGTCCATTGAGTTGGTGTTGCCATCCAGCCATCTCAGCCTCTGTAGGCCCCTTCTCCTCTTGCCTTCAATCTTTTGTAGCCTCAGGGTGTTTTCCAGTGAGTCAGTTCTTTGCATCAGGTGGCCAAAGTATTCAGTTTCAGCTTCAGCATCAGTCCTTCCAATGCATATTCAGGACTGATTTCCTTTAGGATTGACTGGTTTGATCTCCTTGCAGTCCAAGGTATCCTCAAGAGTCTTCTCCAACACCACAGTTCAAAAGCATCAATTCTTTGGTGCTCAGCTTTCTTTATAGTCCAACTCTCACATTCATACATGGCTGCTAGAAAAACCATAGGTTTGACTAGATGGACCTTTGTTGGCAAAGTAATGTCTCTGCTTTTTAATATGTTGTCTAGGCTTGTCATAGCTTTTCTTCCAAGCAGCAAGCGCCTTTTAATTTCATGGCTGCAGTCACCATCTGCAGTGAATTTGGAGCTCCCACCCCCAAAATAAAGTCTCTCACTGTTTCCATTGTTTCTCCATCTATTTGCCCTGAAGTGATGGGATCAGATGCCAATGATCTTAGTTTTCTGAATGTTGAGTTTTAAGCCAACTTTTTCACTCTCCTCTTTCACTTTTATCAAGAGGCTCTTTGGTTCTTCGCTTTCTGCCATAAGGGTGTCATCTGCATATCTGAGGTTGTTGACATTTCTCCTGGCAATCTTGATTCCAGCTTGTGATTCATCCAGCCTGGCATTTTACATGATGTACTCTTCATATAAGTTAAACAATCAGAGTGACAATATACAACCTTGACGTACTCCTTTCCCAATTTGGAGCCAGTCTGCTGTTCCATGTCCATTTCTAACTAATGCTTCTTGAACTGTATACGGATTTCTCAGGAGGGTACAAGGATGTGACAAGTTCATTGTCAATGACTGACTTCTAAGAGGTAATTCAAATATGTAAGACTATATGGTCGAATTTTCAATAACTATGTTTAGTCTCCAATGTCTTGTAGTCAACTAACTGGTTAATTATTTCTAATGGAATCTCAGAGGTATATGTGCGTGCCATTGGGTAATGGTTTAGTGTCTAAAGCATAAGGGTTGTATATAAGACAGCAGTGAGAGAAAACTGAAAATGTGAATAGGAAGCAGAGATCTTTAAATGCTGAGCTGAGCGGGTTATCCTTCAAGAAAGAAGTGCTTTAGAGGCTTCTGAGCTAGGGAATAATCTGTTCAGAATTGTGCTTCTGGTGGTTTAGAGTTTAGACCAGAAAGATGAAAGAAAAGCAGAGTAAAGGAACTAACATTATTGGACTTCTATTATATGTGGGAAACTGTCTAGAAGTTTGTTAAATAATTTCTCCATTTAGTGACATGAAAGGGAAAGCCAGTTTGTAAAGTATTGCAGGAATGTGATGAGAAGGAAAAGGTGCTAGAAAAGTCTTGTACTCTTTTGCTTCAGACTGAATGTAGCAAATACAGGAAAGAATCAAAGAGAATTCAAGGGCTCCTAGCACAGGTGACTGAAAGGATGTATTGGGCAGTCAAGAAGAGTTGGTTTCTGGAAAGATGTTTGGGTGGAGAAACATGTCCTCATCCAAGTAAATTAGCACTGGTCAACAGACACAGTTTCCAAGAGATTCAGCAGAAAATTAATTGAGTTTTTAGTAAATACTGCCAAAAGATGACTTTAAAAAATGTTACTATATGCCTTAAATTATTAACAGTTGCTTGTATTGTTGCTTTGTCATTTCATTCATAACAGTGGGTATGGAAAGTTTTGGGTATGCTTTGTGGATTAGTAAAAATGTTTGGATAGCTGAAAAAACACTCAAGACATTAAGGAAAATGAATACAAACACACAGAAATCATCACACTGAATTTAGTAGTTTCAGAAATTGGGTGTATTATGAGCAGTAATTGTTTTAGTTCCAAATTAAATATGTCAAAATCCATGTGTTTAACACCTTTAACATATGCCTCAAACATATTCTATTTCTTATCCGCCTAACATTTGGTTTATGAATTGTAAAACAAAGAAGTTGGGGATTTGATTTTCAGAGGCCTTACTGCTTTAGTTTGCTGACTTGTAGCACCTATTCTTTTTCAGTGGAAAATCTTCAAAATCACAGACAGTTTCTGTTTGCTTTTGACTGATCCTTTCCATTTCCCCCGAGTTCCTTGTGTGATTACCTAGATGTTGTCACTGCTCTTTCAGTCTTTTGTCTGAGTGGCGCAGTTATTCTGTCCACTCTGATTATTAATCTGCCAACATGTTCACATTTTCTAATTTAGAGAATTAGTAACGATTTCCTGTGATGGCCATCTTCAGTGATTTGCACCATTGGTGCCCGTGGATGCTGAGGAAGACTGGCTTGGAGTCACAGTTCCTGACATTTTAATATTTCCACTGCTATCCTGAGGAGGTTGAATGCATGTAGAATTAAGGATGAGGCATACCACTGGGTCTGTTTAGCTGTGTAAAGCCAAGAAGGCGATTTTGTACCTCGCCTCCTTTCTTCCTCTTTCCTTCATCCCTCCTTCCGTATTTCCTGTCTTCTTTTCTTCTTTCCACTGAAATATTCATTCCAGTCAAGCTGAGATGAGGGAAACAGAAGCTGTTTTAAATCTTCCAAGTGGGAATGATTTTAATATGGGAAAATAGAGGCTTTTATAGTTACTGGATAGACTGGGGGCATAGGAGTCAGGGAAGCCACTGCCTTTGGAATCTACACCAAAGTAGAAGATTCTCAAGCTGGTCCTTCTTCTTCTTCTTATTTTGCCAAGATATATGCAAATTCTTCTCACTGGAAGATTTTAGTGGAGAACAACCTGAGGAAAGGAATTCTGGGAAATGTAGTACCAATCTCCTCATCTCTGCCCCTCAAAACAGAGGACAGAATAGATGGAGAGAACAATGACATCAAGTTGAAAACACTCTGACACATTTGCTGAGCCTCTATCAAGCTAGACAAAGCTGAATGTGGTGATTTCTATCCTCAACATGCTCACAGTCTGGTTGAAGTGAAGTGAAAGTCATTCAGTTGTGTCCGACTCTTAGTGACTCCAAAGACTGTAGCCCACCAAGCTCCTCCAGGCAAGAATTACTGGAGTGGCTTGTGGTTTTCTTCTCCAGGGGATCTTCCTGATCCAGGGATTGAGCCCAGGTCTCCTACATTGCAGGCAGATTCTTTACCATCTGAGCCATTAGGGAAGCCCCACAGTCTGGTTAAGTTGACCAATTAGTTATTTTTCTAAGATGGTAAATTTTGCTGAGCAACTATGGCCAGGACAAATAATCCCAGTAAAGCTCTGTTACAAAATAGATTTTTAATCACCAGGGTTGTTTATATCCTAGCTCATATCAAGTCCCCAGATGTTAGTAGCTACTTGCAGTGAAAGCTTGTTGCTTTTGTTAGTGACTAAGTCCTGTCCAACTCTTTGCAACTTCATGGACTGTAGCCCACAAGGTTACTCTGCCCATGGAATTCTCCAGGCAACAATACTGGAGTGTATTGCAGTTTCCTTCTCAAGGGGGTCTTGTTGGACCAGGGATCAAACCCACATCTCCTGCATTGGCAGGTGGATTCTTTACATGGAGCCACCAGAGAAGTCCACAGTAAAAGCTTGATATATAACCATTACCAGAGATGTAAATATTGCCCCCCAGCATACATAATATAATGCCACTAAATTCTCAAGCTGCTTTTCACTATTAATGATAATTAAATTATTTTCAGTTAATTTTTGATGATAAATTAATTTCAAATTACAGTATCCCTCTTGACTGGGTAAAACATCCCATATATAAAGAGGGTAAAGTGTTATATGAGAATAACTTCATAATACTTCAGACCAGTTTTGTTCATTTTAGCACCATATATCACTACATGGCAAAGATGCTTTCAAATGGAACTTAGTGACTATAGATTGCTGAGGATTTGGTGAAATTGATGTTTCCAGTCTTAGTCCTATCATGTATGTAATACCTTTCAACAGGGGCATGTGATATTTTGAGAGATGGGTATCTATGGATGAGAAATTAGCTGCCTAAATTATATATTGTCTCTTCCAGACTTAGTTTTCTCAACAAGATGCACTGAATCATAGGGGATGCAGAACTCATAGCGGAGTGTTATATTTAAATGTGTGCTTGTGGCAGTAATGCACGAATACACCTGTACACAGCTGCCTGCTATGGCTCCCACATCCCACATGCAGGATAAAATCTTAGCCCCTTATCATAGCCCAAAGCCTGGGCTCTGCAGTCTCAGAACTCAGAGCTTCCTCACATTGTCTTTACCAAGTCCTTCCTGATTTGTTTTGTCATCTCATACCTGGATATCCTTGTAAATGTGTTCTGCTCAAACTGAGACTCTATCATCCTCCCCTTCTCCTTTTCTTCATCTACACTGGCACTCCAAGCAACCTGATTTCTATTCATTTTTTATTACTCTGAGTCCTGCCATGTGCTCTATCCTCTATATCCATGGGACTCATTGCTTGACTATTTTCCCACTTAAATTTTCATTTTGATGGCTTGGTTGCTTTTAAGTTTTCTGCATCAGACTAAAAGCTCCTCAAAGATGGAGACTATTCTTGTGCAATTTGGAACCTTTTTAAAAACATTACTATTTATTTATTTGGCTGCACTGGGTCTTAGTTGTAGCATGCGGGATCCAGTTCCCAGACCAGTGATCGAACCCAGGCCCCAAGCATTGGGAACTCGGAGTCCTGGCCACTGGACTACCAGGGAAATCTCAGAACTTGCCATCTTCAGAGCTGATCAGAACTCTCAATACATAGTAAATGCTCACTCACTGATAAATGAATGAATGAACAAAGCTAGGGAGCAGGCAGCTTATAATCACAGTGATAAAATGAATAAAACAGAACTAACTTTCCACTTTTCCTCATTTTATTACTTTATAACTGTAAGTATTATAACTTTTAAAATTCATAATTCTCCAAATGGAAGGAATTATGGATCTTCCATAGTGTTTTGCCTAATGCCTTGTATTCTACTGGGGCCCTCAGTACAATCAGCAAGGCCTATAATAATGAACTAAACTGGCTAATGTATAATTTTTCCTTCTAATTAATTCACTCTCCCTAGTTTACCTTGCAAATCCAGCTGCTGGGAGAAGCTCTGATGGTTATGGGGTTAAAGAGGAAATGGTCATAATTTTTATTTAGTGTTTTCCATATAAATGTACCTCATTATCTGCTGTACCTCATTATATATGATCTATTTTATGACCATTTAGTTCTCCTTAGCAGTCCTGTTTTTATTCTGTTATGCTTGCTGTCTAAATTCTCAACTTTATGACTCCATTACCCCAGCTCACTGCTGTCTGCTGTCCCACTCCCACTGCTGAGCTAGATAATACAGCCTTGCTCTTGCCAGGCCAGCATTTCTAATAAATTCCTCACCTACAGACAGGCAGCGGCACAGGGCACAGCAGCTCTGTGTAATGCTTTCATATCACATCACTAGACTCTCATTAGATACTTGTGAGAGAAATTACCACTGAGGCTTCTTCAGGCACAATAGCATTAATGAAGTTAGGAAATGACTCCCACAGATGTTTGACACTCAATCAATCCTACTTAATTTAATTACACTCCTGAATGAAAGACAAAAGAGATGCTCTTGTAGTCCAACTCTTGCTTTTTATTTTCTCATATGCCTTTTACCCCCTTCTGACTTACTTAATCCTTGCTGAGAAATGTCAATGTAATTAAATTATAATTATTTAAAAGTGGACTTTGTTATAATGCTTTGTATCATTTTCCACTTCTCTCCCCCTACCAAGCTACAAGTACTTGAGAGCTCTACTATGTAAATAGAGTGGTGGAGTGGGGAGAAAATGGCTCTTATAACCTTGATTCATCCACGTCTTACACCTCCATAATTAAGGATACTGATGATGCTGCCACTTACAACTCTGTGTCATGAAATTTTGTTCAATAACATATTTTCAAGGAATTTGAATAGATTCTGGGAAGATTTCTTTTTACCAGTCTTACCATGTTAGAATAAGTTTATAAATAACCAACATTAAAATTAAATGATACTATACTGTACTTTGGGCTTCCCAGGTGGCCTTAGGGGTAAAGAACTTGCCTGACAATGTAGATGTGAGAGACTGGAATTCGATCTCTGGGTTGGGAAGATCCCCTGAAGAAGGGCATAGAAACCCACTCTAGTATTCACGCCTGGAGAATCCCATGGACAGAGGAGCCTGACAGGCAACAGCCCATAGAGTCACAAAGAGTCAGGCACAATTGAAGTGACAGCGTGCAAGCATGCATACTGTAATTTATTTGCACACATAAGACTACTTCAGTCTTCACAATGGCTTAGAAGCATGAATGTAATTGTCATTTTAGAGATAAAGGATTTAAAACAAATAGTGGTTAAGTGACTACCTTGTTCAAGACTTTATGGTCAGTAAACAATGATCTTAAAACTTCAACTTTGTCCCTTCATTGTTGATGTGAAGTCACTCAGTCATGTCTGACTCTTTGTAACCCCATGAACTGTAGCCTACCAAACTCTTCCATCCCTGGGATTTTCCAGGCAAGAGTACTGGAGTGGGCTGCACTTCTCCAGGGAATCTTCCCCACCCAGTGATCGAACCCGGGTCTCCCGCATTGCAGGCAGATGCTTTACCATCTGAGCCACCAGGGAAGCCCATTCATTGGTTCATTCAACTAACAATTGCAGTATTTCTGGAACCGAAAAAGTTGATGAATAGATATATGGCAAAAAAGCCAGGTGGTATGGCTTGGATAGACCTATGCAAAGGAGGCAGTGGGAGCAATTGGAGGAAACCAACTAGGGCATGAGAGGTGCTGGTGAAAGAAAAGCCAACAGACTCCAAGAAGTGTGGAGCATACACTGAAATAAAAGCGACTCAGTGAATGCCTTTTTTTTTCATGGTAGTGTGATCAGATTGAATTTTAGGAAGAATCCATCTAGTTTTAGTATGGGTCATGTTAAGAATGCTTCACCGAGTGGATGCACTGCCTTATCCAAAGGTCGTAAACACAGGAAGAAAAGAATTGGGAGGGACGATTGTAATTTTCACTTTGAATGTAGTTTTCTTGTCCATGGGACATGAAGGTGGATACATCAGTGTGTGGCTCAGTAGGAGGATCTGGCAGTGAGTGTTGTGTGTTTGTTCATTATATTACTTAATACCTTATGATTTTTATCATAGTCATTTGTTTACATGCTTGTCTTCTCTACTAGAGTATAACCTCCTGAGGGTCCAAACCACTGTCTTCTTCAAGTTGATATTCCCAGGTTCTAGTAGATGTTTGTTGAATTTTATTAGAATACCCTCAAATTTCTTTCTTGGAAATTATTTTTTTAAAATTACTCTTTTATTCAATATTATAATATAGATTATTTGTGTATTTGTATTAACTATACCATGAAAGTGTTAGTCACTGAATTGTGTCCAACTCTTTGCGACCCCCTGGACTCTAGCCCACTAGGCCCCTCTGTGGGCTCCTCCATGGGATTTTCCAGGCAAGAATAGTGGAGTGGGTTGCCATTCCCTTCTCCAGGGGATCTTCCTGACCCAGGGACTGAACCTGCATCTCCCACATGGCAGACAGATTCTTCACTGTCTAAGCTACTATGGAAGCCCATAGTGAAGGTTTACCATAACCTCATTTTAAAGATATAGAAATTGAGATTTGTGCTTTTTTTTTTTTTTTTTGGCTGTACCTATGGCATGTGGGATCTCAGTTTCTGGACCAGGTATCATACCCACACCCCCTGCTGGGAAGCATTGAGTTTTAACCACTGGACCACCAGGGAAGCCCTGAAGCTACTTTTAAAATTTCCCAATATTCCTTAACTTCAAATGCTACTAGCTGCATGATGTCTGAATATAGTCCTCTTGCCAATTTTACCTTCCAGTCTTCTCTGGGGCAGTGTAAAGAAGAGGGGAGCTTGAGGATTCATATTTGTATAGAATCTTTCTGCTTCTGAGAGCTGCAGACAGACAAAGCAGGTTGCAAACCTAGCCCAGCTATCTGAAGGCTCTATGGTCTTTGGCAAGTGGGTTAACCAACCTTAATCTCCTTTCCTACAATGTAAGGATAATATTATCTTTGTTACAGAACTTTCAATTAGCTAAACAAATATTTATCGGATATTAATTATGTGTCAGGCTCTGTAATGGGAGATGAATTTGAGTATCTGTCTCTTACAGTTCCGTTCCTGGGGAACTCCAAAATCATTTTTAGCCAATCAGCACCTATTGGGAAGATGATAGCCATAAAAAGTACCTCTTTCCTCGGAGGAAAGGTGGACAACTTGGGATAGTGAGCTTTTTGATGGGTGTGGGGGACCAATAAAGCCATTTATGCCAGTATAAATGTCTTTAATAAACTGTTTTGTTTCATTATAACACCAAAATTACATTGTGAAATAAGCCAAAATTTTAAATGCAAGATTTTGAACTGTATGTATCCTATTAGCAGTGGAAATCCTTTGTAAAATTTTAAGTCAGGGAGAAAAATACCCACATTTACCTTTGAACAAGACCCCCTCAGCCTGCAGAATGAAGAACAGACAAGATTTAATGCTGGGGATAAGACAGAAAGTACTGTAGTTCCTCAGTGGAATCTTACAGTGATTTGGGCTAAGGTGATGGTAGTAGGATGGAGAGAAAAGGGTGATAAAGAAATACTTAGAAAATGTAATCAAATGTATTTGGGAATAGCATGAGTATAAGCGGGTGTTAAAGGAAAAGGAGTCATTCAAAAATATTACTCTTGAGTACTGGATGGTAGAGATAGACAACACAGTAAGAAGAGCAGGCTTACTGATAAGGTGATGAATTGTGTTTAGTTTGAACTCGATCAATTTTATGTGCCTGGGATACACGAAAGTGCAGATGCTATGGATGCAAGATTTAAGTGTCTGGATTAACTATAATATTCTAGCTTTCCATGGAGCAGTACTATTGCTTAGACAGCTTGATAAATTTGATAAAGGCTAAGAAAAAGCGGGTATCCACTGGAGCCCTCTAGGTTGCTGATTTCAATTCTTCCATTGCTCTTGCTTGGGCAGATGGGTGGCTGTATTACTAGGTGCATGCCTGATGGCTCACAGAGGCAACTGGATTGGGAATGGCTTACCCAGCTGGTTTTTTCCAACTTCAAAATCAGGACAACAGATGAGAATTCTAAGTTGGATAATCCAGAATCCCAATAGCACAAGAACCTAATTTGGAAACAAGCCATTTCATCTTAATGGGCTTAGTATAATTAATATTTATTGTATGTTTATTTGGATTCTATGGTGGCTCAGATGGTAAAGAGTCTGCTTGCAATGCAGGAGACCCAAGTTTGATCCCTGGGTTGGGAAGATCCCCTGGAGAAGGAAATGGCAACCCACTCCAGTATTCTTGCCTGGAAAATCCCACTGACAGAGGAGTCTGGTGGGCCATGGTTGCCCATGGGGTCGCAAAGAATTGGACATAATTGAACGACTTTTATTTATAAGACTGTTTCATTTTAGGATCTTTGTGTCACATTGTGTCACATACAGGATTACATGGCATAACAATGTTTTATTGATCTGTTTAAAAGGATTTCTTATAATTTTCTCTTCCTTTTTATTGCCATATATATTGCAAACCTCCTTCCTGTATGTAATAAAAGAACACTGTAGACGAAACACAGCAGACCTTTTATGTTTGGTTGGTATTATATATTCTTGCCATTCTTAATCTTCCCATTTGCAGAAGGTGACTAATTTGAGAAGACAAAATGTGCAATCAAGGCTTAAAAAAATGGTGATAATTACTCCTTTTCTGTAGGAGTAAAGCATTATCTATTCTGAAAATTGAGTGAAATTACACAACAGTCTCAGGGGGCAAATGTGTCCTATTTATAAATCAAAAGTTGATAGGTAGGCCTTTAGCACATGCTTTGAATATTAATAAGTAAGGCTTAATGTCTGAGCATTAGGCTATTATTTTATGACCGCATTTGCTAGAACAAGCAGACCTAGTCTTAACTGCACCTCTATGACACTCTGGGGATTGATAGAATGATTGGAAATAATGAAAATTCAAACGAGGCATGTTGTAGATAATAAGGCCCAGGTTCTTTCTCTCTTTGCAACCACACCCTTTGCCTTGTGACTGCAGTTTCTTCTGGCCTTGATGCAAGTTTGCCCACATGATTTGCTTTGATCAGTAGCATTTTAGGAGGTGTGGTGAAACTGAAGACTTGAAAAGTATTTGCTCATTTGGGCTTGTTTGACTACCTATCCTCTTGCTATGAAAAGAACAGGTCTTAGTTCTGTAATTCTGGGAGGATTACAGGGATCAGTGGAGCAGAGCAGACTCCTGAGAAGCCTGGCCTAGAGCAGCCAACCCTCTGATCCTCAGATCCACAAGAACAAATGGTTGCTGTTTTCAACTGTTGAGCTTTCATGTGGTATATAAGGCAACACTAATATGATATTGGGCTTCCCAGGAGGCTCAGTGGTAAAAAAAATCTGTGTGCCAGTGCAGGAGACACAGGAGATGCCTGTTCAATCCCTGTGTTGGGAAGATCCCCTGAAGAAGGAAATGGCAACTCACTCTAGTATTCTTGGTTGGAGAATCCCATGGACAGAGGAGCCTGGTGGGCTACAGTCCATAGGGTCGCAAAGAGTTGGACACAGCTTAGTGACTAAACTACCACCACCAATGTGATATTAGCTAAATAGTATGGGGAATTGCAGACTCAACAAAAAGACCCTAGCTAATGTTAGTAACCAATAACCTGAGGGGATACAAGAGAGAGAGAAGAGATGGAGATTGAAAGTAAGAATAAGAGCCTGGGAGAAAGATAGGAGAGGAAAATGGAGCGGGAGACAGAGACAAACACTGACCTTGGATCAATACATAATTCAGTGCAAGAGAACACAATGGTTCTGAGGTTAAAGTGAAAACACTGAGGAAAGTCAAGGGCTTGGCACACAAGGAACGGAAACATGAATGCATCCAGAAAAAAGGTTCAAGCGGATTTCAGGTCAAGGAAAATAACTGAACACCAATTTGTGAATGGCTTAGATAGTGGGAGTTACTGTAAGAAAATGCTCTCCCCTTTCTCTGCCCTCTGTCTCACTTCAGCCCCTGATACACTTGTTCTGCTGGCATAGTTTGGTCCCCTACCCAACTCCAAGAGACATCTGGTCATGATTGGAGTTTTGACTGTTGTGACTAGATGGATCAGGGCTACTGGCATATACAGTGTGTAGAGGCCAGCAGTTCTGCTAAATACTCTACAGTGCACAAAGACAGCTGCCAACAACAAAGAACTATTCTGTCCAAAATGTCTATAGTGACATGTTTGAGAAAGCTTGCTTTGGAGATAACTGGTGTGGCCTGGCCCTGAGAAATTCCAGAAGCTTAACCAAGAAAGAAGACCAAGCAAAAGTCAATTTATTTTGGGGGCCCTTCCATGCACCAGGCCCTTTATTAGACATTAAGGTTATAAGCATGAGAAAATTATTTTTCATAGTTTCCTAGGCCTTTTTGAAGATTTTGATCCTTGTTTAAGAGTGATAATGAGCCACTGAGGGATTTAAAGAAATGGTATGCTTATAATTGTATTTAAGAAAGATGCCTCTGATAACCTAGTAGATAAAGATCTAGGGGCTCATGGGAGGATAAATCACCAGGAAAGGAAGGATTGATCCTGGAAATGGCCCATAATGCAATTCCCTGGTATTTCGCTCACAGATGAGGTAATTCATCTGAGGTGACTGAAAGAAAACTAGAAGCTGAGGAAGCAGCTGACGCATGTAAGCAAGTGGGTCAGAGCCTCCCAATAACAGGGGGGTACTGGGCAGGGCTCTGGTTGGTGTGGGTAAATGAAGTGGCAAAACCTCTCTTACCCACAAGAGTGAGTGGAGAAGCTCTGACTAGTACTTCGTCCTTTTACCCTGCAGGTAGGTAATGGAATGGAGGGCCCTTCACGTCATTGGGTATCGTATTTTCCATACAGTCCTCAGGTCAGTTTACTTAAATAAACAGATATAGGAGCCTACTGTGTGCCTAAGGTAACAATCTATGTTCAGTGTCTGCTTTATTAGCAGTAGGACTTTGGTAAATTTATTTACTGACTCTCAGCCTCAGTTCTCTTCTGTAATACATACATGTTGCTCAGTCATGTCCGACTCTTGGCGACCCCATGGACTGTAGCCTACCAGGCTCCTCTGTCCATGGGATTTTCCAGGCAATAGTGCTGGAGTGGGTTGCCATTTCCTTCTCTAGGGGATCTTCCCTATCCAGGGATTGAACCCAGGTCTCCCGCATTGTAGACAGATGCTTTACCGTCTGAGCCAGTAATATGAGAATAAAAATACTGCTACATCACAGGGTTGTTTTGAGGATTAAAAAATTTTGTTCATGTGAAAACAGTGTCTGGTAAACATTCTTATAATTGCTTGTCACCAGAGATAGAAAGATGAATACAAATGATCCCAAATCCCAGGGAATGTACAGAATGATAGACAGACAGTAAACATATAATTTCAATAATGAGATTAATACAATGATAGAACCGCATTCTATAAAATTGCAAAAGAAGTGCGTCTTTTACAGAGCTCTCTGTCTCCAGCCTGGGACGTATCTCTCTGCTTTGTGGATATAACCCTTGGAATGTTCCAAAGGAAATGCAGGTGCCCTTATTTATTCTGTTGCCTGAGGGAGAAACTTGCATGTCATTCTAGTGCCTCAACCTCATTGCTGCCCAATCAATCACCAGGTTTGGCAGTTTCAACCTCCCTAGTATCTCTTACAGCCAGCTGCTTCTCTCCACCCTTGCTGTCATAAACTTTGTTCATAACAGCTTCATTTTTTCCCCCTAGATTACTGCGGTTGCATCCCCATTGATCTTCCTTCCTCTAGTATTGCTCCTTCTATCTTGCCTGCACTGCAGCCTGAGGGATCTTTCCAGAACACAGAGCTGATAGTATTATTTCCCTAACTAAAACTCTTCAATGGTCCCAGTTGTTTCAGCGTAAAGTTCAGCCTCCCCCGGCAGCATGCAATGTTCTTTATACACGTGACTTCTCAGTCTACCTTCTGTGGCCGTCCTCCTTCCAGTAGACACTTCCCGCATTCTGAACAGCATGGCAGTCTATGGACACGGCACTTCCTCTCTCACCTCTCTCCGCGTGCTCAGTCACTTCTGTCGTGTCTGACTCTGTGGGATGCTATGGATTGTAGCCCGCCAGGCTTCTCTGTCCATGGGATTCTCCAGGCAAGAATACTGGAGTGGGTTGCCATGTCCTCCTCCAGGAGTTCTTCCTGACTCAGGGATTGAACCAGCATCTCTTGTGTCTCCCACATTGGCGGGCAAGTTCTTTACCACTAGCCCATCTGGGAAACCTTGTCTCACATCTGGGTCTTTACAAATATGCCTCTGACCTTTTTTTTCCTTCTTTGAGAGAGAGTTAATGCAAGGCCTGGAAACCTGGGGAAACAAGCAAAATGCAGTGATTCACCCCACAGCGTTCTCCGTTCTACAGAGCATACGCGAGAGGCCATTTTCCTCCTCATGTTTTCCCTGCCATACACTCTTTTCCTTTTGTTGTGGTGTAGTGATCCAATTTCTTGAGTAAATATTTGAAGTTTACCACTGATAATAAATTTGAAGATAAATATGGAACAGCTACAAAATACAGAAATTTCGTTTATTAAATTCCTTTCAATTATAAGAAAAATATGAAGCATGCTTCACATCTGTATCTTTTATTTTGAAAATATTGTGCTAATAAATCCTAAAGTCACTGCATTGAAGGTATCAGCAAGACTGAAATGACTACATTTTTTTTTCTGAAGGAGTAGAATATATAAATGCAAGTCACTTCTTATTGACCCACTCTTCATTTATCTCAAATATGGTACTTTCGTTTCTGTTTTCCAGGATAATTGCTGTGCATTGTATCATAGTTCTCCTTCACATTGGATTATTAGCCATCTCTATGGCATGCACATATGACTTCAACTGACTTATTATAGGATGATTATTGGTTATTTTGTCTTTCTAAACTTCAAAGTGAAACTTCTGTCAAAACAAACCTTCTGTAGAGAGTATCTCAGCTTATATTCTTTACAAAATTTTCATGAACAGTTATGTTAAGAAGCTTGACCTTTATTTTTTTGGACTTAAGCCAATGGTCTGACTAAATTTTTTACATAAGGACCTTTGACAAAACAATATTAAATCACACTACGACTTAAACTTTTGATGAAGTGCCTAATTGAAAAAAAGTTAAAGCACCTGAAAATAAATGCTGAAACTCCTCCATGGGTCAGAAATCTAGTTAATGAGAATCAGAGAGTCCTTCCTCTAAAGGACAGTTATCCTTAAGTAGCTTAGCTAAGTAATAATCATGGGACTAATACACTGGTCTATAAAGAGAAGTTAATTGCATTTTCTCACCTTTAACTGAGCAGATACACATATAAAATCCAGCACTGTTTTTTCCCACTCCTAGGGTTCACGGTTCAGGTATCTTAGATGAAAATTCTGTGTAGCTTATATTTGGATCTGACCGTTGATGATAAGCATGATGTTCATACCATCATGCAGTTACTTGGACTAGCTTCCACAATTATGTGCAGTGCCATTATTATACTTTGGGCATGCAAGAGAATACAAATCTAACAAAATTTAATAATCAGTCAGTTCAGTTGCTCAGTCATATCTGACTCTTTGTAACACCATGGACTCAGGCTGCCAGGCTTCCCTGTCCATCACCAGCTCCTGGAGCCTACTCAAACTCTGTCCATCAAGTTGGTGATGCCATCCAGCCATCTCATCCTCTGTCATTCCCTTCATCTCCCATTTTCAATCTTTCCCAGGATCAGGATCTTTTCCAATGAGTCAGTTCTTTGCATCAGGTGGCAAAATTATTGGAGTTTCAGCTTCAGTATCAGTCCTTCCAATGAATATTCAGCACTGATTTCCTTTAGCATTGACTGGTTGGATCTCCTTGCAGTCCAAGGGACTCTCAAGAGTCTTCTCAAATACCACAGTTCAAAAGCATCAATTCTTCGTCGCTCAGCTTTCTTTATAGCCCAACTCTCCCATCCATACATGACTACTGGAAAAATCATAGCTTCGACTAGACGGACCTTTGTTGGCAAAGTAATGTCTCTGCTTTTTAATATGCTGTCTAGGTTGGTCATAACTTTTCTCCCAAGGAGCAAGTGTCTTTTAATTTCATGGCTGTAGTCACCATCTGTAGTGATTTTAGAGCCCCCCCCACCAAAAAATAAAGTCTCTCACTGTTTCCATTGTTTCCTCATCTATTTGCCATGAAGTGATGGGACCAGATGCCATGATCTTAGTTTTCTGAATGTTGAGTTTTAAGCCAACTTTTCCACTCTCCTCTTTCACTTTCATCAAGAGGCTCTTTAGTTCTTCTTCGCTTTTGCCATAAGGGTGGTGTCATCTGCATATCTAAGGTTATTGATATTTCTCCCAGCAATCTTGAGTCCAGCTTGTGCTTCATCCAGCCCAGGATTTCACATGATTTACTCTGTATATAAGTTAAATAAACAGGGTGACAGTATACAACCTTGACATACTCCTTTCCTGATTTGGAACCAGTGTGTTATTCCATATCCAGTTCTAACTGTTGCTTCTTGACCTGCATACAGATTTCTCAGGAGGTGGGTCAGGTGGTCTGGCATTTCCATTATTGAAGAATTTTCCACAGTTTGTGGTGTTCTACATAGTCAAAGGCTTTGGCATAGTCAATGAAGCAGAAGTAGATGTTTTTCTGGAACTCTCTTGCTTTTTCTATCATCCAACGGATGTTGGCGCATTGATCTTTGGTTCCTCTGCCTTTTCTAAATACAGCTTGAACATCTGGAAGTTCACAGTTCACATACTGTTGAAATCTGGCTGGGAGAATTTTGAGCATTTCTTTGCTAGCGTGTGAGATGAGTGCAACTGTGCAGTAGTTTAAACATCCTTTCATTGGGATTGGAATGAAAACTGACCTTTTTCAGTCCTGTGGCCACTGCTGAGTTTTCCAAATTTGCTGGCATATTGAGTGCAGCACTTTCACAGCATCATGTTTTAGGATTTGAAATAGCTCAACTGGAATTCCATCACCTCCACTAGCTTTGTTCTTAGTGATGCTTCCTTAGGCCTGCTTGACTTCATATTCCAGGATGTCTGGCTCTAGGTGAATGATCACACCATCATGGTTATCTGGGTCATGAAAATCTTTTTTTGTATAGAAGTTATGTTTTAATAGTGATGTAACCTAGGTGGCTGAGGGGAGATTCACTTATGGTGGCACTGTCTAATGGCTTTGGGAGATGAAGTACCTGGGGCAAAGAGAAGGAAGGTCTCTGATCTGCAGATGGGAAGTAGGTATGTGTGGAGGGAAGGAAAATGGTGGGCCTTTACAGTGGGTTTTATTTAGTGCTGAAACTAAATAAGGAAAACTCTTCTCTCTCATCTATGTAGTTTATGTTCTTCTATTTAACTGACCTAGGCCCTTTTCTTTATAAACAATATTCCTGACCTTATGTTAATAGTGAATTTGCCCCTTCTCATTCTGTATTACATTACCAAACTCATATACATTAGCTGACAGCACATACTACTA
The DNA here is from genome assembly GCF_001704415.2 of Capra hircus. Taxonomy (NCBI): domain Eukaryota; kingdom Metazoa; phylum Chordata; class Mammalia; order Artiodactyla; family Bovidae; genus Capra; species Capra hircus. The sequence goes on from NC_030813.1 coordinate 73,548,480, forward strand.
GGCCCAAATGGCTTTTCTTTGCCTCGTATTTCTCTCCAGCCTTTATAGAGGTATAGGGAAAATGTTCGTTTTCCCTGACACAATAAAAAGAAATGCAGAAGAAAGGCAAGGTATTACAGGAAGTTTCTCCTTCCCTGTGAAGCTTGTCTTCACCTTCCACTGCCCTTGGCTGCATGAACTACTCTTTCATTTGTGTTTACCATTATGACTTCAATCAATTTGTTGTAATTATCACAATGATTACTGTATATTAGTAATTTTTCTTATTTTACTCGTGTCTGTAAGTTCAGTGCTTGGAAATAGCACTTGGAATTTATTAGGTACTCAGTTTTTAAAAAATTGAACAATCAAATTATCTCTGGCACTAAAAATATTATTGATATTCAATAACTAATTTTTAAAATAATAACAATAACAACTAATATTATTTTTTAGCACTTACTATGTGATAGGCACTGTGCTAAATCCTTTATATGGATTTTCTCATTTAAATATCATTAATAGCCTTCTGGATTTGGGTACCAATATTCTTTCCCTAAAAATATGGAGAGGTAAAGATACTTCTCCCAGGTAACATACAACTTGTTAGTGGTTGGGATTAGAGCTTCACAGCCCATACTCTCTTAATCTCTGCAGCAGACAAATGGGAATGGGTGTAAATAATTGTAATACTATGATTAATTGAATGATAGATCTATATATTTGGCCCACTTGTGGCAGAGAGGATAAATGATCAGATTTCTCGAACAGTCAGGGAAAATTTCCCAGAAAGGGCAAAAGATATTGGCAGACATGTGCAATGATGAGAATACTTGGCCTAGTTTTCTTTATGGTGTTGCCACCGAGTTTTAGTAAATTAGGCAGACCTCCTGCAAAATATCACTTGTTTCTATTTCCTCTTCTATAAAAGAAGGATTGAATTAAATGACATCTTAAATATTGTGATTCAAAAGAAATTCTTTCACTGGAGAGTGTGCCTTGCACACAATGTAAACTCTGTAAGCATCTATTGAATTGAATTATTTTGAAACAGAGAGAATACACCCAATGGATGGAATTGCTGAAGCTAAAACCATTATCTGTCTAGATTAATACTCTTTCATTATTTTATATAGTGAACCACAGCTTGGATAACTTTCATTTCCCTGTGAATGCTCTGCTTGACCAGAAATTCAGTGTATCCAGTTGACCAATCCCCAAACACCCCAAAATCAACTTTGGACTCTCTACCTACTTTATCATTCCTTCTCATCCCAAATAAGGTGACTGTGTGGCTTCAGTCAGTCAAATATTTTCTATTTTTCTATCCCTTGTTCCTTACACTTTAATTTGTAAAATCTGTCTTCTGCTCGATTTTGCAGTTCTCTGAAAGAAGACTGTATATTTTCATGAAGTGTTAATTAAGGTTTGTTTGTATTACCTAAATTGTTTTCTTTAATAAATTTGTAACAGGTTTTGGTAACAAGGAACGAGATCTGAAGCTGATTGCTAATGGCCTATAGGACAAGGAGACACTCAGACCAGGTGTCCACTGAACCCTTCCAGTTCACAGAGCCTCTCAGCATTACCAAGGGCCATGGGCAAGTCACTCTTGGATTTGAGCTCCACTCCCTTGCATGCAGCTCTCCAATCCAAAAAATCAGTATTAAAATGTTATTATTATTTTATGTATTACTGCTTCCAGAAAGTTTTCAGAGTAGTTTTCTTAGGGGTCAACAACAGGTAGCAGTTGTTAGGGAACTCACCAAACATCAAGGTAAGTTTACAGCGTAAACCACTAGGGGACTTAGGAAAATAAACTGACAAGAAATTCATACTTTTTTGACTCTTGAAATAAAAATCTGAGTAGGCATAAAGCATAAGTCAGTTTATTAGAACATATGCCACTACAAAGAACTCACCTCCTGAAAGAGGAAAAGATCTATGGTTAATGGGAATCTTGGAAGTCAAAGCTGCAAAATTGGTGGGCATGAATCAAATACTTGAGTGCTGTTCTCTTATGTTAAGCTAAGTTGGTCATGGAGTTGGTTAGATTGACATTAGGTTACCTGCCAACCTCAAGAAAATTTCCATGCAAGGAAGTACTCTGAAAAACACCACAAAATCCTAAATCTATCAGCACACCCCTTTTAGGAATTAATTAGGTTCCAAGAAACTCAAGGCTTAGCTTAAAAAAAAAAAAGGATCCTCAACTTTCAAAGAACTGTGTGTGCTACCTTCTGCATAATTATTTATTTTTTGTCTAAGATCTGTGGTCCCAGAAACTGTAATATCTATAAATATGGTAAAATATTATTAAGACAACCTAGAATTACAATGGCCATTATAGGGAACATTTCAGTTAGACAAAATTGTTCATTAAAGAAGTGTACTTGAGGACTTCCCTGGTGGCTCAGTGGATAAGAATCCACCTACCAATACAGAGGACGTGGGTTCAATTCCTGGTCCAGGAAGATGGCACATGCCTCAGAGCAACTATGCCCTGTAGCAAAACTACTGAAGCCTGCACACCTGGAGCCCATGCTTCACAACAACAGGAGCCAATGCAGTGAGAAGCCTGAGCACCGCAACAGTGAGTGGCCCCTGCTTGCTGCAACTAGAGACAGCCTGTGTACAGCAAAAAAGACCCAGTGCAACCAACATTTTAAAGAATTAATTGATTAAAAAAGAAGTGTACTTGAAAGCAAGAGTTCCCAAATCAACAAACAGAATGGGATAACTATTTTAATATTCTAAAATATGATAGCCACTAGCCAGATATGGATATTTAATTTTTAAAAATTAAATACAATTTAGTTTTAAAATTAAGGTTTAGTTTTTTAAATTAAATTTTAATTTTTAAAACTAAATAAAATTTAATTTTTAAAATTAAATAAATTTACATTTAAATTCAATTTCTCAGCATATTTACAATGCTTTTTTAGCCACTTATGTCTAGTTGCTATTGTATTTGGTGTTTCCATCATTATGGAAGGTTCTCTTGTGCAGCCCTATTTTGGTTGACATCTTGATCTTGGTCTTTAAGACCTTGCTACTACTAACAAGATGAAGTGTAGAAAGACCAGTCTGAGAGTCAGGGAAATGAACTTCATTTACATGAGGCTTCAGTTGTCCACTCAAAGACTTCTTCTAGAAAGGGTTTCTATCACGAAGGAGGAGAAATCCATAGGACAGTCTTAATGTGGAACATTCCAAAGAAGAAACTATATGACAAAATTAATTATTCCATTGGAAAGAAAAAAGGATTTTCACTGTTTTTGTTTGTGTCATCAACTATCTAGTGGCTAAAACAGTGTTTTAACCAGATTCTGGACTTGGGGGTGGATGGCATTTGAGGTGATGCTGGTATGATGTGAGCTTCTGAGACTGTAACTTGGGATAAACTGAAAGTCCAGGTGGGAAAGGCTTAATACCTTTATTCTTGATATATGCTGTGTGCTTATTTAATATCTAGTTCTCTCACTAAACTGAAAGCTCCATCCTGACACAATGTCAGTTACATTCACCTTTGATCCTCAGAACATAGCAAGATGTCTAGTGTTTAGAATGAATGAATACTATTTTGGAAGCAGTTTATTCTTATTTGATACTATATTACTCTGTATCAAGTTAATGAAATTTGATTTATTCAATAAATAACATAAATCATGTTAGCTCCTATAACTTTTGTTCTGCTTTCCAATTTTTCACTTCTCCAATGTACATATCCTAGAATTCTTTGTGTGTTTTTAAACTGACCTACAGGTTCTTTCACTGAGCCCAAGTTGATTCATACTTGGGCTTTAGGCACATATGTGTATGTGCTTGTATATATTTTTCTGGTGAATGGATTCTTAGGTTTCATTAAATGTTCTAGTAAGCCACTAATTATCCCTCTTCCCAATATTATTAACGATTATATTAGTGAGTGCTGTACATATTTTATGATATAACTGAAATGTTACTTTTCAGTTCTGTAGCATAGTGAAGGATAAAGAGTGATTAATTGTGATCTAAGAAAACTGGATTTAGTTGCCTTGTTAAAGTCCTTAGTCTGACTGAGTCCCATATTATTAGAATTAAAAAAAAAAAAAACAAAAAACAAACGATGAAAGATGACCTCTTTGGGCCCTGGTACCTTGAGTTTTACTATGTTTTACATCCTGAGTCACTGGTTTCCCAATAAGCTTGTGGAACTTTGTGTTTGATAATTTGAAGTAAATTTCTACTATTAACTGAAGTTCAGCTTACAGTTCTTTATTAGCCATAGACTATTATTCAGCGCATTTAAGAAAGTTATGTTATTTGTCAAGTATTATTTCTGTAGGCATTTTTTATTTCTCCTATTTACTCAACTAAAGAGATACTTTTTCTCTGATATCCATGTTCTTCCACAGCAATTTGAATTTTCAACCTTTTTTCCATGGTACTGGGCTTTGTGTAAAGTGTTGAGAATGTGTTGCAGTGACACTTAAGAGTCCCAAAGATCCCTATGGGGTTTGTGAGGTCAAAACTATCTTTATAATAATACTAAAATCTTATATACATCTTTGCACTCTCATTCTCTTGTGAATATATGATACAGTTGGATGTAACAACTGATAAATATGGAAGCAGATGTAAGGATCCATCTGTCTTTTTTTAAGCAGGTGTTGAAGATGTCTGCAACAATAGAAGCCAGTGTACTCTCTGACTAAATTGTTTTTGTGAACACATAATTAATTTTTCATAAAATATATAATTTATATTGATATGTGATGGATTTATTATTGTTGTAATAAATTAATAAATAATTTTAAATAATATATTTTAATTTTAAACACAGTAGATATCCATAGATATAACTTGCAGTAAGCAAAAGTTCTTTGCGGTTCTCAATAGTCTATAAGCATAAAAGAGGTCTTGAACAAAAAGATGAAGTGGAGGAATCATAGTAGATAAGAGCAACATTCCTATTCCAAGCCTTCATTTTACTTGTGTTGTCATTTAGAGGAGAAATAACATCACCCTTATTGCCTTTGATTTTGCATTTTTAAAAGTTATGTACAGCGGTATATTACTCAACCATAATATAGGATAAACATTTGCCATTCGTAACAACATGGATGCACCTAGAGGGTATTATGTTTCGTGAAATAATAAATCATATAGAGAAAGACAATTACTGTATGTTTTCATTTATATGTGGAATCTAGAAAATAAAATGAATGAATATAACAAATAAGGAAAACTCACATACAGAGAACAATCTAGTGATTACCAGAAGGGAAAGGGGTAGGGGAGTAGCAGGAAAGGTGAAGGAGATTAAGAAGCGCAAACTACTAGGTACAAAATAAATAGGTTACAAGTATGTGATATATAGCACAAGGAATTTAGCCAATATTTTATAATAACCTTATATGGATTATATAAAAATATAAAATAGCTATGTTGTATACCCAAAACTAATATAATATTATAAGTGAACTATGTTTCAATTTAAAAAAGTGCAGGTCACCAGTGTGCTATGATCAGGTTAGCAAATGAAATCTCTAGGTATAGAACTTGCTGGAAACTCACCTTGCAATTTTTAAGGGTATGATTCTCCTCCCACCCGAACTCTCCCCTGTGTTAGAGATAATGAGTGGATTCAATTTTAAACCTCTGTATAGACGTTAGATTGCTAATTAGTAGCTACCTGAGTAAGTCTAAGGTACCATCTTTTTAGGGAGATTCCTAACCCAAAGAGTTTGCACCATGAACTTCTTCAGGAGACTGTTATTTATTTATTTTTCCTTTAAACAGCGGCTTATCTCTCTCAGGGAGCTTCTTCTGAACAGGCCATATACCTGGTATTTCACAAATGATTCACTGAAGAATATCTGAACTCTTTTTATGTAACCATTATTTAGGAAAAAAAAGTCCTAGAGGCTTTTCTGCCAGGTGAGCCCCATCTTTAAGCAATTATTTTTGGGTTCTGAGTACTAGCAGTACCCAAGGGCTTGTTGGAAGCAACATTTCTATTATTGATAACAATGAAAATGTTTGGCCAGGGAGTATATTCATTTTCCTCTTTGCCATTTATAATTGATTAATCATGGTAATCTTAAGGGTAGAGTATATTTTTATGAAAGTTGTGCTTCAGAAAGAGAACAGGAATCTTGAGCTATTGGTTATTAAGTTTTGCCTGTATGTAACTTGCCCATTTTCAAGGCAGCCGTGAAAGTAGGTTATTTTCTTTTTAAATGCATTTAGTTTCTTTGTCAAATTATTTTTACTGTATCTTAAAATAAAAGAAAATATGGCAAAATGTGTTAGTACTAGATGTTCGAAACGTGAAGCTTCAATAAGCTAGATATATGTATATACATATATATGTCTACATAAAGCAAATCAAACTGTGTTTTTGAAAACTATAGATTGGAAGTGACTTTCTTCTCTTTTGAAGCTCTGCTTAAGAAAAATATAGAAACATAACTGTCTTTCCTATATTTTCAAGAGAATAAAAAAAGGAAAAATGAAAAGTTAATATATCTCAGTTGCTTTATTGGTCTGACATCTCAAGCTCTTGAACTCATAGGATCAATTAGAAAATTCTTTCTTGTGGATAAAAGATGGGTATTAACACATATGACTCTTCCAGAGGATAGAAAAGAACCAAAGTCTAAAAAAAAGAGAAAAAACACAAATATAAATGGTAAAACCTGGCAACCCATCACCTAGTAATGATGCTGTTTTAAGTGGTTTAAGTAGAAGGTAAAGGAAACAGAGCTACATAATGTAATAATGTAATTTTGGAGCCCTTCACCATTAATACTGATCACAGGATCTCCTGGAGTTTTGGGGTATGAAAACTGATCATAAGAAAACTTTAAAAACTGAGTGTTGAACCAGTTTGGTAAAAGTTGATGTTAGTTGAGATTGAAATCTAAAGACACAGATATCCTTTTTAATACTCTGTTGGTGGCAGAACACTCACTTCAGTATGGCTTCTATTAAAAAAAAAGTCAAATTTTGTTACATAGAAATAAAACCTCAGAGAAGAAATATTATAGATATTTAAATATTATCCTGATAAGCAATGCTCTCTTTTGAAAAAAATCTGTCCTATTTCTCTAACGTCTTTGCTTTAAACTCTGTGTGTGTGTGTATGTGGGGTGTGTGTGGGTGTGTGTGTGTGGGGTGTGTGTGTGGAGTGTGTGTGTGTGCGCGTGTGTGTGTGTGTGTATGTATTGTGTCAATACTAGTAGCAAAATTGGAATCTGACAGTTATCACTAAAATCCATTTTTAGGCCTTTATAGCAGATACAATCAATCTCCCGTTAGTAACCATAACAAAATAAAATAGAAAATAAAAGAAACATTTGTATAAAAACCAAAACAGACTCAGACATAGCAAACGAACTTCTGGTTCAAATGGAAGCTGCTGCTGCTACTAAGTCGCTTCAGTTGTGTCCGACTCTGTGTGACCCCATAGACGGCAGCCCACCAGGCTCCCCCGTCCTGGGATTCTCCAGGCAAGAACACTGGAGTGGGTTGCCATTTCCTTCTCCATCAAAGGGAAGAGGGGAGGAATAAATTAGGAATCTGTAATGAACAGAGACACACTACTATATATATAATAGATACACACGGACTTACTATATAGCAGAGGGAACTATATTCACAATCTTATAATAACCTATAAAGGAAAATAATCTGAAAAACTATATATATATATAAATATATATAAAACTGAATCACTTTGTTGCAGGCCTGAAGCATTGTAAATCAACTATACTTCCATAAAAAAAAACTAAAACAAATTTGCAATTAATAAAGGTACTCTTGATGTCTTCTTACAGAAACATAATTGAGAGTTAACAATATTTTACTTAATTCATTAATGAGTAAACAAGTCTAAAAAATACAACTTAAGAAAAAAGTTTCCAAAAACTTGGAGAAAATACTGGAAGATGTCCATAGAAGGATATAAGAAATAGAAATGAAGGGTTCTAAAACAAGGTTTTTTGACTATACAATCACAGATGATCTCAGGAAGGAAGTTGAGGAAACACTGAAAGAGATCAATGTGTCTGTATAGAGAGCTCTTTGAGCTCAGACATAAAACGATCATATATAAAAGAGGCACACGCCAAGGACAAACACAAAAGAGTGGCTCATTTCTAAAGATCAGGGTCAGGAAGGCTAAAGTCCAGAAAGACTTTGTGAGAAATGCTAATGGCTACAAAAGTCCCGAAAGCTATGTTTGGAGCAAACTAAAAACAAGAAAGGGATAGATTCAAACTCAAGGAAAATAATGTGATGTCAAAAGAGGGCAGAGAGAAAGCAGAACTTTCTAATTCCTTCTCTGCCTCTGTATTGTCTGTCAAAGACTAAAATTTATTTGTTTGTTATCAACTTAATGAGCATGCCTGCCTGCATATGCAGTCATGTCCAACTCTGCTACCCTATGGACTGACATCAATTTATATTCTACTCAAAGTATGGTCTATTACAGAAAACATTCTGTTCAAAATGCTTCAGTTTTCAAACATTTTGATATGATAGGGATGTATGTGTGTACGTGTGAGTGTGTGCGTGTGTGTATGTATGAAGTTGCCTCAGTCGTGTTTGACTCTTTGTGACCCCATGGACTATAGCCCGCCATGGGATTGTCCATGGGATTCTCCAGGCAAGAATACTGAAGAGAGTTGCCATGCCCTCCTCCAGGGGATCTTCCCAACCAACGACTGAGCCCAGGTCTCTTGAATCTCCTGCACTGCCAGGCAGATTCTTTACCACTGTGCCATCTGGGAAGCATAGTGAGTTATTTCAGAGGTGAAGGGAAAGGATTTATGGAATGATGCTCTAACCTGCAAAGTTACTATAAAAATTGCTCAATAATAATAATGAGTGTTATTAACTAAACTAGTCTATCTAAGAATTTTTACATGTGCTAATGCTTAGACTCATCTCACCCACTGAAATGTAATACCAGTTGGTCATTCCACATAAAATTTTTTTTTCTGGAAAAATGTCACAAACAACACGCCATTTATCTAATCAACCAGCATGTCCTTTAGCTTTCTCTTCAACATATATCCACATTCTGACTACTTGACATTTCCATAGTCATTATTTCTCACTATGCCCATTGCTACCATCCAGCTGCCATTATCTTTCACCTGAACCATTCTCATAGCTTCTTATTAATTAAGTTTTTACAATTTATTTTTGTCTGTGCTGGGTATTCATTGCTGTGTGGGCCCCTCTCTAGTTGCTGTGCATGGGGTTCCCATTGTGGTGACTTCTCTTGTTTTGGAACCTGAGCTCTAGGGTGCACAGGCTTTAGTAGTTGCTGCTCTCAAGCACAGGCCTAGTAGTTGTGGCACATGGGCTTAGCTGTTCCATGGCATGTGGGATCTTCCCGGATCAGGGACTGAACCCATGTCTCCTGCATTGGCAGGTGGATTCTTTACCACTGAGCCACCAGGGAAGCTCCATAGGTTCATAACTATTTTCAACTCTACCCTCTCTACAACTTGTTGTCCATGGCCCTTAGCACACACGCGCACACACACACACACACACACACACACACACACACACATTACTGTAGTAATAATATATGTAAACAATTTGATGAAAAGCCTAGCTGTGCATACGATCTCAGCATGACTATTTTCTATCCCTTGCTTCTCTTTTAAGTTTTATTTCTGGATGAAAACTTAGTGATGTTCCCTGACTACCTGTCTATCTAGGGTAATAGACAGTTTTACCACCTCTTTAAGTTACACTCATGTCAGAAATTAGAATGTCCTGCCCTTGATAATAATCAAAACCTTGAACTTGTTTAAAATCAAATCTTTTATACTACTGAGCCAGACCCACATGAGCAGGTCATTTACAATAGGAAAAGAAGGTGTCTTGCTCTCTTTTCCCAGCTGAGTAAGTAAAGATTCAGATCCCCGCTGACTTAAGTGCAAGGACAGAGAGAAGAGGAAAGAACAGTGTGTTGGTTTTAAAATGTGGCCACCAGTTCTTCACTACTCTTCCCATTCTAAGATTGGGTGCATATATAATACCTTAGGATCTTGGTAGGTCTGTGACTGTCCTGGTCAAGAGAGTGTAGCAGAAGTGATGTTTGAAACGCCCCCAGTCATTTGAATCTTCCCAGCTGAGGTCCAGATAACATGGAACAGAAGTAAGCCTTCCCTGCTGTGCGCTCTTTGACTTCCTAACTGACAGAATCTCTGAGTTTAATAGAGTTACTGTTGTGTTAAGTCACTAAATTCAGAGTAACTTGTTACATAGCAGTAGAACAGAAGGCAGGGATTTTCTGTACTGAACTTGCACTGTTACTTAAGTTATTATTTTTGTGGTCTCTGGGGTTGGTTAATGTTTAAATTGGACTCTTTCCCTCAAGTCATTTTTAGACTCTCCTCACAGATCCTTTCTAGTGGCAACTCCTGTGATGAGAGAAGAGGATGGGGCTCACAACATATCATCTCCAAAGAATTTTCTCTCATCTCCACTTCCTCCTCTGCCCTCTCTTGCTCTTTTTCTTGGAGTGCATGAAGGTCTCATGATTAAAGGGCACCCAAGTTGGGAAACAGGCTCTGAATATTTCCTCATAAATTCCACTTAACAGTCTACTCACATGTGCTTTGTTAAGTACTGGTACTTCTATTGAAATTGAAGTCCCATTTTAATATCCTATTAAACAGAATATAATATGTTAATTTTATTTTACTTACAGAATTCATTAGTAACTTTATATTTATAGGATGATTATTGATATGCAGGTATAATTTTAAGTGTTCATTTATACTTGATGCAGTTTAATTTTTGCCTTTGCTGTAGTTGACATTTTGAGGATCTGTGAAGGACCTGGGTGGTATTTCTTGTAAATCTCAAAGGCTATTTATATCTTGCATCAAGTATGGAAAGAGTGATAGTGAAACCATTGTTCTCTCTTTTATTTACAGCCTGGTCTGCCTACAGTACCATTAAAGATAAGGAGTATCAAGATGGGCAATTTATTGATGTGTCAAATGTTCAGAGTCAAGAGCCATCCTGTTGTTGTTACTTTTACAGCTTGCCTGAGTGGTGGGGAATAGTGCCTGAAACCAATCCCCCCAGCCCACCCGTGTGCCTGGAACTTAGCAGACACTCAATATATATTTGTTTAGTGGTAAATATATTCTTTGTGGGCCATTTGGATTTTGTTGCAAGTATTCAACTCTGCTGAGGTAGTGTGAAAACATGCATACAGTATGTAAATGAATGGTCATGGCATGGGCCAACCCCTGCTTTAGATTCAGACAGGTCTTGGTTTTCAGTTTAGCTCTACTCTGTGCAAGTCATGGAATTTTAGTAGGTCATGTAATTTATCTGTGCATAGGTCTCCTTATCTGTAAAATGAGGGAGAATCATTTCTTCTTTGTTGTTACAAGAAATTTTATGAGATATGTACATGAGGCAATTAGTATAGTATCCAGGACATTCTAAGCATTTGGGAAAGTGATGATATTATCATTTTCCCTATGCTTCTTCAAAGCCTTGGAGTACTGGCCATTACTTTAGACCATATTTCCATCATTCTTGCTTTGCCCAGAATTAGTCTTGCTTCACAGGGAACTGGGAATGCTCTTCTGCAGAGACTTCTGGTCTGTTTGAGTTATTCTTCCTGATTTTGAAAGATGTATTAATCTCTTTATACCCTACCAGACACCCTCAATCCTTTAGGAATGTTTTTCAAATGTTTCACTCCTCCATTCCCACTGTCATTGATCTAGTTCAGTTCCTTATCACAAGAGCTTCCTTACTGTACTTTTGTACACTGAGATCTCAATTCCTCAACGTACCTTCTTCCTATCTACCTTATTTAGCTTTTAAAAGCATTCTATGACATTACTCCAGTAATTAAAAATATTTGACTGCTCCTAGATGATTATAGAATAAAGCGGAAATCTCCTGCCCTGGCATTCAAGATCCTGTATCTGGGTCCATTCTGCTTTTCCAGGTTCATCTCATATTTTCCTCATGATCTATATCCTGTCTTTACCAGATTACTCACATTTGCCTTTGCATCCTGAAAAAGTATCAAGTTTCTTCCTTGTGCTTTTATATTTCTTTTGAATTCATAATTATGTTATGATTGGCATAAGAATCTCTATCCAGCTAAACTTTGACATTCTTAAAGATAGGGGCTACTTTCTTTATCTTAAAATTAATTTTGGACTGTCAAAAAGGTAATGTAATGGTCAATTTCAATAATCTCCTTGGGAAGGTTCTATGTGAAGTGCTGCAGCTGTCTTTTTAATCTTTTCTTCTAGAATCTCATTTCCCAAGTCAGAGATGAATCTTAAATGATGGGATGAAAAACACAGAATCTTTATGTCCTGGGGGGAAAAAAAAAACTACACACAACCTGAGTTACTACATCTAAAAACCTATTAAATATTCCTCTCAACACTGGTGGGGTTTTCATTCCTATTTCTTAAATGCTATCTGTACAAATCTCTTTCAGCATTTCTCAGATTTCACTGCAATTGTTGGTCACACATTTTTGTACTAGATTTCGAATTTTCAAGGGTAGGAATCATGTTTTATTATCTTAGTATAATATCATAGTAAGTATTCAAAAAAATTTGTTGAATGGATAGATGGATGAATGGATGACTGAATGGCTAAGTCCCTAAGCAATAGCCTTTTAAATTAAATCTATTAAGACTACAGTGTTTAGTTAATATGTTGAAATTTCTTTCTGCTTCTAAGTGTTAAACAAGCAAAAAAGGAGCTATTTAAGATGACAAACATCTTCAAACATTGCTTCATACTATGAACAGCTTTGAAAAATCCTGAAAACTAAACAAAAAAGCAATTAAGGAAAGCAAATTGACAAGAAAGGTTGAATGACTAAAGAGATAATGGGAGAATTATTTTATGTGTGTAGATGTTTAATGCATAAATGTCAGTCAGTGTCAATAGTGTACTATTCTGCTTAACTTGGAACACTTGTGATATTGAGAAGTACAAAATGTTGGGGAATAAAAGACAGAAAGCTAAAGTGACTTGTTTCAGAATGATGTTCTTAGATTAGCCAAATGTGAAACTTTAATTATGATTAGCCCTGTTTACTTCACATTTGACAGAAGTAACATATGCTTCAGAAATGTCAATTCAAAAATCTTTTTGCATTTTATTTCCCTCTGAAATTCTGAATGTTAACATTCTATGCAAGTCAATCCATAAAGTGTATTGTTTTTCATCATACGTGTTATTAAAAAATAGAATTTATTTTGTTTCAAGTATATGCAGGCCTTCAATTCATGTCCATGTCTTTAATAAATCCATAAGTTTCTCCTTAAGTAAATAACAGACATACCATGATTATAATATTATCATCAATTAAAGAATTCCAAATATTTATTGTATTTCTTTCTAGCATAGAAATACAATAAATGTAATTTTATAGAATTTGTGTTAAACAACTTGGAAAAAAAAAAACCATTTGGCTATACTTCTTTAGTTGTTGTTGATTACTGGGGATAATTCATTTCCAAGTTTAGAAAGTTAGGCTTTCTAAAACAGAAAGTTTTAGCAGTTTTCGAATCTTAAGTAGTTCTATACCATTTATTCTAGGCAACATATTTTTTTAAAAGAAGTACGAAAAACAAAACACCTGGCATTTTGGACATCAAATGATATGGGGAGGGTGGTGGGATGGGGGTTCAGGGTTGGGAGCTCATGTACACCTGTGGTGGATTCATGTCAACGTATGGCAAAACCAATACAGTATTGTAAAGCAAAAAAATAAAATTAAAAAAAGTAAAAAACAAAAACACAAAAATGGAAAAAATAACCCACATACACACCAAAATTCTGTGATGAGCTTGCTGGAGAGATTTCAACAGAAGATTCTTTATAAGGGCCAAGTTATGTCATTATTTACTTAGATAAACAAAGCAGAAACCCACAAACTGAATTTTTTTCATGGAACTCATGCCTCGCTTACCAGTTAAGTGTTCTGCTGAATTGCATGCCCTTGCCTTGTGACTAGAGCTACATAAAAGCATTGAAAACACTATTAATTCTCTCAAAAAACTGAAGAGACACCTCTTTGTGGTATTTCAGGTGGATCTATGGAAAAGGTTGTCATCATGATTAAGGAACTGGAATTCTGGTTGAGCTTGCCATAGAGGCAGAGAGGAAAAGCTGCGGGAGTGCTTGGCAAGAACTACTAACACTTACACAGAGCTCCCCTTTGTCAAAGCACCACACATATGCGAGCTTATTGGTCCTTACTGTATCTTAACATAATTACAATTTTCCTTCTTTGAAAAATTGTAAAGAACTAAAGTATGGATCAGTTCAGTTCAGTTGCTCAGTCATGTCCAACTCTTTGCAACCACATGGACTAAGCATGCCAGGCTTCCTTGTCCATCACCAACTCCCAGAGCTTACTCAAACTCATATCCATTGAGTCAGTGATGCCATCCAACCATCTCATCTTCTGTCTTCCCCTTCTCTTTCTGCCTCAATCTTTCCTAGCATCAGGGTCTTTTCTATTGAGTCAGTTCTTTGCATCAAGTGGCTAAAGTATTGGAGTTTCAGCTTCAGCATCAGTCCTTCCAATGAATATTCAGGACTGATTTCCTTTGGGATTGACTAGTTTGATCTCCTTGTTGTCCAAGGGACTCTCAGGAGTCTTCTGCAACACCACAGTTCAAAAGCATCAATTCTTCGGTGCTTAGCTATTTTTCAAGGCTTCTTGAGGGGTCCAACAATAAAACTATAGGTCAGCCAAGTGGCACTTCCAGTGTTAGCTGCAAGAACTATCTCTAAAATCATTGCTTTAAGAACAACAAAATAACAACCTATTTTCTCATCTGAATGGCAGAAGGGAAAATAATGATGTTTAGTTGTTCATAAATTGCTGCAGATAAATAGTAGGTGAATCTGAAAAACAATTGTAAACTTTAAAGAGAGGCTTACTCCTTGGAAGGAAAGTTATGACCAACCTAGATAGCATATTCAAAAGCAGAGACATTACTTTGCCAATAAATGTCTGTCTAGTCTATGGTTTTTCCAGCGGTCATGTATGGATGTGAAAGTTGGACTGTGAAGAAAGCTGAGCACTGAAGAATTGATGCTTTTGAACTGTGGTGCTGGAGAAGACTCTTGAGAGTCCCTTGGACTGCAAGGAGATCCAACCAGTCCATTCTAAAGGGGATCAGTCTTGGGTGTTCATTGGAAGGACTGATGCTAAAGCTGAAACTCCAGTACTTTGGCGACCTCATGCAAAGAGTTGACTCATTGGAAATGACTCTGATGCTGGGAGGGATTGGGGGCAGGAGGAAAAGGGGAGGACAGAGGATGAGATGGCTGGATGGCATCACTGACTAGATGGACATGAGTTTGAGTGAACTCCGGGAGTTGGTGATGGGCAGGGAGGCCTGGTGTACTGCAATTCATGGGGTCACAAAGAGTCAGACATGACTAAGTGATTGAACTGAACTGAACTGAACTGAAGGACTAGGTTGTGAATTGTAATTTTCTTCAGTGCATTCCCATATATCCCCCACCTTTCTTCTTCCCCCTCTTTCTTTAGCAAGTCTTTTCCCAGTATCTATACCCACCTTTGGGTCAGTATCTACACCCAGCTGAATCCTGACCTCAGGCTACCCTTAGATTTTTCATGCTAAGCAGTGTGTAGTAATGTTTAGGAGTCTGATTCCACCTATCAAAGGTGAAATAGATCAAAGTCTGAAATCTACCTGTCTCTTACAAACTGGGTGATATCACCAAGCAACTTTCTAGGCCTCTCCAAGCCTCAGTTTCCTCATCTGTCTACTGGGGATAATAATAGTATTTACCTCAGCTCATGCATGTAAAAGGCTTGGCCCAAATGCTAGGGAAATATCAAGTATGAAATAAATTTTAATTATTGTTTTGCCTTCTCTCTCTTTTCCTCTTATCTCTATTTTTTCCTTGTTATTATCTTGCTTTGATAATTAATTCTTGCCTAGATGTTAAAGACTTAATATCAGATATCCAAAGCCATCTTCATGTAAAAAGAAATGCTTTATGGTTGATGATGCCTTAACCCATTAATTGTTCTGAGTCTTAAGTGCAGAGGTTTGATTTAACTATAATACTCAATTTATTATACCTGCAAGGTCTCTCTAATTTACTTATTTGTTTAGTTGCTTTCTATTATCATTCCCCACACTCCAATGGTAACCACTCTAATGCATTTAATGCATATCTTTCTGTTTATATTTTTGTCAAATATATATTTTTGTTTTATTTACAAGTATTTTATTAATAATTCATGTAAACATTATACTATCTACTAGTTCTCATTTGTTTTCATGCCTTTTCACTTATGGGATGTTCTTTAACATTCAGCCAAATCTGGTGCCTCATCTTTAACTGTTGTATAGTACTCAGAGGTGGACATCAATTCAAATGTTTTTAAACTTTTTTTTTTTAACCAAATAACTGCTTAAGATTGAGGAAAGAGAACTTATACCCCTATAGCCTCTTAAAGTGGAGCCCAAAGTTCTAGGCTCAAGCTCCATATTTCTTTGAAACAATTTGATTTATCATATAGAAAGAAATCATGGATTTTACAGTCTATTTCATAGTATGTCCATTGTTAGTTTACTACAAAAATAATATTTTTTGTTTACGGTTAAGTTGTTTAATTTTCATCTTCACTAAATTAATGAACTTGGCCCTCTATAAGATGCACTATTTTTTCTCTATGAGCTTCCACACTGTCTTCATACTGCTGGGCAGTCCAAGTTTGAGAAATGTGGTCTTAATCTAAATATAAACAGCTTCTAAAAGTGGGATTCCAGGCAAAAATTTGCTTAAGTGACAGAGAGTAATACTTAAATCCCTTCTTATTATGAAAGGCAGCCCTGATAAATATACTTAGCACTGAAAACTCAAAGTATGTCATTTCCCACAGTAAACAGCTAAAGCCATAACTTCAAAGGATAACTAATTGTGTTCCTAAAGGAAAATTCTTTGAAAGATGCCAAACCTTTGGGAGATTTTCTACAAGGTATAGAGTGACACAAAGAGATATCATGGTTTGGCAAACCTCCCCTCATTTTTATTAACAGTTCCCCAAGTCACCTAAAAGAAACAATAACGTAAGTAATAACTTCAGATGTCACCTCTTCCAACCAGATGGCTTCCCACATCTATTTTGTCAGACATTCTAGACCACAGCATATCTGCTTTCATAACTTTGGTAGCGGGGTCCTAAGCTTTCCCTTTCTTTTTCACTGTTTGTTCTTTGTGGTTCAGGTCAAGGCTCATCTATTTGCTTGTGCTCTGTTGGATTTCATATGTCATTCTGTTTTCTTCTGAACTGCCCTGTCACTTAAAGTCTCTTTAATTTAGCTCTTTTTCTTTATGTTTGTTTCATGTATGTTAATCTTGGTTGTGGGCTTCCCTGGTGGCTCAGATGATAAAGAATGTGCCTGTAGTGCAGAAGACATGGGTTTGATTCCTGATTTGGGAAGATCCACTGGAGAAGGGGATGGCAGCCCACTCTGGTATTCTTGCCTGGAGAATTCCATGGACAGAGGAGTCTGGTGGGCTATAGTCCATGGGGTCACAAAGAGTCAGATGCTACTGAGCAACTAATGTACTACACTACACTATCTTGATTGTAAGCTCCCTGTGGGAAAAGGTTATATTCTCTGTATTTTTCTGAATCTTCCTTGGTATCAAGTATAGAAGCAGACATGTAGTAGATCCTCAGTAAATACTTATTATTTGATTTAATTGCCTTACCTGCAACAATTTGGTTGAATTTTAATTGTATATCTTCTAAGCAGTGCCATTCAAAGAGTGGATCATAGACCAAAAGCATGGGCATCATTTGTTAGAAATCTGTAGGATCTGAGTTGTTCCACCTCAGGCTTACTGGATGAAAATATGCATTTTGATAAGATCTCCAGGTGATTCATATGTACATTAAATTTGAGACATAACTAGTATTTTTCCAGGCCCTAAGTGTCAGTAGGTTAACAAATTTTATAAATACTCAGTATGATACATTTTATAAATGTCAGTATCATTAAATGTTATCTAAAGCTTGGAGAATTTGAAACCAGAGTAAGGTTCAGAATATCTTTTTAAAACTTAATATCTAGATATTACTGTTGGACCAAACCAGGCCCACCCCATGGGCTGGTTATATGGCTTATGAGCTACGAACGGTATTCACATTTTTAAATGATTGAAAAAAATCAAAAGGATGTTTCATGATATATAAATGTTATATAAAATCAAATTTTAGTGTCCATAAAGTTTTATTGGAACAAAGTCACACTTATTTGTTTATATAATGTCTATGGCTGCTTTCCCATAGACATTATGGTGCTAATGGTAAAGAACCCACCAGCAAACACAGGAGACATGAGACTTGGGTTCAGTCCCTAGGTAGGGAAGATCCCCTGGAGGAGGGCATGGAAACCCACTCCAGGATTCTTGCCTGCAGAATGCTATGGACAGAGGAACCTGATGGGCTGTAGTCCAAAGGGTTGCAAAGAGTCAGACACGACTGAAACGACTTAGCACGCACACACATGGCTGCTTTTGCTCTACAAGAGCAGAGTTAAGTAGTTACAA